>NC_140598.1:17611820-18209320 GCF_057381915.1 Diplotaxodon limnothrissa | reverse complement strand
CGGTGACTCAAGTTAGCAACTTGGGAAACAAAACTGAACACAATACATACAGGACAAGAGACAGAATAACCAGTATAAAACACAAAACTGACACACCAAAGTAAAATTATAATGTAAAAACTGGTTGAGAAAGGCAATTCTTATTGGTTGTGCTTGTATCTCATGCTCAGTGGTGCAGTGAAACTACACCAACACCCTTTGTGCAGGTTTTTGCACTAAGGGTGTTGGTGTAGCTTAATTTTAGCTGATGCTGACTCTCAGAGAGAAGCTGACCTTGCAAAATAAAAAATACATACTGGGACGACGGAGACACCACACGAAAACAAGCAAAACGTTTTTGCATTAAAAACATTTCCTAAGAGTATTTAACTCTTACCTTCTGATGAAAGTAATGAAGGTGCCTGAACTGAGGGATTTCCTGTTGGATGAAAGAACATTTTGAATCATGGCCTCTTAAAAGTGATTTATTAATTAGATTAGATAGTAATTTATTAATACCTTGAGTGGGTTCCTCCGAGAAACTCAGTATAATGTTGTGCCTGCATATTGCATTACTGTGTTGAGTGTCTCTTTTCTCAGACTGACCTTGACTCATCATCTCTAAAATGGATGTCGCCAATTCTATCACATGGTCAGTAGTATATGTCTGCACCATCAAATCTATAGTTTCCAGTCTGTTTGCTTTCTCCAGATGGCACTTCCGAATGGTAGTGAAATCACCTACAGGTACATTCTGTAGGTACCAGTGGAAATGTTTCAGCTCCTCTTCTCCCAGATTCTGCAGCATATACAACAGCTGCTCATGTACAGACCGTTCCATATTGCATCTATAGACACATTAAAAACATCAATGCAGAGACAATGTAATCTTTTACTAATGTACATTTACAAAGAAATATGTAATATTTCTTACTTTTTTGAGAAGGTTATGTATGTGTGGTTGTTTAGGACTACAGTGAATAGGGGGGTGCTTGTTCCACAAACTGCGGTTACAGTACTTTTGCATATAAAAGAAAATCTGTTACATTTCAGGTCTTGTCAATGATTTCACAAAACACTGAAAAACCCTATCAACATGAGATCCTTGGGCAAGATACTAACCCCAAATTGCTTTCCGATGCATCCATCGGAGTGTGAATGTTAGTCAGAAAGCACTAAGAAAAATGTGCTCGTGTCAATGGGCACAAGTTATATAACACGCTTTGAGTGCTCAGAAAAGCGCTATATAAGAACTAGTGCATTTACCATTGGAATCTGGTGACTTCTGGTTAGGCCAGATGGAACAGACCCATCATAACTTTACATATGAAAACAGATTTTTTGGTTATCGTAACATTAGATAAAATAAAGACTTAATAGATTTAGTGAGTGAAAAAGAAACAGTCAGCAGCCTACACCTATTGCAGCATAACTAAAGGGAGGATTCAGGGTCACCTGGTCCAGCCCTAACTATATGCTTTAGCAAAAAGGAAAGTTTGAAGCCTAATCTTAAAAGTAGAGATAGTGTCTGTCTCCTGAATCCAAACTGGAAGCTGGTTCCACAGAAGAGGGGCCTGAAAACTGAAGGCTCTGCCTCCCATTCTACTTTTAAATACTCTAGGAACAACAAGTAGGCCTGCAGTGTAAAAGCGAAGTGCTCTAATAGGCTGATATGGTGGTGACTGTGCTGAAGAGGAAGCGTGTGTGTGGATTACGCCCTCTCTCTGGAGCCCCTTCCAACTCACTGCACATATATGTAGCACTGAGTTGTTCCCTGTTGTAAATAAACTGTCTTCTTTTGATTGCAAAGAACTCTGTCTGCACGTGAGTCCATCCAGTAGCCATGACACTAAAATTAAGTTATTGACTTGTTGAATGCTTTGACATAACTTGTTTTGGTTAATTATTCAGTTTTGTTTACCAAGCGTTATTTTGCGATCTTATTAGACAAACATGATGCTCGTTCGGTTAGCTTGCTAGATCTGGAGACTTGGAGCTGTTTCTTTGGTGAGAAAAGTAACAGTTGCAGTTGCTAAACATGCTGAAATGCTTGGTCACCATTGTTGTTATAATTTTGTACCAAGTCAGCTGCCTTAAACGAACAGTATGGATTAAATCCTTTAGTTTCATGAGTGGTGGGGACGAGATTACGATTTATTACAATTATTACAAGTAAAGAAAAGTGGAAGCAATTAAAAAAAATCCCTAAAAGTCTGCTGTGGTGGAAGATTCTAAAATAAAATTGCTTCTGTCAGATTCAGAAGTGTTTTCATTAAAATGTAAACATTAGGGACAACGTCTGATTTAACAGCATGTTCAGGACATAAATATAGAAGTTGTATTTTAATTTTATAACAAGTTCAGCTATTAAAGTGCAGAGCAGAAAATGGGGAAATGTTCAAATGGAGCAGACAAACTTAAAGAGAACAGAGAAGAAAATTCAAGGATCTCAAACCTTTAAAGAACGAAGTGCCTCTAATGTCTGAGTGTAAAGATTAATTCAAAAAGAGCCCTGCTGCTGCTCTTATTCCAGATTTATACTCACATGTGCTAAAAGACGGAAGACAGCAGCCTCGTTGGTCCAGCTGTGAGTCCGTCGCCGTGAACTATGGAATGGCAAATTTGTGCTTTTTGTGCTGGAACTAAGCTGCATACAGCTGATGTTAGCCAGGAAAGCATTACCTTGACATGGAGCTTCAGACAAACACGATAATTTCAGGTCAGGAAAGAGAATTGAAATTTTAATGAGGAACCAAACACTGAAGAGGCATTTATAGGGAAATTAGAATTGAGCAAAAGCAGAAATGGATCTGTGTGGATCAGCTGCACTTTGACAGAAACTTTTATACCGAGAATATTTCCTACATATTTTAGACATGAAGCAAAAATGTATTTGATTTCTTACATGTTCATGGACGGATGGACGTGTTTAAACTGCTTCAATGTCCCATGTCTTCTATTTAAGTATGTCTGTCTGTGCTGATTTGTCGCCATCTCGAGGTCAAAACACAAAGTGCATGATGTCAGAGGTCAAAGGTCAGAGCTCCTGTCGGTCTGAGGGCGGCCTCATGCTGGAGAAGGATGAAGGAGTCTGACCTGAGCCAGTGTTTGACATGAACACATCAGCACTGCTGTCAGTGAGCCTAACGACAGCCGTTAGCATCATTTTAGTGTTTCAGTCATTTAAAAACACTTCCTGTCACTGTGGAGGTTAATAACCATAACCATTTTAGTCTCTTTGCATCTTTAAATGCAAATCCATCCAGACTGTAGCAGAGCAAAAGAAGGTGGAAGCTGTTCTATGATGTTCCTGTTTCCAGCTCAGACGTGTTAAACGCTGCTGCTGTGCTACATTTGTCACTTCCTGCTTTCACTACCATCCATGTCAAAGTGCTGATGTCATCTTAACACTTTAACACTAAGTCTGACATTTATTCACTGTCATCACAAACACACACAGCTGGACTAGCACCCAGACAAAGGTCTGAAAAGCTGAAAATCAGCATTTGATTATTATTATTACATATCCTGTTTTTGTGGATGCACTTTTCTATCTGTCAGTGCTGAAGCAGACGTCACTGATCACATGACTCTGAGGGATGTTTCCAGCACCTTGCTGAGTCTGAGCCATGAAGATTTAAGGCTCAGCTCTGAAGGCAAAGCAGGTCTGAGCCTATGTTAGCAAGCTGTACCTAATAAAGTGGCAGCAAGGACTCAGTCAGTAATGATCAAAGCCAGCAGGGGGCAGCACAGAGAGGTGATGTCATAGAAGCAGGCTGACATCAGACTGGTCATATTCCACAATCTATACCTGAAATAATCACCAAACACACGGCAGAGCAGAAACATGTGGAAACATCTGGACCTCAGTCTCAGCCTCAGACCTGCTCCTCTGCTTCCTGTTTACAGCGCACACATCATGCTGTGTACTGAGAGTCATGTGGTCAAAGCGAGGACCTGGTACTCTGACAGAGAGCTAGCACAGTTATCCTAATGTGTGACATCACTTCTAACCAGAGAGCATTCAGCTTTCACAGCAGCCAACATCCTGTCACACTGAGCATGTGCAAACACAGCAGCCAACATCCTGTCACACTGAGCATGTGCAAACACAGCTCTCAGCTTCCATCACTCACAAGCTCCAGCCTCCACTTAAAAGCCCAGAACAAAGCTTGTGACCAACACAGCGCAGACAGAGGTGATGTTCACGCTCTGTTTCTGGGTGGGAAACTCAGCTGTGGGTGTGGCTGTTCCTCCCCTACAATCTCTGATGTCACAGCTGCTAAATTAGACTGAAGCCAGACTCAAACAGAAAACAGCCTCAAAGACTCAGAGAGAGCGCTGCTCCATCTCTAGACCCAAATATATGTTCCAACACCACGCTGCAATGCATCTTGGGATAGGGTGGGCCCACCTGTCCTTCAAATCCAGGGAGAAGGAGGACATGTTTGTGGGAGCCTGGGAGCCTGGGAGTCTGGACGGCCTTTGTGGCCTCGCTGTTATGTCATCAACCTTCAGAGGAAGCAGAGGCTGAATTCAAACACAGCCGCTGACTTCCTGTGTTCTGCTCTGACAGCTGCCATGTGTCACAGCCTGGATAATAAAGCCATCAAACTTCACCCAGCTCCAATAACACCATCAGTGTTTGATGTCCAGAGGATTAATCAGCTTTAACCATGATAGAAGCAGGAAGTTAAGATGAACCATGTTGTGCCTGAAGGACAAAGCTGAAACATACAGATGTGTACAGATGTGTCAAGCTTTGGACGTAAACACAGGTGGAAAACGAAGCAGCAGTCATGTTTGGAGGCTCACTGAAATCATCCCAGCTGACAGTAGAAAAGTTTGACTTTTAAAAGCAGCAAATGTATTTAATGAATCATTTTTAGAACTTCAAAGCTTCAAGTCTATATACAAGCTTTACATGAAATGAAGCAAATGCAAACTCAGCTATCATCTATACAAATACTTTAAAGTGTTTCCACTACAATCAGCTTCAGTTTTATGCAAGTTAGCATATGACAAATAAAACTGTCACAAAGTCAATATTGCAATTATATGTATTTTCACAGGACTGTAAAACTTGATTATTGGGCTTCATTTATGTACTGAACAGTTATTTAAGATTAGTTAGTAAATAACAATTAGCTTATGTTGTTCATGAGACCAAAATCATCTCACTTTGGTAATGTAAATATAATATGGCCAATATGAAAGTTATTATTACATTAATCGTTATTAGTTATTACAGCAGTGAACTTGAACTCTGTGTCGAATACTGAGCTTCAGTAAAGATTCAAGTTTTAGTTATTTATATTTCCTATCACCTTAAATCTTCACAGTCTCTGTTACGCCTTTTCCATTAGTACTTAGCTCGGCTCATCACAGCTCCACTTGGTTCTTATGGTTTAAGTGGAGGAGAGGAAGACAAGAGCGAGTGAGGGAACATGAGGTAGAGCACAGACATGACAGGCTGGGGAAACATGATGGAATAAAACACAAGGAGAGGAAACCAGGCACAAGGACTCACACAACTAAATAAATACAGAGGGCAAAGACACAAGGGAAAATATAATAAACCATACTGGACAGAATAACCTAGGAACCATAGAATACAAGTGAACTCAAAAATAATAGAGAATTATCAAAATTGCATGAAAATTCAAAACACTGCATCAAAATGGGGGACCATGATAGATATAGTGGGATTCATATTAGATTCTTTATGAGTGTGGGTTGATGTTATTCAGCCTGGTTCTATGCACCTGTTTTTAGCTTTAACATGTCTGCACAGCACTGTGTAGGAGTGTTTATTACAAGCACACGAAGAAGCTCTTGTTTCACTGTTTACAGAGAGGAAATCTGCTTCTGTGAATCAGCCTGCAGAACAGAAAGGAGTTCCAGCAGAACAGCTCATTCCTGTGGTCACAGTCAAAGGAATGTGTTGCTAAGCAGCAGTTATTATTCCATGTGTGGAGTTGTTGACTTTTCTTTCTGTGACTCCGCCCAGATTAAAGAGTGGACTTTGGATTTTCCTCTTTTTCTGTGACTGTTACTGTCAGGGGTGCAGACATTTGTTCACAAGTAAGAGAAATAAGACACTGCAGACCGACTCAGAGAGTTTTAAGACATGCGCATGGGTGTGTGCCTCTCAGCAAAATCACACACACTCAAGCGCAGGCTGGTTGCTTTATTTATAAGGCAAAATGGGTTACATAGTACTTCCTCTTTTAACAGAAAGGGGAAAGTTCAGACATTATCTCAGCTTATCTGACCTCTACACACAAACTAAAAATAAAAACATAGAAGTATATCATGCTTATCTGACATCACACACACTGGGTTAAAGAATACATCTTATATCATGACTTGTCAAACATCTCAGACACTGAAGTAAGGAATGCATTATGTTCTCCTTAACAATAAGCTTGGTTATGTGAAAATATATGAACACTCGATTATAAGGCACACTTGATTATACTTGATTTCATAAAAATCCTCTCACAGTTACACAAATGTGATCCTTCACCATCACTGACGGTTTTCAGATGTTCAGGAGTTTGTCTCATAGCAAAAAATATTACCTTTATCAGGTTCTGGGAAGATATTTTAAATATTCACTAAACTAACTTTTTTATTTTTGTCACAGTTTGAAGTTTAGGATTTATTCTGTTTGTAGTAATATTGACTCCTAATATTCACAGCTCTGCTCCACAAACACAACATATCATTCTTTGATTTCTGCGGTCAAATATTTTCTTCCAGGAGTGTCACTGCAGGGAATCAAACCTGGTCCTGCAGTTTGTTCCTCCTGACATGTATCTGAGTATAAATGCAGTCTGTGCTCATTAACTGAGGCTGTCCTGCTTCTAAGTTCGCCTGCTTTAATTTAAAGATGACATGAATCCATGTAAAGCTTTCAGTGAGAGTAAACACAGAGAATCAAAGCATCAACATGAAGAGTCTGAGAAACTGAATCAAGCACATGAACAAAGACTTCCTGACTCTGACTGAACACCTGAAGTCCAGTCTACAAGATGAGCTGTGAAGGTGACTGTGAGCCAGTAAAGATCCACTAAACTCTGCTGTGTTTGAAACAGCTGCAGGGTTTTCAGCCTGAGCTGAATCGAATGAATGAAGCTGTGCGTGAGCTTTAAAAGAAGAAGCCCTGTTAGAGATGCTGCTCACTGACAGGAGAATTCACGTCAAATCAAAGGTTACTGAAGAGACAACTCATTATAATGAAGCTTTCATCAAGCTGGGTATTATAGTATCTGGGGTCTTGCCAGTTTGATACAAAGATCCATTAATTCTTAAATCAACAGATTTAATGCAGACTAAACGTATTCTCTGTGTTTTTCTACTTTTAATAGAAAATCTTATGTGCTGCGTTCAATGAGTCCCTCCTCTCTGACTGTTACTGACACTCAGCACAGCCACCAACTGACTGTACTTAACTGCTGTGAGAAAAATAACAGAAAAAAATAGAAACGCAACAAACAAAGTGAATTTTGGGGAGCTGTGATTGTTCCTTAAAAAAAAAAGAAGAAAATTCAGTCCCTGGTGAGGGAGGCGGGCTCTAGCCCCTAGTGATGGGATTTCTGGCTCTTTTTAGAGAACCGGCTCTTTCGGCTCGGCTCACTAAAAAGAACCGGCTCTTCAGGTTTTGGTTGCTTTAATTAATTTATTATTAACAACAATATAAAATTATGCACAGAATGAATTACTAATGTAAAAAAAACTATTGTTTTATTTATATATGCTTATATATAAATATATGCAGTGGCCCCTAGAGACAAAGCACGTAAAAACTCAAAAACACATTTCTAGCATGAACTGAACTTCAAAGCAGAGCTACTAGATCACTTAAATTACACAATTGAAAGCATGTGTGTATTGTTTGTGTATTTATACACAGGCACTCATATATATTCAAATAATTTAAAAAATGTTCATTTTCCTGTTACTACCACACACCAAATCTGGTCGTTGGTACTTCCTGGCTTGTGTAGCCACCAGGTAACAAAAGCTCAACACTGCCCCCTAGCATCCTGGAGCACTTCTGTTGTGTTTTGTACATGTTTTGTCCTAGTGGCCACCGTAAATATACTTTTATTTATTTACTCCACATAAAATGTAATAAATAAATCATATAATACAAAAACCAACTCTTCACATTTCAACTTTTAACTATTTAAATTTTCAGCTTTTTCCTTTTAAACAAATTTAAAGTGAAACAACACAAAACACTGCAAACCACAACACAATTAAATATAAATATGAAAAAATATGAAAACAAAAAGAAGATGCATATTCTCTGTCATATGGACCTGCATGAATAAACTTTCTGAATCCTTTATCATCTGCAGCGGAAAATAGTTGTGGATGATTACTGTACCTTTATATATTACTATACTATACTATACTATACTATATTATACCTTTCTAATGTGACGTTGTTGTCCCTGGCTCTCTTTCTCTCCCTCTGTCTCTGTTCCTGTGCTACTGCGAGTGTAACTACCGCCCCTCCTCCCCTTCCCAGCGTAAAGCACAAGGCTCACGTGCGGAGTGAAGCGGAAAAAACGTGCGAGAGAGAGAGAGAGGGTGAGAGAAAAAAAAAAAAAAACACGTCTCCCAATAAGGAGCCGGCTCACGTCGTTCACTTCAAAGAGTCAGATCTAAGAGCCGTTTCGTTCGTGACCGACACATCACTACTGGCCCCTCAGGCCCACCCACAAACAACTCTGGGTTTTTCCTTCTTTCCCAAACTTTTTCTCTCCTGATCTTTGTGTCTTTCCTGACGCTGATCGTCTCCATGTGAAAGTAAGTGAGGCAGTGTCTAAAGTTTTCCTGACTTACATCAGCTTTATTCAGCATTAGTTCTTCTGTGAAACAGCAGCAGAGTTACCTGATGGTCAGCAGCTGACACATTGAATGCGGAATGAAGTCGTCCAGAGAGCCGCTCCAGAGACTCTGAGCTCTGGTCTTTATACTCAGAGAAAGAGGTCACAGTTGGTTTCATAAGCTGTGTCCCAATCCAGCGACCGCACGCTCCGGAGTACGCGCAGTTCGCGTACTAGGTACAGCACGTACTAGGAAGTACGAGAAGTGCGGATGTGACAGCAGAGTGAAGCTGACCCCCCACCCACTTGAAACGTAAAGGCAAATAGGCGGAGCGGTTAGTGCTACTTTATTTTATAGGTCATTCAAATGTCACCATCCCCCCAGACTGCTCCAAAACAGACCAAAATGGTCTCCTTTTTTAGTGCTACGTTTGTGCAGATTTGTGCAGGTAAAATTAGTAGGGCAGGGACAGTTAGCAGGGCAGGGATAGCTCAGTAGGTAGCGTGGTCGCCCCATGATCGGAAGGTCGGGGGTTCGAATCCACTAAATGGCTATCCTGAGGTACCCTCACTGCTCCCCGAGAGGTTCACTGAGTGAGTGAGTCAAATGAAGAGAAAAACAAGTAGTTTCCCCACAGGGATCAATAAATATTAGCGTTTGTGCTGCTACGGTTTCTGAGATATTCTGTTATGGTATTACTGCTGAAAAATGTCTTTTTAAAATGACTTTGCGCTTTGTGTGTTCACTTGTTCAATAAAGTTTTGTTAAAAAAAACTTGTGTTATTCTATTTAAGCAGCTAAATTTGTAATGAGTGTAATTTTTTTTTATTTCAATTTCTTTACTTCAATCACTTTTCGTTCATAAACCTACGATGCAAATCTTGAGGATTTTTTTTAGAGTGGATTAAAAAAACTATTGAAAACTACATTTGAACATTTTACACTCCCATGAACACTTTTTGAGAAACGAACAAGCTAGCAGTCTTTTGCATCAAATGCACATTTTTTGGTAGAAATTAGTATTTATTGGCATTACTGTGTCTGAAGGATTCCTAGAACAGCGTGTTAAATCTGATTTCTGAACAAGGTAAGCTTACATTTAAAATACTGCAGTTTTAGTTACTGAGTTAATACATGATATAGCTAACTCTCTGGATCAAAGGGATTTTTTTTCAATGCTAAACATTTTACAGCAATTGCAAATTTGCAAATCGAAGAATACAACACGTGTTAATGGGCTAAACACTCAGACTCAAGTCAATAAAACTCACAAATTAAATAGCTCCATCGTAAAAACAAGAATTCAACAAAATATGAAAGTGTAGATTGGGGGAGGGGTATGGGCTCAAAATGTGGTCATAAATATTTTGTACTTGTAAAAAAGATTTGTATGTGTAAAAAAGATTTGTGAGTAGCCAGCAGTTCAGCGCAGGTTTTGAGGCAGGAGGGTGAAACACCATCTGGTCCGGGGGCTTTCCTGGGCTTCTGTTTCTGAAATAGAATCCAGGAATTTCCTTTCCAGGGTGGTGATCTGGTCAGCCAGCTCGCACAGTGCGTTGTTTGGCCTGAGGAGGGATGTAAACTCCGACCAGCATGAAGGAAGAAAACTCCCACGGTGAATAAAACGGTTTACATCCATCCATTCGCTTCCTCTTATCCTTTTCAGGGTCACGGGGGGCGCTGGAGCCTATCCCAGCTGTCATAGGGCGAGAGGCGGGGTACACCCTGGACAGGTCGCCAGTCTGTCGCAGGGCCAACACACAGGGACAGACAACCATTCACACTCACATTCACTCGCACATTCACACCTAGTGACAATTTGGATTATCCAATTAACCTATCCCCACAAGTTGCATGTCTTTGGACGGCGGGAGGAAGCCGGAGTAACCGGAGGGAACCCACGCAAACACGGGGAGAACATGCAAACTCCACACAGAAAGACCCCGGCCTGATGGTGGAATTGAACTCAGGACCTTCTTGCTGTGCGGCAACAGTGCTAACCACCGTGCCTAAAACGGTTTACAATTGATGAAAAAAGTTTCCAAGTTTGGGCTGCAGTGTTTCTGTAACACTGTGACATCAGTACACCAACCTCCATTAATGTAGAAGCAGACTCCACCACCCTTTGTTTTCCCTGAGAGCTTCGTTTCGCAGTCCACCCGGTGAAGTTGGAAGCCCAGCAGATTTAAGACAGCGTCTGGGACTCACTCACTGAACCAGGTTTCAGTGAAGCAGAGTTCAGCAGAGCCTGCAAAGTCCTTGTCAGTCCGGTTTAAGAGCAGTAATTCGTGGACTTTGTTTGGAAGAGAGCGGAGACGCCAACATAGTTTCATTAGCGCACCAGGGCGACTCCCCCGTCTACGTCTCCTCCAGGAGCCACAGAGAGCTGCTGCGCATCCAACTAAAATCTCCCAAAAACTTTCTGGGTTTGTGAAAAATGGATAAGAACTATTGTGACACGACTGCCTGATGTTTAGCAGTTGATCTCTGGAGAAAGTGATGTGTTCTGAGTAACCAAAAGCGTAGAAAATAAACAAAAACAAGAAAAGTGCAAGAGAGCGCAGTACCGAGGCTGCCATCCGTGGCACCATCTAAAAAGTTTCTTTCGTGGAGATACGGTGGCTTTCAAAAGTATTCGGCCCCCTTGAACTTTTCCACATTTTATCACATTACAGCCACAAACATGAATCAATTTTATTGGAATTCCACGTGAAAGACCAACACAAAGTGGTGCACACGTGAGAAGTGGAACGAAAATCAGACATGATTCCAAACATTTTTTACAAATAAATAACTTAAAATTGGGGTGTGCGTAAAAAAAGAATGATAGAGAGAATAAAAATAGAGCTTTAACAGAGTTCCTGCTGCCACTGCAGCACTTTTCTCTCAAATGGGAGAATGAAGTCTCTGAATACGTCTCTACGAGCTTTTACTTTGAAGGTTGAAACTGAAAGTAAAACTTTCTCATTACAGCTGGAAAGTTAGAGCCGTGTGAGTATTTGGGTGTTGGGTGGAGCAGAGGTGGGACCAGGTTATAGTCTTTGTCACAGGGGGATGGAGAGCCTCATGCCCTTCCTGCTGCTCGTGCACGGTAAGAACTTTGAACCCGTGTGTAGTTGGGCTGCCGTCAGCCACAGGGGGATGTTTTCAGTATTTACCGTTCCCTGCTGCAGTCAGTGAATAACAGAGTGCTGGGTGAGCCACTCTCAATCCGTTACTCTCCAGGGTTATCTGCTTTCAATCCATCCAGTCTTCATCAAAAGACGCAGGTGGCTCCTGGCCTACATGTGAAGTAGTTTTATATTTTACAAATAAAGTTTTTTCTCCAACTGAACACACAATTTGTTTTAACTCTTATATGTAGTTAGTTTAAAACGTGTGATCAGGATGTTTCACAACCTTTTCACAATAAAGCAAGGAGTTGGCTGACCTTGGGTGACCAGTAGAAACTTTTATTAATATTTTTAAAACAGAAGCAGCACAAACATTTGACATCAGTTTGGTCTGATTTGAAGAAGGGAGGGGGGCAACTTCACTCACTTTGTTTCAGCACTAGCACAGGGACAGACAACCCTTCTTTTCCTTCATCTCTGCATTACCTCATAAATACGTCATAATGCTTGAACTCTAATCTTGAATGCTTCCACACCCTCTGCCGTGATCAAACGTT
Source organism: Diplotaxodon limnothrissa (assembly GCF_057381915.1). Classification (NCBI taxonomy): domain Eukaryota; kingdom Metazoa; phylum Chordata; class Actinopteri; order Cichliformes; family Cichlidae; genus Diplotaxodon; species Diplotaxodon limnothrissa. Next base: position 18,196,827 of record NC_140598.1, on the reverse strand, counting down.
TGCATTTCACTGCTGCTTGTGTGCCAGGAAGAAATTTCCGTGCGTGTTTTTTTTAGCTGGATAAAAAGGAATTTTTTACCCTGTTGCAGGAATGTTCAGGCTCAAAATGTCTCCATATCATTCACGACAAATTATAGGCCAACAAGTCATTTCCAGCAGTTTGGATGCAGGCAATACATTTTTTGCTAAATAACATCAAATGTGTGTGTGAGGATTTGTCTGACAGAGAAGTGCATGTGCTGAAGGAGCTACTTTTACGGAACAGCTACTAAAAAAAAAGGAAATAAGCATGACTCGTGTCATGTGAGAGGACTTTACACTGAGTTTCAGGTCAGATTAATAAGGGGAGGTTTGCATTGACGTGAAACAACAAGCTTGCTGGAAAGGAAAAAGTGGAGTTTTAAAAAGATAGAGGGTAAAAATATGAGCTTCCCGAGAAATGCTCAAAGTACAGAAAACCGAAAATGAAACATCTGAAACTCAGAGAAGCGCTGGAGTTTGAAAATGGGAAGTTTACTCATTTCATTTTATATAAACTCAGTTCCACAAAAGTCCTGACTGTAAAATCTGAATAAAAACAGAGTGCAATGATTTGTAAATGTCATGAAACAACAATTTACAGTTGTTTACAGTAGAAAACAAAACATTTTTCAGCTGTCTCTGAAGTATTACAGTTCCATGTGTCCTCTCCAGTGATGCGAATAACGGCGTTACAAGTAATGGCGTTATTACTTTACTTTTTTCAGTAACGTAAGTTATAGTTACTAACAAGAAAATGCGGTCCGTTACTATTTTTCAACAAACAGACGGTTGAAGCTGTGTTCAGCTTACTGCACCTTATATTAGCTGCAGGAAGTAGCTGACTACGTAAGTAATCTGGGCGCTACAGCTTTAAGCAGCTGCGCGCTCCCGCGGACGGTTTTCACGATCTAGCACAACACCTGGAGCTAAGGGGGCAAAACAATCACATGAGTGCTGCTGTTTGACTGAGGAAGAATAAAGTAATCGTGGTAAGCTAATTACATGACCACTTAAAGGCAAAACAACAAGGTGATATATACCAGTTTTAAATTGTGTTGAAAAACCAGAGTCATCATAAACAATACACGTGTTTTTTTCCTCAATAATTCCATCACGTTTACTGTCTAATGTTAGCGCAGCAAGAACTCTCTGCTTATGAGCAAAAACAAACAAACAAACCAAAAAAATAAGTTTTAGGAGTGACTGAGAGAGAGAGAGAGAGAGAGAGAGAGCAGAAAAAGAGAGAGAGCAGGTTTTGAAAAGTGAGAGATTTGTGACGTTTAGCGTGTCTGGAGTGTGTAGTTAATGTGTTGTCTTGTGTAGTTAGTGTGTAGTGTTGTGGATAGTTTTGTGTTGTGTATCAGAACAATCAGAATCAGAAATCAGAAATCAGAAATCAGAATGGGTTTATTGCCAGATGTTGAGGTTTACAACATTAGGAAATTGCTGCGGTGCTTCAGTGCAGACAATAAGAATTAAAGTGCTACGTAGAAAGATATGTGCATGAGATATACATGAGATATATACATGAGAATAAGAATTATGAGTGCTACGTAGAAAGATATATACATGAGTGCAGGTGGTGATCAGTGCCAAACATGAAATGATGCAGTGACACAGTGTAGGGTCATGTGTTAGTGGCGGGGACAGTCATGTGGTTATTGTTCATGTGTCCAACAGCAGAGGGGAAGAAACTGTTCTTGTGGCGAGAGGTTCTGGTGCGAATGGACCGGAGCCTCCTGCCTGAGGGGAGCAGGTCAAACAGACTGTGTCCAGGGTGAGAAGGGTCAGCTGAGATCCGGGCTGCACGCCGCAGAGTCCTGGAGGTGTACAGGTCCTGCAAAGATGGGAGTCTGCAGCCAATCACCTTCTCAGCAGAGCGCACAACACGCTGCAGTCTCTGTTTGTCCCTGATAGTGGCTCCAGCGTACCACACGGTGATGGAGGAGGTGAGGATGGACTCGATGATTGCAGTGTAGAATTGCATCATCGTCCGTGTTGGCAGGTTGAATTTCTTCAGCTGCCTCAGGAAGTACATCCTCTGCTGGGCTTTCTTGATGACGGAGGTGATGGTGGGCTCCCACTTCAGGTCCTGGGTGATGGTGGTACCCAGGAAGCGGAATGAGTCCACAGAGGTGATGGGGGTGTCAGTCAGGATGATGGGGGGGGAGTGGGGCTGTGTGCTTCCTGAAGTCCACAATAATCTCCACTGTCTTCTGGGCATTCAGCACCAGGTTGTTGTGGCTGCACCAAGACACCAGACGTTCAACCTCCCTCCTGTAGGCAGACTCGTCCCCGTCCGAGATGAGCCCAATGACGGTGGTGTCATCTGCGAACTTGATTAGCTTGACAGACTGGTGGGTGGAGGTGCAGCAGTTGGTGTACAGGGAGAAGAGCAGAGGAGAAAGAACACAGCCCTGAGGGGAGCCGGTGCTGATGGTCCGGGAGTCCGAGACATTCTTTCCCAGCCTCACGTGCTGCTTCCTGTCCGTCAGGAAGTCAGTGATCCACCGGCAGATGGGATCAGGCACATTCATCTGGGAAAGCTTGCCTCGGAGATGGTCTGGAAGGATGGTGTTGAAGGCAGAGCTGAAGTCCACAAACAGGATCCTGGCGTAGGTTCCTGGGGAGTCCAGATGCTGCAGGATGAAGTGAAGGGCCATGTTGATGGCGTCGTCTACAGACCTGTTGGCTCTATATGCAAACTGCAGGGGGTCCAGGAGGGGGGGCGTGAGGGTCTTGAGATGGGAGAGAACTAGGCGCTCAAATGACTTCATGACCACAGATGTCAGAGCCACGGGTTTGTAGTCATTTAGTCCAGTGATCCTAGGTTTCTTGGGGACAGGGATTATGGTAGAGGACTTGAAGCAGGCAGGCACATGTCATGCCTGCAGTGAGGAGTTGAAGATGCCAGAAAACACTGGGGCCAGCTCGTTTGCACAGTGTCTGAGGGTGGCAGGAGACACACCGTCTGGGCCGGGAGCTTTCTGAGCATTCAGACTCCTAAACTGCTTCCTCACATCTGCTTCATGAATATGAAGAGTTGTGGTCGGAGGAGGTGGTGTGAAATCCTCTTTTGTGTGGGGTGAGGGGGCGGGTGTTGCAGGTGAACAGTTTGAAGGTGGTGATGGCTCTATGGAGGGGGGAGAGGTGGGGGAATGAGTGTCCAAAGTGCCTCTATTGTTGGGGTCGTTGGAGGTGTGAAGGCTGCCTGATGGCTCGTCAAAACGGCAGTAGAAGTCGTTAAGGGTGTTGGCTAAGAGCAAGTCATCAGTGGAGTGGGGGGTTTTAGGCTTGTAGTTGGTGATATTCCTAAAACCTTTCCACACAGAGGCCGAGTCATTCTCTGAGATCTGCTGCTGCATCTTCTCAGAGTGCTGATGTTTGGCAATGTCCACTTCTTTAGTGAACCTGTACTTGGCCTCTCTGTAGCAGTCCCTGTCTCCGCTTCTGAACGCCTTACTCTTTTCCAGCCACAGCTTTTTGAGTTTAGGAGTAAACCAGGGTTTGTCATTGTTATAACTCACCCTGGTGCGTGATGGCACAATGCTGTCCTCACAGAAGTAGATATAGGAGGTGACAGTGTCCGTAAACTCGTCCAAGCTGTTAGAAGCAGCCTTCATTGTGTCCCAGTCTGTGGTCTCCAAACACGTGCGAAGCTCCTCCACAGCCTCGTTGCTCCACAGTTTTTTGGTCCTCACGACAGGTTTGGAGAGCTTCAGCCTCTGTCTGTACGTGGGGATCAGGTGGATCATGACGTGGTCAGAAAGTCCGAGTGAAGCGCGGGGCACCGCGCGATAGGCCCCGCTGATCGTGCTGTAGCAGTGGTCCAATGTCCTCTCCTCTCTGGTCGGGCATTTAATATACTGCTTGTATTTCGGAAGCTCATGGCTCAGATTGGCTTTGTTAAAGTCCCCAAGAGCAATGATGAGAGAGTCCGGGTATGTCCGCTCCATGTGGAGAATCTGCTCTGCGAGTGCGCACTGAGCTGCTTGCGCATCCGCGTCTGGCGGGATGTAAACAGCGGCCAGGATGAATGAAGCAAACTCCCGCGGAGAATAAAACGGTTTGCAGTGAATAAAAAGATATTCCAGAGAGGGAGAGCAGTGCTGAGCAATCACTGTTACATCTGTGCACCAGCCACTATTGATGTAGAAGCAGACACCTCCACCTTTGGTTTTACCGGAGAGAGCGGCCTGCCGGTCCGCGCGCAGCAGATGAAAGCCCTCCAGCTTGAGCGCGCAGTCCGGGATGTCCTCACTGAGCCACGACTCCGTAAAACATAAGACACAGGAGGAGGCAAAGTCTCTGTTCATGCTTCTCATCAGGGCCAGTTCGTCTATCTTATTCCAGAGTGAGCGTACATTAGAAAGGAAGATCCCAGGAAGGGCCGTTCTCAGTCCGCGTTTCCTCAAACGCACGAATACGCCGGCTCGCTTACCTCTCTTTCGACGTCTCACTTTCCTGATCAGAGTCAGCAGTAAATCTGCCGCAGATGCGACAAATATTGGAAATAAATCCACAGGCGTTGTAGTCCTGCAGTTAAGGAGCTCTTCTCTGGTGTAAGAATATCCAGAGGAGTGCCCAGACACAGAAGAAATGCACAAAAACAAGACAAAAGTAACGCACTGAAGCACCAGGGCATCCATACGCGGCGCCATCTTGGTTCATGAATGAGGCGACTGCTGTCTCCAGGTAGAAACAGGAGTGATACACCTGCTGCTGTCAGACCTGCAGGTATTAGGCTGTGATGTTCTCGTTTATAGTGGACAGAAATTATGTTTTTGGAGTGGCACAAATAAATTGTGGCATCTTCTTGAAGAACAGCTGATTGTTCTGTAAATAGTTTGAAATGGTTATTTAAAAAAAGGGTAAAAGATAAATGGATGCAAATAACTTTGTTGTTTACAAAACTTGTGCATAGGATTTTAAAACTGACAATTTATATTTGCATTTAAAGTTATGAAATATGATTCATTAAACATGTTTGTGGTTGTTACAGTAAAAAATATAACTTTTTCTACTCTGATTTTGTGTTTTTTGTCTGATTTTAGATCAATTGTGTTAATACAGTATGTCAAAATGAAAAATAACTGTAAATTCAGACACATTAGGTTGTGCTGAAAAGAATGATACCAAACAAGGCAAAGTAAATAGTCTTTAAAGGTAAAGATCAAAAGTAGTTAAAAATGGCCAATTATACCCTGGACCACAGAGGGTTAAATGTTTTTTTCTTTTTTTAAGTAACGCGATAGTTACTTTTCAAGTAATTAACTTTTTAATTTAACTAGTAATTAACTTACTTTTAGAATATTGTAACTCAGTTACTTTTTTGTGTTATTTTATTATGTATGTTGTATTCTTGTACAGCACTTTGGTCAACGCTCCTGTTGTAATTAAATGTGCTATATAAATAATTAAACAATTAAAGAATTTTTAAAAGAAGTAGTAACTAGTAACTATAATTAATTACTTTTTCAAAGTAACTTGCCCAACACTGGTCCTCTCTAACATCAGTCTGTGACCTCGGGACAGCAGCGGTTCTGGTCTGATGGAGGGTTCCAGCTGTTCCAGCAGTCCTGGCTCTGCTTCGTCCTGTCGTTGAGCTCATGATGCTCCAGATGTTGTCGCTGGTGACAGGTCTGAACTGCAGGCAGGAGTAGATGCAATCTGCAGATTAGCATTCTTCTGCTCAAATATTAAGGCCATCAATCCATCCATCCATCCATCTTCATCCGCTTTATCCGAGGCCGGGTCGCGGGGGCAGCAGCCTAAGCAAAGAGGCCCAGACCTCCCTCTCCCCAGCCACCTCCTCCAGCTTATCCGGGGGAACACCAAGGCGTTCCCAGGCCAGCCGAGAGATATAATCTCTCCAGCATGTCCTGGGTCTGCCCCGGGGCCTCCTCCCGGTGGGACATGCCTGGAACACCTCACCCAGGAGGCGCCCAGGGGGCATCCTTGTCTGATGCCCGAACCACCTCAGCTGGCTCCTTTCGATGTGGAGCAGCAGCTGCTCTACTCTGAGCCCCTCCCGGATGGCCGAACTTCTCACCCTATCTCTAAGGGAGAGGCCAGCCACCCTTCGGAGGAAGCTCATTTCTGCCGCTTGTATCCGTGATCTCGTTCTTTCGGTGACTACCGACAGCTCGTGGCCATAGGTGAGGGTAGGGACGTAGATCGACCGGTAAATTGAGAGCTTCGCTTTTACACTCAGCTCCCTCTTCACCACGACGGACCGGTGCAGCGTCTGCATTACTGCAGCTGCAGCCCCAATCCGTCTGTCGATCTCCGGCTTCCTTCTCCCATCACTCGCGAACAAGACCCCGAGATACTTGAACTCCTCCACTTGGGGCAGGAACTCATCCCCGACCCGGAGTGGGCACTCCACCCTTTTCCGGCTGAGAACCATGGCCTCAGATTTGGAGGTGCTGATCCTCATTCCTGCTGCTTCACACTCGGCTGCGAACCGTTCCAGTGCGAGCTGGAGGCCCTCACCCGATGAAGCCAACAGAACCACATCATCCGCAAAAATCAGAGATGAGATTCTGAGGCCACCAAAGCGAAAGCCCTCCGCCACTTGGCTGCGCCTAGAAATCCTGTCCATAAAAATTATGAACAGAACCGGAGACAAAGGGCAGCCCTGGCGGAGCCCATCACCCACCGGGAACGAGTCCGACTTATTGCCGGCAATGCGAACCAAGCTTTTGCAACGGTTGTATAGGGATCAAATGGCCCGTAGCAATGGGCCAGACACCCCATACTCCCGCAACACCTCCCACAGGACGCCCCGAGGGACACGGTCGAATGCCTTCTCCAAGTCCACAAAACACATGTAGACTGGTTGGGCAAACTCCCATGCACCCTCAAGTATCCTCGAGAGGATAAAGAGCTGGTCCAGTGTTCCGCGACCAGGACGAAAACCGCATTGTTCCTCCTGTATCTGAGGTTCGACTAGCGGATGAACTCTCCTTTCCAGCACCCTGGCATAGACTTTCCCAGGGAGGCTGAGGAATGTGATCCCCCTGTAGTTGGAACACACCCTCCGGTCCCCCTTCTTAAAGATGGGGACCACCACCCCGGTCTGCCAGTCCACAGGTACTGCCCCTGATCTCCACGCAACATTGCAGAGGCGTGTCAACCAGGACAGCCCTACAACGTCCAGAGCCTTCAGGAACTCGGGGCGGACCTCATCAACACCAGGGGCTCTGCCACCAAGGAGTTGTTTAACTGCCTCAGTGACCTCGCCCCTGGAAAATGGCGGGTCATTCCCCTCATCCCCAGACTCTGCTTCCTCCTCGGAAGACGTGACAGTGGGATTAAGGAGGTCCTCGAAGTATTCCTTCCACCGCCTGACAATTTTCTCAGTCGACGTCAGCAGCGCTCCGCCAGCACTATACACAGTGCAGGTAGAGCACCGCTTTCCCCCCCTGAGACGCCTGACGGTTTGCCAGAATCTCTTCGAGGCAGTCTGAAAGTCTTTTTCCACAGCCTCTCCAAACTCCTCCCACACCCGAGTTTTTGCTTCAGCCACTGCCTGAGCCGCATTCCGCTTGGCCTGTCGATACCTGTCGGCTGCCTCCGGAGTCCCACCGGCTAACCATGCCCGATAGGACTCCTTCTTCAGCCTGGTGGCTCCCTTCACCTCTGGTGTCCACCATTTGGTTCGGGGATTACCACCACGGCAGGCACCAACCACCTTGCGGCCGCAGCTCAATGCAGCAGCTTCAGCAATGGAGACGCTGAACATGGTCCATTCAGACTCAATGTCCCCAGTCTCCCTCCTCCTTGAATCGCTACCTTATCATGGTGGAGGGGTTTGTGTGTCCCAGGGATCCCAGGGGCTATGTTGTCTGGGGGCTTTTGCCCCCTGGTAGGGTCTCCCATGGCAAATTGGTCCTGGGTGAGGGACCAGACAAAGAGCGATTCAGAAGACCCTTATGAAAAGAATATCGAGGGAACAGTTTACCCTGCCCGGGATAGGGTTACCGGGGCCCCGCCCTGGAGCCAGGCCCGGGGAGGGTGCCCGAGGGCGAGCGTCTGGTGGCCGGGCCTTAGTCCATGGGGCCCGGCCGGGCACAGCCCGAAGAGGAGACATGGGCCCATCCTCCCGCAGGCCCACCACCCGCAGGAGGCGCCATAGGGGTCGGGTGCATTGTGTGCCGGGTGGCGGCCAGGAGCGGAGGCCCTGGCGGACTGACCCCCGGCTGCCAAGACTGGCAATAGGGACAAACATTAAGGCCTTCCATGAAAACACATCTGCATCTTTTTAATTTATTTATTTTATTTACTTTACACCATTTCCCCAGCTTTGGAAAACTCACAGGCATAGATGAAGCTGGGGTACACAAACTGTAAAGCCAGGTGGAAAAGGTTCTGATAAGATGTATTCCTCATTCCCCAGTACGTTAAAGGATCCTCTGATCTTGGAATGTTTCTCTTCGACACAATACTAAGGGGTTGGCAGTCCAGGGGTTGGCAATTATTTCAAAATAATGAAACCAATATCATTAAAAAAACTGATGATAAAGCTGTTCAGTGTCAATATAGGCGGACCTGTGTTCATTCTCAGTGTGTTTGTCTCCTCATTTTCATGTTTGGCTCTGTAATACCTAAACACTGAGGAGGTGCTTGTGTTTGTGTAAAAAGCTCCACAGAACAGATGCGACATTCAACTTGCATAAAATGAAATAAATAATTTACACTGCAAGTCACATTGTTGTTTTTCTTATTCTGATAGATTACACTGAAACAGAGACAGACAAACAGTCTGGTCAAACTATTCCCTTATTTGCAGATAAAAGATAGATGATCCCACACAGCAGTAACATTTCTTTTTCTTTCGGGCTCCATTTTGTTATGGAGAGATGTGTATTGTCATTTGTTGTAGAGAGATATGTATTTTTTTATATATCTTTGCGAGAGTAATTTTGTGTTTTTTCTTTGGTGGCAACTCATTCCGTTGGCAGATGCGGTACCTTTTAAACATAGTTTGGCGCGTTGCCAATGAGCGATACAGCAGCTGTATCGATCACCTGACTTTTTCTTAAAGCGACGCACGCATTGATACAGGTTTCGCTCAATGAGCTTGATACATGCGTCGGCGCGTCAGTGTTGCTGGACCCATCACTAGCGTAACTCAGCTCATAACCTTAGCACCTCGGAGCAGTGTGCTCATGTGATAGAGCGGCTGTGCGAGACCTCTTGGCGGTCTGGTTTAGTATTAGGAGCCTCGCTATAAACTGGCATTTCATTTCCGAGGAAGTGATCCCAGAGAGAAGTAAAGCAAGTTCATCTCTGAATGTTTGTAAAGCATTCCCACGTTAAGATTAACAACAGATATATGGAGCGACTGCCTCTCTCTCTCCTGCTGCTACTTCAATCATGAAACTGATCAATGATCATCTGATCTGCTTTTCTGTCGGACTCCCGTCTCTATTGTTTGTTTTTGCACCAGAAAGAGGAAACCAGCGACTGAACAACAGCAGCACGTTCAAGCTTGAGAAGCTGTTGTTAGAATTTATTTTATTTAATATTACTTTCTACACCAGGATCTTTTTCTACGTAGCTGACAGCTGGTAACTGTGCAGGGGCAGATCTAGCAAAGTTTAGCCAGGGGGGCCCAGGTAGGGCATCAACAGGGAAAAGGGGGCACAAAGACATACTTTTCTTTCTTATTCTCATTTAAAATGTCGAGCTTTTAATAAATAATTATCTGAATCTTACACCCAAAGTTTTAATCTGATGTAAAATGTATAGAAGTCCTTTGCTGTATATAATTAAATCTAATTGGCTGTAGCTCAGGTGGCACAGCAGGTCAGCCACTAATCAGAAGGTCGGTGGTTCGATCCCAGGCTGCCTCCTGGCTGCATGCCGAATATCCATGTTTGCCTACTAGTGATGGTCAGAGAGTGACTGGCAGCCTCGCCTCTGTCTGAGTAAAAAGCGCTATAAAAATGCAGGCCATTTACCATTTAATATATATCCCAGCAAGCTGTAGTACTTTTTCCTTTGGGAAGGTACCATCTGTGCAGTCTGCAGTCCTGTTGAAGAAAGATGTTGAATCTTTTTAAATATTGTAGAAAAATAATTGATTTCTGTGCTTTTTTTATTTTTATTTTTTAAACACACATGCATTAAATTAATGTTGATTGCGTTGATTAAGCATCACGAGGCAGAGGGTGGAGGGTGGTTCCCTATTTTTTTTTTTTTTGTTGGGAGTTGGAACCCTATTAGTTAGGTTGCTTAATATTTCTGCTAAGCACTCTTTAAAATACCAGAATAGGGAGGATGGTGCAGGTTTAAGTTCATTAGATTGATCAGTATCGCTGAACTATGAAATATTTTGGGTGCAGTGTATTTTTTTATTTATTTTTTTATTTTTTTACATACAGGTATAACAGAATAGCTTTAGTGTTTTGTTTTTAAACTTGAGTATGAACTTATACAAAATGAAGCAAGATATAAAAAAAAGTTTTATTGATTATTAAATACACTATAATGGATTCATATCGATATCAGCAGATATCTAAGTTTATGATATCGGTATCGGACATAAAAAAGTGGTATCGTGCCATCTCTAGTTAAAACCAGTCAGAGCGGGCACGCTCCGTTTTGCCTAACTATTTTTAAACCCCTGTAGCACTGCAACCACGTAAGCTAGCACAATAAAAGTTTTTGCATATGAAACCCAAGGAGTTGTACTTAGGCCTATATCTTATGCCATCGGGTTGTCCTAGGTCATGGTTTCCTTCCACTTATAGCTTTGCAAATATTGCACACTGTCGTCATTACTGGTACTAATTTAAAACCTGTTGTTAGAACTCATCCCTACATGTGACCCACACTGTGGACAGACTGAATGATGGGACACTGTTTCTCTCCTCAGTTTCCCATCATGCCTCAGGGGTGGAGGTGTATCAGGTGTATGAGGGGGAGGAGTCTGTCCTGCTGCCCTGTCAGGTACCTGTTAATGCTTCCAGTAGCTCCACAGCAGTGGTCTGGGACCGTGATGAGTTCAAGATCCCAACAGTCCACATGCGTGTGCAGAGCAGAGATGATATTCTGAACGATCAGAACCATCGTTACACCAACCGAACATCGATGAAAGCCGACGCCCTGCAGACTGGAGACCTCAGCCTCACCCTGAGGAACCCTACAGTCTCTGATGGTGGGACCTACACCTGCATCGTCCGCAAATATGGACAAGATCAGAGCAAGACCCATGTGCAACTGAAGGTCAAAGGTCAGTGTGTGAAATCAGTCAGTACTCAGTATGATGCCTTTAAAATATTGTCTGTCTGAGATGTTGTTGCTCTGAGCTCACAAATCATGACTGACTAATAATACACATTCCAAAACACTGACTAAAGGTTCCTGGGCACTTCATTAGGTACACTTGTAAGCTGCTCATTGATCTAAATATCTAATCAGCCAATGTCATGACACCAACTTACTGCACTTAAAACAACCTGCAGAAGTTCAAACTAACCAACATAATGGAGAAGAAACGATGATTTCAGTGACTTTAAATGTGGCAATGATTGCTGGTTTGTGTATTTCACAAACTGGTGATTTGCAGGGATTTTCCCTCCAGTCAGTTTACAGAGGTCTGAAACACAGAAATACAGCACACCACACTTATCCACACCAATCAGGTTAGACCAGAGCACAGACTCACTGGACAACAGAAGGTTGACACATGTTTACTGGTTTCTGCTGCAACATTCAGATGGTAGAGTCACAGTTTGGTGAAAACATCATGAAAGCATGGATCCATACTGACTTGTACCAAAGGCTCAGCTTGCTGGTGGTATAATGGTGTAGTGGAGATTTTCCTGAGACACCTTTGGCCTCTTAAATACCAACAGAGCATTGTTTAAACCCCACAGCCATGAGTACTGTTGCTGACTGTGTCCATCCCAGAATGACCTCAGTGTACCGTCCTCTGATGCTTCCTGCAGGATAACAAATGAGTAACAATGAGTTTGCTGCACTCAGAGGGCTTACAGAGTCTCAGATCTCAGTCCAACAGAGCATCTTTTGTCATGTGAAGGCTGTGTGCAGGCAGGAATAGGACCCAAAGTGCAGACTCACGGCAGGCAAAAGTGTACTTCAAAACTCAACTTTTATTGCTGGATGGCAAAACGTAACTAAAATCCAAATAAACTTAGATAAGCAGGCAGCCGGCGCGCGCACACACACACACACACACACACACAACATAAATGAGGGTCGGTCGGTCGGAAGCAAATCCAGATACATTAACATCAGACAAGGACCTTCAAAATAAAACAGGAAACATAACACAGACTGAACTGAAGACACATGGGACCAGGGCAGACAGACACTGACTGGACACGAGGATATAGCAACTAAGGATTACACAGAGACATAAACCATAAGACATGACTCTGAAACCAAAGACTAGAAATGATAAATAATATAATAAACTCAAAAACCCTGGGTCAACGACCCAGGCATCCTAACATCTTTGGTATGTGCTGGAACAAAAGAGTCACATGATAAATGTGCAGCATGTCTGTGATGATGTCACATCTGAGCCATTAACAAGCAAAGGAACAGGATACCAGCAAGGTGTACCTAATAAAGTGTCCAGTAAGGCTCTGTGACAGTGGCTCTGTAATGGTGTGAAAGAAAAACAGATGTCCGAGTGACTCCAGCAGGGGGAGCAATCTGACTTCAACACACATATACACTCAGTGCCACTTTATTAGGCACACCTGTTCAGCTGTTCTTTAACAAAAATATCTAATCAACCAATCACATGGCAGCAGTTTAGTGGACGCTAATAAAGTATCTGGTTAGTAAAAACCTATCATCTTTTCACTTATAGGTTGCTGACATCTTGCTAGTTTATCAGGAATGGCACATCTCTGAGCCGTAGATTGTACAGTCCGCCAGCCCACACTTTTGTCATCTGCTGTGAATTCATCATGTTTCATGTTCAGGTTTCTTCTGTTCACCACAGAGCGACCTCCGACTTGGCTCTGGGCTCTCTTTGTTGTCCTGGCTATCTTGGCTCTCCTGGCTGTCAGTGGGATCATCATGTGTTATAGATATAAATGGATCAAACGCCCAGCAGGTATGGTAGTTTGGTTTGTTGTTGGTTCTTTAAAGCAGCAATAAAAAAACAAACAAAAAAAACAAACAAACAAAACTCACTTTTGCAGGGATCTAATGAAGAATTCCCAATACTTATGAAAATAATCATGATTATCATTTTGATCGGGGTTGTGCATTATACACATTATATACATTGTACGATAAAGCAGCACTGGACAGGCAGTAATAAAAGAATGATTATTTCCTCATCGGGGCTTTGTGGGCACTCATTTCCCTGCAGAGGAAGCTGGAACCAGATCAGGAGAAGCTAGCTAATGTGAACGTGACTAAATGATACATTGTTAGTAGCTCCACTTCAATCTGAAAAATCACCTGCTCTTTGAGGTCCTGGTAGACTGATGTGTTGGTGTTGTGTGCACATGTCATGATCTGCTCTGTTGTCCTCACAGACAGCCAGGTATTGATGGTGGAGATCTTGGATGGAGAGAAAAAGTCTGTCCTGCTGCCCTTTAAGACCACAGAGGATCTTCCCCAGGACGCAACAGTGGAGTGGAGACTCACTGACCCCAAACACATGCAGGTTCACGTGTATGACAGTGGAAAAAATCAGCCGGACAAACAGGACGAGGTGTACCAAGGCCGCACAGAGATGAAGGAAGAGCCACTGAGAGATAAAGACCTCAGTCTGAAACTAAAGGAGCCCCGCGTTACTGACACCGGAGTCTACACCTGCAACGTCAGCAGCAAGGATGGAAGCCTCCTACTTCAGAAAGTGGTGTCTCTCACTGTCAGAGGTGAGTGGAACAGCTTTGATTGTCTTCTGGATCCATATCTGTACAAGATCAAACTGCTGGTGACACATTTTCGATTTATTGAGTTTAATGTATCGTCTCGTTAACTCAGGAATTAGACTTCCACACTGCTGTTTTGTTCTACGGAGCTTAACATATGGCCATACTATGTCAGGTCTCCATGGCAACCTATTCTACCTATATGACAACAAATTTACCACCGTCAATACAAAAACACAAAAATGACACTGAACCCAAACAAAGGTTTGATCCATGCAGTTCAGCAGAGACTGTGATTCCTGCTGCCTCTCTGCTCTGATAAAACAAAAACGCTCTCAGTTTCATGCTGAAGGGTAGACACTGTATGTGTCTGCAGGTGTCACAGAATAAATCCAGAAAACTAAAGAAAGCAGCTGTTTGTGCAGCCTCACACATCAACACACAAGCTGTTCAGCTCCAAGTCAGAGAAACACTGAAAACAGGAGCTGCTGGTTACAGAGCAGAGGACATGATGGAGGATCCACCTCACTGATGTCTGTCTGTCTCATGTTCTACTGTGTTCTCCTCTCAGAGAGCCAGATGGAGACGGTGGAGGTGACAGAATGGAACAAGTCTGTCCTGCTGCCCTTTAAAACCAAAGATGACCTTTCTCAGGATGCCACAGTGGAGTGGAGACGCTCAGACTCCAAACACAAAAAAGTTCACATGTTTCAGAGCAGCCAGCACCTTTCAGGTGAACAGGACGAGATTTACAGAGGTCGCACAGAGATGAACAAAGAGGCACTGAGAATCGGAGACCTCAGTCTGACCCTGAAAGACCTCCGACTAACTGACAGCGGAGTCTACACCTGTACTGTCTGCACGCATGGAAAAGTCCTAAAACAGAAAGTGGTGGTGCTCAGTGTCAGAGGTCAGTAAGCACATCAGAGAGGCTGTGGTATGTTGTCATTTCCTTTTGTCAACTCTCTAGACTCCATTGACTGTATGAAAAACATGAATCTGTGGTCTTTACAAGAAATCTAGAGGTGTCCTATCTAGAGTTGGCTGAGATGCAATATGAAAAAGATCCATCTTTGGCAGGTCTTTTTCATATTGAATCTCAGCCAGTATTAAAAATATATGGTCTTTAGAGCTGCCTACCAATGGGTTGAGGATTGAAGCCAGAAACATTGATCTTTCACCATCTTACAGTGCTGTGATTGCAGGCATTCCCCAGCTCTCTGTAAATGGCATTTTTTTTTAAAAGAAGGCAACATTTTGAACTGTTTTTCATGTTTTATCATATGTCATTAATTACAAAGAAAAAGCTTAAAATAATTTTAACCTCCTTTTGGGCCTGGTATGAAAAATCAATGGGAATAAAGGATGAAAGGTGGGAAGAGATAAGAGTCTAAGGAGCTTGGAAAGAAAACCATCTGGACTTCTTTAAGTTGCTTGAAGACATTTCACCTCTTATACGAGAAGGTCCAACATTTGCTCTTAGAACTGAAGAAGCTTTTCAGATGAAACATCTTCATGCAATTTAACAAAGTCTAAGGAGATTTTCATTCCAAGCTCCTTAGACCTCAATGACCTACATGACTGAGAACCTTCACAGACAGAGATCATCAGTTTCAGTACTGAGTAAAGAATGGATGGTTTCCTTTGATCAACAGGTTAGAAAAGCAATGGCTGAAATTTCTCTGAGTTTCTCTGTAAGCACAACACTCATTTAAATCCTGCTGTTTACAGGTATTTTTCTATACAGTGGTCCAACGTTTATCGTGGGAGTTATATCCTAAAAATTACCCGCGATAGCTGTAATCTGCGTAGTAGTCAACGTTATTGTTTTAAAAATTATTATAGATGTTTTAATGCTGTAAATACCCCTCACTACACACTTTATACACTTTTCTCAGACAGGCATGAACAGTTTCATGTTTCTCTCTTAAAAACTCTCAAAGTTCAAACCTTCATAGAAAAATAAGTCCATTATTACAGAAGGAAACCAAAGATCAAACCCTGTTTTCAGGTCCAGAACATGGAAATAGAGCAGCTGCCAGAGAATTCAACATTAATGAATCAATGGTGCAGAATTGGAGAAAGCAAGAGTAAAAAGTTGAGTAAAGTTTCACTTATCTGACTGTTTTGTTTCACTTATTGCGCCTTATAATCTGAAAAATACGGTAACTTCTACCTTCCTTTAGCATGTCCAGAAGCCCAACTTCTTGTGCGATATTTAGCATCAGCCTCTGCCTTCTGGGTGCTACTGCAGGTGCCTTTGACAGTGCAAAATGTTTCGTCAACATTATTGTTTTTGTTGGCGAGAAAACTTACAAGCATACAGTACAGCACTTCAGAGTCACACTGCTAGCGATCGAAGATTTCTATAAGTTTGACAAGCTGAACACATTCTGTACTGTACAGGAGACAAAGAACAGGAGATGGACAGGAGATTGTTTGACAATGGTCTAGAGCCAATCAAGACACAGTACACAATGCACTGTTAAAAAAATGCATGCAAAATTGCACTCAAAAAAAATCTGTGAAACAGCAAGGCCGCGAAAGGTGAACCACGTTATAGCAAGGGACCACTGTACATCCATCCATTCATGCTGAGTGCTTTCTTTAACTCCACAAAACACATCTAGACTGGTTAATTTAATGAGAGATGATGAGATAGCCTTTATTTGTCAGTTGCAGGTCTTTTGCCCACAACCGAGATGACAGACCTTGCCGACCATACATACAATACACAAACATCACATTGGGGAGACAGGTCAGGCTAGGTAGCGAGGAAAGAAAACGTCGAAATGTGTAACACAGAAGGATAATACAGGAATGCACAGGTATCAACACACCATAGCACAATAAACACAGACAGTAACATGGGAAAGTGTTCCAGTGTGTACATCTGATCTGGGACCGCTGCAATCTTTTGACTGCGCCTCCAACTGACCCAATGTCCACATCATGGGGGAGGTAAGCGTTGGAGGTGGCGTTGGATCCGGGGTAGAGAGGGTGATGCATCAGTGAGTGCTTATCAGTATCAGTATATGTATGTGTATTCGTGTCCATAGTTCAGCTGTGACAGTGTCCTTCGCCCTGCCAGGCTAAGTAAACAGTCTTCCAGCCAACCCAGGTGGCCTTGCATGGAATGGGAAGGAACAGACTCAACACAGTCGTTATCAGGGAGTTTTTGTTCAGCTCCAGCCTTGAGCTCTGGCCTTGAGCCCACAGCTGGCGCCGAAGGGGTAGCCGGATTATGATGGTAATTTTTCTTTCTTTGCGACAAGTCATGAGAATTTCAAAGCTGTTCTTTAACACTCCGACACTGGTCTCTCAATCTCCCGTTGGAGAACGGCGAGCCTCCCGATGATGGTATCAAACTTGCTGGTGTTTTCATTCTTTTGCCCAAACAGGCGATTCTGAGAACTCACAACTGCAGTGAGCCGTTCTGCGATGCAATCCATCTTTCGCTCAAGGGTGTTATTTTGAGCAGGCCTCTCCTTGATGTATCCCATTATATGTTCAGAGGTGTTATTCTGAGTATTTACGGCAGCTGTAAGCGCCTCCAAGGTCTTAACCATTCTGCTTTTGAGCCCGTTCTGAGAAGTCGCGGCTCGTCCCATCGTTTCAATCCCAGCGGGCAGCCTTGAGGGGGTTTGAACAGCCGGATCCGCTGTCTTAATTCTCCGATAAGCCAGGGCCAAGCCAGCTCCAATCAGCAAGAACCCTGTTATCATGGTTCCGAATAGGTAGATATCTTCAGCGTCCTCGATCGACAGTCCCGCCAGGCACACGACCCTCCATTTCTGCCACCTGTCCATCGTGTATCCGGCAGGGAAAGTCCCTTCAGGGCACTCGGGCTCTCCCAAGCCCAGACTTCTTGTTGAGAAAAGGGTGTCAATAGCATTCAGAGACCAGTTGATCAAATCCATAATTCTCTTTAGGTTTTTAAACCATTAAACCTCAAGTATCCTTGAGAGGATGAAGAGCTGGTCCAGTGTTGGTCAGTGACCTAGAAGGAAACTACATTGTTCTTCCAGTATCTGAGGTTCACCCTATCATAAACTTTGCAGAGGAGGCTATGGAGTGTGATCCCCCTTTAAGAATGGAAACTCCACCCCAGTCAGACTCTGCTTCCTCTACATAAAAAACAGTTTCTGGCGGACAGGATAAGGTCCTCAAAGTATTCCTTCCATTGCCCGACAATATCGTCATTAGAAGTCAGCAGCACTCACCCGGACTATAGACTGTGAGAGTAGCACACTGCTTTCCCCTCCTGAGTCGCTCGACAATTTGCCAGAATCCCTCTAGACAGACTGAAAGTCTTTTTCCAGACTCCTACCACAACCTGATTTTGCTTCAGCTACCGCCCAGGCCATGTTGTGCTTAGCCTGTTTGTACTCATCAGCTGTCTCCTAAGTATCACAGGGAAACAAAGCCTGATAAGACTCCTTCTTCAGCCTGATGCCTCCCTCAGAAAACTGTCAAAGCTCAGCTGGATGTGGGAGTTGAAGATACTATGGACAAATTCAAATTCAAATTTTATTTGTCACATACACAGTCATACACAGTACAATATGCAGTGAAATGCTCTGACAACTGCTCGTGACCTAAAATAAAAGACTACGAATAGGATAGGAAATAAATATAAAAATTAAAACGAAGGGTAAATTTAACTGGGAAAGAATAAAATAAAATATAAAAATTAAAGTTAAAAATAAAATAACTGTACAACAAAATACACAATACACAAAATACACAATATAGAAAATATATAAGAATATATGAAGAAATATAGAACAATGGGAGCAGCTGTACAAGTAATAAATGGTAATGAAAGAAATGTAATGTCCAGGGTTGTGCAATCCACATATTTAAGTGCCTTGTGCAGTGCAAATATGCTTAAAAGTGATTTATTTAAGTGACTTTAAGTGACTAAGCAAGTGATTTGATTAGATGTCCACGCAGTGTAGTTGTGCAGCGGCCACTAGTGTAAACAAATGTCCAGAATGTCCAGTGTGTGTAAGAACTATATGTGTGAGTCAGTACTATGTGGTGGTGTGATTGAGAGACCGTACCGCCTGCGGGAAGAAGCTCCTCCTCAGTCTCTCTGTGTTGGTCTTCAGGGAGCGGAATTACTTTCCTGACCTCAACAGAGAAAACAGTCTGTTGTTGGGATGGCTGAGGTCCTTCACGATCTTCCTGGCCTTGGTCCAGCACCGCCTGCTGTAGATTGAGTGCAGGTCAGGGAGCTCGGAGCGGATGGTGCGCTCAGCTGATCGCACAACCCTCTGTAGAGCTCGTCTGTCCTGCATGGTGCTGTTCCCGAACCAGGTTGAGATGTTTCCCGTCAGGATGCTCTCTATGGTGCACGAGTAAAAGTTCCTGAGCACCTTGGAGGGCAGTTGGAAGTCTCTCAAGCGTCTGAGGTGGTAGAGACGCTGTCGGCCTTTTTCACCACGGTGTTGATGTGACAGGACCATGACAGGTCCTGCGTGATGTGAACTCCGAGGTATTTGAAGCTGTCCACTCTCTCCACTGGGCACTCGTTGATGACGGGGGTCTGGTAGTTCCTCTCCTGCTTAGTGCTGAAGTCCACTATCAGCTCCTTTGTCTTACTGACGTTTAGAAGGAGGTTGTTCCTCTGGCACCAGTTCTCCAGATTCCTAATCTCCTTCAGGTAGGCCGCCTCGTTGTTGTCAGAGATCAGGCCCACCACGACGGTGTCGTCGGTAAACTTAATGATGGTGGTGGAGCTGGTAGTGGCCACACAGTCATATGTGTAAAAAGAGTACAGCAGGGGGCTCAGAACACACCCCTGGGGGGCTCCAGTGCTGAGAGTGGTGGAGGCTGAGACATGTCCGCCCATCCTTACTGCCTGTGGTCTGCCAATTAGGAAGTTGGTGATCCACTGACACATAGATGAGCTGAGTCCCAGATGCTCCAGCTTGGTGGTGAGTGTGGAGGGAATTATGGTATTAAATGCAGAGCTGTAGTCTATGAAGAGCATTTTAACATAATTCCCCTTCTAGAATCCAAGTGAGTGAGTGATGTGTGGAGGAGATGAGAGATGGCATCGTCTGTGGAACGATTTGGACGGTAAGCGAACTGTAGTGGGTCCAGTGTGTCTGGTAGTGAAGAAATGATGAAGTCTCTGACCAGGCGTTCAAAGCACTTCATCACTACTGAGGTGAGGGCTACAGCGCGATAGTCATTGAGAGAAGCAGGGTGGGGTTTCTTCGGGACAGGAACCATGATGGACTCCTTGAAGCATGTGGGGATCACCGACCGAGATAAAGAGATGTTGAATATCTCAGTGAACACAGGTGCTAGCTGGTTAGCGCAGACTCTGAGGATACAACCTATTTACATTGCAGATTCTTACTGAAAGCATCAAAACTATGAATGAACACATATGGAATTATTTAGTAAACAAAAACTGTGAAATAACTCAAAACATGTTTTAAATTTTTGATTTTTTGCAACAGCCACCCATTGCTTTGATTATTGCTTTGCACACTCTCAACATTTTTTCGATGAGCTTCATGAGGTCATAAATGTCTTCCTGAAATGGTTTTCCAACACCCTTGAAGGAGTTCCCAGAGATGTTGAGCACTTGTTGGCCCTTTTGTCTTCACTCTGCGGCCTCCACTCTTGTCCCAAACCATCTCCATTGTGTTTAGGTCAGGTGACTGTGTAGGCCAGGCCATCCTTCTTGGTCAAATAGCCCTTACACAGCCTCGAGGTGTGTCGAAAAATAAATGGTGGTCCAACTAAATGCAAACCGCATAAGATGGCATGTGGTAGGATGTTGTGGTAGCCATGCTGGTTCAGTGTGCCTTTAGTTGTGAATACATCCCCCACAATGTCACCAACGTAAAACAGCAGGAGAATCCAAAAAACCAAAGATCTCAAATTTGGACTCATCAGACCAAAGCACAGATTTCCACTGGTCTAATGTCCATTCCTTGTGTTTCTTGACCCAAACAAATCTCTTCTGTTTGTTGTTTTTCCTTATTGTCTAGTCATTGTTTCTTAGCAGCTATTTGGCCTGATTCACACAGTCTCCTCTGAACAGCTGATGAAGAGATGTGTCTGCTACTGGAAATCTGTGTGGCATTTATCTGAGCTCTAATCTGAGGTGATGCTAAATTGTGATTTCTGAGGCTGGTGACTCAGATGAATTTATCCTCAGCAGCAGACGTGACTCTTGGTCTTCCCTTACTGGGGCGATTCTCATGTGAGCCAGTTTCATCGTAGCACTTGGTGGTTTTTGTGACTGCACTTGGAGACACATTCAAAGTTTTAGCATTTTTCCTGACTGACTGACCTTCATTTCTCTTTACTTAGCTGTAAAGAATTCTAACTGTTGTCAAATAGGGCCGTCAGCTGTGTACCAGCCTGACTTGTGCACACACACCTGATGGTGCCAACCCAATTAAGAAGGCAAGAAATTCAACCCTGACAGGCACACCTGTGACGTTAAAATCATTTCAGGTGACTACATCATGAAACTCATTGAGGGGAGGCCACAGTCAACAAAACAAAGAGTGCCGAAAAAGTTGATTCTGTTTAGCTGGACGTAGCGTTTTGTGGGAGAAATGTTTTGTCACTCATCCAAGTGACTTCTTCAGTGTCAGCTGACTGCAGTTTTCCCCAATCTTATAAACAGTACATTTGCATAATGACTGAAACCAGCCCACTAAAGGATCAATGGGTTTGAGGTCAGACAATTTGCACATTAATGATCAAGGAACTGACCTCACATGTGTTGCTCAGAGGAGATTTTTTGATCAGTGTGGTTCTCTCTTTGATTTTGTAGAGTTATTTTCCTCAGATATACTTTTGTTAGGATCTGACACTGTACAAATGAAATGCAGGACATAGCTTATGTGTGTCTGTACAACTTGTTTCTCTTTTCTTCAGTCTACGAGCTTCAGACAGTGGAGGTGACACCGGGGGTGAAGCGTGTTCTGCTTCCCTTCAAAACCAAAGCTGACCTGCCTGAGGACGTCAGAGTGGAGTGGAGACGTTCAGACCTTGAAGATGTGAAGGTCCTTGTTTATGAGAACAGCCAAAAAAAGCATGAAGAGCAACACCAGGACTATCAAGGCCGCCCTGAGATGAATGAAGAGCTACTGAGAACCGGAGACCTCAGTCTGACCCTTTACTACCCTCGACTTACTGACAGTGGAGTCTACACCTGCACCGTCTACAGAAAAGATGGAGCCATCCTGAAACAGAGAGTAGTGATACTCACTATCAGAGGTCAGTAAACTCATCTGAGGCCAGTAAATTTATAATTTGTGTCTGTATTTACAGCTCATGTTGTATTTTATCAGGCTACAAGGTGGAAATAGTCGAAGTAACAAAGGGGAAGAAGTCTGTGCTGCTGCCCTTTAAAACCACTCTTGATTTACCCGATGATGTCACAATCGAGTGGAGACGTGGTGATTCCAGAGACACAGTCCACACCTATCAGGATGGCCAAAACCTGCTAGAAGAACAGGGACAGGATTATAGAGGTCGCACAGAGATGAATGAAGAGCCACTGAGGACTGGAGACCTCAGTCTGACCCTGAAAGATCTCCAAAAAAACCACAGTGGTTTCTACATGTGCACAGTCTCCCAGGGTGAAGACATCCTGAGACAGAAAGGAGTGACGCTTACTTTCAGAGGTAAATGCATCACAGAGGTCAGTAAATGCAGCTTCCTCCAGCTTCTGCTACTTTAGTGGAGGAACTGCTGTGAAAACAGTAAGTAATCCATTTCTGTTGAGTGTTAGATGGGTCAGAAAGAGATTCACATAATAGACTTATTCTGAAACTATATATAACAATATTCAAACATTATCTATTAGTGTTATTTTTGGTTCTGCTTCGTGTTTAAATGAGGAAAGGTTCTCATAGATTTCTTCGATTTCTCTGGTTGCAGTCTTGATTCCAGTTCAATTCAATTCAATTTTATTTATATAGCGCCAAATCACAACAAAAGTCGCCTCAAGGCGCTTCATAGATACAGAGAAAAACCCAACAATCATATGACCCCCTATGAGCAAGCACTTTGGCGACAGTGGGAAGGAAAAACTCCCTTTTAACAGGAAGAAACCTCCGGCAGAACCAGGCTCAGGGAGGGGCGGCCATCTGCTGCGACCGGTTGGGGTGAGAGAAGGAAGACAGGATAAAGACATGCTGTGGAAGAGAGACAGAGGTTAATAACAGATATGATTCAATGCAGAGAGGTCTATTAATACATAGTGAGTGAGAGAGGTGACTGGAAAGGAAAAACTCAATGCATCATGGGAATCCCCCGGCAGCCTACATCTATTGCAGCATAACAAAGGGAGGATTCAGGGTTCAGATTCCAGTGATTCAAACATTCTTAATGAATCACACCTGAGGTTAAAGACACATTAAGAGCCACGTGATGTGTGTAACCACTCTGCTATTTTAAATTTGTTTTATGTCTCATGCTTTTATGATTGTGTAAACTAATTTTTTTTATCTTGCTTTTTATTATTCTGCTGTGTACAGTGTCCTTGAGTGTTCTGTGCTTTCAAATAAAATGTATTATTATTATTAACTGAGACTTTGAATCACAGTTGTCTGTTTCCTCTGCAGGAAAACATGGTGCAAGCTTTACAGAGCTGTTTCAAGGTTTCCGAAAGAAGAGAAAATCCATAATTGATGGACCTTCTTCCTCTGTGTAAAGTTATCTTCCTCCCTCTTTCTCTTTGTCATGTGTTGCAAAGTTGACGTGAAATGGACAGACTAAAACTGTATCATTTAAAATGTATTCTTAACGCATCAGCGCACATCCTGCAGGTTTAAATCCAATATTTGGTAAAGCCTCAACTTACATCAGAACCTGAATACTGAAAGCATTGCTCATCTATCTTTCAATCCCCTTTTATTGATCAAGTTTGTCTTATTTCTATTATATATCGAAATTGAATCAAGTGAATCATTATTTGATTGTCATGTTAAACTGGAAACTGGAAATAGCAATGTTACAAATGTCGATCATTTGGTTGCCCTGACCGTCTGTTTTGTATTCCCTGGACCAGGATTTATGAATCTATTCCTCTCACGGCTAATGAAACAACTTGATGTTAAATTGAGGAGAGCTGGCAGGTAAGTCATCGTCCACAGCCGTTCCTCTCAGAAATGTTTGATTCAAATTACATGCATATCTGGGTTTGGTTCGTTGTTGTATGTCTGACTGACTGTTCTCTCTCACATTTGGAACAGGATGATCCTCATCTGATCATCTCATCTGTTCATCTTCTGTCTTCCGGAGTACCACAAGATCTACATCAGGGCAACTTAGTTTTCCCTGAATATTCTTCTTTGGTTCCACTTTTGTGTGGAGTTTGCATGTTCTCCCCGTGTTTGCGTGGGTTCTCTCCGGGTACTCCGGCTTCCTCCCACCGTCCAAAGACATGCAGCTTGTGGGGATAGGTTAATTGGATAATCCAAATTGCCACTAGGTGTGAATGTGCGAGTGAATGTGAGTGTGAATGGTTGTCTGTCCCTATGTGTTAGCCCTGCGACAGACTGGCGACCTGTCCAGGGTGTACCCCGCCTTTCGCCCTATGACAGCTGGGATAGGCTCCAGCGCCCCCCGCGACCCTGAAAAGGATAAGCGGAAGCGAATGGATGGATGGATGGTTCCACTTTTAGAAAACATAATTTCCTCCTGCGACATCATGGATATTGTTTTTGTCTCAAGCGGTTCCAATGACCCACTTGAGACCACTTGAGGTACCCTTCATGTCCCTTTGGAGCTAAATAGATGTAAGGCTAGTTTTCCAGCTTGTAAAAACAAATGAACATGTGTCGACCGTCAGTGTGTTGCTCACAGACTGCAACATGTTCCAGTGTAAGGTGAGTTCATTGATCAAGTCTGCACCTGGAGGAAAGGTGTCTCCTGTTTCTTTACACTATGACATGAAAGAGCCATGTTTTTATTAGTTTTATATCTGTGGTACTGTGTGTGATTGTAATCATACAAACCGGTTTGTGAAGCAGTTTAAAGTAACTGTTGACTTTGTTGTATATATCAGAGGAGCTCTGTCAATATTTAATCTTTTCATTTACTTTCATGAATTTATTTTATGAAAAAGCAAGCTTTTGTACTGCAGGTTATCAGACATGACCATTAATGCTGAAGCAAAGGAGAAGTAACATTGACCGATAGTGAAACTGAGACACTGACCAGAGAAGTGGATAAGAGGAAACAAGCTTTATTTACTGATCTCAGTTCAGGATTCTGCTCAGACGAGACACATAAAAACACAAATCAACTGTTAAAAATAAACACCAAAGATCAGGTGACATTTGTTTGCAAAGCACTTTATAAATAGTATTCTGTGTATAATAGTTTAAATGTATGTTTTAAGTTGAAAATATAGTGTATGAATGAAATATGAAATAAGAAAACTTACATGTGGTTTATCTGTGACCCCTGAGTTGGGTTTCTAGACACTGGAAACCAAACCAGTACTGTGCCATAATGACTCGTGAACCAGCCAAACCTCTGCCAAGTGGTGATTTCTACTGTCAGGCGACTTTTCGTCTGCATCACATCTACTGTCTTTTCACAAACTACTTTGTACTTTGTTTGATTTATACATGAGGTTTTGATGTTAATGTTTTTCTAAGAACTAGCTGGTGGGTTGCTAACAGATCCATGTCATAAAACACAATTACCAAATAATCACCAGCAAACTGTCTTATAGACAGGACGTTGACTCAAACAGTTTATCAGTTCATCATTTCATATTAATGACAAATGTTCAGAATATTTTTATTTTTGATATACATGTATGATTTATGTTTCAGCCATAAATGGTTTTATATTCATATAAACATGACCGATGAATGTGTAGCTCAGTAAAGTTCCATTAAATCTGTCCACACTGTTGTGGGTTGTTTTGATTATTTAATTCTGCTTATCAGGATTTTTAAAAATGTGTTTTTATTTGATTGAATTTATCAGTCATATGAAACTATAATTTCATGTCTCTGTAAAGTTTCTCTGTCGTTGCTTTTTTAAAGAAGACATGGGCAGTGTTGCTCTTGTTCTTATGTTATACTCCTAAAAGAATGCTGTATAAAGCAGAAAGGCCCACTCTATTTTTTCTATTGTTTCATACATATTTATTTTATTAATATTGTGAATGTAGGAAATATATCTTTATTTATAGTTTTTAATGACAGACAGAAAGTATATATAACAAGTTATTAACAGCCTCAGTGAGGCTCTGATGAAACAGCTTCAGGGGCTTCACAGGAAGTGAACAAGAGAAAACCAGAATTACGTTTTCCTTCTAATAAACAAGAAGCTGAAGCTTCCGATGAGATGGTCGCTCTCTTTGATCATGTATCATAAAGTTTCATCAGAATTTAAGAAGATTGACATGTTTCAGGTCCCTGCTGCACTGAAACATTAATTTGGATCACTCAGAGAAGTCATGCTCAGTGGTGACATCAACAGCAACCTCCTCATTCTGCCCACCCTGGTGGGTCATCTCCATGGAAACAACAACTCTGTTTCCTGTGGACAGAGTAAAAACATCAGTGACCAGTACAATGAAACACGTCTAACATAACTATTGTGTCTTTAGGTTTCCTGGATTCGCTTCATTTAGCACTCACACAAAGATGTTTATTTAATCTAGATATAAGTATGAAGAAAGTGTGAAGACGTTTTACTTCCTTTGCCTACTGATTGATCATCAGTGGACCCAGATGCAGACACACTAATTAAAAAACAGCTTTTATTAGACACATGAATGACGGGTAAACAGGAGAGTATCTTAACAGAGACTCAAACAGTGTCATGGCTCGGCTGTGTGGCAGGCAGGAGGAGGACCCAAAATGCAAAACTCACACACACGGGGATGAACTCAAAAGGCAGCTTTATTGCTGACAAAAGATAATGGGAGATACAAAACTAAACTGGGAAAAACTAACGTAAAGCTCACCAGGAAACACGGGGGAATCACACACAGCATGAGGGAGAACACGACGCCGAACAGAGGGAGACTCAGACAGAAATACACAGAGGGTAAACGAGGAAAGTGGGCACACACGGGGAACACAGGTGACACTGATAATCATAACGAGACAGGGCGGGGTGAACTGAACATGACATGTAGAGGCACAGAGGTTCCGACAGGAGGAGAGAGAGCACGGGGAAAACAGACATAACGGGCTGGGGAAACATGAAACAACCACAAAGGGAGACGAGGGCTCATCAATACATAGAGGGCACACAGGGGGGAGAGAGCCATGAAGGGAAAAACACTTAGGGAACAACACAACAGGGCAACTCAGAAGACATGGCCTAAATAAGGAACGAAATACGAAAATACAAAGAACTAAGAATACTGGGCCCACATGGCCCAGGACCATGACAAACAGAAGACAAGTGAAAACTGTTGCTACACACAGTCACAATGAGGATGAATCAGGAAACACCAGAAAACAACAACAGCTGAAACTAATCAGGGACACTGAGATAAGGGAAGCAAAACTAAATCAAGAACCGAAAAGATTAAAAAAAGCAACAACAAAAGTACAGTGACATAGACACACCAAACATGAAGTAAAAGCTGAAAAACAAGAAAGTGAGAATGAACTACAACTCTAACCACGATAATTTTACTTCTAAAAGGTTCCAAACGTAAGAAACATGAAGACTAAACTGAGAAAATAATCCAGGAACAATCTACTCCTACACCAGTAATAATAATTATGATAACGTAAACTCAAAACACCATGAACACAGATATCTAAACTCAATGAAGCAAAACTAAAAACAATGAAACACATCACCTAGCTCACAGTGATGCACCTGTGTGCAGATATCTACCTGAGCGTGTGGCGGAGATCCGGTCGAGGTAAATAGACAGCAGCAGACCGGTTGTGATGAAATATGGACAGAAGACCAGCAGGTGGAAGAGAAGTCTGAACACAGACAGAGAGGAAGGAGGAGGTTGAGGAGCAGGTGAGGAAGAGCTGGTTGGATGAGAAGAAGAGGGAAGAGAGGAGCTGGAGCGCATGGTTTCAAGATGAGGAGCCACAGAAGATCTGAAAGCAGTTACAGGATCTGTAGGAGGAGAGGTGAGGGAGTGATTTCAGTTCATTAAATCGTATTGTCACTCAAAGTAAAATGTCTTGGTCCAAACTTGGCACCGCACGCTCAGAAACACTGCTAATGATTTCATTCCTCACTAATGGTTGTTGATAGGGAATTGTCTTAAATATATGATTCTACTCTTCCTCAGTTCTTCGTGACAACACCTTTCCTCCACCTCATGATGCTTTCCATCAAGGTCAAGGAAAGTGTTTAGGAAAATGTTAAACAGGTGACTTTTGTACTATGTAACCACAATGACATGAACTGATGTCAGTGTACTGACCTCTGATCTTCAGGAAACTTTTAGGAGATGGTCCAGCCAGATCAGTAGCACACCAGTACAGACCCTCATTAGACTGCTGCACATTGGAGATGGTGTGCTCTTTATATCCAGATCCAAGAAGACGTCCACTGAAGAAGAAGTAAGCTGCCACCATGTCACCATTGATCTGTCTGCAACGCAGAGTAACATCACTTCCTGTTATCACAGGAAGTGCAGGGATCTCCAAGATCACTCCTTTTTCTGTATAAGAGACAAAACGATTCATAAAGAGAGACAGAGTTACACTAACAGAGCAGTCAGAAGCTAAAGCTTCAGCAGGGGTCATCAGTCACCTGTGACTTTGGAGTCAGTCAGACAGTACAGCCACTTTGGTTTTTGGCGTTATTTTTGTGCTACTATTCTGAGTGCATGTAAAAAAAAAATTGCAGGTGCAAGTGTTGCATTTTGAGGAGAAATTTATTTTGAGCGAAGAAAAGATAAATTTGAGTGAACAAAAGTCATTGCTGCGTGCAAAAACTGTATTTCAGTGTTTGCTATTGTCCATACACACACACACAACAGCAGCCCCTGTCACTCAGTTTTTGCATTTGCTCTTGCTCACATTGTGTTACTCGCGCTCTCAACATTTCTGCCCGTGGGCGCTCAACTCTTTCTGTACACTGTTGTATTTGTGCTACAAAACCAGCCAATCACAGACTTGGATGCAAAAAAAATCTGATTGGCTGTTTTGTTTTCCAATCAGCTTGAAATGACGGAATTCAATATCCCAGAATCCATTTTGTCCAAAACTCAAACAAGGCAGTGGCGGAGGAGCACAGAGTGGTTGAGTTTGAAATATTTGAAATGCAAAATCTATTTAGTTTTGGACACTGAGTCTCTTTAGTAAATCCAGCAGTGTTAAATGTCAAATAGAGGTTTTGTGCCACTACAGTGAATATGGACCTCTTTGTTCCTTCTTTAATATTCCAACATTTGTAACAATGGGATAGATTTCACTGGCTCTTCTAGTTTATGTGACTTGAATACATTAACAGGGGAAGAACATGTATCGTTAAAGTAAGATGTAAACTACAACCTTTCATTGATCTCTATGACATTTCTATTATAGTCAAGGAAAAGAGTTTGAATAAGGAAAAAGATCACTTCCTTCAGAATCAGATCTGATTCTATACATTACTATACATTAGAAAGGTATAGTAATCATCCACAACTATTTTCAGTTGCAGATGATAAAGGATTCAGAAAGTTTATTCATGCAGGTCCATATGACAGAGAATATGCATCTTCTTTTTGTTTTCATATTTTAATTTATATTTTATTGTGTTGTGGTTTGCAGTGTTTTGTGTTGTTTCATTTTAAATTTGTAAAAGGAAAAAGCTGAAAATTTAAATAGTTAAAAGTTGAAATGTGAAGAGTTGGTTTTTGTATTATATGATTTATTTATTACATTTTATGTGGAGTGAATAAATAAAATTATATTTACGGTGGCCACTAGAACAAAACACGTACAAACACAACAGAAGTGCTCCAGGATGCTAGGGGGCAGTGTTGAGCTTTTGTTACGTAGTGGCTACACAAGCCAGCAAGTACCAACGACCAGATTTGGTGTGTGGTAGTAACAGGTAAATGAACATTTTTTTTAATTATTTGAATATATATGAGTGCTTGTGTATAAATACACAAACAATACACACATGCTTTCAATTGTGTAATTTAAGTGATCTAGTAGCTCTGTTTTGAAGTCCAGTTAACGCTAGAAATGTGTTTTGGAGTTTGTACGTGCTTTGTCTCTAGGGGCAACTGCATATATTTATATATAAATAATACCACTTTTTTTTTACATTAGTAATTATTTTTGTGCATAATTTTATTTTGTTGTTAATACTAAATTAATTAAAGCAACAAAACAACCTGAAGAGCCGGTTTGGAGCCGAAGAAGCGGGCTCTTTTTAGTGAGCCGAACCGAAAGAGCCGGTTCTCTAAAAAGAGCCAGAAATCCCATCACTAATCTGTACCTGAAACAGTGATGTTAACTTCATCGCTACGCTGTCCAGATGAGCTTTCACAGAAGTAAGCTCCATCAGAGGGGCTGCACAAATTGAGATTACATTGAGAATCATCAAGATCAAAGCCTGCAGCTGCTCCACAGTCCTCAGTGAGTCCTCCTCTGGTCCTCTTCACTGTCCATCCATCAGCTGTCTGTTTATCGTCAACACAATGCAGAGACACTTGACCACAATTACTGAAGAACTGCTTTGAGTCTGGTTTAGCATGCAAAGAGACTGGAGGACAGACAGACAGAGCAAATTTATTTGTGTTCTTGTTGGAGTTTCACTGATTGTTTTCACTTCCATCGACTCACCTGCAGAAACAGTCGGTGCAGACAGCAGCAGCACACACACACCTGTAACAGGTGAAAAGTCCACAGAGTTAAAAGTCTTTAAACTCCTTCTTATTGTCCTCAGAGAAAAAAAAACTGCTGTTGCTCTTTTTCTAGGAGATATTCAACTCATAACAACTGTCGCCCCAAGGCGCTTTATATTGTATGGTAGACCCTACAATAATACATACAGAGATTGTTGGGTTTCAACAATCATATGACCCGCTATGAGCAAGCACTTTGGTGACAGTGGGAAGAAAAAACTCACTTGAAACAGGAAGAAACCTCCGGCAGAGCCAGGCTCAGGTAGGGGTGGCCATCTGCTGTGATATCCACGCTTGATGTCTTAGATGGCTATATTTAAAAGCATGACCTAATCTGGGCATGCCTGGATAAAGTTAGCCCAACCAAGTCATCAGCCTGTAAACTGTTAGAAGCACTTTACAAAAATCTGCTGGGTTACCAAAGCTCAACCATCTGTGCAGCACTTCATGTATCAGGCCTTTTGGGATAATGTCATCAGAGGAAGTCATTCCTCACTAAAGGCACCTGAACAGCTTTTAAATCATGACAAGCTAAATCCTAAATCTCAAGTTTGATTGACTTCACGAAGAATAATGAGTTTGTTTACAGCTTACAGGGCCAGAGCTCCTCCTTTACTGATTTTTAATCCCTCAGCACTTCTCATCAGTGATTGGGAGATACAAACCTTTTCACATTGAAGATTTCTTCAGTCACGTACCTGAGCACAATCACACAGTGGCTTACAGGTGCTAATTCTGCTGTCTAATTAGCTTTCACAGCTAAAAAGATGCTGTCTGCAATATTTCCCCTATAATTGAGCAATTCATTTTGAGTAGTTTTGGAGGTTTTCTTGGCAGCCTGAGTCCTTAAAAGAATAGCAGCCAACTGGCTGCCCAAAACAGAGAGCTGGTTCTGGGTTTTTAAAAATTAGCCCATTTAGCTCATTCATATCCTTTCCTTTAAACTGACAAATGCCGTTGCTGAACTCGGTAGGACCAAATTTTAAACAATCTGTTTTAAGATGATTATCCATCTTCCTGAAACCCAGAAGAAAAAAAAATATGGTCTCGGGTCAGTTTAAGCAGTGTTTTTGAGTTTGGGACTTCAGCTTCCAAGTCATCTTGTGTTTCATTCTGTAATCACAGATATTCTGAAGATAATTTAGTTTTAATGCTCCTGCCAGAGAGGAGTTTCCTCCCTCTATTTTGTGTATTTAAATTATTATTTTTTCCATTCTTTCTAAACGTTGCTACTACTTGTTACTGACTCAGAGAACTATGTGTTTAGTGTTTGATGTTAAAAACAGCATGACATATTTAACATGAACCATCGGTATGGTCGAAACTGAACTGATAAAGACAGGAGACGTTGTAGGAGTGTTTAGCTTATTTTAGAGTTTAGAAATGTGTTAACATAGAATGTAGGATTATTGTAGAGACACTGTCTGTAAAGTAATAAAGGCCTCATTGGGTTGTGAAGTTAGGAGTAGATTTTAGAAGGCTTCTCCCCCACTGAGTGGAAATTCCCCAGAGGATGTTTTAAGGTGGGGGTGTTAACATTTGTAACTGTGGGGGGAGTTTTATGACCTCTAGGAAGATATCTTCACCCACAGTGTTTTAACTGTCACGCACACACATCCACACGCACACTCACTCATGTGCATTCACACATACACACAGGTATGCGCACGCACTCACTCACGAGCACTCACATAGACACGTGGGAACGTGCACATGTAGGCATTCACGTGCTCGTGCACATAGACACAGACAGAGTTTGCAGCACACCGTAGGGGGTTTTATGATGGGGTCACTTCTATAAAGCTGGCTGTAACTAACAAAGGGGTGAAGATTTTGGAGAGGGACACCGGCCTCGTCTTCCCTTCTAGAAGTGCATGCTTAAATGAAGATAAATGAAGATGAATAAAGATGAATAAAAGATTTTGTGAAAATGACTACTGAGTCCGGTGCCATCTCTGGATGCTCGAGGAATAGAAAGAACCGGGGTAAAACTGATTTCGCAACAACGTACAGTTTAATACACTTTTATCATGTATATTAATTGTACAAAACGGGATAAAAGATGAAGCATGTGTCCCTTTCTAGTTTCTTAATTTAATTTATTTTTCTCATTTCTGCTGCAGCTGTCTCTACTTCACACCTGTCTACAAAAACAAGCTGACTTCCTGTTTTTACCTCCTGTAGCACCAAGGAAACTCAGCATTCACAGAGTGTCTGTTCTTTAGCTGGACTCGCTCTGATCTCTGTGGGAGCTGAAATAAATAAGTGTAGAAGCTCTGTGTGACTCACCAAAGAGCAGTGTGACGGCTGCAGTCTTCATGGTGTCTTGATGATGACTGAAGATGAAAGTGAGCAACAGAGTCTCACTTCAGCTCTTTACGGCAGCATGTTACCACATTAAAGACAGAAGCCTCAGAGTGAAAGCTCTTTGCTTACCCTCCCTTCCCTGTTAATGCCCTTCATGGCCCCCTGGCAAAACTTTGATAGACCCGCCCCTGCACAGTTACCAGCTGTCAGCTGCTTAGAAAAGGATCCTGATGTTATTTGTCTCTCAGAAACAGTTCATAACTTCAACTCATTCATGTCTCCTAAAAGGTAAACCTGTTTCTCCATCACAGCTCTGATGGTTCAGTAAGGACATCTCCTGGTTTCATCTTCATGTTTCCCTCTCACCAAATAACCAAACCGACATCATGACAAGTAGACAATTAGAAAGTAATATTAAATAAACTCTAACAACAGCTGATCAAGCTTAAACATGCTGCTGTTGTTCATCTGCTGGTTTCCCTTTTTAGCGCAAAGTGACCGGTAAACAAACTAGAGAAAAGCCGATCAGCTGATCAGTGATCATTTTCATGATTGAAGTAGCAACAAGAGAGAGAGGGGGGGAGAATGAGAGAAGAAGAGGCAGCTGTGCAGCATAAAGACGCAGAATAACTCCAGCTTTGTGTTTTTGTTTCATTCTAGCTGAAGTACGGGACAAACTGTGCTCCTTCTCAGCTCAATATGAAAGGTGTAGCATTTTCTCTGAATACTGGGCGATTCCGTTTTTTAGAGGACAGTTGGCAACTCTACTAACTATTCCAACTATCTAAGCATTCTTTGCTAAACTTCTCTTTTGACAGAATTCTCTTAAGAGACTATCCAAACTCTGCAGCTTGCTTAGAGAAACAGTAGCTATGCTTTTTAGACGAACATCCTACACCAGACCACATCCTACCATTTCTTGCCATCATGCAGGTTTCCAGCCAACCACAGCCTCGGATGTTATGCAATACTGGTTGTTCACAAAAACAATACATGAAGCTGGACCTTATACAGAACAGACACTGCTTTGTTCCTGTTTACAAGCTGGTAAAGCAAACACTTTGAATCAGTACTCAATACCACACTGTTCTTGATGCTTTTACATGTATATGGAAAGGTTCAGTTTCCTCAAATGTCACATCAGGCTTGTTTTAGGATTTTGTGTCACAGATGACATACTGATTAAATTTAAGTGTCCATCCATTCGCTTCCGCTTATCCTTTTCAGGGTCGCGGGGGGTGCTGGAGCCTATCCCAGCTGTCATAGGGCAAGAGGCGGGGTACACCCTGGACAGGTCGCCAGTCTGTCGCAGGGCCAACACACAGGGACAGACAACCATTCGCACTCACATTTTTTCGCACATTCACACCTAGTGACAATTTGGATTATCCAATTAACCTATCCCCACAAGCTGCATGTCTTTGGACGATGGGAGGAAGCCGGAGTACCCGGAGGGAACCCACGCAAACACGGGGAGAACATGCAAACTCCACACAGGGAGACCCCGGCCTGATGGTGGAATTGAACTCAGGACCTTCTTGCTGTGCGACAACAGTGCTAACCACCGTGCCACCATGCTAAATTTAAGTGTAATTATCAATTTATGTGAAGCATTGTTGACAACTGTATGGTTTAAGCATACTGAAAGGGAATTGTGAGAACAGAGTTTGGCTGTAAGCCTGCTGATTGTCAGCTTTAAACACTCACACAAACTATGATAAATAAACTAGTGTAGGAAATTATGAGTACCTGTAAATGATGTGAAGCTCTGTGTTGGATGATTGTCGTACAGTTCTCAGTGTCATTACTATGTTTTTGTCATTTCTGTGAAGATGAAATACTTCAGGGGTATACATCCAGCTGTGTCAGCTGACAGGATGTCAGAGCAGTGTTTGCTCTGCTTCAGAAGGTCAGCAGTCTTCACAGGAAGCTGATTCTAGTCAGGTGTAAAGTTTCCATTACTGTCTTAACAGCTACATGATGATCATCTTTGGTCTTGCAGCAGAGGAGGAATGATCAGAATAACCTGCCCCAGTCACACTGCAACTTTGAGGGTGGATGCTGATGAGTGAGAGGAACACTGGTGGAGTCTGAGATCCACAACTTTATCGTTATTATTATATTATTATCAGTGTTGGGCAAGTTACTTTGAAAACGTAATTAAAATATAGTTACTTCTTCAAAAAAGTAACTGAGTTAGTAACTGAGTTATAATATTCTAAAAGTAATTAATTAACTATTGCATTACTTAAAAAAAAATGTTTTACCATCTGGGGCCCAGGGTATAATCGGCCATTTTTAACTACTTTTGATGTTTCCTCTACATTTCACCTTTAAAAACTATTTACTTTGCCTTTTTTTGTTATCATTCTTTTCAGCACAACCCCACGTGTCTGAATTTACAGTTATGTTTCCATTTTGACATACTGTATTAACTCAATTGATCTAAAATTAGACAAAAAACATAAAATCCGAGTTGAAAAAGTGATATTTTTTACTGTAACAAACCACAAAGATGCTTAATGAATCATATTTCGTAACTTTAAATGCAAATATAAATTGAAAATGTTTAAAATCATATGCACAAGTTTTACAAACAACATCACAGCCTGACACCTGCAGGTCTGACAGCAGCAGGTGTATCACTCCTGTTTCTACCTGGAGACACTTCATTGTTCTGACACACAACACAAAACTATCCACAGCACTACACACTAACTACACAAGACAACACGTCACTCCTAAAACTTTCCTCTCTTCCTAAACAACCAGATGTCATGTTGCCATATCATTTTTTGATTGGTCGACATGGTGCATTTTCCCACCAACACGAAAGGGCAGGTTTGGGGTTTTTTTTGCTCATAAGCAGTGCTTATGAGTGCTTGTTAGCGCTGTCCTTAGACAGTAAACATGATGAAACTATTGAGGAAAAACGACGGGTATAAATTGTTTATCATGACTCTGGTTTTACGTGGCCTATCAACACAATTTAGAAACTGGTATATATCACCTTGTTGCTTTGTCATCTTGAAGTGGTCATGTGATTGGCTTACCACGACTTTATTCTTCCTCAGTCAAACAGCAGCACTCATGAGATTGTTTTGCCCCCTTAGCTCCAGGCAGAAAATGATTGCCGTCCGCGGGACAGCAATCAAAACACAAACCAAGCACACCATTGTTTTTCTTGTGACATTACCAATAAGTTTGATGTGTCACATGGCCCTCTTCCTATTGAAAAAACAAAAGTTGTATCCAAGATGGCCGACTTCTAAATGGCCACCATGGTCACCACCCATCTTAAGGAGTTTGCCCCCTCACATATACTAATGTGCCACAAACAGGACTTTAATATCACCAACCATTCCCATGTTATTACGGTGTATCCATATAAATGGTCCATCCTGTATATACCAGTTTTCTATCTCCCCCCACCACCACTTCCCCTGCCGGTGGCGGACTCCCTCAGACATCGGTGCGTTGGTGGTTCTTTGTGTCTGGGGGTGGGCGTCCGGGTACACACCGGCTCACTCCTTGGCGGCCGCTTATTGGGGCTCGCTCGGGCCACTTCGGAGGTAGGGTGCCCCCAGCCTCTCGGCCTGGGGCTCGGTCACTCAGGCACAGCTGGCTGCCGGCGGAGCTCACGGGCACGTCACTGCAACTCCCCCTGGCTTCTGCTCCGCGCCTGCTGAATGAGCCCTCATCTGGGACTCTCCTTAGTAGGGATGGGTACCGGTGTCCGGTGCCATGATGGCACCGGTTCTGACATAAACGGTAGTAACCAGACCAAAAGCAGTGCACATTTCGGTGCTTTATTTCGGTGCTTTTTTTTCCTGAGCTGTGATACACTTCTAGCCAATCATTTTACGTTTCCGAGGATAGTAGGCGGGTCCAGGTACGTACGTTCTTTTGGAGCAGAGCTACAGATTAAAAATGCCCAAGGCGAAGCGGTCAAAAGTCTGGCTGTACTTCACAGCAAAATATGCAAACTCAGTAGCAACAAGCGCTTTAAGCTGATACTGTGATACTGTCAAAGGAGGTAACACCTCGAATCCGATGAAACACCTGGCGACGCATAGTGGGTTTTTTTTAAAAGCCGAGAAATGCACCGTATTTGACGGCAGCAGCAGCCGTTCTTCTCTGCATGAGTAGCTTAATGTTGTTCGTGTGTAATTTATGTTGAGTAGGCTAACCACGTTATTACATTAATGCATGTAAGGTGAACTAGCAAACATCATCATAGCTACATGCGGCTGTCTTCTTGTTTGATGGCAGATACTCCCGTCACCCTGGCCAAAAAGGCTAAAATGACCAAAGAAAAAGAGGGAAACAGCTAAACATGAGAGGTTTTTGGACAAAGTTTGTATTTTTTCCATTGTTTAAGCTTCCAGCCAAGAGTGATACCATATATGCCCCATTTGTGCAGAAAAGGCTAACATTGTTATCTTTTTACAAAAAACAGCTGAACATGAGAGGTTTTTGGACCAATTTTGTGTTCTCCATTCTTTAAACACCGGTTTGAGCACCGTTTAAGCACCGGCACCGTTTCAAAAGTACCGATTTGGCACCGGTATCGGATAAAACCTAAACGATACCCATCCCTACTCCTTAGCTCTTACTAGAACAGTGGCGCGGCTGCCCCTCTGTGGGTCTTCCTTGGTCTCTTGTGTTCTGGGGGCCTCTGGATGTCTGGAGTTTTGATCTCCTCCATACCTGCTTCATACCATAGAGGACAGAGCTGTGGCTCCCCCCACACTCCCTAGCAGACCATTAAATGGAGAAACCTTTGGAATGCAAGCATGCTGATCCACACAGGTATGCACACAGGTGTACACATGGGTATTCACAGACGCGGACTACAGCTTTCTTGGCTGCTGCCTCAAAGCACATTGTGCGCTGTCTATCTTGCGTGCTGCACAATATCATTTATTATTTAGTAACTATTGATATCTATTGCTAGCTAGTTTATTGTGATGGTGCTTTTTTTTCTTATTATGTTGCTCTTTGTTGTTTGCTTTCTCTTCTGTTTTTTTTTCTCCATACAGGTGACCCAGGAGTTTTGTTTTTTTTGTTTGTTTGTTTGTTTGTTTTTTCTCTCTTCCCCCCCTTCTCACCGTCTCTTCTCCCCTTTAGGTTTTCTTTCTCTCCCTCTCTTTCATTCTTTCTCCCTGTCCTATCCCACAGTCATGTCTGTCCCGTTTGTAGCAACTGAAAATAAAATAAACTCATAATTATAATAAAAGTCAATCAAATGGATCAATATGGCAAGGCCACGATGATCCACTTGATAAAATAAATCCGCTTGGCATCTTTCTTGGCCTTAAGACAACAATTCTGATGGCTATAGATCCAAACGGGACAAAAAACCCCAAAAAAAAAAACCCCAAAAAAACGACGTTTTCTATGGACATCACTAGCAAACACTCTCCGCTTGTGAGTGAAAAAAGAAAAAGAAAAAACACCCCTTCCCTATAGGTGTTAAAGTTTACCATGTCAGCCAATCAAAAAGATAATATGGCAACATGTGGCATTTGGTTGTTTAGGTAGAAGGGGAAGTTTTAGGAGCAACACCCGCGACGGAAAGTGGGCAAGCGAAAGAAAGAGAGAGAGCGAGTTTTCATATGTAAGACATTAGTGACGTTTAGTGATGGGTCTTTCTAGCACAAACCCGCCGCTGGAACGAGACATTTCAGCTACACAGCAAAGCAAGACACGAGCAGGCAAAGTTCTTTGTGTTACTCATATATGATGGAGAGAACCATATATGGTTCCAGTCGCTCTTGTCCGCTCCCTCGTAACACTGCTCTTTTATTAGAAAAAAGAGTACTGTGTGTGTGTGTGTGTATGTAGCTGTGTGTGTGTGTGGGTGGGGGGGGGGGGGGGGTGTCAAGATGTGACCCCATTAACGACTTCCCTAAACCTGCTGGTCTGGAAATCCAGCAGTCCACCTAAACAAAAGGCACTTAGACTAAAACAGATATAGATGTGTTTGCTATACCATATATCAGTAAGGGAAGATAACCTCTCTCATGACCCTAGGATCTGAGTGTGAATGCCAGAACACTCTGGAATGCACACAAAGTCTTTGCAGACGACTAAGGATCAGACCCCTATCAATATGACATCGATTATAAACCTTAAGCATATATGAGTAAATATTTCTAAGGATAAATGACAATCAACAATATAAACCTGACATTTAGCATGTTTGGAGGCTATTGTTAGCGTGTTGTGTTGTTATTGTTTTGTTTTGTGTGTCAGTTAAACTGCTGAATGTCACACAAAACAAAAAAAGCCATCATAGGCAGATTGCAGTGTAAACGCTGTCTCCACATGGAAAACAGGACTGATGCGCCTCCTGCTGTCAGACCTGCAGGGTTTAGGCCTGTGCTGTTCTCCTGTCTTATACTGAACTTTTTTGGACTGGCACAAATAATTTGTGTGCCTTCTTATTTGATGCAGCCCAGCTGATTGTTCTGTAAATAGATTTAAATGGTTATATAAAAAACGCCTGAGGCCTTTGCTGCATTTTTTGATAAATAGTACAATATAACTTTGTTGTTTGCAAAACTTGTGTATAATTTTTAGAAATGTACAATTTCTATTTGCATTTCAAGTTATGAAATTGATTTGTTAAACATGTTTGTGGGTTTTACGGTAAAAAATATAACTTTTTTCTACTCTGATTTTGAATTTTTTGACTGAATTTAGATCAATTGTGCTAATATAGTATTCCAAAATGAAAAAAAAAACCCTAAAGTTTCAGATATTGAGGTTGTGATGAAAATAATGATACCAAACAAGGCAAGATAAACAGCTTTTAAAGGTTAAATATAGAGGTAAAATCAAAAGTAGTCAAAAGTGGCCAATTATGCCCTGGACCCCAGAGGGTTAATATTGTTGTAATTGTTTATAAGTCTATAGAACAATTAGGGGCTGGGAATGTATAAGATAAAGGTCTAAATTTATCTTACTTTGCTCACATTTCACTGAGTGTATATTTGTTAATAACTTGAATTGCATTATTTTTATGGATGAGGATAAAGTGTAAGATAATTGGGAATTTCAGGGTTTACTTTATTCTGTTTAGTGTAATGTTTCTTTCCTTATTTAAATTTTTACATACTGTTCCCTTAATACATGGTAATTGTGCACAGAGGGAGCAGTCGCAATCAGCACTATGGAGTAACAGAGGCTTTAACTAGCTTTGGAGGCAAACTGTTTTCTTGCCGTGCTTGGAAGTGTACAGGAACATTCAGACGGATTACTATAATTCAAGACTGTGAAAATAAATGTTTGCATGTTTGTTTTCAACTACAAGGGAACTTTGTGGATTATTTTCAACTGTACAAGGACACGCGTGCGGCCTGAGTACCAATAAGTACTTCCTTGGTAATACTGCGACTTCCGTCTTTAATGTGGTAACAGGCTAAAGTGAGACTCTGTTGCTCACTTTCATCTTCAGTCATCATCAAGACAACATGAAGACTGCAGTTGTTACACTGCTCTTTGGTGAGTCACACAGAGCTTCTACACTTATTTATTTCAGCTCCCACAAAGATCAGAGCGAGTCCAGCTAAAGGACAGACACTCTGTGAATGCTTAGTTTTCTTGGTGCTACACGAGGTAAAAAACAGGAAGTCAGCTTGTTTTTGTAGACAGGTGTGAAGTAGAGGAAGCTGCACCAGAAAAAGAAAACATTTTTTTTTTAAGTTAAGAAACTGGAAAGGGACACATGCTTCATCTTTTATCCCATTTTGTATAATTAATATACATGATAAAATTGTATTAAACTGTACGTCTCCTGTCTTTATCAGTTCAGTTTCGATCATACTGATGGTTCATGTTAAATATGTCATGCTGTTTTTAACATCAAATCACAATAACCAAACACATGGTCCTCTATTTAGGTCAATCGTAGCAATAGTAGTAGTCAATAGTAGTAGTAGCAACATTTAGAAAGAATGAAAAAGTAAAAATCTGAGTACACAAACCAGAAGGAGGCACTCATCTCTGAAGGAAGCATTAAAACTTAAAATGTTCGTCAGAAAACCTGAATCTACTAGTTCCAGGTTATAGCCAGTTCAGGAAGTTGAGACAGATTCTTCAAGATTAGGAATCCATCAATACAGGCCATTTTACCATTAATGAAACAAATGATCCTGATGTCACTGACATCCAGTGTTGGTCAAGTTACTTGAAAAAGTAATCAGTAACTAATTACTGATTACTTCCCCAAAAAGTAATCCTGTTACTTTACTGATTACTTATTTTCAAAAGTAATTAATTACTTAGTTACTTAGTTACTTTTTAAAAACACGATTTACAACTTGAATAGGTGATAAAGCGATAGATCTTTCAGCCCAATTCTACTTTTTCTACTTAAGACTATGCTTCCTTCTCACCGTCACCCAGCCGCCCTCTTTCCCCAGCTGCTTGGGGTCTCCCGGGGAACAGCTAGCGGGGCCTACACTATCTTCAGCTGCACCAGCTACAGGGGCCTGGCTAGCTACTGGTGAATGAAAGGTGGGAAGCTGACTCCCCAATTCTGTAATCCTGGCCTCCAGAGCTGCAAATATGCTAGATTTGTTACAAGTATCACTACTGATAAAGGAGGCAGAGGAGTAAGCATCTCACACAATGAGTAGGAAAGTGCAGGAGGGACAGGTGAAGAGGCCTTGCTGCTAGCAAGTTGGCTATGAGCTAAGCTCAGCTAGCGAAACATAAAAAAAACACAGTGAGTGAATACTTCTTCTAAATTAGATAGTGAGTACACAGAAAGTGTGCTTCGGATGAAGCAGGTGAAGATTATACTATGAAATTTTTTTAAATTGAATTGCTAAGAGGAGAAGCTACTCAAAAACACCACTGTGTTTGAGCAGGAACAGGAAGTGATACTTGTTGGGTCTGTGTTTCCACAAGCCCAGCTGGTTTAGAGACTTATTCATCATGAAGAAAACAAGACAGTCAGCGATCGATCGATTTATTTGCAAGGGAGGCCTCGTTGGTGTCTACCACAAAATGACCCCAAATCCAGCCTCCTCTCGCTGCCTTTTATTGGGAAAACAGTTCACACAATACACATCACAGTAACGCCCACATGGTTCTAAGACAAGGCACTGTATGTATATGTGTGAACATCTGTATGCATGTGAGGCTGTGTGTGTGTTATGTGAGAATGTGTGTGTGTGACCTCCTGCTGACCAAAAGGGTCATAAAAGCAGGAAGCAACATCACAATAAACAGATCTTCCAGAAAGGATGTACCTGCAATAAAACACTACATCCCCCCCAGAACCTCGAGAGGCTGGAGAGGGGGACAAAGGACTTCCTTTCATTACAGAGTTAAAACAATGTAGAGATGGAAAGCATAAAAATTACAACATTTAACAATTCACTCTAACAATACTCTACCGCAATGAGAGCGAACACCAAGTGACAGTGCCACTGTTAGATTTGTATTGTTGATTGTCATTTATGCTTAGAAATATTTACTTATATATGCTT
The DNA here is from genome assembly GCF_057381915.1 of Diplotaxodon limnothrissa. Taxonomy (NCBI): domain Eukaryota; kingdom Metazoa; phylum Chordata; class Actinopteri; order Cichliformes; family Cichlidae; genus Diplotaxodon; species Diplotaxodon limnothrissa. The sequence goes on along the minus strand of NC_140598.1, from coordinate 18,154,282 downwards.
AGAGTTTTGTAATTAGTTGTAGATTGGTAGAGGGTTTGATCCTTGATAGTCTGCAAACTTTGTGTGTATTAGACAGCACTTTGGGAGCATGAGAGGTCATACCGTGTCTTATTATTTTATGGTAGGATTAACGTAGTTGCGTCTGTTCTAGTCTAAGTGCTCTTTGTTTAGATGAACTGCAGGACTTCCTCACCGTGTTATCTAGGATGAACCATCTAGGGTGAGGGGGAGGCTACCCTCTTCCTGACCAAGGATGTTTGACCCTTTGATCAGCAGTCCCCACACACACACACACACACACACACACACACACACACACACACACACACACACACACAGGCAAGGTACTCTTTGTGTATGTAGACGTCATATGTTAATGAACTTATGCATATTCATGTAACCTCAATAAAAGGACAGTGATACGGGAGAACGGACGAGAGCTACTGGGGTCAAGCGAAGGAACGGTGCCTGTCCGGTTCTCTCCCGTGCACGAGTAACATGAAGAAGTTTGCCTACTTGTGTCTTGCTTGCAGTGTAATTATATTGTCTTAACGTTCCAGCGAATAGGTTTATGCTACAAACCTATCATTAATTGGTCCTTCGATGCCGGAGCCCTGGAATCGCATTCACCGAGGGGAGGAGAGGCACGCTGAAAGACTGACGTCAGCCAGGAAGTTCCTGTGGATTCGCTGTATGTCTTTTCTCCTCGATGAATGGCGATTGGCGGGATTCGAGGCTGATATTACACGCTAAGCAACACCGAGTAAGTTTAGAGTCCAACTCTATAACTGTACGTCTTCGCCGCTCAGTGGGGCGTTGTCCGTGGCCGCTTAGTGGGGCTAAAATTACGTCTTCGCCGCTCAGTGGGGCGTTGTCCGTGGCCGCTCAGTGGGGCTAAAATTCGCCGTCTAAGTGGGGCGATGTACAAGGCCGCTCAGTGGGGTTTTTTGTACAGAAGCATTAAGTCGCAGAGTTGCGCAGTTCGAACTTTTTTTGGTTCGCCGTCTTAGTGGGGCGAAATACAGACCGCTGTGTGGGGTACTGTAGTGAGTTCTCCACCGCTCAGTGGGGTGTTGAGAAGTTCCGCGGGGTCCAGATTGTGCTGGACAGTAGGCCTATTTTGTGTTGTTGTCATTGTCGTCGTCATTGTTGTTGTTGTTGTTGTGTGTGCGGAGCAGAACATGTGGTCTGTGACACCGACTGTTGTTGTTATCATGGGTTTCTAAGCAACCAAGAGTGAGTCGGAGGGAGACAGACGTTTGTGCTGGACTTTGCTCCTGGCAGCACAAAGTATTTATGTAAAAAAAAGAGAGAGCGACGGCTCCACAGCTGCGCGGGTTCACGCGAGCGCGGTCACGCGGACCTGAGCCGTGCGGTTAATCGCAGGCTTATAAATGGAAGAGATTCAAATGTTAGAAGTTTTCAGAAAACACACCAGCCTTGGAGAGCTGTGGAGAAGGCCAGCCCACATCAGCAGCACTTAAGATATGCTCTGGTGAATGGCTTTCCCCCCACCCCTTGCTGACACAATGTTTATTCTTTAGCTTGCCCTGATCGACAGCAGCCTGTGTGCCAGACCATAGATTTAATTGAGGTGGATAGTTGTTAAAAGTAATCTACATTAAGCTTGTGGTTGCTTAAATTCAGTACAATGACATGTGAGGTGAAGTGATATAGGTAAATATTTAAACTCATGAAGTGCATAGAGGCACTTGACCTGTGTGGAAGACGGTCGTCTTATTATGAGCCATTGTTGAGATATAGAGCACATCTGTGAAAACAACTAATATGCTCAACCCTGTATGAAACATCTAAAAATACATGATGGAGAAGCTGTGTTGAATATGTAAGTGTAAGACTTTGCCACTGTGGGCAGAGCATGCAACTACTGTGTGATGTCGCGTTGCAGTTTTGTTTTTGTTTTTTGAGCTGATGAGCAAGCTACACATTATCAGATCAAGAGCTGTCTGAGAACTACTCAAAGAGAGGGAAACAGAGAGTGTGCAGCGTTTCCATGAGCAGTTTTTCTGCACCTTGACTCGTGTGTGTGTGTAGCATCAGCATCATGTTTTTGTTTATTTGTTTTGTTGGATTAAAAATAATTAAATAAACTGGTGATCATGCTTATGGATCACCATGGCACATATCTCCAGCCATATGGTTTATTTATGCAGATGAAAAAGTGAGTGTGAATGTGTCTGACATCACAGTGTTTTTGTGCACTGTGCAAAAGTGATTGCCTCTGATTGTGAGTGAGAGCGGTGATTTTGCAGACCACCAGCTATTGTGAAGAAAAAAAAAAGAGTGAAAAAGAGACAAATTACTACATTGTAGACGAAGAGAAATAATCATAGGAAAAAGGTTTTGTGTTGATCAGCCGAAAAACAACTACAATGTCATTTTCTGCTTTTAAGAAAGGATTGTTCACACAAACACAGACAGAGAGAGAGAGAGAGAGATGTGTGTTGATTAAGCAGTGATGATAATAATGAACATGTTTTAGTTTGTCACTTTCAGGTGAAAAGCAGACCTGTATCAATTTTCCACATGCAACAGTCGGAAGAAAGTTATAGTTTAACATCACTGGAAACATGCAGGCCAAGTTTCTGGCTGACTTATTTACAGTGCCATGTGTTTCTCAACCTCACAAGCGAGCTCACTCCTCCCTGAAGATAAGGAATGCAGCTCCAAAGCAATAACATGATAAAGAGACAGCAGCAAGTCCTGAGCACAAAAAGTCCCAGCAAAGCAGCAGCAATGTGGATAAACAGCAGCAGAAGAAGAAAGCAAACCCATCTTCCTGTCTGATTGGTTGAATTTCACGGAGGGGCGAGCAAGATGGCAGCGGGAAGAGGAGTTTTTGTTTGAGTTCTCAGCACGAGACACTTATTTGACGTCTTTCTGGCCTTCGGGACTTTTTTGGAGATCAGCGCGCTAAACTTGCTGGATCTGAGGCCAGGGTCTGCGGCGGCAGCATGTTGAAATGCTCAAAAAGGACTGAGTGACTCGGGCAAGCCACATGCGGCTAGCGACATGAAAGAAATGGACCCTTCATGATGCGTTCAACGTGCCAGCGCTGTGGTGGGAAAGGCTCCATCATAAACACGCCCTGCGCCCTGCGCCGAGGTTCAGGCCAAGAAGAAGAAGACGATGACTTCCAAGCCCAAGAAGGTCGGCCTCAGCGTGGGCGAGCTGATTGTGAAAGCCGTGGCCGCTTCCAAGGAGCGCAACGGCCTGTCTGTGGCCGCTCTCAAGAAGGCTCTGGCTGCCGGAGGCTACGATGTGGACAAGAACAAGGCCCGTGTCAAGACCGCCATCAAGAGCCTGGTGGCGAAGGGCACTCTGGTGCAGACCAAGGGCACCAGGACCTCCGGATCCTTCAAGATGAACAAGGCTACTGAGAGCAAAGCCAAGAAGCCCGCCGCAGCCAAAGCCAAGAAACCGGCAGCAGCTGCTAAGAAGTCGCCCAAGAAGGCAGCAGCAGCACTTCAGCTACTAGACAGGACAAAGCTGAAGGAGAACTGCCGGGACTGTTGAAGTGGGAGAGGACAAAAGAGTGAGAGGACAACAGAGTGAGAAGACTAGGTGAGAACACATAGGAATTATTTAATGTGGGAAATCAAAATTTGGGTTAGCAAACCTGGGGAAAAGAAAACTGACTGCTTAAGTTGGAAAATTGAGACGGAGTCTGAAACATTGCGAAAATAGAAACATATACAAAATCACACACACACAAGCAGAACATGCATTAACCCTACTAACAATTCCAAACACAAAATGACTCATGAAGACTCATAGCACATTAGTTAAGAAATGATCAAATAGCAGAGAAGTGTGTAGGAAAGGCAGAGAACATGCTCTGCTGGAGATGCAGCTCCACAGACATGCATTAGACCTGCCTAATAACACAAACACACATGCAATGAAAATTAGCTTGTTATCTTTCATCAGTGTTAAAATAGTGTCAATTTAGCAGACACTTGTTATTAAATACTGAATTTATCCAATGCAAAAAATTGACTCTCCAGGTTGCAGGACAACAGTTTAACTTTTGTGGGAAAAAAGATCCTGGTTTGACCAACCAGTGATCAGACAATAAATTTAGTTGTTAAAATGGTAAATTGGGAGAAGCTTCCTGCTTGATTAATGCAGCACATGTAATTTACTGTATGAGGGAAATTGTCTTTTGTGATACTATTTTGAACATGCTTTTCTGTCGTCCTGTCAACTTAGTGGGTTAATAGCTGATATGCAAATTAGTTGATTGGTTTTAGATTAATGAAAGGTGACTGAATTCTAGTATGAGTGAATGAGATGTGTTGGAGTTGTTGTGTGTTGAGTGGAGACTCTAAAACACTGAGTTTCCTGTTTTGATGTGCGAGTGAATCCTGTATTTAGATACACAACTCTGAATACATCAGAACAAACGTCTTTTGTGAAGTGCATGACAGCATGTCACATGTTTTATGATGAAGGGAAAAAGGAAAAATTGAATAAAATAGATCTGTGGCTTAAATGAGTGAAGAGCACAGACCGGGTGATTAAACTCATAGCTAATAAGACATTAGGCTTATGTTGTGTGTTGTGCAGCTGATGGTTGGTTTGGAGTGAATCTAGCTGATGATTTTTCTTTTGTTGTGAAGTTGAGCCTGCCGATTAGTATGATGGTATGATGAACCATGCTAATGGTATGATTTACCCTCCTGAGATGAGGAGCTTGTGTCATGACTTAACAAGGCCTTTTTATTTTGATACTTTCACAGTGCACTGAAAGTTTTGTTCGATAATCTCTGTTCTTTGAGCAGATCTGCGAGTCGGGAATTAAAAGCGTTACACGTCGTCAAGAAAATTGTTGCAAGTGAGTTTCTCCACATTTAAAATGGGTTCAGGAGAAAGCCACTTATTTGGGACAATTAGGAAATGAGAGTCCCCCCCAAAAAGGATTCAACGAGGAAATCCAGTCTAAATTATTTTTCTCTTTGAAATAACGTCGTTTTGCTGAGCGTGGAAACGAATGCGATGATAATTTCCACAATTAGCAAAAGAAGGAACCACTGAGTGAATGAGTAAGAATTTTAAAATAACTGACTGACTGACTGAACATGATTGTGTGAAGCTAACCCCCACCTGACAAAGGTGCAGATGAACCCATGTGTTTCCTTTTACAGGAGCAGAAAGATGACAGCAACACTCGAGGTTGCATGATGATTTAACCTTTTAAATGCCATTTTCTGTGTCTGTGCATTTATCAGGTATGTTATTCATAGGCTTGAGTTGCTCACAGAGATAACTGTGACAAAGTATGCATACGCCTGCGCAAGCGCTAATATTTGCATTTTCTTTTCTTACAGCATGCCAGTTCTTCATGTGAATTGATGATGCGATTTATACCAGGACAACTGGTTGATGTTTTTTCCTACTACAGGATTTCTGGGTTTATGTGTGAGGAAAACTGTGTTTACAGGTTATGAGTGGTGATGCTGTTGCATTGTGTTGATGGGAAAATGTGAAGGTTACTTTGATAATGTGAATAACCTGTGTGAAATTTCCTGTGTTGAGAACTGGTGTTACTTCTTTCCACAGCTAGGGTTGACTTTATGGTGTTTTTATGGCACCTCTGGAACCTGTTGACCTGTGTCTGACCTCTGTCTGACTACAGTCAATGTGTATTGCTAATGTTAGTTTCTTTGAGAATGCTGTGGAAGATTCAGCTGAAACGGACAAGTGACATGAGTAAAACAAATAAGAGATACAGTGTTTCTGGGGTAGTTTGATATGGGCTCATTAGCTGGCCACTTTTGAGCCCATAGTAATATATAAGTGGAGTGACTTTGCTTAAGAGCAGTCACCGATTACGTTAATGTTGCCTGAGTACATGGGATGATCCATGTCTGAGGCGACTTATGAAAATAATTGTAGTTTACTGATTTGAGAAAACCTGCACATGACACTTGTCTTGCTGATGTTGAATGCTTCTTGTCCTAGGTATGAAGTTTGATTTTACTTCCAGATTTTGTTTTCCAGGCCATGATGGTGTGTATGCAGGCTCCTGGGAGAGCCAGGTGTTAAGCAAACTTAATATGCAAAGCACACTAACATTTTCATTGCAGGATTATAGGTCCAGGGTGGTGCTGCTCCAGGGGGGGAGATGCCCTGATGTTGCCTGGGATATGATCTAGCTAATCTTTTTCTTTAAGACTGGAATCCAGGTTTGGTGAGTTGACGCATGGGTGTGTCCATGCGTCAAGAGGAGGGGTCCAAGGATTAACATTAAACAATGTTTTTTATTATTGTTGCAGTGATTTGTGTGATTAGCCGTTTTATTTACAAATATTAAACCTATGCAAGTGGTGCACCCATGTTCAGATGAGGCTTTGATGGCCTATAAGTGAAGTTCACTGAACTAAAGAATGTGGTTTGATGATTGTTGACATACTCTCCAAATAGTTTGTCTTCCTAGCAAGGAAATACAGGTGCAGCAGTAATCTCCTGAGAAATCTTCAGAGGCCCAGTGAGAAGCGCATAGCTGACAGGACCAGGCAGTGGTTGAGGTCAAAGATCAAGCTGATTGGGGCCCATCATGAAATCAGACCTTGGAGCCACAGCAAGGACCATGAAACTGCCTGCAAAATAGAGGAGAGGATCGTCCACAAGATGGGAGAGAGGCTTCAGGAGGATCAGAGATCATCTTCAGCACAGCAGACATCACACAGAGAGCTGTGCTACTAAGCTTCCAGGAAATCAAGAGGAGACTTCCCACAGCAAGATTTTAAATACAATGAAAGATTCAATATTGACGCTGAGGAAGACGACTAAGGTGTACGACGTGCTCTGCCTTAAACCTTCAGCAGCGTTGGAACATAAACACTCAGGGGATGAGGAGCGTGCCAAGCTCCATCGACAGCGTAGAAGGAGTTCGAGGATGACATCATGATTCTGTGAAAAGCACAGGAACCAGAAGCTATGGTGGTGATAACAGCAGTTTCCTATGAACATCACCTAACGCTGTGCCACTGTACTGTGCATATGATGACACTCTGAAGGCTGCTGGGATCATAATAGCAGTAAGACAACCCTGCACCCTTTCCACAGAGGTGTTTTCTGCAGAGTATGGACAATGAAGGACAATGAAGGAGTCATAAATATCCCCCTCACAGGACGAAGGCCTGAAGTGAGGTAATGGGAGGCCATAAAACTAGAGTGCTGAGAGGTCTGCAGCTTTGGAAATAGCTGAGAACCATGTTGACAAACAACAAAACCAACTGGTATGTTTGAATGTTTATTCTACATACATTTGGACTCTGGTCCTATGGACAACGATGGAAACAACTGGAAGAGACATTCATGACGCCCTGCAGAACTCAAACCACTCTGCAGAGAGACATGTGATGTGCACACCTGGAGGAAGCATTACCAAGCTGAGATGTTTTTGAAAATGTTACTTTTTTATTTTCACTATTAAATTAACAATTTCTTTGTTTGCTCGTAAGATGCAGTTTGCCATGAGATGAGCTCAATGAATGGGATAACTGCTAATACATTTGTTGAACTGTGTACCTTTTCAGTAATTTAGGGTGATTTGACATATGCTGAGTATAAAAATGTTTGCATTGAAACTGTCAGACATGAGGTACTTCCTTTCATTACAGAGTTAAAACAATGTAGAGATGGAAAGCATAAAAATTACAACATTTAACAATTCACTCTAACAATACTCTACCGCAATGAGAGCGAACACCAAGTGACAGTGCCACTGTTAGATTTGTATTGTTGATTGTCATTTATGCTTAGAAATATTTACTTATATATGCTTAGAGTTTTGTAATTAGTTGTAGATTGGTAGAGGGTTTGATCCTTGATAGTCTGCAAACTTTGTGTGTATTAGACAGCACTTTGGGAGCATGAGAGGTCATACCGTGTCTTATTATTTTATGGTAGGATTAACGTAGTTGCGTCTGTTCTAGTCTAAGTGCTCTTTGTTTAGATGAACTGCAGGACTTCCTCACCGTGTTATCTAGGATGAACCATCTAGGGTGAGGGGGAGGCTACCCTCTTCCTGACCAAGGATGTTTGACCCTTTGATCAGCAGTCCCCACACACACACACACACACACACACACACACACACACACACACACACACACACAGGCAAGGTACTCTTTGTGTATGTAGACGTCATATGTTAATGAACTTATGCATATTCATGTAACCTCAATAAAAGGACAGTGATACGGGAGAACGGACGAGAGCTACTGGGGTCAAGCGAAGGAACGGTGCCTGTCCGGTTCTCTCCCGTGCACGAGTAACATGAAGAAGTTTGCCTACTTGTGTCTTGCTTGCAGTGTAATTATATTGTCTTAACGTTCCAGCGAATAGGTTTATGCTACAAACCTATCAGCCACCAAGAGTCAGAAGAAGGATTCACCCTCTCCTTCTCGCGCCCCTACAATCTGGCATTGTTTGACAGGACATCTGCAGGCAGATACGTGGCGTTTTTGTTTTGGTTGTTTTGGATCATGTTGTTCTGTATGGTTTATTTGTGTGAAGTGACAAGACAGCGGGAAGGACTTCTGGTTTTATAAAGAGATTTTAATACTCTTCTGTTTTATTATGAAGGAAGAACTCGTACAGCTAAAGGACTTGGTAGAAAATCTGCGGATGCGGCAAGAGCGAAAATCGGAGCAGCCTGAGACCAGTGCTGCTTCTACAGGTTCATTGATCCATGGGTATTCTGCTGTCTCAGCTCCCGTGACTGATAGACTGATTTATCTTCCTCAGAAGAGGACGTTCCCATGGTTAAACAATAAGACTGGTATAGGTATTGCCAAGTGGTGGAAGAGATGCAAGCCTGTTTGAGGGCACGACATCATTCACCAGCCAACCAAACCCTTTTCATCTATGTTCATCCAGAAGGCAAGCCCAGAGAAGAGATTAAATATCAGCTTCCAGAGGAGAAAAACAATCCCAAAAAAGATTTTGACTATTTTACAGGAACTGTATGGGTGTACTAAGTCATATGTTTCTCTGTAGGAGTTGGGGTTTTTTTTGGGTTTTTTTTTCAAGAAAACGGCAGGAGGGAGAGATATTACAGGAATTATCACATGCTCTTATGTGTCTCATGAATAGGGTTGTAAAAACAGTCCCCTCCTGATCTGCTGAACACAGATGTCTTACTTAGAGATCAATTTTTGGAAAATGTGCCTGATTGTTTCTTACCCAGACAATTCAAGCATTATGTCCGTGCCCACCCTACTGCCAACTTGATGGATGTTCGTCGTGAGGGTATATTATGGGAGCGTGGAGGTATGTGCAGGTTGGGCATTTTGCCAGAGAGTGCCCTGGTGAGCCCACAGTCATGCCTGCGCAGTCAGCTGGTATAGCAACGCAAGTCAGTTCAAATAATGTTGTTTGTTCTTCCATTAAGGGAAATTTCCACCCCCTGAACCACTGAGGCGAGGTTCAGGAGGGGACTGTTTTTACAACCCTATTCATGAGACACATAAGAGCATGTGATAATTCCTGTAATATCTCTCTAGGCTCAGAGTCTGTAGTACCTGACCCTTTGCCCCAGGTTATTGGTAGGAAACCAGTAACCCCCGCCGTTCAAGCCACTACCTCAGTCATTCCTGGGTGTGCATTGTTTGACCTTCATGTTTTGCAGAAGACTGGCCCCATGATCCGGGAGTTTCTGCAGTTCTGGAGATGGAGATGGGGGCCTGATTCCAAGGAGCGTGGTCTTCTTTTGGTAACATCCGATACATGAGCTGTCTCATGTTGCTTCCAGGTGGGGAAAGAATGAAAAGATAAACCATTTTCAACCTTATTCCCTTGCCGGTTGTGCGATCTAACTTTACAACCGACCGCACAGCAAGTACGAACCATAGCTGGTGTTATCCGTGTACATTCGCTCCTCTTTCGCTAGCACTTTGTTTGGCCCAGAAACATGGCGCCTCAACCAAAAATCCTGGCCACGCCCCTCTCGTGACATCACGCTCCAAAAGCCCTATTAGGCTAATCGTTGTGTCACGTTGTGTCAGACAATCCCTTTCCGTCAAGGATTTTTAATTTGTTGTGGGGTTTTTTAATTTGTTGTGGGTTTTTGTAATTTGTTGTGGTTTTTTTTAATTTGTTGCGGGTTTTTGTAATTTGTTGCGGGTTTTTAATTTGTTGCGGTTTTTTAATTTGTTGCGATTTGCACTTCCCAGCCACCGTACTTCTCCCTCCTAATCACAGATCTGTAAGCAGGGAGGAGGTGAATAACATTGTGATCCGAAGAACCTAGCGCAGGTCCAGCCACAGACTTATATGCCCCCTTAATTGGTCCATAACACAAATCCAGCGTTTTGTTATGCCTTGTAGGACAAGTGACATATTGAAAGAAATTGTTCAGTGATTTCTTAAGATTACAATTGTTAAAATCACCAAGAATAAAATTAGGAGCATCCGGTGAGAGAGTCTGCAGATTGTGTACCACTTTAAAAATGGCATCGGCAGCAACTTTAACGTCAGCTTTAGGATGAATGTAAACAACAGTGACAAAGATTTGAGGGAACTCCCTCGGTAAGTAACAAGGCCTAACAGATACTGAAAGGAGCTCGATGTCAGGAAGATACAACCGCTCCCGCACAGTAAAGTTATTACACCAGCCCTGGTTGATATACAAACATATCCCTCCTCCGTGAGATTTGCGTGTTACTCCACAGTTTCGATCCAATCTGACAGGGGTCCCAAAGCTGCTGATTCGCAGTGAAGTGTCACTGTCCATATCGGTCAGCCATGTCTCGGTAAGCACCATTAGACAAGCCTCCCTGTTTTCCCGTAGATGAAGCACATTTCCTTGTAATTCATCCGTTTTGTTCCTAAGAGATTGGACATTGGCCAGAAAGATAGAAGGCAGAGGAACACGATTCTTCCTCCGAAGTTTTCTTACACGCTGACGCACGCTGCCTTTTTTCCCGTGTTTTCTCAAGCATCGGGGCTTTCCAAAATTAGTCTTCGACTGGGCAAATAAATCCTCACCAAGAATCTCATCTGTCCAAGCATTAGAAGAGTCGTACATAGACAAACAGGACCACTGTAATCCAAGTAGTTCCTCGCATGTATAAGTGATTATCAGTGAGAGTGAATGACTCCAGGTGAATATCGCCAACAACAATAAAACTAAGGTGTAGAAGATCTCCATCTCGGCAAAAAAAACCCAACTTAATAAAAAGTTAAAACCACGGTTAAAAACAGAGTTAAAACAAAGTTAAAAAGAAACAGAAAAAGAAAACGCCAGTAAACACCTGCTGCAGGTCGCCACAAGAGCAGCGCCCCTCCTGTCACCTTTGCTTTCTTGTTTTATATGCAAAAAAAAAATTATTGCGCTAGCTTACGTGGTTCCGGTTCTACAGGGATTTAAAAATAGTTACCCAAAATGGAGCGTGCCCGCTCCGACCGGCTTTAAAGGGTTAAAAAATTGCCTTCCAACAACTGCTCACACGGCACAGCAAATACACCGGACAATTACATCCACGCTCTTTGGTTCTGTCCACCAGTTCAGAAGTTTTGGCATGAGATATGTGAAGACTTATCAAAGTGTCTGAAATGTAACATTCCAGCCTCCCCATTATGCTGGGCAGACACTGCGATTTTTTCAGTCGCGCGATTCAGCTCCTGCTCAAACTGTACGGTTGACTCGCAGGGGTTAGAAGTTCATAGGTCACGATGCAGGGTCTCACACTAGTGAGAGTGCTCACACTGTGCGTCCATAAGATGAAGGTTATAACAGAAATTCTGTCGCTCGCTCTCCCTCTCTGTCTTTCACTCACACAGACACGCACACCACCACCATCAACTTTGCTAAATTGCTAATGAACAACATTGATCAGGCAGCTGTGATTGAGCAGCAGTGTAGATCCAACTATTTTCACAGTTGTTGTGGTTGTGATAATTTTGTGATGCCACATCGAAAAGGCTCGGATGAGCTTGCCATAGTTCTACAAGTTGTACCTCCATCGCTTGTGTCCAGATCACACAGTGCACTGCTGCGCCGTCTTTTTCGCTGACATTTGTGTTTGCGCGTGCGCAGTGTCACAAACTGCGGTGACACCCTCACGACGATTGATGATCGGGAGCTGGTCGTGAGGTGTTAATCGCGTCTCGTTACCCCACGTATACTACACGATGCACGACGCACGATGAAGGCCAAAATCGGGCCGATCGCCAAAACGGTCGCACGACTCAAAAATCGGCTCAAAATGGGCCAAAAATCGCACAGTGTAAGCCCAGCATAAGTATGCTTGCTGGGCAACTTGGATGAGGTCACTGCAGAAATAAACACAGCCCACGTTGTTTTTACGGCCCTATGCATTGCCAAGAAAATGGTCCTCATTAACTGGAAAAATAATCTTAATTCTAACCAATATAAAAACCATCTAATAGATCACATTAGTCTTGAAACAGCCTCTGCCATCACATTTGATCAATCCCTTTGGGCTCCTTTGATCGGCTTCATCACCTAGTGGGGGTTGGGGGGGTCATGGTTTGGTCCTGCCTTCGCTATTGTGGTGGATATGGGGGTAGGGACGGCCTTAGGGCGTCTGGGGAGTCCCTAGGGACGTTTCCCTAGAGGGACTAACCTGGGGGATGTGGCCATGACCTGGTTAGGGGCTCTGGTGGCTCTTAGATGGTGTTTTCCACGTGGCTGCATACAGCGGAGATGGGGGATGGTCTGTGCTGGCGGACGTTGGTTACTGGCCTGGTAGCCTGGTTGCCCCTGGGTGGGTCCGGGACAGGCGTGGAGGCTTGAGGGTCCGGGGGTGCTCCGCCCCCGGTCTGGGGTGCTGGCTGGGCCTTGGGGGCTTGGGTCCTGGCTGTTGTGTCGCCGGAGCTGTGGGCGGGTGGGTGCAGGGGGCTCAGCCCCAGTGCAGGGGACCTCTGGTGCATCGGCCCAACTAGGGGGCTCTCTAACTGGTGGGGAGGTTGTTATATCTTTGTAGGTGGTCTCCTCACTACAGGAGCTCACTCTGCAGGTGGGGGGAGAGATATAGGAGAGGTGGAGAATGAACTCAACCTGGGTGTCTATTGTCTTGTGTAGTTTGGGAGATGATTGGATGATGGGGTGAGTGCAGTTTTCTCTGGGGTGGAGTCGGGTGGGCTGCCCCGGACTCTGTGGGGCTGGGCTGCTGCTGCTGCGGGCCCCGGTCCGGATGGGCCTGGGCCCCCTTGCCCTGGTGGGTTCCAGAGTGTGGGGGTGCCTACTGGGGTCAGCGGATGAGCTGGCCCCAGAGAGGGGCCGCTTGCCCCTCCCTTTCTTCCCTCCCCATCCTCAGCTGCCTCCCTATTCCCGGTCTACCACACCCACCCACACACGCAGGGCTTGGGGTGCAGGATGTCACCAGGGTGCAGGGGAGGCACTCCCCCTCTGTCCCCTTCTGGCCACCTGTGCCTCAATTTTATTCTGCAACCTAGACATCCACATTACTCACACTCTCACATAACACATACATATAGGGCCTTGGGGGTGGGCACGTTCTACAGCATCCAGAGGATGGTCGGTGTATTCCAACCCACCTCTGGCGCTGGTGCCCTACCCTCAATTTTAAATTTATATAGACACTAAGGGTTTTCGGGAGGAGACGTGCTGCTCTCTGAGAGAAAGCAGGAACCATCCTCTCCTGTGTTTTAAATGCACTTTAGAACAGCACACAGCAACACTATATATGAGCGGGCATAGGGAGGTTTGGGGTCTTCACTCACCCCGGTTCTGTTAGCCGTCAGGGCTGGGGGGCTGGGAGGAGGTGCTGGCCGTCAGATTGGGATCTGGGTTGCGGGGCCTCCCTGCTACTGCAGATAAGGAGGTGGTCCGCTTGCCTCCACCCCAGAGAGAAGGGTTACATCTCCTGGGTCTGGGTGTGGCTTGCCCCTCTGAGGGCGGGGGTACCTAGAGCTGGGATATAGAGTATGTTTGGGGAGTGCGACTGTCTGTGCAGTGTCTATTTGTGTCTGTCTACACGTTGGGTGAGTGCCGAGTATTTGGTTGTGTATATGGGGTGGGAATGCACGTTTGTGTCCGCGTGCGCCTGTTCGTCTTTGTCTATATGTCAGGTTGGGTCTTAGACTCAACCTCTCTGGGAACATCTCAGGCCCTCCAAAGTACGGAAGCCTATCTCCCCTCACCACACTCCCTGCCGGTGGCTGATGCCCCCAGACGTTGGTGTGTTGGTGGTCCTTGTCGACTGGGGCTGGGCGCTCATGTATGTACCGGCTCACTCCTGGTGGCCGATTGGCGGGGCCGGGCACCTGTGGCCCAGCTGGTCTCTGCTCCGTAGCTGCTGGGTGACCTCTCGTTTGGGGCTCTACTCAACTCTTCCCAGGAGGGTGGCACGGTTCCCCCCCTTTTGGTGGTCTTTCTCGGGTCCTTGTACTCTGGGGCCTCTGGATATCTGGGGCCTGGATCTCCTCCATACCTGCTTCATACCCTGGTGGACGGGGCTATGGCTCCCCACACTCCCTAGCAGATCGTTACATGGAGAAACCTTTGTAATACAAGCATGCTGATCCACACAGGTATGCACACAGGTGTACACACGGGTGTTCACAGACGCGGACTACACCTTTCTTGGCTGCTGCCTCAAAGCACATTGTGTCCTGTCTATCTTGCGTGCTGCACAATATTGTTTAATATTCAGTATCTACTGTTATCTACTACTAGCTAGTTTATTGTGATAGTGCTGTATTTATTATGTTGCTCTTTTTTTTGTTTGCTTTCTCTTCTGTTTTTTTCTTCTTCTCCATACAGGTGATCCAGGTGTTTGTTTTTTTTTTCTCTTTCCCCCCCTTCTCACCATCTCTTCTCCCCTTTGGTTTTCTTTCTCTCCCTCTCTTTCTTTCATTCTTTCCCCCTGTCCTATCCCACAGTCATGTCTGTCCCGTTTGTAGCAACCGAAAATGAAATAAATACATGATTATAATAAAGGTCACTCAAATGGACCAATATGGCAAGGCCATGATGATCCACTTGGTAAAATAAATCCGCTTGGCATCTTTCTTGGCCTTAAGACAACAATTCTGATGGCTATAGATCCAAACGGGACACAAAAACAACAACAACAAAAAAAACAAATAAAAAAAACAAAACCAAAAAAAAGGGTTAAAAAATTAAGTCAATGAAAATTGAATTTTTTCTTCATATATATGAATTTTATAGCATTTTGTAAACGTAAATGAGGGGTGGCCATTTTGGCCACGAACAAGCTGAGAGGGAGTTTTTGTGTTTTTGCTCTCCCTGCACAAAAATAACAATGCATTATTATCAGTGTTGATGTGAATCAATTACATGTCCTCTACTATTAATAATACAAGAAATTCCAGTAGCACTGCAATTATATAAAATTGTGAGATTTGAGGTTGTCTTCCAACTCGTGCAATGGACAGACAAACTGGTGTTTAAAGGATTAAAAATTTAAAAAGTAATAACTATTTTTTATTTATGAAAAGAACTGAAGTTAGTTAAAAGCTTTATGCAGAAAAAATTGTAAAAAAAAAATAATAATAAAATAAAAATTACAGACCTAATCTGTTGGTGGCCACTTTTGGGAAAAAATAAGCTGAAAGGGTAGTGATTTTGAACAAACCCAGAGGGTTAAAGGTTACTCTAGGCTAGAGTCTGTGTTTCATGTTCATTTTAGTTGTATGTTTTCTGTAATTCTTTTGTCCTTTTCTTTGGAGAAGGTCCGGTTGTGTGTGGGACGCTAGGCATGTATAGTGTTTTCCCTTTCTCCGAAGCATGCACGTGTGTACACTGGGGTATAGTTATAATACAACGGTTAGAGTGCAGTGAGGATTGCCCTTGGACTGGAAAAGACTGCATAATGCCTAGTAGTAATACGATGGCATTAGTCCAATATGGCGGCCAACCAAACCGGTTTGACAACCTGTTTGACGGTTTCGTGCGTGTGCGCATGCGCGTTCAGGTGTGCTACCGGTTATGCTTGTTCATGTGTGGAAACACCACAGGGCATCATAGGGGTTATATGAGTTTATAGGTTTATCTGAGTTTATGTGTTTTTAACTGGGTTTTAATTTAATCAAACCATAGGGTTTTTTAATTAAACTATTTTTATCACTTAGGTGTATCGCAACATTCAGTTATGCAGACATATGTGTTCTTAAAAGCAATTCTTTGTTTCTTGTTTCATTCTTGGCGGAGTGGAAGCTGTTTTGGTTCACAGTGCGCCTTAACAAAGAGGGTGTGCTCTAGTCAAAAGTGTTGGTAATAGTGTTTTAATCACACTAATTTTCTAAATCTGACAATGTCTCAGCTTGCAGTGATGCAAGCATTTTATTTTATAAATGTCACAGATGGGAATTTCTTCTGAATGGGTCAGCATGTTCACAAGCGTTTCATTTAATCAAACCCCAAGTTTTAATTTAACTAGTTTTTACACATCTACTGGGGTTTCTTTCCAGGGTTGATGCGATCATTTTATTTAAAAATCTGGATTTCGGAATGTTGAACTAAGAGTGAGAGGAAGCCAGCTAGTTTTTAAACACAGTAAATGGCAGAAATAGCATTCAGTCCTTTAGAAAATAAATGCTATAAGCAGCCAGTATCGCTCTTTTCAAACTAATCGTCTTTTAAATACACTCATTTTGTGATTCTGGTGTCACACCTTGCAGCGATGCAAGCATTGTATTTATTTAAAAACGGATCAAACGGGCATTTCTTCTGTAAGTGGTTTCATGGTTTCAGAGTAGTTTTTAACACAACAGATGGTCGCAAATAACATTCAGCCCTTTAGAAAATAAACGCTACAGTGATACTTCTAAAGCCAGTCGCCCAGACCCGCTCCGACTTTTCAACAGCTGGCTAATTGTTTGAATTTGTTCAGGATTGCAAAAGCCCACCGTGGGTATCACTTAGTTGTTGAGAGGACCATGCGAACAAGGGCCCAACCTATTGTTTAAAGTGGCCGGTATCGGCTCTTTTTGTAATTCCTCGACAAGGTAAAAGCCCCGCAGATGTACCAGTCGAGCCAGGTCTCGCCTATTTTCTGAAGTAGCCAGCAACAGCGGTCCCTTAGGCCTATCTTGGCCAGTTACTTGGCCAGATCTCAGAAACTGCATGCCCCACCCTCATTGTTTTAAACTTGCACAGCAAGGTGATGCCCTGCAGGTGTATCACCCCCCCAAGACTTATAGGCACCCCAAATATTGTTTTTGGAAGCACCCGGTCCTATATGAAGCGTTCCCGAGAGCGTGAGACCCTCGCCATTTCGCGTCTGGACCAGCGCCGGTGCAGACCATTTTCTACCCACACAGAGCGTTTCTGACAGGCTGGCGTTGCTTTGTGTGTGCGTGTTTATGACCAACCGGCGTTGCTTATGCATAAGAGAAAAGTGACAATACAACGCGGTTTTCTGCTCCAAGACATCCGCAGTCCTTTCACACGGTAAGCATGTGTGTTATAGCCAGCGCTTCATAAATGTCTGTCAAATTCAAACTGTTTTTAAAACGTGCCTCATTTGTTGTCCAAAAAACATTTCATTTGCTAAGTTGCTGATTTAAAAATATATATTTTTTGAATTTTTTGCTGGATGTCAAACATATGATAGACTCTTGAGTATATTTATATAGCAAAATTCACAGTGGTATAACCATGTAAAATAAAAGGTGCCCAAGTGTGCACCAATGCACTCTAATGCAAGCCTTTGAAATGTATGTTGATAAGTACATGAAGCGTACATCTACCTCTATAGTTGAAAAGAGTCTGTATCCATACTTTGTGGATCTGCTGATTTGTTTTTAATGTGGCACTTATTTCACCAACCGCAGATGATGAAATCCTCTTTATTTGAGAAAGTGTCCCTAAGCTGTGGCTACTCATAATTACTGAGTTCCCTAGCCACTTCTTTACTATGTCAGCAAACTTTCTGAACAGGAAAGATATCGTAGATTTAAAGACACATCTTCATTGAAGCAAAGGCTAAAAATTGGAATGAATTTTATGTGGCTGTTCATATTAATTCCAACAAAGAGTGAAAATCCAAATCCAATCTTTTGTATTAATGATCTCTCTCTCTCTCTCCCTCCGTGTGTGTGTGTGTGTGTGTGTGTGTGTGTGTGTGTGTGTGTGTGTGTGTGTACGTGTACAGGAGAAAGGTGATGGCTGGAGCTATTTTTTTTTAATGCATTTCGAATCAACTTATTTTTTGTTTTACAAGAAGTGTATTTCATACATTGGAATAAATGTATTCTTTTCTATACTTTATAAGTATGAAACTCTAAAGAGTTTAAGTTCATGCACATTGTGAAACAAGAATCTAAATCTTTGTGAAACAATGATTTCTATAAAAGCATTTTGTTTATGGGGATAATGTGAAAAATCTTTTGCGGGCTCTAATAATGATCAGTGGTAATTGAAGAGTAAGCTTGAACCCTAACTCTGGACATTTTCATGACAAGTGACAGTGCAGACATCTGCTAAGGAGAGAACATGTTTTATCATCATAACGACTGCGAATTTAAGCATCGTTAAAGTGTCACTTCAGTAATGCTACCGGAGAAAGAAGTGTTGACTCGTGTTTTTTAATAGAAGACTTAAAACACTAACTCTAATTTCAGGGGTTTATTTTAAGTTTACAGAATATAACATCCGGTAAGACGATGATTTTTTACTTCTCACTGTCTGTGTTATGTGTATCTATTTATCATGTGTGCTTTGCTCTGTATACTGTTTCATTGTATTCATGAAATAAACCAGAATTTCAAATATCCGAATCTTTTACTGTTTTTCTGCTTTTGTTCACTCCAAGTTTGACAAAACCCACAGCTCACTAACTATGTGGAGCAATCTCAGTGTATTTAGCTGCTTTTTCCCTAAACACAATCAGTTGACTGAGAGAAATGCCTGTAGTCATCCACTCTGGTCATTGTCAATGTTGAAGGAGCTTTGTTCCATAGACACCTTATACTAGCGTTTCCTGCACTTAATCCAACACTGCTATGTTCTATTTACCCCCACAGAGGGACATAAACCTTGTCCCTCTGTGGGGGGAAACTCCCACTAGGTTTATATCTGGGACTCTCCACCATTTGACCTTAGAACTGAAGAAGCTTCTCGGATGAGAGGTGAAACGTCTTCAAGTAACTTAAAGAAGTCCAGACGCTTTTCTTTGCAAGTTCATCCTTGTTGTACTAATACAACTTATTATAGAATAACTTGGCATTTTACTACCCTTGTCGCACAGTGTTGCCTTGAAGCAACAAACTAATATCTGTTTGGGGGGGGGGCAGAGTGTCAAATTTTATGATTGATATATTATTAGGGACCCTAAAGCTCCCCCAAAATAGGGAGAAATATTTTTTTTTCCAAAAAAATTAAAAAGTCATGCAGTAGAGGGCTAAGTCCCAAACTCGAAAGCACTACTTGAACTGACCCAGGACCATGTTTTTTCTCCGAGGACAGTAAGAAAGACTTTAAAGACTTTTAACTTCATTTTTTTGTTTTTCACTTGTTGCAGGTGTGTGTGTACTGCTGCAGTCTGCACTGACTGTTTCTGCAGGTGAGTTGATGGAAGTGTAAAACAATCAGTGAGACTCCAACAAGAACACAAATACATTTACTCTGTCTGTTTGTCTGTGTGTCTGTCTGTCCTCCAGTCTTTCTGTCTGTCAGTCCAAACCTTCAGCAGTTCTTCAGTGGATCATCTTCAGTGTCTCTGAGTTGTGTTGATGATGGACAGACAGTTGATGGATGGGCAGTGAGGAGGACCAGAGGAGGACTCACTGAGGACTGTGGAGCAGCTGCAGGCTTTGGGAAGGTTCATGGTTCCCCCTGTGTTCTTGACTTCATGAAAGTTTCAAGTGCAGATTACTGGTGTGAATCCAGTTTTGGACAGAAGAGCGATAATATCTCCATCAGTAGTTCAGGTACAGACAATGTTCCCATAGGTCTCTGTAAAGTTCCCCTCAAATATAATGCTGTACATAACTTTTCAAGAATTACAAATCATCTGTCGGATCAGACATTTAAGAATGTTAGCTCTCACTGTAGTCTTATATCACTTCATCTTGCTGTTTGAGTACACTGGTGTTTTCTCTTGTTAAATCGAGAATTGAATTCAAAATCCTTCTCCTCACATACAAGGTCTTAAATAATCAGGCCCCATCTTATCTTAATGACCTTATCAGCCCATTAGAGCACTCTCACACTGCAGGCTTACTTGTTTTTCCTAGAGTATTTAAAAGTAGAATGGAAGGCAGAGCCTTCAGTTTTTAAGCCCCCACTTCTATGTAAGCAGTTTCCTGTTTGGATTCAGGAGACAGACACTATCTCTACTTTTAAGATTGGGCTTGGTTTTCGGTTCTTAGAAAGGGACTCTTAGTGCTTCAGCATACCAAGACATTTTGGACTATTTCATACTTCAACTTTGTGGGAACAGTTTGGTGATAGGCTCTTTATGTTCCAAGATGGCCGCAAAGCAGGTTCATAAAAACATGGATAACTGAGTTCGGTGGATTATAGATAGGAGACAGTTGGTGTTGTTGGTTTACGAAACCAACTATCTGCTATCTATAATACGGTTTTACTCTTCAGTGTACCCTTTCAAATAAAGCTGTCTTAAGCAAACACTTCAGCTTCTATAACTCTTTTCAGCAGATATTTCTGCTTCTTCATCTGTTTTTTAGCACATTCCATTACACGGCATTCAGACTGCATTTTCACAGGAAATGCAACTTTTCCTAGTTTGACCTTTGTCTAAGGTGCACAAACACACACACTCACACTCACACACACACACCAGGACAGTGAAAAAGAGGATAGTTTACTACACATCATAAAACACAATCATTAATCTTTAATGATCCTGCTCTATCTTTCTGTTCTGACTTTAGAGTCTTTGTTTGTTTATTGAGCCAAAATTTGGGAATCACACTACTGTTTTAGTGGGGAGAAAAGGGTAAGTGAGTGGTAGTGAGAGAGTAAACCATTACACATAAAAACTTCATCCACGCACACAGTGGCAGGTTCTGTCTCAGAGCCCTGCAACCACTCAAAATACAGACAGTTCAGGCAAAAGAACATATTGAGTCATCATTTTAGCAGCTACACCAGGTTATAAATTATAAATCCATGTGATAAAACTCTGTCTTCATTAACCCCTCCGTTCACAGATAAAATTGCAAGCCGATAATTGTAAGAGGCACAGACATGTACCTTTTACCACGTTAATCTCCACAGTAAGAAGCTTAAATTACTGCACTGATTCAAAGTAAAGGCTGGTCTTACAAACCTATCCCTTTAGCTGAGTTATCGGCTAAAGCGATGGTTTGAAGGAACAGCCTCTACTTTATTTTTCAACTGTGTTTCTTTAAAACAGAATTCAAAGCAGAAGGCAGGTAAACTAACTACTGTGATAAATCTGTCTCTATACAGCCCTTTGTGCTTTAACTGGAGATTCTGATGCATCACTGATCTGCTGTATTACACAGAACTTCCTGCTACAACGCCTCAGGTATGCCTTGCTCTGACGTACCTGCCTGGCATACATCCCTGCAGGATTCCTGTCAGTGGGAAAGTCTCGGTCACGTGAAAGGTGGAAACTTCTGAGGTCAAAGTATTCAATTAAACTCACAATCCTAATCTTAACAACCAACAACATAAAATCTATCTTAACTGATACATTCATGGTTTATATAACGGACTTCTCATGGGCCAAGATCAGCACATTCCTCTTTCTTATATGTAACGAAAGTGAAAGAACTTTACTAAAATTGTTGTGATTACATCAGTATCTGAAATGAGGAACCTGCTAAGCGCAGAGTTGAAAGCTGGGGCGGTGCTTTGTGTTAGGTCTGACAGACACAGGTCCTCCTATGCAGCAGACAGGCTCACAGAGAGAGAAACTTCTCTACAAGACTGAAACTGTTTAGAGCAAGGAGTCTCCCACTGACTGTACAAATACAGATGTATTTATTAGTTGTTAATTATCTCACGAGTCAGTGTGATTTTGACGAAATAGATTTGCAGTTTCATTTTGCTCTGCCCTGCCTACTAAGAAACCTGACACCCACTAACTTGCGTACTAAAAGTGATTAAATGTTTAGCTGGGGGGTGGAGGGGGAGGTGCTTTGCCGAGTGCTGGCACAAACAGAGAGCAAACAGAAAGAGCGAAAGAGAGGTGGGGATTGGAACTTGAAGGCTATCGCTGCTTATACCATTTTATTTCTAAAAGAAATTCTTTCAAGACCTCAACAACAAAATCGAGCAGGTGAGACTCAAAGTGGCGCCAGTGGTGTTAAAATGGGGTCTAGGGTTTAACGTAGTGAGCTAAACTGGCAAATTCAGAAACAGTGTCACAGAGGTATATATGAGGGTTAAAACATTTATCATCAGCATGATAATTATTTACATTTTCTACAACACGTTTTATCAGGAAGTAGTCGCGTTATTGTACCTAGGGTATAATCAGTCTAGTCCTAAAATATAGTCACAAAACTGATGTAATATTTGTTGCAATTCTTACCAACTTCTTTGCCAGCTACTCTTAAATACAAAAACATTTATGCACAATGGTAATTAAAAAAATAACAATAAATAAAACATATTTAAAAGTCACTCAACATTTTCAAATATTACTCTTAAACACCAGTCATAATATATTTATAGTATTTATTCTCTAAGACCAACTTCAAGTCTGCTATGGTTCTGGGACTCCGCAAATCATATCTGCACCATTAGCTGCTAGCTTCTTAAGTGGTTTTGAGTAATGAACCAGGCTGGGAGTTTTTAAAAGCCTCAGGAATCTTTTGCAGGTGTTTAGAGTTAATTCGTTGATTCAGATGGTTAGGTAAATAGCTCGTTTAGAGAACCTTTTCATGATATGCTAATTTTTTGAGATAGGAATTTTGGGTTTTCATGAGTTATGTATGCCAAAATCATCTATTTTAAAACAATGAAAGGCTTGAACTACTTCAGTTGTGTGTAATGAATCTAAAATATATGAAAGTCTAATGTTTATCAGTACATTACAGGAAATAAAAAATTTATCACAATATGCTAATTTTTGAGAAGGACCTGTAGACCACTTATTGTTCTCAAGGCCATGTTGATTCATGTTGTAATTCTTTTCTGCATTTCTCCTTGTAGATTGGAGAACAAACAAACAAAGATGGAGCTGTTGTGGGTTGTGATGTTGTTAGTCTGCACAGTCTTTGGTGCCGCCGATTACAAAAGGATAACTGGGAAGACTGTGATTGGGATTGATCTGGGGACCACATACTCATGGTAAGTCACTTCAGGCTCTTTAAATAATGGAATGATGTCTCTGTGGAAAAATAATATGGGATTCAGACTGAATTCAAACTGTTTCCTTGCAGTGTTGGAGTGTTCAAGAATGGGCGTGTGGAGATTATTCCCAATGACCAGGGAAACCGAATCACCCCCTCCTACGTGGCCTTCACCAGTGAAGGTGAGCGTCTGATTGGTGATGCTGCCAAGAATCAGCTGACCTCTAACCCTGAGAACACTATTTTTGATGCAAAGAGGCTGATTGGTCGCACATGGGGTGACTGGTCTGTGCAGGAGGACATCAAGTACCTGCCCTTCAAGGTGAGCTTTCAAGCTGAAAATAAAACTTGTTGGTTCTTTGGGTCATGTTTGAGCTAAATTCTTGTTAAATTAATATTGATGTATATTCCTGTGAAGGTTATTGAGAAGAAGAGCAAGCCCCATATCCAGGTTGACATTGGTGGTGGCCAGGTTAAGACCTTTGCTCCTGAGGAGGTTTGTGCTATGGTGCTGACTAAGATGAAGGAGACTGCTGAGGCTTACCTTGGCGAGAAGGTACAAAAATGTCAGAGATTCTAAATAAGTGAAGATGCAAATCTTATGGGCTATCTTTATGGGCTAATTAAGAGCGATAAGAGCGGGCACGCTCCATTTAGCTTAACTATTTTTAAATCCCGGTAGCACTGCAATTAGATAAGCCAGCGCAATGGGGTTTTTTTTCACATAAGATAAGAGAGAGATAAGATAAATCTTTATTAATCCCTCGGGTGGGTTCGTAATATGAAACTGGAGGAGTTGTACTTACTGTCAGGGCTCTGTGTGCGGGCAGGCAGAGAGGAGGATCCAAACGCAGAACTCAGACACAAACGTGAAACTCAAAATCCTCAGCTTAATTGCTGGTACAAAAACAAACACTAAAGTGAACACGGAATATGGAGAACAAAAACACACAGGCATGATCTGAGGGTACGACGCGACACTGACACAGAGAAACACAGGGCTTAAATACACAGATGGCAGTAATCAAGGGATAAGAAACAGGAGGGGAACACACCTGGGAGAAATCACAGCTGACGAGACAGGGGAAACGTAAACTGCGCAGGAGGCCAAAACAGTGCAGTTCCGGAGGCCGACCATGCGGACGGCAATGGCGAGGAAGCAGTTCTGGGGGCCGACCGTGCGGATGGCAACGGTGGCGGGAATGCAAGCCTGGAGGCCGGCTACGCGGAAGGCAGTGGCGGCAACAGAAGTCCTGAGGGCGGCCACGGTGGTGATGATGCCCAACAAGCGGCCTGGCAGATGACCGACGATGTGGAGGTGGTAGTAGGGGACCCGAAGGCTGCGTGGCCCCTGC
This sequence comes from Diplotaxodon limnothrissa, assembly GCF_057381915.1. Taxonomy (NCBI): domain Eukaryota; kingdom Metazoa; phylum Chordata; class Actinopteri; order Cichliformes; family Cichlidae; genus Diplotaxodon; species Diplotaxodon limnothrissa. The sequence continues at coordinate 18,129,653 of NC_140598.1, read as the reverse complement.
AGCACCAGGCGAAGCGGAGGTTGGACCAGACGAGGCAGAGGCTGAAGCCGAAGCTGGGCCAGGCGACGCTGAAGCGAATGCGGAGACTGAACCAGGCGAAGCTGATGCAGAGGCGGGGCCAAACGAAGCCGGTGATGCGGGACCTGGACCAGACGAGGATGAAGACGCGGGAGCTGGACCAGACGAGGATGAAGACGCGGAGGCTGGACCAGATGAGGATGAAGACACGGAGGCTGGACCATACGAGGATGAAGCGGATGCGGAGGCTGGACCAGGCGAGGCTGAAGCGGACGCGGAGGCTGGACCAGGCGAAGCGAATGAAGCCCCCAGCTGGCGAAGCAGGAGGCTGGGCGGGCTCCTCGGGCCCTCAAGCGAGAACAGTCTCAGGAACAGTGGGCATAGGGGCCCCTGGAACACACAGGACAAAACCAGCGGGGGCGGGGACCTCTGGCAGGGACAGAATGGAACCAGCAGGCACACGGGCCTCTGGCAGGAACAGATCAGAACCCGCAGGCAACACGGGCCTCTGGCAGGAACAGATCAGAACCAGCAGGCACACGGGCCTCTGGCAGGGACAGATCAGAACCAGTAGGCACAAGGGCCTCTGGCAGGGACAGAACGGAACCAGCAGGCACACGGGCCTCTGGCAGGGACAGATCAGAACCAGTAGGCACACGGGCCTCTGGCAGGGACAGAACAGAACCAGCAGGCACACGGGCCTCTGGCAGGGACAGATCAGAACCAGTAGGCACACGGGCCTCTGGCAGGGACAGAACGGAACCAGCAGGCACACGGGCCTCTGGCAGGGACAGATCAGAACCAGTAGGCACACGGGCCTCTGGCAGGGACAGAACGGAACCAGCAGGCACATGGGCCTCTGGCAGGGACAGATCAGAACCAGTAGGCACACGGGCATCTGGCAGGAACAGATCAGAACCAGTAGGCCCACGGGCCTCTGGCAGGGACAGAACGGAACCTGCAGGCACACGGGCCTCTGGCAGGGACAGATCAGAACCAGTAGGCACACGGGCCTCTGGCAGGGACAGAACGGAACCAGCAGGCACACGGGCCTCTGGCAGGGACAGATCAGAACCAGTAGGCACACGGGCCTCTGGCAGGGACAGAACGGAACCAGCAGGCACACGGGCCTCTGGCAGGGACAGAACGGAACCAGCAGGCACACGGGCCTCTGGCAGGGACAGATCAGAACCAGTAGGCACACGGGCCTCTGGCAGTAACAGAACAGGACCAGCGTGCCCACGGGCCTCTGGCAGGGACGAAACAGGTTGCGCTGGCTTCTTTATGTCCAGGGGTCCAGAGTTAATTGAATGCTGATATTTAACCTCTAGGGAGGCCCTGGAGAGAGTAGAAGTCCCAAATTGAGCTAGGTCTTGAGGAGCAATGAAAGTCTGTGTGGGGTATTCTCCCCGTGAAAGTGAGTGGGTGGAGATGGTGGCCGAGAAGCAGGCTGTGTTAATGGCTGAGCTGCTGGCAATACCAGAGAGCGCACTAAGGTCGACTGAGATGCAGGAGACGGAACTGACTGGAGAACAGGAGGAGACGGAACCGATGATAAAGCTAATGATTCTTCTACCAACTGAGCTACCGACTGGGCCATGGACTGTAACAGAGTTTGTAATATGTCTGGCTGTGGTAGCGACTGAGCTATAGATAGCGGGGGTGAAGACTGAGCTATGGGTGACTGAACTTGAGGTGAAAGTGGTGGTGGTGGAGTTGGTGACTGGGCTACAGGTGGCTTCTGAGCAGGAAACACAGGACACTGAGCTACAGGTGGCTGCTGAGCAGAAAGTACTGGAAACTTAGCTGAAGGTGGCTGCTGAGCAGGTGACACTGGAAACTGTGCTACAGGTGGCTGCTGAGCAGAAAACTGAGCTGACACGGGCTTAAGAGTCTCTGGGGTGACACACACATTGTTTGCTCTCACAGAAGTGTTGAGTTGAGGACGAACAGCAGTCACTATATGCTTGACAGGTTCAGGAGCATGATAATCACCCGGAACCTTTTGAGGCATAGAGTCATAGATCTCCTTGGTTTCATCGACAGGTTTAGAAAGGTGAGGTATGGGACAGTCTAAATAGTGCAATGAACCGGGAGAATTGTCCTTCAAATAATCACTCCTTTCATTTACAGTTCTTATTTTTTTTTTTATTTAACCTTTATTTAACCAGGAATGTCCCATTGAGATCAAAGACCTCTTTTTCAAGGGAGTCCTGGCCAAGAGGCAGCACATTTCAAGACAAAGACATATGAACAAACAAAGTTAAAATTACACAAAACAATTACACATTATTGAGGCAGCCTGTAGGCGTTTGAGTTTAGTTTTAAAAACATTTAAAGACAACAATTCAGTCAGTTTCCAGTCTTTCTGTAACATGTTCCATGAATAAGGCGCAGAGTGGACAAAGGCTTTCTTACCCAGCTCTGTGCGGACAAAGGGAACAGACAACAGCAGCTGATCATTTGAGCGCAAGGAGTAAGAGCCACTATTTGTCCTTGTGACCAAAGTACAAATATAAGGAGGCAGCAATCCAAGCATAGCTTTGTAAATAAAAGTGTACCAATGCCCCTGTCTTCTAATGGCCAGAGAAGGCCATTTTACTCTTAAGTACAAATCACAGTGATGGGTCAGGTATTTACAGTTGGTAATAAACCTCAAGGAAGCATGATACATCGTGTCCAACATTAAAAGGCATGAAGAAGAAGCGTTCATATACAGAATGTCACCATAATCTAACACAGATAAAAAGGTTGCAGTGACAAGACGTTTTTTTACTGCAAAAGAAAAACATTGTTTATTACGGAAGAAAAAACGAAGTTTAAGTTTCAGTTTCTTTACTAGTTTCTCTATATGTGGTTTAAAGGTGAAGGAGTCATCAATCCAGACACCAAGGTATTTATATTCATGAACTATCTCTATGACATTTCCTTCAAGGGTGGACACCACTGGAATAGGCTCCGGGACCTTCGTTGACTTGGAAAACAACAGCATTGAGAACTAATTTTAGCTGAATAAGTGAATGCTGGAAAGCAACAAAGGCTTTCTGTAGAGTTTCAATGGCCTGAGCAAGAGATGATCCATAACAGTAAATAACTGTGTCGTCAGCATAAAAATGCAAATTTGTGTCTGAGACATTTTGACCCAAGTCATTGATATATAAAAGAAACAGAAGGGGACCCAAAACTGAGCCCTGTGGCACCCCCTTGTGGACAGTAACAAATTTAGAACAAAGACCTTCAAGTTTGATGCACTGGGTTCTATTATTCAGATAATTTGAGAACCACGCTAATGCATGTTCTGATAATCCAAGGCTGAGCAGTCTGTTTTTTAGGACTGCATGATCAACAGTGTCAAAAGCTTTTGAGAGGTCAATAAAGAGTGACGCACAGTACAATTTCTTATCAAGTGCCACTATAATATCATTTATCACTTTCATAGTGTCAGTGTTAGTACTGTGTTTTTTCCTGAAGCCTGACTGAAATTTGGAGACAATATCATTAGAGTACAAAAACTCTTTCAGCTGGTCACAAACTAGAGATTCCAGGATTTTGGATAAAACACACTTTCAATAAAGGCAAAACGAAAGCTGATTTCCAAACCGAAGGAATTTCTTTGGTTTTAATTGAAAAATTAAATAGAATTGAGAGTGGTTCTGCAATAAAATCAGCTGCCAACTTCAAAAAATAAGGTTCCATCAAGTCTGGACCAGGAGGTTTTCTGTGGTCCAAAGCCTTTAAAGCTTTATGCACTTCATAAACACTAAAAGGTACAAAGTTAAAACGGTCTCCAGAAAACATAGAGAGTTCTGGGCAAGTATTTGTTAAAAAAGTTTCTGCAGAAGCAAACAAGGAACCCACTGATAGAAAATGTTCATTAAAACAATTCAAAATTTCAGTTTTATCATTAATTGAGGCTGAATCTTTTACAACAGATTTAGGAAAGGTTTGAGTCATTTTATTAGCAGAAAAAGACTTGATTACTTTCCAAAATTTCTGTGGATCATTGAGGTTCTCAGTGGTGACAGACAAAAAATATTCAGATTTGGCCTTTTTAATAAGAGAAGTACATTTATTTCTAAGCTGTTTGAAAACAGACCAATCAGTGGAAGTATCTGTTTGTCTCGCCTTGTCCCATGCTCTATTACGCTCGTGTATGCTATCTGCGAGTGTCTGCGAAAACCAAGGATTTTCTCGACCTTTAATTCTAACTTTCCGTAGAGGGGCATGTTTATTAACAATTCCCATAAAACTTTCCTTAAAATATGTCCAAGCTAGCTCTACATCTGGTAATAGTCCGATTTTTTCCCAATTAATTAATGACAGATCATGATGAAAAGCCTGTTCATTAAATTGTTTAAGATTCCTTTTGCACACTATGCGTGGCTTACATTTTGGAATTTTAGCATGTCTGCAAACAGCAACAACACAGTGATCACTTAGGTCATTACAGAAGACACCAAGCGAAGAGAATTTATGAGGTACATTTGTTAAAACCAAATCAATTAATGTAGACTTTTCAGGGCATTTAAGATTTGGCCTGGTAGGAAGATAGACTAGCTGGGTAAGATTAATTGAATCGCAGAAATCTTTAAATTCACAAGAAGTTGCATTTAGCCAGTCCCAGTTCAAGTCTCCAGCCATTAGTAGTTCAGTATAATTTAATTTAGCCAAAAGGTGCTTTAATGAAGATAATGCTTCTTTTGAAGCAGATGGGGGCCTGTAACACCCAGCAATGGTTATCGAAAAAGTATTAGCAATATCTACATTCAAGGCCAAAAACTCCATTTGTTTGCATATCGATTGGGACAGAACAATCGAAGCATTAAATCTTGATTTGACATAAATAGCTACACCGCCACCTTTTTTTGGCCTATCAGTGCGATATACATTGTACCCATATATATTAATGTCTTCATTAGTAATAGATTTAGTTAACCAAGTTTCAGAGATTATAACAACATCTGCATCTGTAGATTTAACCCAAATTTTGACCATGTCCATCTTCGGTAGTAGGCTGCGCACATTAAGATGAATATATTTGACACCAGACATTATTTTAAAATCAGAAGGAGTCTGGGAATATTGCAGTTCAGGGCCAGGATTTGGTTGCACATTTCCTGACAAAAGTAGAAGCAAGACAATCAACAACCTCTGTTTCGCCTTTGATTTGGGTTCAATGCTTTGATACGTTGAACCTGAGCTGAAACCTCCATTAAATGGGCAAATAAAATAAGTATGCAAAGCCAGAATAGACTGAAGTTTAGGTAAGTCTCTGGGCAAAATATGCATAAAACTAATGTCATGATCCAACTGAGTTGGTAACTGCTCTGATTTTTGCAACATTATAGAGCATGTGTCTTTTTCAGAGTTCTCTTGTAGGTAAAAATCATTTTCAGAGGTTCCCCTGCTATGTGTCCATAAGCAATTGCTTATCCGAGGGTCCAAAAAGGCCAAGAGGCATATAAGAATAGTAAATACTGCCATCATCCACAATTTTAGTACTTAACAGAAGTGAACAGTACAGACCTCTGGGTGAAGCAAACCAGTTAGCTCCAGGAAAATGGTACAGGACCAGACCCAAGCCAGTTAACTCCAAAAGAATAGCGCTGGGCCAGGCCTAAGCCGGTTTACTCCTGGAGGACAGTGCAGGGGCAGATCTTAGCCAATTTGCTCCTGTGGGAAGATGCTGGATCAGGCCTAAGCCAATTAGCTCCTGAAGGATGGTGCAGGGCCAGGCCTAAGCCAGTTAGCTCGTGGGAGATGGTACAAGGCCGGACCTAGGCCAGTTAACTCCACAAGGATAATGCGAGGCTGGTCCTTAGCCTGTTAGCTCCACAAGGATGGCACAGGGCCAGGCCTAAGCCTAAGCCAATTGACTCCTGGAGAACGGTGCAGGGCCAGACCCTAGCCAGTTAGCTCCTGGAAGACGGAATAGAGCCGGGTCTAGGCCAAATAACTCCAGGAGGACGATACAGGGCCAGGCTAGGCCTGTTAGCTCCAGGAAGATGCATCCATCAACTTCCAAAGCATCTACCAACCACACATTTTTCCAAACAATCTATGCAATATTAACTGTCTGGTTAAAAAAAAAAAAAAAAAAATAAAAAATATATATATATACGTTAAAAAAAAATTAGTTAAGAAATACGTTAAGAGATAGATTAAAAAATACAAAATACAAAAAAAATCTTTTAAAATCTTTTAAAAACAACTAATTACAGACGGACACGTAACAAACAAAGAGCATGCTGCCCCCCTATTTCAGCAGGGGGCGAAAGAGTGGCCCCACCACTCACCCTAGCCAGCTGTTCAGAAAAAGTCCTAGGCTCCCACTGGAGCTGTGAATGCTGGCGGCGGGTCCGCCGCTTTCCCGTCAAAGAGGGATCGGGACTGGCTGAGGGTGACGTGGCAAAACTCTGCAGCGGCTGCTCCTCCTGCGGTATGGAATCGCTGGGTGAGGAAGCAGACGAGTGGGCCGAAGGGTAGGCTGCCAGCGAGGAACGGCAGCACGGAGGCCCTCCAAGCGCTAACCGGGTCCCGTCAAAACGGGAGCTGCGCTTCCACAGTGAGTCCGCTGGATCCATTACTGGTCGCGTCGTTCTGTCAAGGCTCTGTGTGCGGGCAGGCAGAGAGGAGGATCCAAACGCAGGACTCAGACACAAACGTGAAATTCAAAATCCTCAGCTTAATTGCTGGTACAAAAACAAACACTAAAGTGAACTGAGCACACTCACCTACGATACAGACCTTCACCATAAAACAGGAAACTCAGACACATGGAACCAGACAAGACATTGAACTAAACAGACAGCTTCACAAACAGACGGGGTGACACCATAGACAGACAGAGATACAGACGCAGACTCAGAGGCAGACCGAATGTAACACGTAGAACTCAAACAATAATAATAATCATGATAATAAATTGGAAAATGATAATAATAAACTTAAAGCGCTGGGTCGCCGACCCAGGACCATGACACTTACATCTTATGCATTCAACTTGTCCTCGGTCTCCTTCCAAATATGGCTTTGCAAAGATTGCAACCACTTGCAGCAATAAAACCTTATATTTCAGAAACACGTTTTGCTGATCAGATCAGCTGTTCATAGCACTTCCCATTTTGGAATAGACGTCAGTGCCAATTATCGCATGTCCTCCATCCCCTGCCCAAAATCAGAAGTGATGTCATATTTTGTGGGTAATGTAGTTTTTCCCTTTAAGACTGTTATAGGCCTATACTGGTGATTTTAAAAGTTATGTTTGACTTTATGCTTTTTTGTTTAGTTTCTGGGATGCTTAGACCTCAAATCGCACTGTTGGAAATCGTTTTTTTTGATGAACATGCTGTTTGTTTTGCAAATTTGAAATGTAATATTTAATTCATATTTTCCCCACAGTATTTAAAAGTTGGTGTATCTCAAAAATAAAACTATGAAGACCCTCAAAATAAATTTCCTGTGGTTGGAAACTACTTTGTGCAACTTTATTGTATAATAAATAATTTATAATAATTTATATTTCTTTGTAGTTCATTGCAATTTTTTGCAATTCTTTATAGTTACTAAGGACTTAATGCATTTGTGTCTATTCTGCCCTCCCTGTACGTTGATGCCCAGTTTGGCAGATAGATAAACAGTTCTTCAAAAGGAGAGGCAAAGGCTTCCAGTTCTCATTGCAGGGTTTATTTGTCTCCCTAATGAAGGCACTGTAAAACTACAAACATAAGAAAAGCATATTAAAACATACATCTGGAACATAATATATTTCTCACATTACAAAGTACAGACTGAAGACTTAGCAACTTGAACTATAGCTGGCATAACCAAGAAAAATAAATGAAAACATGTTAACGCCAAATCCCGCTAGCTTGATGCTAACACATAATGGAATTTCCTATTGACATGCTAACACAATTAGCATCGGCAGTGCAGCTAACATGTCGGCTTCAAATATGAGAGTCAACAACCCATTTTACATCACATGCTTAACATGAACACAGAATATAATCGTACTTACAAGCATATATTTCTCATGCTCCAGTACAGTCAACTTCAGAGCTAATATTTTGTGTGCTAGTTTCTCAGGTCTTTGTCTGAATTTCTACCAACATTACTTGTCATGTTCTCATGTTATTGCTAAGGATTGTCTATTGCATTGGAGTCACACTGGGTTAAATATGTACACTTGGGTTTTAAGGGGTATTTATTATTTTCTTCTTTTTTGGGTTGTATGGAAGCCCCAAACGCAATTTCATTGTTCTTGACAATGACAATAAATAAAAAAATACTAATACTAGTATCAACTTGGCCAGACTCCATGAACTTTTTCTATATTTACTAGCGAAACTTGAGTACACAAACCCGCTTCCTCCCCCTAGTGGGGTGGTGGAGCTACTGCACCCCAGCAGTGGCAGCACAGTGTCATTAAATTTGCTATATAATGATTGTATTGATGTATAGCAACTTGAAATTCTCCCAAAAATGGCATTACAGGATATAAAAATATGAAGATAAGCTGTGGCGGACTTGGTTCTATGGTAGGTCTTAAAGGGTTAAAGAGTTAAATGGTCTATCATGAAATCTGACTTTATTGTTTTTCCTTAGGTCACACATGCTGTGGTCACTGTCCCAACCTACTTCAATGATGCCCAGCGCCTGGCCACTAAGGATGCTGGTACCATTGCTGGTCTGAATGTTGTGCGAATCATCAATGAGGCGTAAGCATCCAGTCAAAAATGAATTTGATCATCTGCAATTTGAAACTGCAAAACAATGTCCCTGCCCTCCTATTGAAAAATAAATTCTCACTGTATTCTTTAGAACTGCTGCTGGTATTGCTTATGGCCTGGACAAGAAGGATGGAGTGAAGAACATTCTTGTCTTCGATCTGGGCGGTGGCAGCTTTGATGTTTCTATTCTGACCATTGACAATGGTGCATTCCAAGTGATAGCCACCAATGGTGACACTCATCTGGGAGGTGAGGACTTTGACCAGCGTATCATGGAGCACTTCATCGAGCTGTACAAGAAGAAGACTGGCAAAGATGTGCGCAAAGACAACCGTGCTGTGCAGAAGCTGCGTCGTGAGGTCGAGAAGGCCAAGAGGGCGCTATCTGCCCGGCACCAAACCCACATTGAGATCGAGTACTTCTTTAAAGGACAAGACTTCTCTGAGACCCTGACTCGTGTCAAGTTTGAGGAGCTGAACATGGTAAGATATTAATTTGGTTAATTAATTCAAACCCTTTTGGAAAAGCGGTTGAACAAGCTTTTTAACTTGTGTGTTCTTTAAAACCCAGGACCTGTTCCGGTCCACCCTGAAGCCTGTACAGAAAGTGCTGGAAGATGCTGAATTGAAGAAGTCTGACATTCATGAGATTGTCCTGGTTGGAGGCTCCACTCGTATCCCCAAAATCCAGCAGCTGGTGAAGGAGTTTTTCAATGGCAAAGAGCCATGTAGAGGCATTAACCCTGATGAGGCTGTGGCATACGGAACTGCTGTGCAGGCTGGTGTGCTTTCTGGAGAGGAGGACACTGGTGAATAATGACTCTTACAAATATTTTATTAAATAGGGTTGAGCTTTCAAATGTGATCAAATGTTTAGTAAACCTTTTCCCTCACTTGCAGGTAATGTGCTTCTTATGGATGTGTGCCCCATGACCCTTGGTGTTGAGACTGTTGGAGGAGTAATGACCAAGCTGATCCCCAGGAACACAGTGGTGCCCATCAAAGAAGCCCAGATGTTTACTACACCCTCTGATTACCAGACAACTGTCGCCATCAAAGTCTATGAAGGTAAGAGCTTGGATGTTGTTTTTTTAAAGTTGCCAAATAGTGTTTTTATAAAAAAGGATTTAATGACAAGAAATGTGTGACACTGGAATTTAACGTTCCACAAGTCTAATTGTGACTGTTTTTCTTTTTCTTAGGTGAGCATCCTTTGACCAAAGACAACCATTTCCTGGCTACCTTTGACCTGACTGGCATCCCTCCTGCTCCTCGTGGTATACCGCAGATTGAAGTCACCTTTGAGATTAATATCAATGGCATTTTATGTGTCACTGCTGAGGACAAGGCCACAGGAAACAAGAACGAGATCATAACTGACCAGAACTGGCTGACACCTGAGGACATCAAACACATGGTGAACGACGCCGAGCACTTTGCTGAAGAAGACAAGAAGCTGAAGGAGAAGATCAATGCTCACAATGAGCTGGAAGGCTACGCATATTCCCTGAAGAACCAGATTGAATCCATTGAGAAGGCAGTGGAGGAGAAGATTGAATGGTTGGAGTCCCACCAAGATGCTGACCTGGATGACTTCCAGACCAAGAAGAAGGAGCTTGAGGAAGTGGTTCAGTCCATTATCAGTAAGCTCTGTGGTAGTGCAGGTGGTCCACCAGCAGACGGCAGTAAGCAAAACGAGAAGGATGAGTTGTAGGCAGGTTTGAAGTCTTAACACTCCTTGGCCCTCTGGCATGTTGGCGTACATATTGGACTGATGGGACTGAAATTGGAACAGAAGTGGTTGGGAAGGGGCTAACAATAACAAGTGACCATACTGAATGTAGCTGATGATAAAATGTTTGTGTGGGTTGCCATGACAACACCAGAAGCGTGTCTGAGATTGTTGTATTGTTTTCTATTTGTTTTCCTGTATTTGGGACTCATGTTTGTGTACACTTACAGTAGAAAGAGATAATCTATGAGTCCAGTGATACATTTTTATAAAAAATGTTTCTGTTAAAAATTATTCTGAAGTAGTTCCTTCCTGTGAGTCGCGGGAACTGGAAGTTGTGAGACAAGAGAGACAAGACAACGATAACACGGAACATGGAATCTACAACTTCTCTACTGCTGGTTTTACAAGGCGTACACAGTAAAAACATGCTGGCTAATTTGTTAAGCACTTGTGCACTTTGTGAAAAGTAATAACTGGTTGAGATGGATGTCGTATGTGCTCTTAATATTATTTTACTTGTTTCTAGTTTTCACGGTGCTTCATGATTGTGAGAGTAAGTGAGAGGAATAAAAAAGAATTGTGGACATCAGTACGAAGCGTGGATTCTTTTGACCAGAGTTGATACACTGAATTTCCTCTAAGACTTTAAAATAAGTTTCAGTGTGTGGCTGTAACTCAGGTGATAGACCAGGTTGGTAGGTATCTTGCCCAAGATACTCATAGTCATTGGTAGGTATCTTGCCCAAGATACCCATGTTGCTAATGATTCATCTATGTGTGAACGATAGATAATGATAAGATCAAGGGCGTAGATTTGGCATGGACAGAAAGGACATGTCCCCACCAATATCCAGCGATTATTGAATTGTCCCCACCTATAATTTGACCTCTTCGAGTAAAGAAAAACAAACCCGATAGAAAGAAAAAAAAAAGATCTGTCAACGTCTCATTCACCCAGCGGTGCAAAAAGAGTTAAATTACGTTCTCTACTGGAGTCCTACCTCATGTGACAAATATGGCCAATGTGATTGGCTGTGCCTTTCATGGCCATACATGCCAACACTCCCGATTATTCTGGGAGAATTCTGAATTTCAATGCCCCTCCTGAAAATCTCCCAGAGCCGTCGTTCTCCCCAATTTCTCCTGATTTTCCACCCGGACAACAAAATTGAAAAACCATATCCCAGGTTGGCAAGTATGTGCTAGGCTTTGGCCCACATCAGTCTAAAATTGTATGTAACCATGAATAACGTGATGCTATGTCCACCAGGAGAGACTGGACAGTATAGATGTAAAACAAATATGCCAGCACTTTATCTCAGTTAATGAGAGGAGAAGGCATGTGTTTGGCTCCTTCACATAGTGGACATTGAGTTGTTGTGTGGGGCACCAGTAGTCCATGTCTGTTGCTGTAACAGTAGTTCATGTTTAGAATAAAAAATCCCAGCTCACTGATTTGATAGGGGCAATAGTGTGCCTATTGCGATCGTGGCTTAAGAGTTGGGCGTTTGTCTTTAATCAGAAGGTTGCCGGTTCGAGCCCCGGCTTGGACAGTCTCGGTCGTTGTGTCCGTGGGCAAGATACGTTACACGTTGCCTACTGGTGGTGGTCAGAGGGCCAGAGGGATGACTGGATGTGTAAAGCACTTTGGGGTCCTTAGGGACTAGTAAAGCGCTATACAAATACAGGCCATTTAAAATGTTGCATGATTTTGCTGAGAGACCTTTTACTTTGTGGTAATCTTAGACAAAAACCACCAGGTAATGCAGTGTTCCCTTAGTACTAATGTACAGTATGAGAGACGTTGGTGTACAATAACTGAAGTAATGTTGTTAAGTCCTTAAGGTCATATTCTTTTATTGTCATGACTGTATTTGAAGCTATTTTTATTTTTGTATGATACCTGAGTTATATGGAATATGGCTGAAGTAAACTAAAGTCTAAAATCAGTCATTTGTTTAATAGTAATTAATAGTGTCTGTGAAGGTTCTCAGTCATCCGGGTCATTGTAGACTAAGGTGCTTGGAAAGAAAAGCGTCTGGACTTCTTTGAGTTGCTTGAAGACGTTTCACCTCTCATCCGAGAAGCTTCTTCAGTTCTAAGGTCAAATGGTGGAGAGTCCCAGATTTGAACCTAGTGGGAGTTTCCCTCCAAACGGGGACAAAGGACCCCCTGATGATCCTCTACCTAATCACATGAGCCAAGGTGTGAAAGCGGGTTTGGGACCTAATCAGTCAGAGTTTCGGGTGAGCTCATTGTGAAACCTGGCCCCACCCTATCATGTGATTTCCTGAGGTGAAATGGCCCAGGATGTGAGTGGGTGTTAAGGCGTCTGGTAAGGGATCTCAAAACTGGATTATAGATGGCAGACAGTTGGTGTCGTAAACCACCGCCTATTGACTATATATATATAGATATATATAGATATATATAAAGCGTTATATAAATGCAATCCATTATTATTAATGTTTGTACTAACTTGGTTTTAAAGCCTTTACTGTAAAATAAACGCCGTTCAATAGTCAACCTTAATCTTACAGAGAATGTGATGATTTTATGGATAATTAAAGTCAGTCATATATCCACAAACACAACAAGCTGAAAGTCAGTGATGCTGCTTGGTTTGCAGTCCTGAACATCACGGCACAAACAGGATTCACTGCACTGTTAATGTTAGCTGTATTATATTGCTGCCTCTGTTCGGTGGTGTCGAGCCAAACGGACTTTAACGTGTGTTTGAACGAGCTGACGGTTCACTCGTTAAGCTGAAAGATGCTTTAATCACAGCAGTCACACATGTGTCCACTGCACCATCTGGGAACTCTTCTTGTTTAGCACTCGTAATAACACAAACACTAAATCCTGCTTCTCTGGTGCTGTTGTGTAGCAGTGAAAATGTATTTATAAGTTACACATGTTTTTGAATCCTGCAGCTTATCACACATTTGATTTCCATGTGTGACAACTGCAAGTGTCCAGAGTGAGGACAGACTGAGGGACCCACTGCTGCACATCATCTGTGAGGCTTTGCACCCCTGATGATCCACCAGGACAAACTCAGCAGTGTGTGAGGAAGAGGAGGAGGAAGAGCCAGCAGCAACTGACAGATGGAGAGAATAGACAGACTGTTCCCTGTTTGTGAAAGACTGCTAGGAAAGTTTAACATAACTAATTGTCTGTCCTGAATCAGTCTTATTAGGTAATGTTCAAATAATTTTATGTTAAGTGACGCTGAAAAACTAGTTCATGCATTTATTACTTCCAGGCTGGATGACTGTAATTCATTATTATCAGGATCTCCTAAAAACTCCCTGAAAAGCCTTCAGCTGATCCAAAATGCTGTCAGGGACTAGAAAGAGAGAGCAGATTTCTCCTGCATTTCCACAAACGTAAGTATGCAGAATCTGGTAATGAGTCTTTCACATCACTATGGAGGAGTTTTGGTTATGTATATTTTGCAGAATTGATTGAATTCAGCCACATTGGAGGTTTTTCAAGTTCATCCCAAATACACTTGATGTGATTCAGTCTGATTTAGACTTTGACTTGGAAACTCCAAAACCTTGATTTTATTTATTTGAGTCATTCAGAGTTGGACTTGCTGGTCTCTCTGCGTAACCTGAGTGCTCTTGAGTTTCTGGACATAAAATGGTGTTTGAACATCCTCCTTCAGGATTTCTGAGAGCAGAATTCATGTTTTCCTGAAGCAGCAGAGCAGCCCAGACCATCACATCACATCTCACTGCTGCTGTGATGTTCTGTTTATGAAATGCTGTTAGTTTGATGTCTGATGTAGCGGGAGTCAAACCTTCCATAGAGTTCAGCTTTTGTCTCTTCAATCCAAAGAAAGTTTTCCACAAGGATCATCCAGATGTTTGTGGCAGATGTGAGATGAGTGTTTGTGTTGTTTTTGCTGAGCAGTGGTGTTCTCCTTTTCTCCACTTAAAGATAAATACTAATTTCAATATTGGCTTTTTAGCAGAATTTCTGGGTCAACCTCATTTCACTATAATTTCCCAGTCAACCAGATCACAGACTTCAATTGTGGACAGATGGGATGTAATAGAACAGTCTAACTGATAATATCTAAAAGTTCACAGTCAATTATAAATCCATCACTTTTCAATGTCTTTGATGCCACCTGGTGAACTCTAAGTTTTTATTCAATTCAATTTTATTTATACAGCACCAAATCACAGCAACAGTCGCCTTAAGGCCCTTTATATCGTACAGTAGATCGTACAATAATAGATACATTTCGGATTTCGACGGAACAGATCAATAGCAATAGCATTAATGAATACTATTGAAGACATTTCATCAGCAACACATTATAATAAATATACTATAGGGATATTCATTGATTTAAAAAAAGCTTTTGACACACTGCAACACTCCATCTTAATTTCCAAGTTAAGTACTTATGGTGTGAGAGGAATAGTGTTGAACTGGTTAAGCAGCTATTTAGATAATAGGTTTCAGTATGTGCAGTGTTTAGGCTTCATCTGAAAGAATGAAAATAGAATGTGGGGTCCCTCAAGGTTATGTTTTAGGACCAAAACTTTTTAATTTATATATAAACAACACTTGTATTGTTTCAAAAATGTTACATTTCGTTTTGTTTGCAGGCGATACAAGTCTTTATTGTTCTGGAGAAAACTTGAAAGAATTGGTAAAATTATGGTTATTGAAATGAATGAGTTAACTTAAATTAAAAAAATAATTGAATTAAAAAAATGGTTTTAAGTAAATGAGTTATCGCTGAATTTGGAAAAAACAAAGTTTATGATATTCAGAAACCGTCTAAAGGAGGAAGAGATAGTATCATCTATAGAGGGAGAATTAATTGAAAGAGTGACACAATTCCATTTTCTGGGTGTAATAGTGGATGACAAGTTAACATGGAAATCTCATATTGAACATGTTGGAAAAAAAATGGCTAAAAGTATTTATATCCTGGGTAATGTTAGATATAAATTAGATTACAAGGCAATGCAAATATTATATTTTTCATTATTTCTACCTTACCTGAGTTATTGTGTTGAAGTATGGGGGAATACATATGTGACTAATATGAAACCATTATACTTATTACAGCTCCTTTTCATGCTTGGAAACAGTGTAACTTCAATTAAAAGGAAGGTTGTGTGTAGGAAGTGAATTGCTGATGTACCATGTGTGAAAAAAATATATATATATATTTATATATATAAAATTCCCCACTCGCCCCTGTGGGCGGTCAATCCTTCAAGCTCGGGTCCTCTACCAGAGGCCTGGGAGCTTGAGAGTCCTGCGCAGTATCTTAGGACTGCGCTTTTCTGGACAGAGATCTCCGATGTTGTTCCCGGGATCTGCTGGAGCCACTCGCCTAGCTTGGGAGTCACCGCACCTAGTGCTCCGATTACCACGGGGACCACCGTTACCTTCACCCTCCACATCTTCTCGAGCTCTTCTCTGAGCCCTTGGTATTTCTCCAGCTTCTTATGTTCCTTCTTCCTGATGTTGCTGTCATTCAGAACTGCTACATAGATCACTACAGCTGTCTTCTCATGTTTGTCTACCACCACTATGGTTAGCCAACACCATTTTGTCCGTCTGGATCTGGAAGTCCCACAGGATCTTAGCTCGGTCATTCTCCATCACCCTTGGGGGCGTCTCCCATTTTGACCTCGGGACTTCCAGGTTATACTCGGCACAGATGTTCGTGTACACTATGCCGGCCACTTGGTTATGGCGTTCCATGTATGCCTTGCCTGCTAGCATCTTGCACCCTGCTGTTATGTGCTGGATTGTCTCAGGGGCATCTTTACACAGCCTGCACCTGGGGTCTTGCCTGGTGTGATAGACCCCAGCCTCTATGGATCTTGTGCTCAGAGCTTGTTCTTGTGCTGCCATTATTAGTGCCTCTGTGCTGTCTTTCAGTCCAGCTTTGTCCACCCACTGGTAGGATTTCTGGATGTCAGCCACCTCCTCTATCTGCAGGTGGTACATACCATGCAGGGGTCTGTCCTTCCATGATGGTTCCTCGCCTTACTCCACTTTCTTGGGTTTCTGCTGCCTGAGGTATTCACTGAGCATGCTGTCAGTTGGGGCCATCTTTGTGATGTATTCATGGATGTATGTTGTCTCATCCTGGACTGTGGTGCTGACACTCACCAGTCCCCGGCCCCCTTCCTTC
This sequence comes from Diplotaxodon limnothrissa, assembly GCF_057381915.1. Classification (NCBI taxonomy): domain Eukaryota; kingdom Metazoa; phylum Chordata; class Actinopteri; order Cichliformes; family Cichlidae; genus Diplotaxodon; species Diplotaxodon limnothrissa. The sequence continues at coordinate 18,112,991 of NC_140598.1, read as the reverse complement.
CGCTTAGCATACAGCCTCAGGGTGCTGGACTTGGGGTGAAACCCTCCATGCATGGTAAGGAGCTTTCTTGTCTTGATGTCAGTGGCTTTTATCTCCTCCATTGGCCAGCCTATTACCCCAGCAGGGTACCTGATCACGGGCAGGGCGTAGGTGTTGATAGCCCGGATCTTGTTCTTACCGTTCAGCTGACTTCTCAGGACTTGCCTGACCCTCTGCAGGTATATAGTTCTAGGCATTCCAGTATCCAGCTGTGGGGCATTGAGTCATAGGCCTTCTTGTAATCAATCCAGGCAGTGCGCAGGTTGGTCAGTCTGGTCCTGCAGTCTCGGCTGACTGCTTGGTCTGTCAGTAGTTGGTGTTTTGTGCCTCTGGTATTCTTGCCCATCCCTTTCTGTGCCCCACTCATGTATTGACCCATGTGCCTTTTCATATTAGCTGCTATATGATGCTATATGATGCCTGACAGGAGCTTCCACGTGGTGCTGAGGCAGGTTATTGGTCAGTAGTTGGAGAGGACTGGTCCCTTCTTGGGGTCCTTGAGGATCAGGACCGTCCGGCCTTCGGTTAGCCATTCTGGGTGTCTCTCGTCAACTAGCAGCTGGTTCATTTGTGCTGCCAGGCGCTCGTGCAGTGCAGTCAGCTTCTTCAGCTAGTAGGCGTGAACCATGTCAGGGCCTGGTGCTGTCCAACTCTTCATACTGGAGACCCTTTCTTGGATATCTGCCACTGTGATGGTTACTGGACCCTGTTCAGGGAGGTCGCTATCGTCTGCCCTCAGATCCACTAGCCACTGAGCATTGCCGTTATGAGTTGCGTCCTTCTCCCATATGCTCTTCCAGTATTGCTCCGTCTCCAGACTGGGCCCGTTCAGCAGTCTGTCTCAGCTGGGTGGTCCGAGGGGCCACTAGAGCCTTCTATCTCCACTGGAGAGTCCGAGGGACTGCTCCACCTTCTGTCTCCGCTGGATGGTACGAGGGACTGCTTCAGCCTTCGTTTGCCTACGCTGCAGCCTGCTTCCACTGGAGGTCAGATGAGCCCATCCAGCACCATCCTTGCCTGGTCCAGCCTCGTCTGGTCCTGCCTTGTCTTGTCCGGCAGTTGCTACACCGCCGTTAGGTCCCGCTCGGCCTGTACCACCTCACCTTTGCCGGCCGCTCTCTAGGCCCCTAGCTGGACATTGTTACTGTGAAAGGCGGCCTCCTGAACGAGTTCGTTGCTGCGGTTGGCTTCGTGGTCGGCTTCGCGGTCGGCCTCCGGATCTGCTCTGTCACCACCACTGCTTTCCGTGTGGTTTGTTCCCGTACCTGGTTGGTCTTTTTTTCTCCGCCGCTGCATTCCGCGGTGGAGTTTATATATATATATATATATATATATATATATATATATATATATATATATATATATATCTAAAGACATTGTGTCTTTTTGTCAAAAGACATTCAGAAAGAAGACACAAGACTAGTTTCAATTGGTAAATTCAGTCTTTCTTATTTATTAGTTGATGATGATACTCCCAGACAATCATTTTATCGTTATAACTGCATTAAAATCCATTGAGCCAATATTTGCAGCTTCTATGGCAAAAGTGTTTATAAATGATGAGCTTCCAACAATAAGTTAAACATATGATGAGTTTGGAAAAATCCCATTAAAAAAGTCCCATTAATCAAACATTTGGATTAATTTTCATGAGCTCAGACTTGTTGAAAATCCAGAGGAGCTGGAACTGTGTGAACTGAGCTTCAGAGAAACACAACATACTGATATTCACTGTGAAGCTTTGAGTGGAAAAAATATAGAAAAACAACATGTGGGCCTGGAACAATAGTAGCTTGCATCTTTAAAAGACTGAAGAGGAAGAAGTTTACAAGAAATCATTTAGAACAGTTTCAAACATCAACTGATTGAATCTATGAATCTGAAAACATGTTTCTGAGTGAAAGAGACAGACATGTACAGACTGAACTATCTTTTCAACAACTGTTACAGTGTTTCTCTAACAGGAGGGCACTCTTTACACTCAACTCAACAGAAGCACTGATGAACCATATTCAACTGCAAACCCAGGATAAAGAGTTTCAGTGAATGTGGTGTTGAAGGTGTAGACGTGGATCAGAGTGTCAGAGAAGACTCTGTAGAAGGACAGAGTGCCAGCAGGACAGTCCACATACACTGCCACTCTGTTAGAGGAAGAGGAAGAGGAGGAGGAGGAGGAAACAGAGGTTAATCTGTTATTGTGAACTACACCTTGAGTGTCATCATTAGAGCAGATCAGACACCAGGAAAGCTCATTCCCTCCAAACGTAGAGTCCATACTGATTCCTTTCCTTTTGATTCTTCCGTAACTAACTGATACATGCACCTCTCCTTTCCATTCAACCTCCCAGTAACAGCGACCAGTCAAACCATTTCTACACAGCAGTTGAGGATCACCATCAAATCTGTCTGGATGATCAGGATATGACTGAACCTCATCAAATGTACATGTCACCCTTCTGTTGTTGTCAGACAGTTTGAGGTATTTTTGTGCTGTCATTGTGTCGATTGTAAGTTGACAGGAATCTGATGAGAGAACAAACACAATCCAGCTGTAGTTATTGATCCATCATCACTTGACACTTTGATGATGACTCCTGACATCAGAGATGTGAATGAGTGATGTGACAGTTTGAAGATGGTTGAATGTGTGCTGCTTTGTTTTCATGACTCCCATTAAAAACACACTTACACTTCCTTAGACTTTGTCTGAGCGATAGGACTCCAGCAGGCTCCACCCTGAAAGGAGGAGGGGGGTCAAACCAGCACAGTCTCTTTCAGCATGCACACATGGACATTACATGGCTTTCATACACATACTGTTAGACACCGATAAAGGAACAGTCCGAGATTTTCACAAATACACTTCAATCCATATGTGGCTCAAACTGCTAATGATCTGCACTCAGTACAACACTGTATTGAATGAAATATAACTGATTCAAACTGTCACCTTCATTATTTTTATATTCCTCTTCTGTTTAGCTGGAAAGGATACCTCCCTGCCTTTGATTTTATTAATGACCTTTCATAGTTTCCTGTAGCATCCAGCGATCTGAAATGTGTTTCATGCTTTCTAACACTATAAACTCAAAACGTAAACTCAAAAGTTTTAGAACACCCTTTTCTACATATTTATTGCAGTTTAAGTCCTGTTAAGCACCCACACCCCAAAAATTAGGGGAAAAGGGAGGAGATCGCATTTAATCCATCATAACACGGGTTTAGAAGTATAAGTCCAAACATGTGTGGTATCCAAAGAAACAACGAAAACAAGTGATGATTAAAAGAGCAGTTATGTAAAAGTCCACTAAACAAACAACTGAACCAGAAATTCTCATGTAACCAGCTAAAGAAAGGCTAGCTAGCCTTCAGAGCTATCACAGATTCCAAATACCAATGTTCATCATGCTCAGACCATAATTCACTGAAAGAGCTGCAAAGGAAGACCACAAAATCACATAGCGGTTCAAATGCACTAAGACAGAAGTTGGCTTACCATCCTGAGTTTTCTTTTTTCCATTATTTCTGCGGTAGCCAGTAGCCCTGTGATATCAGCAGCTACCATGGCTAACTGGGCACATCAGAGCCACCTCTGTCCAAAACCATCATTTTCGACCCTACTACAGACACGTCACTGGACAGACGGCGCATGCTGTAAATCTGGGCCCATGTGGGGTTTGGCTGCAACTTCTGATTGGTTGGAGTTAAGTGAACATGGCATTGTTACAGTGATTCTATTTGCTCAAACGATTAAAAACAGGTGTTAACAATGCCAAAAAGTTTCAGCCTCTCAAAGTTTAAAAGGCCAGACGCCATTTAAACTACATGTGTACTACATGTGTGTGGCAGAAAGGGCCAGTAGCCTGTGAATATGTGGTTAATTCTTCAGAAGAGTTCTCTCAGGAGATTAGAAAGAAAATCGTAGACAAGCATGTTAAAGGTAAAGGCTATAAGACCATCTCCAAGCACCTAGATATTCCTGTGACTACAGTTACACATGTCATTCAGAAATTTAAGATCCATGGGATTATAGCCAATGTCCCTGGACGTGGCCGCAGGAGGAAAATTGATGACAGATCAAAGAGACTGATAATCTGAATGGTAACAAAAGAGCCCAGAAAGACTTCTAAAGAGATCCAAGCTGAACTTCAAGCTCAAGGAACATTAGTGTCAGACCATCCGTCGTAGTTTGAGCTAAAGAGGGCTACATGGGAGATGACCAAGGAGGACACCATTGTTGAAAACAAATCATACAAAGCCAGACTGGAATATGCCAAACTACATGTTGACAAGCAGCAAAGCTTCTGGGAGAATGTCCTATGGACAGATGAGACCAAAATTTAACTTTTTGCCAAGGTACATCAGCTCTATGTTCACAGACGGAAAAATGAAGCATATCAAGAAAAGAACGCTGTCCCAACTGTGAAACATGGGGGAGGCTCGGTTATGTTCTGGGGCTTCGTTGCTGCATCTGGTACAGGTTGTCTTGAATCTGTGCGGGATACAATGAAATCTCAAGATTATCAAGGGATTCTAGAGAGAAATGTGCTGGCCAGTGTTAGAAAGCTTGGTCTCAGTCACAGGTCATGGGTCTTACAACAGGACAATGACCCAAAACACAGCTTAAAACACTCAAAAATAGCTAAAAGGAAAACACTGGACTATTTTAAAGTGGCCTTCTATGAGCCCTGACCTCCATCCTATTGAGCATCTTTGGAAACAGCTGAAACATGCAGTCTGGAAAAGGCATCCTTCAAACCGGAAACAACTGGAGCAGTTTGCTCATGAGTCGGCCAAAATACCTGCTGAGAGGTGCAGAAGTCTCCGTTACAGGAATCGTTTGAATGCAGTGATTGCCTCAAAAGGTTGTACAACAAAATATTAAGTTGTAGGTAATATCATTTTTGTCCAGGCCTGTTTCATGCATTTATCTTTTTTAAATAATTCAGTTGAAGCTTGGTTGAAAAGCAATGTCTGACTTTCATTGGTTAACATTCATAGAATTTGTATTTATTATTACTTTTGTCAGATTAAAGTTATTTCTGTGACCATTGTGAGTTTTCCTTTCATTGAATGAAGGGTACCGACCATTTTGTCCACGTCTTTATCTGAAAGGTTTATTGAGTGACAGACAAAATGGATTTTTGAACTTTACTTACAGTTTCTGGGTTACTTCACTGCCCTGAGCGAGACCACTATTCGGCACTCTTCCTTAATTTTTCAATTTATAGAGAGGAAAACATTGAGTCAGTGGGCAACAACTCCAAAATGTACTTCAATTGAATTGCTATCTATGTACAGCACAGAGACCTGCAGTAGTAACTACCTGTTTTATAACTTTATTTAAGCTCAATAATAAAAGTAGACAAAGTAAAAACATAACATTGGGTGTAGCGTGTTTTCCACGAAAGTCAGTTCATGAAAATGAAATGAAAAGATGAAAGCAAGATGAATTGCTTAAATATCAATAAATCAAAGGTGTTAATTTCTTCATGCAATTTTTGGAGAGGTAAAGGTAAAACAGGCATAACAGGATAATCTTTTTAGAAATGTTATTATTTAATGTATTAATAGTTTGGCTGGACAATTAACAAATTAATGGCATGCTATTTATTAAGGGAGTAACTGGGAAGAAAAATAAATAAATAAAAATATTAACTAACCTGAATCGCTAAAACAAAAAACTAACAAAAAAATATCTTTAGGATATTTCCTCTAAGTAATTTGAGGAGAAACGTGAGAAATTTAAAAACATAAAGTGACACAACCTGACTCTCAACATGCTTAATAAAATAAACCTTTGTATTTATTTTGTTGTTTTCATGTCTTTTTTTTCACTTACTATTATTCATCATCATAATAATCAACGTTGCCACCTCCACTGCATGGTCTGAATAGCTCTGTATCATCACATCTACCGTTTTCAGCCTGTCTGCATTCTCCAGACGACTCTTTTTGATAGTCTGGAAATCACCTACAGGTTCATTCTGCAGGTAAAAGTGGAAACGTTTCAGCTGTTCCTCTCCCAGATCATCCAGCATTTCCAGGAGTTGCAATGGAACAGACTTCGCCATCATTGATCTGTAAAATACGAGAGGGCATTTTCATCTGAAAGAACAAGAGATTATCCATTAACTGTGGATACAGGAGGAAAGACTGAGTTTTTGTCCCAGTCACTGGACCAGCTCTTTATTCTCTCAAGGATAATTGGGTGCATGTGAGTTTCACCAACCATGAGGTCATGTGTTTTGTGGACTTTTTGCCGCATTGCTGGCAAAAAGTCCGACTAGTTCCCAGTGGGTGATGGACTCCATCAATGTTGCCCTATGTCACTGATTCTCTTATTACAGTTTTTGCCCGTTGCTTGAACACTATAAACCCATGCTCAGACTAAAGTAACACAACGTGAAGCTTTTGTTACCATACCTCAAACACATGTACCCATACCTTAAACAAAAGCGCTGCTTTGCACCCCAGTACCAATTATGCAACACTCCTACTCCTTTATGCAACACACCTACCCCTTTATGCAACACACATGGTCCTGCATGCTACACTCTATGTCATACATAAGACACTTCGCTCACAAAATGAAATGTCAGGGTGCCATTCGGAAAACACATGTATCCAAAATACAAAACACATGGGGTAATTGCAACCACGCAAATACACACCTGAAGGCACTTACTTGCAAAACCGAACACCAATTAGCCAACTACAAAAAGCCCTCAGCGTAGCCATTTCAAGAACTTCGCAAGCATGGATGGAGGGAGAGCAAGAGGAAGAGGAAGAGGAAGAGGTAGAGGAAGAGGTAGAGGAGGAGGAGGAAGAGGAGGAGGAGGCCGAAGAGGCCATGCACGGACCCATATTTCTGATGAAATAAGAGCAACTTTGGTGGACCATGTCATCAACCATGGCCTGACTATGAGGGAAGCTGGGCAGAGAGTCCACCCACATCTAAGCCGCTTCACAGTGGCATCTATAATACGAACATTCCGACTAGAAAACAGGTCTGTCTTCACCTCCATACCTTCTGCTCTACTCAGATGGTTCCATAGCACTGTTCTACAGTATATCACATTACCATATCAAGTGTACGGGGTGCTAATGCTCCTTTTGCAGCCAAAGTGGCTGATTCCTCATATTGAAGTACAGTGTTGTACAGTGGATGACACAGTACATACAGTAAAGTACTGTATGAAAAATAAGCAAACCGATGACAATATGTGGTTGTATTCCTCCAGAATGACCCGAAGACCTTCTGGGGGAGGACGGCAACGCCTGTTCACACAACAGCAGGAACTTGCCGTTGTGGACCTAGTGAGGGCAGACAATGCCATCCGTCTCCACCAGCTACGACGGAAAATACTTGCAGACAGGCGAGTGTTCAGCAACATAGACCATGTGAGCATCACCACCATCAGACGCATCTTGGGTAAACACAGCATCACCATGAAGCAGCTCTACAGAGTCCCATTCGAGAGGAACAGTGACAGGGTCAAAGGACTTCGAGCTGAATATGTACGGGTACGTGTAACTGTCCCTTACATTTACAATAGAGTATTGGTGAAGTCCAGTAGCAGCTGAATATGTACCATATCAGTACCACATGGATCCATTCTGAGAGCTACACAGGTACCTGTGTGATGGGGTGAGGGTGCTGTATGTGTAGCACTGTAGTACAGTGACATGTTCCCCTTTTTTTCAGAGGATCATGGCCATGGATGGAGCTGCACAGCCTCATGAATACATTTTCATTGATGAAGCTGGATTCGACCTGAGCAAAACAAGACGACGGGGTCGTAATGTGATTGGCCAAAGGGCAATTGTGCACGTCCCAGGGCAGCGCGGGGGAAACATCACATTATGTGCCGCCATATGCCTTCGAGGACTTCTGCACCATCATGCAATGCTAGGTCCATACAATAGCCAACACATACTCACATTTCTAGATGCTCTCCATAACATAGTTGTACAGAACAGACCAGATCAGCCCAGGTTTGTGGTGATATGGGATAATGTCAGTTTCCATTGGGCTGCTCTGGTCCAGGCCTGGTTCACCGACCACAATCAATTTGAAGTGGTATACTTGCCCCCTTACTCACCATTTTTAAACCCTATTGAGGAATTTTTTTCGGCTTGGAGATGGCGAGTATATGACCGCCAACCACATGCCCGCATGCCTCTTCTGCAGGCAATGGAACAGGCCTGCGGCGACATTGAGGTGACAGCGATCCATGGATGGTTTTGGCATGCAAGAGGGTATTTTCCCCGGTGCCTAGCGGGAGAGGACATAGCTTGCGATGTTGATGAGGTCCTGTGGCCAGACCCCAACAGACGGCGGGATCCATGAGCCCACTTATGCACACTTGTCATGGTTTTTTGTGTTTACAGTATAGTGTTTTTTCTATTGCAGTATTATTGTGTTGTGTTTTTTTTTTTTTTTTTTGCTTCATCTGAATTCATGGTACTGCGATGTACACTATTGAGTAGCTCTATTTGTGTTTTTGGTTGTTTGGAAATGTGTCTCCTGTAAATGTGCCTTCTGAATACACAATGGAAATCAAGGACTGCAGTGTTTTATGTAAAGAAGACTAGTGTGTTCCCCCTGATCTGTAAGTGTTTGCATATGATGCAAGTATGTGTCATTTTGTCAACAGAGTTACATTTTGACAGAGGAATGTTAGGTTTTGACAGCAGAGTTTAGGTTTTGGGAGTGGAGTTTCATTTTGGCACAGATGTGTATGGTATATTTCCCAGTGTTGTGTCGTGTTTACTTGTGTTTAGAGTTTTGGCACAATGAGCGACGTTTTGCCAAATGTGTTCAAGCAACGGGCAAAAACTGTAATAGACAGAATTTCTAGGTGTAGCCAAGTGGCAGAAGGTTTCCACTTGGGTGGTCTTAGAATCTCATCTCTGCTTTTCACAGTTAGTGTGGTTCTGTTGGCTTCTTCAGGTGGTGGCCTTCACCTCTCATTTGCAATGGAAATGAGATTCAGCACCCGAAATGGTGAAATACCCACTTTGGGGTGAGTTACTACCCCAAGTGGAGGAATTTAAGTGTCTCAAGTCTTGTTTACGAGTGAGGCGAGGACACGGGAGATCGGCAGATGGATTGGTGCTGAGTATCTGAGTGACCCAGCCATCTGGGAGAAGAGGGAGTGAGAGGATTTTTCCGCACCGTGTTGGTATTCTCAAAAAGCCTGAGAATCCTCTCAGAGAGCTCTGAGCTTAGCCTCCAAATATCAGGAAGGATAGGAAGGAAGCTTAGGAGGTTCAGGAACATGATAACAGCTGAGTTTTTTTGACATGTTTTTAACTGTCTGACTGTCTGACTCACACCTGAAAAATGAGGCTGTGTCTCATCTGGGCCTATGAGTGTGGAGCAACTTTGTCTTTCTTTTCAGATTTTCAGAGGCTATTACTGCAGTTTGTTGTCTGATTCTTTGATGCGATTCAAACAGGAGTACAAATGGATTCTATGATCAATCAAGGAAATATGAAGTTTACAACCCGACTGCAATCAAACACATTACAACTAACATTCATGTCATTTTAATTTTAAAGGACTGACAGGAAACATTTGGACACTGATGTATGTGATTTAATGGTGAGACAATGTTTTCATTCCAAGAAATAAAAAGGCACAGTTTGTTTATGAAGTTATCAATCAAACATGAACTGTTTATAAAGCTGTTTGTTTCAACTCAATCAGTAATTTAGAATCATGTGGATTTGTCTTCAAACACAACAGTGATCAAAGTTTATCCTGAACTAAGAGCTGAACATCAGGTCCAAACATCACAGAAACAAAGAGTCAAACTGTTAAAGGAGGAAAAAAGCAAACTTACAGTTTCTTCACACATACCAACAACAAGATCCACTCCACACCTAGGCACTAAACACAGACACACAGGTGAGCTGCTTCCTGGAAGGAGGCGGGACTCCACCTGAAGAGTGTGAGAGGGCGACACCTTCATGTGCTGATTTACAAATATGTTGTCTGACTGCTCAGACTGGCTCAGAGTGAACAAACTCATCACAGCTCGTCTCTGACACTTCAAACTATAAAAGTATGGAGGGCCACAAGAGCCACGCTAAAAAAAACATATGCATACAGCTTGTGTCACTCAAGAATGCAAGCTTGATCGATGACCTTTTGACCTGGGTGGGCCATTTATATGGATACAGCGTAATAACATGGGAATGGTTGGTGATATTAAAGTCCTGTTTGTGGCACATTAGTATATGTGAAGGGCAAACTCCTCAAGATGGGCGGTGACCATGGTGGCCATTTAGAAGTCGGCCATCTTGGATACAACTTTTGTTTTTTCAATAGGAAGAGGGCCATGTGACACATCAAACTTATTGGTAATGTCACAAGAACAACAATGGTGTGCTTGGTTTCAACGACCCAACTGTGGCCTGTCATTAAAATGTAAAAACTGGTGTATACTCTCATTGAAATATGTCAATAAAAGCTCATCTCTGCTCTCAGGGAGAATATATAACAGCAAGAGGTTTCAGCTCTGACTCGGTGTGGGCTCTACTTTCTTCTACTTTTAACAGAAAATGTCAACTATTGTATTAAGTGACGTCATCTTCATTCTAACCTGCTACTCACACACTGCACCACCGTAAAGAAAATATTTATACTGTAAAAATCAAAAATCAAAAACATGTCATTAATTAATTCAAGGTGATCTATTTCTTTTTTTTTATTCCCACTGAAGCTTCTGTTGTGAATATCTGATAAACAACAGGGGTCCTGCAGGTTCACTGTGACCCAAACTCCACACTCAGTGAACATCACCTCACTGTTACAGGATACAACATCCACAGCAGCAGGAAGTTTCTCCAGGGTTCAGAGGTCGCTCATCAGAGGAAGGTTCACAGGTGTGTGTGAAATGGACTATTGCGATTGGTCTAACCTGTGAAAATGTGATAAATGTTCACTTCTTATAGTGAAGGAAATCACATTTTTCAACCTTTTCATTTAAAAATATATTTTGAGTTAATAACAAATGTTAACAGAGGAAGGATTTTACTGACTGATCATTACAGTCCCAGCTTTCTGTGTGTGTGAGGATTTCTTCAGAGCACGTGATGATCACAGTTATTACCAGTCTGGTTTAACTAGTCTGTCCCCTCACTGTTTCACAGAACAGCATCATCAAATGCTTCAGATGTTTCACAGTTTCACGAAGCTTCGCTCTAGGATTGAGCTAGTGTGTGTCTCGTGGTGGAACAATTCAAAAGCCTAACTGACCACAAAGCACGTTTCCACATAACCTATGACAACAGACTGTATGTATATTATCTGCTTTAGATAAGTGGAAGAAAATGGATGGATGGGCTATGACGTAGTCACACAAATAACAAAGCAAAGCATGTAAGCAAACCCAACAGAATAAAAGTCATACTTAGCTGGTTTTGCTGTAGAGCAGGACCGACCACAGTCACCTCGTTCAGTTTGCTGAGCATGTGTGGAAAACCTCGGCTAAGGGAAGGACACAGAGTTTGTGTTCTGGTATTCTGAGCCACAGAATCACTGGACTCCAAAACTAAATCATCATCAGTTACTCTGACCTGCCGTCAGCAATGAGACAACTCATTCAGGTGAAACACCAGCTCCCGCTTTTACTGGCTGAGCTGATGATGTTTTCTTCTCATACTGTGGTGATGAAGACTTTGAAGAGCTCTGAGCTCTAAGAGAAAAAAAACTTGTGAAGGAGATTTTCTGTTTATGAGCATCACGAGGAGGACATTGTTCCATCCTTTAACATGCATGATGACACTTTCTGTTGGACGTCTTTGGGTTGCTGTCAATGGAAAATTGTACTTAGTAGTCAGTATAATCTTTTAATGATATACAGTGGGGCAAAAAAGTATTTAGTCAGCCACCGATTGTGCAAGTTCCCCCACCTAAAATGATGACAGAGGTCAGTAATTTGCACCAGAGGTACACTTCAACTGTGAGAGACAGAATGTGAAAAAAAAAAATCCATGAATCCACATGGTAGGATTTGTAAAGAATTTATTCGTAAATCAGGGTGGAAAATAAGTATTTGCTCAATAACAAAAATACAACTCAATACTTTGTAACATAACCTTTGTTGGCAATAACAGAGGTCAAACGTTTACTATAGGTCTTTACCAGGTTTGCACACACAGTAGCTGGTATTTTGGCCCATTCCTCCATGCAGATCTTCTCGAGAGCAGTGATGTTTTGGGGCTGTCGCCGAGCAACACGGACTTTCAACTCCCGCCACAGATTTTCTATGGGGTTGAGGTCTGGAGACTGGCTAGGCCACTCCAGGACTTTCAAATGCTTCTTACGGAGCCACTCCTTTGTTGCCCGGGCGGTGTGTTTTGGATCATTGTCATGTTGGAAGACCCAGCCTCGTTTCATCTTCAAAGTTCTCACTGATGGAAGGAGGTTTTGGCTCAAAATCTCACGATACATGGCCCCATTCATTCTGTCCTTAACACGGATCAGTCGTCCTGTCCCCTTGGCAGAAAAACAGCCCCATAGCATGATGTTTCCACCCCCATGCTTCACAGTAGGTATGGTGTTCCTGGGATGCAACTCAGTATTCTTCGTCCTCCAAACACGACGAGTTGAGTTTATACCAAAAAGTTCTACTTTGGTTTCATCTGACCACATGACATTCTCCCAATCCTCTGCTGTATCATCCATGTGCTCTCTGGCAAACTTCAGACGGGCCTGGACATGCACTGGCTTCAGCAGCGGAACACGTCTGGCACTGCGGGATTTGATTCCCTGCCGTTGTAGTGTGTTACTGATGGTGACCTTTGTTACTTTGGTCCCAGCTCTCTGCAGGTCATTCACCAGGTCCCCCCGTGTGGTTCTGGGATCTTTGCTCACCGTTCTCATGATCATTTTGACCCCACGGGATGAGATCTTGCGTGGAGCCCCAGATCGAGGGAGATTATCAGTGGTCTTGTATGTCTTCCATTTTCTGATGATTGCTCCCACAGTTGATTTTTTCACACCAAGCTGCTTGCCTATTGTAGATTCACTCTTCCCAGTCTGGTGCAGGTCTACAATACTTTTCCTGGTGTCCTTCGAAAGCTCTTTGGTCTTGGCCATGGCGGAGTTTGGAGTCTGACTGTTTGAGGCTGTGGACAGGTGTCTTTTATACAGATGATGAGTTCAAGCAGGTGCCATTCATACAGGTAACGAGTGGGGGACAGAAAAGCTTCTTACAGAAGACGTTACAGGTCTGTGAGAGCCAGAGATTTTCCTTGTTTGAGGTGACCAAATACTTATTTTCCACCCTGATTTACGAATAAATTCTTTACAAATCCTACCATGTGAATTCATGGATTTTTTTTCACATTCTGTCTCTCACAGTTGAAGTGTACCTCTGGTGCAAATTACTGACCTCTGTCATCATTTTAGGTGGGGGAACTTGCACAATCGGTGGCTGACTAAATACTTTTTTGCCCCACTGTAAGTTTACTGCATGGTATGTATATGCATGGTAGAATACTGCATGTAATCATTTGTGTTTAGAAGTATATAGTTGGTGGCATATTGAAAGAATGTCTCATCCTAGGGGGTCTGTAACACTCCAAGGTGTTCTAGCGTTCACCCCCACAACCTGGGAGCATGGGAAGAGGTCGTACCTTGTTTTATTGTTTTACGGTAGGATTATTATTATTTTTTTATTTAGCCTTTATTTAACCAGGAATGTCCCGTTGAGATCAAAAACCTCTTTTTCAAGGGAGTCCTGGCCAAGAGGCAGCACATTTCCAAACAAATACATACAAACAAACAAAGTTAAAAAATTACACAAAACAATTACACATTATTGAGGCAGCCTGTAGGCCTTTGAGTTTAGTTTTAAAAACATTTAAAGACAGCAGTTCAGTCAGTTTCCAGTCTTTCTGTAGCAGGTTCCACGAAAAAGGCGCAGAGTGGACAAAGGCTTTCTTACCCAGCTCTGTGCGGACAAGGGGAACAGACAACAGCAGCTGATCATTTGAACGCAAGGAGTAAGAACCACTATTTGTCCTTGTGACCAAAGTACAAATATAAGGAGGCAGCAATTCAAGCATAGCTTTGTAAATAAAAGTGTACCAATGCCCCTGTCTTCTAATGGCCAAAGAAGGCCATTTTACTCTTAAGTACAAGTCACAGTGATGGGTCAGATATCTACAGTTAGTAATAAACCTCAAGGAAGCATGATACATCGTGTCCAACATTAGAAGACATGAAGAAGAAGCGTTCATATACAGAATGTCACCATAATCTAACACAGATATAAAGGTTGCAGTGACAAGATGTTTTTTTACTGCAAAAGAAAAGCACTGCTTATTACGGAAGAAAAAAACGAAGTTTAAGTCTCAGTTTCTTTACAAGTCTCTCTATATGTGGTTTATAGGTGAAGGAGTCATCAATCCAGACACCAAGGTATTTATATTCATGAACTCTCTATGATATTTCCTTCAAGGGTGGACACCACTGGAATAGGCTCTGGGACCTTCTTTGACTTAGAAAACAACATTAGCTTAGTCTTGTCAGCATTGAGAACTAATTTTAGCTGAATAAGTGAATGCTGGAAAGCAACAAAGGCTTTCTGTAGAGTTTCAATGGCCTGAGCAAGAGATGATCCATAACAGTAAATAACTGTCGTCAGCATAAAAATGCAAATTTGTGTCTGAGACATTTTGACCCAAGTCATTGATATATAAAAGAAACAGAAGGGGACCCAAAACTGAGCCCTGTGCCACCCCCTTGTGGACAGCAACAAATTTAGAACAAAGACCTTCAAGTTTAATGCACTGGGTTCTATTATTCAGATAATTTGAGAACCACGCTATTGCATGTTCTGACGATCCAAGGCTGAGCAGTCTGTTTTTTAGGACTGCATGATCAACAGTGTCAAAAGCTTTTGAGAGGTCAATAAAGAGTGACGCACAGTACAATTTCTTATCAAGTGCCACTATAATATCATTTATCACTTTCATAGTGGCAGTGTTAGTACTGTGTTTTTTCCTGAAGCCTGACTGAAATTTGGAGACAATATCATTAGAGTACAAAAACTCTTTCAGCTGGTCACAAACTAGAGATTCCAGGATTTTGGATAAAACACACAAATTTGATATTTGCCTATAATTAGTCAACACTGATGGATCACCTCCTTTCAATAAAGGCAAAACAAAAGCTGATTTCCAAACCGATGGAATTTCTTTGGTTTTAATTGAAAAATTAAATAGAATTGAGAGTGGTTCTGCAATAAAATCAGCTGCCAGCTTCAAAAAATAAGGTTCCATCAAGTCTGGACCAGGAGGTTTTCTGTGGTCCAAAGCCTTTAAAGCTTTATGCACTTCATAAACACTAAAAGGTACAAAGTTAAAACGGTCTCCAGAAAACATAGAGAGTTCTGGGCAAGTATTTGTTAAAAAAGTTTCTGCAGAATCAAACAAGGAACCCACTGATAAAAAGTGCTCATTAAAGCAATTCAAAATTTCAGTTTTATCATTAATTGAGGCTGAATCTTTTACAACAAATTTAGGAAAGGTTTGAGTCATTTTATTAGCAGAAAAAGACTTGATTACTTTCCAAAATTTCTGTGCATCGTTGAGGTTCTCAGTGGTGACAGACAAAAAGTATTCAGATTTGGCCTCTTTAATAAGAAAAGTGCATTTATTTCTAAGCTGTTTGAAAACAGACCAATCAGTGGAAGTATCTGTTTGTATCGCCTTGTCCCATGCTCTATTACGCTTGTGTATGCTATCTGCGAGTGTCTGCGAAAACCAAGGATTTTCTCGACCTTTAATTCTAACTTTCCGTAGAGGGGCATGTTTATTAACAATTTCCATAAAACTTTCCTTAAAATATGTCCAAGCTAGCTCTACATCTGGTAATAGTCCGATTTTTTCCCAATCAACTACTGACAAATCATGATGAAAAGCCTGTTCATTAAATTGTTTAAGATTCCTTTTGCACACTATGCGTGGCTTACATTTTGGAATTTTAGCATTTCTACAAACAGCAACAACACAGTGATCACTTAGGTCATTACAGAAGACACCAAGCGAAGAGAATTTATGAGGTACATTTGTTAAAACCAAATCAATTAATGTGGACTTTTCAGGGCATTTAAGATTTGGCCTGGTAGGAAGATAGACTAGCTGGGTAAGATTAATTGAATCGCAAAATTCTTTAAATTCACCAGAAGTTGCATTTAACCAGTCCCAGTTCAAATCTCCAGCCATTAGTAGTTCTGTGTAATTTAATTTAGCCAAAAGGTGCTTTAATGAAGATAATGCCTCTTTTGAAGCAGATGGGGGCCTGTAACACCCAGCAATGGTTATCGAAAGAGTATTAGCAATATCTACATTCAAGGCCAAAAACTCTGTTTGCATATCGATTGGGACAGAACAATCGAAGCATTAAATCTTGATTTGACATAAATAGCTACACCGCCTCCTTTTTTTGGCCTATCAGTGCGATATACATTGTACCCATATATGTTAATGTCTTCATTAGTAATAGATTTAGTTAACCAAGTTTCAAAAATTATAACAACATCTGCATCTGTAGATTTAACCCAAATTTTGACCATGTCCATCTTCGGTAGTAGGCTGCGCACATTAAGATGAATATATTTGACACCAGACATTGTTTTAAAATCAGAAGGAGTCTGGGAATATTGCAGTTCAGGGCCAGGATTTGGTTGCACATTTCCTGACAAAAGTAAAAGCAAGACAATCAACAACCTCTGTTTCACCTTTGATTTGGGTTCAATGCTTTGATATGTTGAACCCAAGCTGAAACCTCCATTAAATGGGCAAATAAAATAAGTATGCAAAGCCAGAATAGACTGAAGTTTAGGTAAGTCTCTGGGCAAAACAGGCATGAAACTAATGTCATGATCCAACTGAGTTGGTAACTGCTCTGATTTTCAAATTCAATTCAAATTCAAATTTTATTTGTCACGTACACAGTCATACACAGTACGATATGTAGTGAAATGCTTGGACAACTGCTCGTGACCTAAAGAAAACAAAAAAGGAAAAGGCTATGAATAAGATAGGAAATAAATATGAAAAATTAAAAAGGGTAAATTTAACTAGGAAGGAATAGAATATAAATTAAGGTTAAAAATGAAATAACTGTACAACACAAATTAGAATGAAGGGTAAATTTAACTGGGAGAATAAGATAAAATATATAAATTAAAGTTGAAAATGAAATAACTGTACAACAAAATACACAATATAGAACTATATAAGAATGTATGAAGAAATATAAATAAATATATACACAATAACAGCAGCATATACACAATAACAGCAGCATATACACAATAACAGCAGCGTGATTTAAGTGATGAAGTGAAAACAAAGTCCAGAAAGTCCAGTGTGTGTGTAAGAACTGTATGTGTGGGTCAGTACTGTGTGGTGGTGTGATTGAGAGACCGTACCGCCTGCGGGAAGAAGCTCCTCCTCAGTCTCTCTGTGTTGGTCTTCAGGGAGCGGAATCGCTTTCCTGACCTCAACAGAGAAAACAGTCTGTTGTTGGGATGGCTGAGGTCCTTCACCATCTTCCTGGCCTTGGTCCAGCACCGCCTGCTGTAGATTGAGTGCAGGTCAGGGAGCTCGGAGCGGATGGTGCGCTCAGCTGATCGCACAACCCTCTGTAGAGCTTGTCTGTCCTGCATGGTGCTGTTCCCGAACCAGGTTAAGATGTTTCCCGTCAGGATGCTCTCTATGGTGCACGAGTAAAAGTTCCTGAGCACCTTGGAGGGCAGTTGGAAGTCTCTCAAGCGTCTGAGGTGGTAGAGACGCTGACGGGCCTTTTTCACCACGGTGTTGATGTGACAGGACCATGACAGGTCCTGCGTGATGTGAACTCCGAGGTATTTGAAGCTGTCCACTCTCTCCACTGGGCACTCGTTGATGACGGGGGTCTGGTAGTTCCTCTCCTGCTTAGTGCTGAAGTCCACTATCAGCTCCTTTGTCTTACTGACGTTTAGAAGGAGGTTGTTCCTCTGGCACCAGTTCTCCAGATTCCTAATCTCCTTCAGGTAGGCCGTCTCGTTGTTATCAGAGATCAGGCCCACCACGACGGTGTCGTCAGCAAACTTGATGATGGTGGTGGAGCTGGTAGTGGCCACACAGTCATATGTGTACAAAGAGTACAGCAGGGGGCTCAGAACACACCCCTGGGGGGCTCCAGTGCTGAGAGTGGTGGAGGCTGAGACATGTCCGCCCATCCTTACTGCCTGTGGTCTGCCAGTTAGGAAGTTGGAGATCCACTGACACATAGATGAGCTGAGTCCCAGATGCTCCAGCTTGGTGGTGAGTGTGGAGGGAATTATGGTGTTAAATGCAGAGCTGTAGTCTATGAAGAGCATTTTAACATAATTCCCCCTTCTAGTGTCCAAGTGAGTGAGTGATGTGTGGAGGAGATGAGAGATGGCATCGTCTGTGGAACGATTTGGACGGTAAGCGAACTGTAGTGGGTCCAGTGTGTCTGGTAGTGAAGAAATGATGAAGTCTCTGACCAGGCGTTCAAAGCACTTCATCACTACTGAGGTGAGGGCTACAGGGCGATAGTCATTGAGAGAAGCAGGGTGGGGTTTCTTCGGGACAGGAACAATGATGGACTCTTTGAAGCATGTGGGGATCACCGACTGAGATAAAGAGATGTTGAATATCTCAGTGAACACAGGAGCTAGCTGGTATGCGCAGCCTCTGAGGATACGACCTGGGATGCCGTCTGGTCCTGCTGCTTTCCTGGTGTTCACTCTCTTGAAGGCTCTCCTTACTTCATGCTCGGAGATGACGAGCACGTTTCCGGTGCTGGCAGTATCTTCCTGTCTGCAGCCGTTAGCGCCGCTAACACTAGTATTGTTGGAGTCCTTAGCTGCAGCCTCGAAGCGAGCATAGAAAGTGTTCAGCTCGTCTGCCAGAGTCACGGCCGCGTTCGTCATACCGGTTGTTGGTGCTTTATAGTCCGTTATTGTCCTTAGTCCCCGCCACAGGCTCCTAGAGTCACTCTGTTGGAGTTGTGACTCTAGTTTCCTCCCGTAGCGCTGCTTCGCCTCTTTCACCGCCCTCCGCACGTTATATGACGCGGCTTTGTACGGGTCCATGTCCCCCGTCGTTAGGGTTGCCAACCGTCCCTTAAAAAACGGAATCGTCCCGTATTTCGAAACAAAAGTACACGTCCCGTATTGAGCTAATAAGGGACGCACTTTGTCCCGTAATACAGTGAGAATCAAAAGTAGTCTATAACTTTTAATGGAATTAACGCTTTGTTTGAAAACATAATTCCCAGCCCCTCTCCTGCTTTGTGACCAATGAGCTGACAGCACACTTATGACAATTCGAGTATGACAATTCAGATTACCGCTCATCTCATTGGTCGAGGAAAGGTCGCTTGCGGAGAAAATACCGGAAGACAACAGATGACCACAACAAGAAGCATGGCCAACAGGGAAACAAACGCCGACACTGCGGTGCAAGTCTCGGATGACAGTACACCTAAAGCTGGGCAGACACTGTGCGATTTTTTTCAGTCACGTTATTCAGCTCCTGCTCAAACTGCACGATTGACTCGCAGGGGTTAGAAGTTGGTAGGTCACGATGCAGGTCTGACACTATACCGCCCGATGCTCTGATGCGACCTGAGTGCTCACACTGTGCCTCCATAACATGAAGGTTATAACAGAAAATCTGTCGCTCTCTGTCTTTCACTCACACAGACACACCACCACCATCAACTTTGCTAAATTGCTAATGAAAAACATTGATCAGGCAGCTGTGATTGAGCAGCAGTGTCGATCCAACTATTTTCACGGTTGTTGTGGTCGTGATAATTTTGTGATGCCACATCGAAAAGGCTCGGATGAGCTTTCCAAAGTTCTACAAGTTGTGCCTCCATCGCTTGTGTCCAGATCACACGCTGCACAGCCGTGCTGCTCCGTCTTTTTCACCGACGTTTACGTGTTTGCACGTGAGCAGTGTGAGCGGCTGTGGTGACACCCTCACGAGCGATTGATGATCGGGAGCTGGTCGTGAGGTGTTAATCACTTCTCGTTACCCCACGTATACTACACGACGCACAATGAAGGCCAAAATCGGTCCGATCACTCAAAAATCGGCTCAAAATGGGCCAAAAATCGCACAGTGTGAGCCCAGCGTTAGAGCAGCAATGTTTGTTCCCCTCAGAGAAAGGGAAGAATGGGAAAAGGAAAACACCTGGCTGGAAAACGTTAATATGGGCATGTGCAGTGAATATCAGCGCTATGTGGCCAGAAGTGTGATAATATAATTTATTTTGTGTAATAAACAACTGCAAGGATAGATGATTACAACAAATAGATGACTAATACATAAAAGTAATACATAGATGAATAATGATGATGAGTTATGATGCGTAATCATGGGAACAAGTGGGTTTTCAAACGGGAGCAGCTGATTAGCATTAGAAAAGCTGAAATAATACCTCAACTGAAGCCAATTGTACTAAATGCACTAAATGTGCACAGTTACAAGAATGTTTTTCTTTCTATTGTTTTCTATTATTTTAAGTTAAGCAGGACAGAGTTCTTTTAAAGAAAGATTTACTTATATTCTCAAAAGTTAAGCATGACAGGCTTCTGTTTAAGAAAGAGACCTGTTTTATTGTGTTAATGTTGTCATTTTGAGCTAAAAATAAATGGCTAAATGATCATTTGTTTCACATGTGTTCATATCACAAAGAATAGAATATGCATCTACTTAAATCAACTTCAAGTCAAATGGTTAAAAAAATAATTTCACACACAAAAAAAGAGCTAGAAAATTCACCACACTGGGAAGGGTGAAGACAACTGGGTCGCCCGGCCCTGGCCACGAGGTGTCCCTTATTTATTTTTCAGGGAGTTGGCAACCCTACCCGTCGTGAGTCCCGTGTTGTAGGCAGCGGTGCGGGATCTCAGAGCGTCGCGGATGGTTTTATCCACCCACGGCTTCTGGTTGGGAAACGTTGTGATAGTCTTTGTCTCCACGGTATTTTTGCAACATTATAGAGCATGTGTCTTTTTCAGAATTCTCTTGCAGATAAAGATCATTTTCAGAGGTTCCCCTGCTATGTGTCCATAAGCAATTGCTTATCCGAGGGTCCAAAAAGGCCAAGAGGCATATAAGAATAGTAAATACTGCCATCATCCACAATTTTAGTACTTAACAGAAGTGAACAGTACAGACCTTTGGGTGAAGCAAACCAGTTAGCTCCAGGAAAATGGCACAGGGCCAGACCTTAGCTAGTTAACTCCAGAAGGATAGCGCTGGGCCAGGCCTAAGCCGGTTAACTCCTGGAGGACAGTGCAGGGCCAGATCTTAGCCAGTTTGCTCCTGTGGGAAGATGCTGGACCGGGCCTAAGCCAATTAGCTCGCTGAAGGACGGTGGAGGGCCAGGCCTAAGCCAGTTAACTCATGGGAGATGGTACAAGGCCGGACCTAAGCCAGTTAGCTCCACAAAGATAATGCGAGGCCGGTCCTAAGCCTGTTAGCTCCACAAGGATGGCACAGGGCCAGGCCTAAGCCTAAGCCAATTGACTCCTGGAGAACGGTGCAGGGCCAGACCCTAGCCAGTTAGCTCCTGGAAGACGGAATAGAGCCGGGTCTAGGCCAAATAACTCCAGGAGGACGATACAGGGCCAGGCTAGGCCTGTTAGCTCCAGGAAGATGCATCCATCAACTTCCAAAGCATCTACCAACCACACATTTTTCCAAACAATCCATGCAATATTAACTGTCAGGTTAAGAAATACGTTAAAAAAATAGTTAAGAGATACGTTAAGAAATGCATTAAAAAATACGAAAAAATCTTTTAAAAACAACTAATTACAGACGGACGGACGTAACGAACAAAGAGCATGCTGCCATCTTGGATGCACCGCAGTGTTATTAACCTAGCTATGTCAGTTTTAGTCTAAGTGCTTTTTTACACATAGATGAACTGTTGGATTTTCCAGACCAGCAGGTTAAGGGAAGTCGTTTATGGGGCCACACTCTGACCCCCCCCCCCCACACACACACACACACACACACACACACACACACACACACACACACACTGAAGTATAAATAAAGACCGGGGCAGTTTCTCAGTGCGAGTCTCAGTTCTGGAGGCTGCCCTTGCTAGCAAGAAGTTCTGTGTGTTTCTCTTCTCTGAGTCTTTACTGAAGAAGTGTTTTAGAGTATATTTCTTAACAGTTGCAGTGAGTATTGAGTGCAGGCTTAACACTGACAGCTCAAAAGGCTCAAATGTTTCCTACTCTGAATATTTTTATTGGTAATTTGGGTTTAAATGAATTAGGGTCCTCTGCAGAGAAGCAGCAGTGTCATTTATGGATTCAGGTGGTGATACAGATGAGCAGAGGTAATCATGAGCCTATAAGAAACACAATATGCAGTGTTCTTAACAGGTATCTGCCACCACCTCGTCAAAGATAACCTGAGTAATAAAAATGTTTTTAAAAGATGTTAATTTTATTTAGGGAAAATGTTATCCAAACCTACCTGTGTGCAAAAGTCTGTCCCTTGTGTCAACCTTGGCATCGAGAACTGCAAATCAAAGATGTGTGGATTTTCGTCTTATTTTCTTTGAAGGATGATTTGAATTCCGACACATTGGAGTTTTTTTTAGCACGAATGGCGGTTTAAGGTCAGGATGAAGCATCTCAGGCTTAAAGTCTACACTAGGCCACTGGTTTTTCTGTGCTATTCAGAGGTGGACTTGCTGCTGTGTTTCAGATCATTGTCCTGCTGCCTGAGTGCTTTGACCTTCAGACCATGACCTGATGGTCAGACATCATCCTTGTGGATTTTCTGGTGCAGAGCAGAATTCACAGCTCCATCAGTGACAGCGAGTCGCCCTCGACCAACCGGAGAGCGCAAAGTTGAAGTCTGAGTCACCCACGAGGAACACAGATGTGTTTAAACAGTCAGTCTGGTGGACTTAAAGGTGTGGTTTGTAGTTATGGGAGTTGTGGAGCTACCCTGCTGACAGATGAACAAAGATTGTCTCCACACAGTGGACATAAAGGAGCTGTTATCATTATTCATGATGGACTCATGCCTTCGCAGGTTTCTGTCAAAAGTCTGTTTGGGTTGAGTGCTCCGTTTATTTTTCTGCAACAAGGTCAAACACAGAAGAGTGTCAAAGGGCACACTCTGAAACTGTGTCAGAGCAGCAGAGAGTGGGTGGGTGGGTGGGAGTGGGCAGATTGTAGTGACTAAACTCTTTTAGGTACTGCAGCTGATTATCTGACAGGAAGAAGGAGATGAGGCCTGAGCTCTACAACCTCAATAATAGATGACAACCTGGTGATGAGTGATGGTGGAGGGCAGGCTTGCTGCTCCATCACTACACAGAAAAACTCTTTGACATGTTTATTAAGATTACCTCAGAGTTTTTTAAAATTATGTTTTTATAATTGGGCATAATATCATAGCCATTTCTTATGGGAGTGGCTACATGCTTATCTAAACTCTCATTCCCACCTTGACTCTTGGTCTTCTTCACCTTCTTCTCTTTGGAGCTTAGATGTCTGTGACCAAAAAATAAATAAAAAATAGAGATTAAGAATAACCCAATTATTTATAATACAATAGGATTAATAGATAATAGACTCTCAGTAGCAGCACACTGAGCGCTATTTATAAATGGGAGAGAGATCTTAATATTCATTATACTGAAGAGCAGTGGAAAGGAGCCATTAACATAGCTCGATCCAATTTTACTTGCAACCGCTTGCAAGAAACTGTCAGTGTTTGAAATGGACTCAGGCGCAGATCAGAAATCCTTGGCAAACTAGAGTGCGTTTATTTACAGTTAAACACAAGGTGGGAATATATATAGTGTGGCAGGGAGAGGGATCCGGTGCTCCGGGGGAAACAGGGATTAATGTTATACAATCTCCTCTCCTCGGCAGATTCCAAAAACACACAGGCTCGCTCGGGTCCAGGGCAGATCTATACACACATACAGAAAGTTGTCCAGGTTAGAAACGATCTCTAACTCACAGATTCAAATTCACCAGATTCAGAGAGACTGACACTGATGGCTCAACAATCCAGTGAAGAAAGACACAGGTCCACCATTAAAAATAGTGCTCCAATCAGCTGGGATCGGCTGCAGGTGTGACGGTGAGCACAGGTGCATGAGCCTGTAATGAGCCCCGGCAGAGGAGAGAGAGAGAGCAAAAAAACCAAACAAAACATGTTGCCTATCACAGAGTCAGCCAGTAAGGCACGGGGACCATGACAGAAACCCAATACAAAATCCTACACTGCCTATACATCGCCTAATGTTTTACATAAGATCACACCTCATGTTTGGCTCCAAAGGGACCCTGGATATTTTCTTCTTGGCCTACCCTCAAAAGAATTAACATTAAATTACTTGCAGCACAAACTATGTGATAAACTATTGCTGTTAGCTAGGAAATGTATTCCCATTAACTGGGTTAAGGATAACTTTATGTGACTTTATGGTACAGGGAATTATTTAAAGTTATTCCTCATGAAAGAACTGCTGCTGTCTTAGGAGGAAATGAGGATCTGCTTCTCCATGTTTGGTCCCCTTTGCTTTTTATTTGCCAAATGATCTGTCCCAACTGTTAAGGGGAGGTTGTTGCTTTTAAGATGTCGGATAAATAGGAAGTGAACGTAAAGGACAACAGTTCACTCTTGTAGTTTTTTTTTTCTAAATCTGTGGGTAAATGGATGACAATATATTTTTCTTTTTTTCTTCTTTTATTGTTTCTTTTTTGTTTGTTTGTTTGTTTCTTCTTTCTGATTTTTTCTTCTTTTCTTTTTTTCCCCATATGCGCTTTTGCAAAGGTATGTAATGACTTTAATGTATGTGATTTCCTTTGGGGTTTTTTCTCTTGTTTGTCTGCTTTGTTATGTTTTTATGCTTTTCCTGATGATGAATAAAAACTGTTAAAAGGGGGGAAAAAGGATTACGTCGGCATCAGAGTGATCCAGTGATAGTTATCAGTACAGACAGCGTTATGTTTATATCCTCAAAAATCAACAGACTCATATTCATGTTTGTGTCACAGAGTGGTGACCTGTCCATGTGTACCTCTGGTGTCAGAGCCCTCCCCTGCTCTCACACCAACAAACAAACAAGGAAGTCATATTTAGATATTAGAAGGTAACTTCCTCGTTCTGCTTGTTGGACAGTCCACTGTTTGAAGTTTCTGTCCTTTTTCCAGAGCTTAATGTAAACAAGTCCTTTCATAACTCATATCTACACTGTGTCTTTGTGTCAGTGGGGAAGTCTGTATCTTAAAATTCAAATACTGAGTACAAAGAGAGAGTGTGTTAGTACAGATGGTTATTTACTGCACAGCTGTCTGCATGAACACCAGAGAAGAACCAGATGTAAGTTTCAAACCTGCAGGCTCATTTCATGTCTGTGTACAGAGGTGCTGTGTGGACCACATTTGAAACATTGCTTTTTCTTCATGGACAATTTTAAATAGATGATCATTAATTAATAGTAATCATAAATTTATTATAGCAGTGTATGATAAGCTAGATATCTATGTTTAATATAAAGTGCTGACATGCGTGTCATGGTCTGAGTGAAGAGCTGGAAATTTCCATCAGTGCCTGAGCATCCTTGGATCTGCCCATGGGCAGGACCACCTCAGCTTCACGCATCTGGAGCTAATTGGGGCAATCAGGCCCAATGGCGTGTCCAGCGGGGTGGCCTGGGGGGGGGGCACAGGCCACCCCCCCCAACCAGACTGGCCAGCCCAGGTGCCACCCCAAAGGCAAAACAATACAATTCAATCAAATATCAAATGTCCGATTATGTTTTCATGGTGAAGCTCAGATATCCGAGTGTAAGTGAATGCAGCATCGGCTTCTGCGCTATGCGCATCACGTTAGCAAAGGTAGGAGAGCCAAGCGCGAAAGACGGCACTGCAGGAAACAATTTTTCGGTGAAAGAAAATGAGGACAGAATAAATGTCCCGGTAAGTAATATTAAGTTTGTTGAGTTTAGTAAACTTCGGTGAAATTAGAATCCCAAGGAAAAAATAACACTTAAAGAATTATTGCAGCTGTGGAATATTTCAGACAGTATGCTACTGAGGGGAGCTAACATAAGAGTTATGAGTTATAAGATGTAATCTAAGTCGTAACATTGCTGTATGGAGCTGCAGATTTGGTTGCAGGTTAACATAGCTGGACTGGCCATCGGGCATACCGGGCACATGCCCGGTGACTTATTTTTTATTTTTTTTTGTAACGGCATGAACAATGAGAGGTGGTGGATTGGCCAGATGCAGGTCGATGTGTAGAAATAACTCCGTTGTTTGGTGGTGGCTATGGCGGGGCTTCCACAGAGGCCAGCAGGTGGATGAGGGAAGGGGAGGCAGGAGGAGAGCCCCGAGGCAGCCGCCAGTCCGAGTGTCAGGTGAACTGAACTTCAGGTAAGAAGTTATGACCTGCAGTCTATCTGGGTCAGATATAAACCAAGTTTAGGTGCAGTTTATTTTCATGTTGCTGACTTTTTACCGTCAGTTGCAATAACTCATACTGCCCGAGCTAGCATGACGGAGTTTCTGTACAGCTGTTCAGTTGCTATGATGTTACTGATAGTGAACTTTATTTTATTCATAAGGTTAGTTAGTAGAGTTGCCAACGGCTCCTTAAAAAAATGGAATGGTCCCTCAATCAGAGAAAATATTACACGTTTCGTATTGAGCTGAGAAGAGACGCAGTTTGTCCCGAACTTTAGCTAGAATGGAAAAAGACACAAAGCTGGAGTTATTCTGTCGTAACGCTGCACAGCTGCCTCTTCTTCTCTCATTCTCTCCCCTCCCTCTTCTGTTGCTACTTCAATCATGAAACTGATCAATGATCAGCTGATCGGCTTTTCTCTCTTGTTTGTTTATCGCCCACTTTGTGCCAGAAAGAGGAAACCAGCAGATATTGCGCTTAACAACAGCAGCACGTTTAAGCTTGATCAGCTGTTGTTAGAATTTATTTAATATTAATTTCTAGTATCAGCTGATGTTTGCTGGAGCCACAGCTGTAAAGCTGCTGGTCATGATGTCTGTTTGTATATGTGGTGAGAGGGAAACATGAAGATGAAACCAGGAGATGTCCTTACTGGATCATCAGAGCTGAACAGGTGATGGAGAAACAGGTTTACCTTTTAGGTGACATGAATGAGTTGAAGGGAAGTTATGAACTGTTTCTGAGAGACAAATAACACCAGGATCCTTTTTTACGTAGCTGACAGCTGGTAACTGTGCAGGGGCGGGTCTAGCAAAGTTATGCCAGGGGGCCAGGTAGGGCATTAACAGGGAGAGGGGGGCACAAAGAAATACCTTTCTTTCTTATTCTCATTTAAAATATCTAGCTGTTATTAAATAATTATCTAAATCTTACAACCAAAGTTTTTATCTGACGTAAAATGTATAGAAATCATACATATACCAACAAGACTGTACATCACTGTCACCACAGGGTTTGTTTTCATTCAAAGGCTTTATGGCTTTAATACCTGGGGGGCCGGTCTGTAGTCAAAATGCCCGATTTTTCTGTCCCAGTCCAGCCCTGCAGGTTAATACTGGCAGTGTCACCATGCCAGCTGACTGTATTTCATCATCAGCCAGTGTTGTTCTTTATCAATATTACCAAAGTTTACCATAAGGCAGCATAGCAAGTATTTACTTGCTTTCAGGTTTTATTCAAATGTTAGTCTTTTCAGTTGTTTCTCCACTTTTTTCCTGTTTCAAAATCAAACACCAGTTTGTGAGAAGATTATCTTCTTTTTTTAACAGGCAGATAAAGTTTTGCATTGGCATTGGCTAATTTGTCAATTGTTTGCTACAAATGTTCGTATTTTAATATTCAAAAATGTTTTTGCCCAAAACATATGTGCACTATATGTCAGTAAAAATACTATGCAAATATTGCTGTCCTTGAAAACTGAGTAAACACTGACTGATTGTATCTCTTGTACTTTATCAACGCAGTATCTAAAAACTTTGCACCGTAGTGGTTAAAATCTCATTCTAATAAGAGTTAAAAGCGCATTCGGTTATTAGGTTTATTGAATTATGGTTAATCGTTGGTAGAATTTTTTTTTTAAACATTATCTGCCAATTACATCTGCCACCCTTCTCCAAATCTGTGCCCCTACCTGGCCCCCCCAACAAAAATTTTCTAGACACGCCACTGATCAGGCCAAAGGGGATTTAAGCTCTGCGCTGTCATCTCCTTCCTGCCAGTTTGTTAGCTACCTGATGTTGGTAACCAGCACTCATGTTCATGGTTCTGCTTTCAATTAGATTTACTTACCTTGTTTCTTGTGCTTCAGGTAGTGATGTGTCCTGTGTGTCGAAGCTTCGAATCGTGCGTCGGGTAATCGCGGGGGCGTTTTTCTGAAGCGCATATCGAGGCTTGCGTTGATTACGTATGCAGTGACGTTCGAGGCCTCGCGGGCAGTCCGTACCACGTGACTGATTCGGGAACTGGTTCACCGGTTCGCGCCAGATTCGAAATAAAATGGGCAGCAAAACACAGCTGATTCCCTCATCACATCGTGTTGTGGAATTGGATTACGTACGTGTTACATAGCTACTGGAGTACTGGACACAAATTTCTTTATCCAAACTTGTATAAACTTGCTGTGGTTTTTCTTGCAACCCCTGCTTCATCTGTGCCCTGTGAGAGGATATTTTCAAAAGCAGGAGAAATCCTCTCAAAAAAGAGGAACCGTCTTAAGCCCAGCACTGTGGAAAAGCTGCTATTTTTGAATAAAAACAAATGAAAACTTTTCCCTAGTGTCATGAGCACTGTTATACAAGCACATTCACATCACAACTCCCTCCCTTTTTGTTTCCATGTACATTCCTGTGTTAAGCTGCCAATTTATTATACACAAATATTAATTAAATTAATATAATATAAAATTAGTATAATATTAAATATAACTAATATTTAGAGTTCAGTTATTGGTGTCATGAACAATAGTAATTCCTTTATTCATTCAACTTGAAGTGCCACACACTAGTTTGTGTCATTATTGAGATGTACATAAGCATGATTACGCAGTTACACAATCATCCTAAAAACTGTGTACTGATAGTTTCCACTTTCTCTTTTGTATCAGATATACTGAGACAATATTCGGGATAAATAACCATGAAAAACAATTTATTTATTCAGTTTAGAGGTTTACACATCATTATAATCATTGAGCCCGTTTCACTTGAATTGTCCACTTGATGGCGCAGTAGAGCAAATGAATCATCACAATGCTTCGAACCATGAGTCGACCAGTTGGATGGGAAGCTTCAGTTCATCATGAGGCTTCATCTCACCATCACTAGCTTCAGGACTTTTTTTCCAGTGCCGACTGCCACTCCACCACTTGGATCTCGGTTCATATCCACTCACTGGAAAATATCTCCAAACCTCACCTGCCTACCCTCCTGCTCGCTCACCACTTTGGATCCAACGGACCCCAGGTCAGCCGTTTCACCTTTTTCAAACCCTAAAGAATTACATCATCTCCTCCTCAATACTGCACCTCCACCTCCTGCAAGTAAGCTGGAAAGACTGTTATACTCACCCTCTCTGGCAATCCACTTGAACACAGCTCTAACTGTGCTCTCCTCTCTCCCCAGTGTGACCATTACTTACCTGCCCAAGATCCAGTTGGGTTACGTTTGTGCCACTCTGATAGTTTCACGGCCCCGTTTCCACGCCACAGTTTGCCACATCCCGGTGTATTCACCTTTGTCACATATATTGTTCATTCAGCAATAAATTGTGTTAAAACACTCTCTTGCATCTGCTCTGGGTGTCTGAATACTTAATATATTATCATGCTTTTTACAACTACGTGAATGTACTGTTGCTGAGGAAGTAAAATGGACTGGACTGGGAAGCGCTGTCGGTAACCAAAGTGAGAAGGACAACTGGAGTGTCAATGAGGGTCGATTCATCCAATGCGTCCGCCTGGAATAGACACAGTATCAATGGTAAATGGCCTGTATTTGTATAGCGCTTTACACATTCAGTCATCCACCCATTCACACACACATTCACACACTGGTGATGGCAGCTACATTGTAGCCACAGCCACCCTGGGGCGCACTGACAGAGGCGAGGCTGCCGGACACTGGTGCCACCGGGCCCTCTGACCACCACCAGTAGGCAACGGGTGAAGTGTCTTGCCCAAGGACACAACAACCGAGACTGTCGGAGCCAGGGCTCGAACCGCCAACCTTCTGATTACAAGACAAACTGCCAGCTCTTGAGCCACGATTGCCCCAATTAAATAAGTAAGGTTGGTTTGAGAGAATGTGACAAGCATGACCTGTAATCTAGCAAAACATTCAGCAGTGTAGTGGGTTACTTTGTAACGAGTTAGGGTACTCTACTTTTTTTGAAAAATGTACATTAACGTGTTAGCTTCTTGCATTACATAATTTGTATTTTTGTTATTTTTCTAAAAAATAATTTTTTATTTCATGACTTTATCTCAAAAAGAAACTAAATCTTGACTTCAGCCTGGTTTTTGGGCCACCTGCAGCATAGCCATAGTGCTGTGATACGCCTGTGCCCTGCTCCTGACCTGTGTGTGTTTGTGTGTGAGGGTTTTCTAAAGAGAGGGTATTTTGTTTGTACAATTTGGTAGCTGCTAGGGTATTAAATTGTATTTAAAAAAAATCCATAGCATTTTATCTTACTGGCAGAATTTAAGTAATGCAAAAATACACTTACATTACATGTCTAAAAGAGCCATGAAAATAGATCTTTTCAACATGATTCAGTGTGACAAAGCCAGGGCATGATTAAAAAAAAAAACAGGTTGTCACGGTCCTGGGTCAGTGACCCAGTGTTTTGAGTTTCTTGTGCCTCTGAGTTTTTTGTATTATGTTCTTAGTTCTCTTTGTTGTCCCAGCCTATTCTTTAGTGTAGTGTCTTAGTTTGGTGTTCTTGTATTCTGTTTAGTTCTGAGTATTTGGTAGCTGCCCTCTGTGTTTCTTAGTTGCTCTGTCTCCCCTAGTCTAGTTTGCATCTGTGCTAATTCCTGTTTTACTTTGAAGGTCTGTGTCTCATGTGAGTGTGTCCTACCTTGCTCCCTTGTCTCGTCAGTTCTGATTTCTCCCAGCTGTGCTCTCCTTCTGTGTCTCATTCCCCTCGTTACTTCCCAGTGTATTTAGACCCTGTGTTTCTCTGAGTCAGTGCCGTGTTGTCCCTCAAGCTGTGTGTTTCCTCGTGTGCCTCGCTGCAAGCTGTGAGTTTATATTTTCCCAGTTTAGTTTTGTATGCTCGTTTTCTGTGAGCAGCAATTAAAGCTGTGATTTTGAGTTCATCCCCTGAGTCTGAGTCCTGCATTTTGGGTCCAACTCCTGTCTGCCGCACAGCGATTCATGACACAGGTCTTTTAACCTAAAAATGTTTTAATGGCCATGAAGAAAGGTCTCTTCAATAGCTCTTTCAACTCACCTGTGTTTACTGTCTCCACCTGAAATTAATTGCAGTCTGAATTTTTTTTTTTTCTTCTGTCTTTTTGTCTTCAGTCTTCAGCCTTGGAAGAAAAAATAAAATTGAAAACCTTATCAGCGCACTAAATATACAACACCTTGCTATATTTCAATTGTTTTAGATAGAAGTTGCCACTGCTAGCTAAGTCACTTTTGAATGATGCTAATGAGAAGAAAAAAAAACCTGCCGAACAATGAGGCTGCTGTTGTAAAAACGCCAACTTTCTTGCGTTGGCAAGGGGTCGTTAAAATATCACTAAGACCCTTTTCTTTATGTGTGATTCTTAGTAAAACTGTGTTTTAATCGGTTAAAACTGACGACATAATCTATGTTTGAAAAAGAGCGCGAACAACTATTCACCACCTGGGTCTGTGCTTTTTAACACATACTAATATACTTGCTTTTTTACGGAAAAAATAAACATAACGAAGGTTCCGTTTTACTTACAAGTTTCTCCAAATGTGTTCTCCAGTAGCTCGAGAAGGGCAGCCATATTGAACAGAATCTTCTGTCAACGTCGTTCAGGTTAGAGAGAAGACGTCATGACGTCCACATGCGGAGCTCGGAAAAAAAACATTTACTCAAAAATCATAATTAAGAAAGCAGTATTTACTCTGAACTTCTAAGCCATGTACAATTATAACTGTTTGAATCGTTAACCGAACAGAAAAGTTTTAAGTTGTTTCAACTTTGTGAGGAATTTTAATTGTTATAGCCACAAACTTTATGTCAGGTAGACTGTTGGGGTTTACAGTGTAGACTTAATAGTTAATATATACAGTAATGGACTTCTATACATTTTACATCAGATTAAAACTTTGGGTGTAATATTCAGATAATTATTTATTAAAAGCTCGACATTTTAAATGAGAATAAGAAAGAAAAGTATGTCTTTGTGCCCCCTTTTCCCTGTTCATGCCCTATCGGCCCCCCTGGCTAAACTTCACTAGATTCGCCCCTGCACAGTTACCAGCCGTCAGCTGTAGAAAAAGATCCTGGTGTAGAAAGTAATATTAAATAAATCCTAACAACAGCTTATCAAGCTTAAACGTGCTGCTGTTGTTCAGCCGCTGGTTTCCTCTTTCTGGTGCGAAGAGACGGACTCGCGACAGAAAAGCCGATCAGCTGATCATTGATCAGTTTCATGATTGAAGTGGCAGCAGGAGAGAGAGAGAGAGAGGGGGCAGTCGCTCCATATATCGGTCGTTAAGCTTAACATGGGAACGCTTTACAAACATTCAGAGATGAACTTACACACTTGCTTTACTTTTCTCTGGGATCACTTCCTCGGAGATGAAATGCCGGATTGCTAGCGAGGCTCCAAATACACACAGCAGCTCTATCACGTGACCACACTGCTCCCACGTGCTACGGTTATGAGCCGAGTTACGCAGTGTCGCAAGTTTTGTGAGGTGCTTTTTTGATATTTAATGGATCAGATTACATTTTTTATTTCCCTCCGATATCCGATCCAGTAATTTACGTTAGTGTCGGACCGATACGTAATATCGGATCAGTCCATCTCTAGTAATAAGGCAATGATTTTCTTTTCTTGACTCTTCTGTGATTTGAAAATCATTTACACATGCTTCTTGATGTCAGCAAATCCAAACTGAGAGCATTGATTGGGAGAGCTCAGAGCCATCATACCCACCCAGGTGTTTTGGAGTCTCCACTGAAGGCTGAAGATGTCGAATCTCTACACCTTGACATTGATCCCCTTGTGCCTTCATCTAGTTTTAGAAGAGACATTTCCTGGACCGCACTCTCACGTGCTCTGTACCTACATCACCATCTCTGAGAGTCGCAGCTTGGCCCGTCACAGGGTGAAGTTATAAGAACGTCTTATTTTACCAAGTCCTCTCTCAGGTTCCTAAATCATTGATGGCACTGAGATAGTTTTTTACAATAATCTCTTCTTCTATAATATAAGAACCTCTCCTGCTTTTAATGGTACTTTTCATTACTTCCTGGTGCATTCTTGTCCCAAACAGATGCTGACGAGCTGACACAGTCACATGGAAGAGGGAGAGAAATCTGACAAAACTGTTTGTAATGATTTCAGTGAACCTCATGTCTAACAATGACAGATGTATAAAATAAATAAAGATGAAAGTAACATGTGTCCTCTTTAGTTTTCTGTGTTACTAATACTCCACTGATCAGATGTGTGGCTGGATGAGGCTCCTAAACATGATGAAATGCCCACAGTGGGAGGCCTTTGTCATCACATGCTTGAACTCATCATATGTTTGCATATGCTGAACAGGCAGTGGGACTGTATTACTACATGCTGTAACTGTTGGGTAGCAAACTGCATGAACACCGTACTGAATATGACAGGTGTGGTTGAACTGCACAGACACTCTGAAGCTTCTCCTCTGGCAGGACAGGAGTGAGGCCTGGTCCTGTGAGCCGCTGTGAGGATGTACTCGGGGAAAGGTCACCGGCCTCAGACTCTTCACCTTTTTAAAGACAAAGCAGTCATTTAGATAGAAGATTGGATCATGTTTACCTGCACAAAGATAAATTAAATGTCATTACTGACCAACACTCACAGTGTTTTCTACAGCTGTGGCCCAACATTTAGAGAACAACAAGTGTTGCTTTTCACACAGTTTTAGATCTTTTTGTCAGATGTTTTCTGAAGGATAGAAACTTCTATGTTTCTACAGCATGTGATTGATTATATTTGCTCAGCTCTGAGTTCTAATTGTAGCTGATGAGAAATGACTGAACCATCCTAGTGACAGCTCTGGATCTTAGACTGTAGGATCCACAGGAAGTTTCTAAAGATGACGACCCCGAGCGTGTTTCTGCTGTGCTGATGGATCTCCACGGAGCGTCCTGACTCTGTGTCACATGTTAGCTTCATGTGGGTCAAAGGTCAAAGCTGCTGACTGTCAGGAAGCTTCAGAGAAGATCAGACAAAAACGAAACACAAAGCTGAAGATGAAGCAGATCTACATGTGACTGTTGATGGTTTCAGATGTAATCAGTGTCAGGAATAATCAGATCAACATTTCAAGATTTCAAAGCGTTTATTGTCATATTTACAAAGAAAAGCATTTCTCTGTGCAATGAAACTCTTTCTTTGCTGTCCACACACAGATGCAGGCTAATAAATACAAATAGAACAAGATAAAATACAAATACTATGAATAAATGAGTGGAGACTAAATGTAAGTGTGAGGTAGATGTATGTGCAAAGGAGCTATGAGCTTGATATGAAAGATGACCTGATGTGCAAACATCACTGTTAAAACAGGTCAGCTGTTCAAGAGTCTGATAGCAGTGGGAAGAAGGAGTTGAGTCTGGATGTTCTGGATTTTGAACTTCTGAACCTTCGTGCTGAGGGTAGAACTGTGAACAGTCCGTGTTGGGGGGATGTGGGGTCTTTGAGGATGGCTTTCTCAGACGTGCTGCTAACAGGTGAGTCTGTTACCTGGACTGGACTGAGTGAGCTGCTGTGTCACAGCTTTATCAGTGACACACTCAGCATGTGTGTGTGTGATATGTCACAGTGCTTGAAACACACATGAAAATATATTAAAGGTTGAATCTTTGTTCTTTTGGTTTGTGGAACAAAAATCAGCAACAAAGAAACGCGAGCGTAAAACTTAGTGTAGAAGTGCAACAAATGTAAGCCGGCTCATTTGACGCAGTGACGCTTGAAAAGGATTTGCGCACCTACATCATTATTTACGGTTTAAGTTGTGCTGCCTTCAGGTGCACCTGGTAAATTCAGGAATCTCTACTCCAAACCACAGCAGGTTGTTTTAGAGGCTTTTCTGGGTTAATGTTGGTTTGTTGGCAGAAACATGTCTGTGATCGCTGTGTTGTTCTTTTTGATGCAGGATTTCATGTAACTCGGTGCTAAACTCATAACAATGAAGTTGAACAGTTCTAGTGCTCATGCGTCAGCTAGCATGCGTCAGCTAGCATGCAGCCTGTTTCAGTTGCTCCTGCTTTTACTCTTTACTCTAATTTTTTCTTACTTCTTTCTTTGTCCTTTACTGAGTGTGTCCATCTGTTTAAAAGCTTTCTTTTCAAACATGTGGATGGAGAGAGTTTTTGTTCTGCTGTTGCTTTCACTGAGGAATGGGACCACAGCACAGCAGCTACACACCAGAGATCAGCTGAGCCGCCTGATGCTGCTGTTGCAGATTAACTGGTGTCTCAGATTAACTGGAGACGGTCAAACAGATGTGTGACAGACTTTGAGGAGCTGCTGCCAACAAACCAGCAAATAAACACTGAATATTTCATGTGTGACATTTGTGAGGTGGCCTTAAACACAGTCTGTCAGTCTTTTTGCTCTTGAACAGCGAAATATTAAAAACTGTCTCGAGTTTATTTGGTGATGTTCTCGTGCACGAGGCGAAAAAGGAAATCCAGGTGAGTTTCTCCTGATCACCTGAGGCCGTCATTACTGTGTGAACCCACACACCACTCCTCACTCCTCCCACCCGCTGCACACAGTCACTGAGTACAGACCGGCTGATTCCTGTAAAGGGAGAGGCAGGAAGAGGCAGAGCAACACCTGAAAAACAAGAAGCCCAACGTCATTTTGCAGAAGTGAAAGTGTGAGAGAGCAGCAGCAGAGCTGCAGTCGAGTCCTGTTTGTCTCTAAAAGAAGATTCACTGGAGTCCATCAGGTTTCTCTCAGCAACAGTGGTGAGTGCAGCTGATCACACTTCCTGCTTCTACACAAATCTTCACTCTGTTCACTTCATCAGGACTCATCACAGTCACACTGGATCCATAGAAAGCTGCTCATGTAACCACAGATCCACTGTAGGAGCATCGAGCTGCTGCTTCAGTCTCACTGTGGCTCTGCTCAGGACTGTGGACTCAGGCTGTGCTCTGGACTTCAGACTGACTCCACACTTCCTGGTTATTCATCACTTCCTGTTCCTCTTAGATTGATTCTGGATCTGATTGATCATAAGGATTACAGACGTGAAAACACCTATTTATTCTTTATTGATATAAAGCCTTTGACACTGTAAACCAGCAGATTTTGGTCAGTACTTCAAAAAGTCATTCACACATTTTACAAAGATTATCTGACTTAGTGTATCCTGTAAGAGTCACAGATGATCCTCAATCATTCAGAAAACAGTCGATGCTGCACTTTATAACTTTGTGTGGAAACATGAATCTCATTATTTAGACAGATGTGTTTGAATCATCCTGATAATCAGGCTTTAAACATGTCAGAGTTCCACACATCAGCTGTGATATTCAAGCTGACCTGGATCAAACATGTCATCAGACACAAACATAGATGATGCTGTTTAATCCCAAAGCTTATTTAAACAAACTGGAGGACAGAATTCCTCCTTAAATGGGATTTTGATCAAATCCACTGATCTCGTTTTCACACACAGGCTTTATCATGGTGGCTTCTTCTCTACTAACATCAATCTTTGATTTGGACAAACAAATATGTGAAACACAAAAATAAATCAATGTTTTCTGAGGATCCAGAATAACATGAATGATGTATCCCAGCGAGTGACTGGAAAAGTTCATCTTCTTCCACATCCTGAGTTTGTGAGGATGTTCCAGTATCTGTGAGAGAAAACAGGACAGTTTTTACTGACGCACAAATGGACCAAATATACAGACACCTCTGAATAAACATGTTCTCATCAATGCCATTAAAATACTGGATCAACAGTTAATAACACATTTCTGAGGTTTGTGATTCATCGTCCTCCTCACTGTCAGCTCTACTGGAACAGTCACTGTTTAATATTAATGGCTCGTTGATCTGGACGTACAATAAGAAGTATTCAGTCACCAACAAGGTCGAAGTTTACTTCACAGTGATTGATGGAAAATATCCAACAAACTGATTTATTCAAGTATACAAATGATCTGGATGAATCTTGGACCTTCTGTAAAACAGAGAAACAATTTCACATCTTTGTAACGACTGTATTTATCTTCATCCCCAAACGTTGATCCTGTCCATCTGGACGCTGCACTGTACAGCAGACACTACGATGTTAGGTTTGTGTTTGGATGAACCAGTTTGTGTCTGAGTGTGTTGCTGGGTCTCCACCAGTTACTCTGAGAACTGAAGAAGCTTCTCTGATGAAACGTCTTCAAGAAACTCAACGAAGTCCAGACGCTTTTCTCTCCAAGCTCCTCAGACTACTGACGCTTGTTTCTCTCTTTGTAAAATGAAATTTAAAGTGAATTTTGAATCAAATGTTTCTCTTCTTTCTCCCTCAGAGTGCAGACATGTCTGCTGCCAGCAATCTGCGATCTGAAGATCAGTTTCTGTGCTCCATCTGTCTGGATGTGTTCACTGATCCAGTCACTACATCATGTGGACACAACTTCTGCAAAACCTGCATCAGTCAGCACTGGGACACTAATGGCAGAAAGAAGTGTCCTATGTGTAACAGAGTGTTCAAGAGACGACCTGAACTAGACATCAACACGTTGTTCTCTGAGATGGTTGCTCAGTTCAGACGTGAAGCTCAGCAGAAAGCCAGCAGCAGCAGCTCAGAGCAACAAGCTGCCAAACCAGGAGAAGTTCCCTGTGACGTCTGCACTGGAACCAGACTGAAGGCCCTGAAGTCCTGCCTGGTGTGTCAGACCTCCTACTGTCAGACTCACCTGGAGCCTCATCTGACACTGAAAGGTCTGAAAAGACATCAGCTGGTTGATGCTGTGGAGAACCTGGAAGGCAGGATGTGCACGAAGCACGATAAACTCCTGGAGCTGTTCTGTAAGACCGACCAGACATGTGTCTGCGTGCTCTGCTCTGTTTTAGACCACAAGAACCACGAGTTTGTTCCTCTGAGAGAAGAATATGAAGGAAAGAAGGCAGAGCTGGAGAAGACAGAGGCTGAGATTCAGCAGATGATCCAGAAGAGACGACTGAAGATTCAGGAGATCACAGAGTCGGTGAAGATGAGTAAAGATGCTGCAGACAGACAGAAAGCAGGTGTTCAGGTCCTCACGGCTCTGATGGAGTCTGTTGAGAGACGCCTGAAGGAGCTCATGAAGGAGATCGAAGACAAACAGGAAGCTACAGAGAAACAGGCTGAAGGTCTCATCAAAGATCTGGAACAGGAAATCTCTGAGCTGATGGAGAGAAGCTCTGAGGTGGAGCAGCTCTCACGCTCTGAAGACCACCTCCACCTCCTCCAAAGCTTCTCCTCCCTGAAAGCTGCTCCACCCAGCAAGGACTGGACAGAGGTCAGAGTTCATCCACCATCATATGAGGAGACTGTGGGGAGAGCTGTGGCTGAGCTGGAGGAGACAGTCTGGAAACCCATGAAGAAGAAGCTGTTAGAGGCTGAGCTGCAGAGGGTGCAGCAGCATGAGGTGGATGTGACTCTGGATCCTGATACAGCTCATCCTAAACTCATCCTGTCTGATGATGGAAAACAAGTTTATGATAGTGATGTGAGGAAGAATCTTCCAGACAACCCAGAGAGATTTTCTTACTGTGCTGGTGTTTTAGGACAGCAGAGTTTCTCTTCAGGCAGATTTTACTTTGAGGTTCAGGTTAAAGGAAAGACTGCCTGGAATTTAGGAGTGGCCACAGAGTCGATCAACAGGAAGGGAAAAATCACACTGAGACCTCAGGATGGTTTCTGGACTGTGAGGCTGAGAAATGGAAATAAGTACAAAGCTGCTGCTGGTCCTTCAGTCCGTCTCTGTCTTCATCCTGGTCCTGAGAAGGTGGGGGTGTTTGTGGATTATGAGGAGGGTCTGGTCTCCTTTTATGATGTAGGTGCTGCAGCTCTGATCTACTCCTTTACTGGCTGCTCCTTCACTCACAAACTCCACCCATTCTTCTGTCCCTATATGAATGATGGAGGTAAAAACTCTGCACCTCTGATCATCTGTCCTGTCAATAACATTAATCTATCCCCGTTTTCATTGGCACTTGATTTCTGTTTTGATTCTGATTAAAGGGAACAAATGAACATATTGAGTGTAAATTAGAGATGGACCGATCCGATATTACGTATCGGTATCGGTCCGATACAGACCTAAATTACTGGATCGGATATCGGAGAAAAATAAAAAATGTAATCCGATCCATTAAATATCACGAAAGCACCTCACAAAACTTGCAACACGCCGTAACTCACCTCAGAACGTTAGCCGGTCGGAGCAGTATGCATCACGTGATAGAGCGGCTGTGGCATGCGGGACCTGTCGGTGGTCTGGATAGCATTTGGAGCTTCGCTAGCAACCCGGCATTTCATCTCCGACAAAGTTATCCCGAGAGAAGTAAAGCAAGTGTGTAAGTCCATCTCTGAATGTTTGTAAAGCATTCCTGCGTTAAGCTTAACAAGCGACTGCCTCTTCTTGCTGCTACTTCAATCATGAAACTGCTTAATGATCAGTTGATCAGCTTTTCTGTTGCGAGTCCGTCTCTCTTGTTTGTTTTTGGCCCACTTTGCACCAGAAAGAGGAAACCAGCGGCTGAACAACAGCAGCACGTTTAAGCTTGATCAGCTGTTGTTAGAATGTATTTAATATTTCTTTCTACTCGAGGATCTTTTCCTACGTAGCTGACGCTGGTAACTGAGCAGGGGCGGATCTAGCAAAGTTTAGCCAGGGGGGCCGACAGGGCATTAACAGGGAAAAGGGGGCACAAAGACATACTTTTCTTTCTTATTCTCATTTAAAATGTCTAGCTTTTAATAAATAATTATCTGACACCCAAAGTTTTAATTTGATGTAAAATGAATAGAAGTCAATTACTGTATATAGTAACTATTAAGTCTAATATACTCTAGTAAGCTATAGTACTTTTTCCTTTGGGAAGGTACCATCTGTGCAGTCTGCAATTTTGTTGAAGAAAGATGTTGAATCTATTTAATATTTCTTGAAAAATAATTGATTTCTGTGCATTTTTTTTTCACACTGCATCAAATTAAGGTTGATTACGTCTATTAAGCATCATGAGGTGGAGCGTGAGGGGTGGTTCCCTATTTTTTATTTATTTATTTTTGTTGTTGCTGGGAGTTGGAACCCTATTAGTTAGGTTGCTTAATATTTATGCTAAGTACTCTTTAAAATACCAGAATAGGGAGGATGGTGTAGGTTTAAGTTTATTAGATTGATCAGTATTGCTGAACTATGAAATATTTTTTTTGCATACAGGTATAACAGAATAGCTTTAGTGTAGTTGTTGTTTTAAACTTGAGTATGAACTTATACAAAATGCCGCAAGATATTTTAAAAAACAGTTTTGTTGATTAAAAAAACACTATATCGGATTCATATCGGTATCGGCAGATATCCAAATTTATGATATCGGTATCGGTATCGGACATAAAAAAGTGGTATCGTGCCATCTCTAGTGTAAATCCTCTTACTTGGCTCTCGGCGAAGGCGGTCGCACTTTTCTCCTCTCCTCCTTCCCCTTATCTTCCCTGCTTAGCCTCTTGTGTCCTGTCTTGTCTCGTGTGCACTACTTTTCCCTGGAACAGTCTCTCACTGTCGTTCTCTAAAACCTAATAGAGAATTATGGATTTGATCAACTGGTCTCTGAACGCTATTGACACCCTCTTCTCAACGAGAAGTCTGGGCTCGGGAGAGCCCGAGTGCCCTGGAGGGACTTTCCCTGCCGGATACACGATGGATGGGTGGCAAACCTGGAGGATCTTGTGCCTGGCGGGACTGTCTATCGAGGACGCTGAGGATATTTACCTATTCGGAACCATGATAACGGGGTTCTTGCTGATCGGAGCTGGCTTGGCCCTGACTTATCGGAGAAATAAGAGAGCGGAACCGGCTGTTCAAACTCCCCCTAAGCTGACCGCTGGAATTGAAGCGATGGGGCGAGGCGCGGCCTCCCACACCGAACGCAGCATGGTTAACACCTTGGAGACGCTTACAGCTGCCGTGAAGACTCAAACTAACACCATTGAGCGTATGATGGGATACATCAGAGAGGGGCCTGCTCACAATAACACCCTTGAGCGAAAGTTGGATAACATCGCAGAACGGCTCACTGCAGCTGTGGGGTCTCAGAACCAAAAGAATGACAACACCACGGAACAGAAGCTTGATACCATCATGGGGAGGCTCGCAGCGCTCCAACGGGAAATCGAGGCCCCAGTGTCAGAGTGCTAAATTCGCTGCTCGCATAAAGGAGAAATCAACAATATTCTACATTTGGACACCACGGCGCCAGCTGCTAGGCCCAAGGCTGGAGCCCACCAAAACAACTCCCTGATAACGACTGTGTGATGACTATTCTTCCCATCCCATGAAGGACACCTGGATCGGCTGGAGGACTGTTTACTTAGCCTGATACGGCGAAGGACACTGTCTCAGCTGAACTATGGACACGCACACACACACACTTACACTGATAAGCACGCACTCATCCCCCTCCCTTCCAAACGCCTTCGATGCTTGTTCCTGCGGGGGAAGGCAGCGGGTCTGCGTGCCGCGCTGAAATGATAGCATGGTGCAGGACGACTGCTGTGTTCCTTCGAATCACCCCCCACCCCCCTATCCATCCCCTGTGGCTTGTCATGTGCTCTGATGTTGTGATGTGGACATTAATGTGCTCTCTGTGCAGAGGAGTTTTTTTGTTTCCTGTTCTCATGCTGTCCTCCCATAGGTGCCCAGCGTGTGAAGAGGTCTCTTTTTTTCCTCTTGTACTTTTCCCAATGTTGTGTAATTTTTTCAGTGTTATTCTCTCAACGCTGCCGGTCTCCGACTGTATTCCCATGTGATGTCTTGTTGTTGTGTGTGTAAGTCGGGGGGGGGGGGTCCTATTCCTCTGTGGGGCAACCTGCATATGGCCAATAAAGCATTCATTCATTCATTCATTCATTCATTCATTCATACAGTCTCCATGTTTCTATAGAATCTGATCATCAGGACTCTGATTCACACTTTGATTCTCATGGAGTTTGATTTGAACAGAAGAAAAGTTGAATCAGGAAATGTTCCCACCAGAGGCGGAGCCAGACATTTGAAACACCCGGGGCTTAGCCCTAAAGGGTAGTATGCATGTGGGATTTTTTTTTTCTTTTTTTTTGGGGGGGGGGGGTAGAAATGACTGAAAGATTAATTGGCTCTGTTTCGAGTTTTGTTCAAAAAAGAATGACTTCATGTAGGGGAAAATATATATCACATGTGCAGGACACCTTAAACTAGTTTTTTAATTAAGCAGCGAGGCAGAACAAGGTCAGGGCTGCATCAAGACACGAGGACTAAACCCCAATTCAACCAGACCCAGAACTGATCTGGAATTAAAACAGGACTACAAGAGTTCAAAATCAGGACTACTGAGGACTTAACCAAAACAGAACCAGAATCAGAACTAGATGATAGTAGCACTAAAAATCATCATAGACCTGCACTACACTTATTTTTTAATTCTACCAAAGTACACTATTTAGATTGAGAAAAGTTTATATAATTATTTATCCTTGTTGTGCAAACAAGCCTGCATAACTTAATAAATATAGAATTTGAAAAATAGCAAACCTAAAAAGAAACACTAGGTACGAGATACATGAGTACCTGATATGGTGATACTTTTGGTAAACAACCATTTGACTAACATGTATGTCTCACCTGCTCTTGTTCATCTCTGTTCTGTCCTCATTCTCCATCTCCCTCTCTCTCCCCCTCTGTTCCTCTCTCTCTCTCTCTGTTCCTCTCTCTCCCTCTTTGTGCTGACAATCATCAAATATACAGTTGAAACCACATATTTATGTACTCTTCAGATCAAAACACAAACACTTTTTTAATTGTAACATCAAATCAGACTAAATATTTTTTTTTAGATTGATAAATATATTATTTATCAATAACATATTTGTTAACTTTAAGAGTAAAGAGAGAAACTGTCTGTATTTCTTAATTGCAAATGGCACCAAATTGTATTCAAACTGAGCCACACTTATGGAGCTCCACAGTTCTGTTCCTGGTGTTTTGGTTGACATCTCTTGATGTTCCCATGTCACAGAAACAGGCTCTGTGTTTTGCCTTATATGCATCCACAGCTGTGCCACCAGTTTACTCACATGGACTCTACTAACCTATCAGAAGCTTCTTCAGCTCAGAATGGAATCGTCTGGAGTTTCTTATTAATTAACAATAAACTTAGTGTATATGTACTCCTACATTTGATGAAAGTGATAAAAAATAGAAGCTCTGTCTCTCTTTATTCTGACATTTAACTAATTCAAAAGATATATCAATATTTATCTAAAACAAAAGTTTACTCTAAATTGATGTTGTACAGTAAAAATGTTTTATGTTTTCTCCCAAGTAATGCCTCTAAAACACTTAAGTTGGCTTTATTAAACGTTAGATCTTTAGCTGGGAAAACATTTTTAATTAATGATTTAATCACTGAGCACAGCCTTGATTTTATGTTTCTAACTGGTGGTGGTCAGAGGGCCCGGTGGCGCCAGTGTCCAGCAGCCTCGCCTCTGTCAGTGCGCCCCAGGGTGGCTGTGGCTACAATGTAGCTTGCCATCACCAGTGTGTGAATGTGTGTGTGAATGGGTGGGTGACTGGATATGTAAAGCGCTTTGGGGTCCTTAGGGACTAATAAAGCGCTATATAAATACAGGCCATTTACCATTTACCATTTAACTGAAACTTGGTTGGACCAAAGTAACAGTGGAGCTGTTCTCATCGAGACGACCCCTCCTAACTACAGTTTTATCAGTGAGGCCAGGGTGAGCAGGAGAGGAGGAGGGGTTGCTGTCTTATTTAATGAATCATTTCAATGTAAGCAGCTATCTCCTGGAAGTTGTCAGTCTTTTGAATATGTGGCTTTACAGCTGAAGGCCCC
Source organism: Diplotaxodon limnothrissa (assembly GCF_057381915.1). Lineage (NCBI taxonomy): Eukaryota > Metazoa > Chordata > Actinopteri > Cichliformes > Cichlidae > Diplotaxodon > Diplotaxodon limnothrissa. The sequence goes on along the minus strand of NC_140598.1, from coordinate 18,068,578 downwards.
ATCCAAAGTTGTGTTTCTTAATGTTTACAGGCCTCCCAAATACGGCACAGACTTTTTTAATGACCTCAGTGAACTGCTGTCTGTGATCTGTGTTGATTTTGACTGTGTAATTATTGTTGGGGATTTTAACATCCATGTGGACAACCCTCAGGACAAAGGGACTAAAGACCTGAGTAACACTCTGGGCAACTTTGGGCTGACTCAGCATGTAACAGAGGCCACACATAATAGAGGACACACTCTTGACCTACTGATCTCCAAAGGCCTGAGCATTTCAAAGGTTACTGTGTCTGATGTGGGCCTGTCTGATCATTACTGTGTTTTCTTTGAAAGTAAAATCTCAGCCCACACAAATATATCAACAACAGTGATCACAAAACGGTGTATAACTGAACACAGTAGTGAGATCTTTAACCAGGTCTTCCCATTAACACCTGACCTGCCCAGAGGGTCAGTCAATGAGCTCGTCAATAGCTTCAATGCTAACATGTTAAATGTAATGGACACTATTGCTCCCATTAAGGTGAAGGTTATCTCTGGAAGGAAAAAGTCTCCATGGAGAAACTCCACACTAGTGAAAAATGAAAAAAGAGAGTGTAGGAAAGCTGAGCGCAGATGGAGAAAAACAAACCTCCAGGTTCATTATGACATTTATAAAGAGAAACTTCACAATTATAATTTACAACTGAGGAGTGCAAGGAGGTCCTACTTCTCTGACATCATCACTAAAAACAGCCATAATGCTCGGGTCTTATTTTCTACAGTTGACAGGCTAACAAACCCTCCTGTGTCAGTGGCAGCTGAACTTCATTCGACCATGGCCTGCAATGACTTTGCCAAATTCTTCACTGAAAAAAATCCAAAAAATTAGACAAGCAATTGGTACATCAACAGCAGATCCAGGATATGTACTGTGTCCACCAAAAAACTGTTTAAACACCATGAAACAGTTTCAACCTATTAACAGCAAAGACCTGGAGGACATCTTAGGTCAGCTGAACTCCTCCTCCTGCTGTTTAGATGTCCTGCCAACAAGTTTTTTCAAAAAGGTCTCAAAGACTTTAGAGTCAGACCTGTTACAGATCGTCAACTTTTCTTTAATATCAGGTGTTTCCAGAATCACTAAAAACTGCTGTAATCAAACCTATACTGAAAAAGGACAATCTTGACAAGACACAAATGAACAACTACAGGCCGATCTCAAATCTCCCATTTTTAAGTAAGATAATTGAAAAAGCAGTTTCTCAACAGCTCAGTTACTTCTTAAAACAGAATAATTGCTACGATGCCTTCCAGTCAGGTTTTAGACAGAACCACAGCACTGAAACCGCTCTGACAAAAGTGTTTAATGACATATGTCTGAACACAGACAGTGGAAAAATGTCAGTCCTAGTTTTACTGGATCTCAGTGCAGCATTTGATACAGTTGACCACAACATATTACTCAAACGACTGGAGAACTGGACAGGTCTTTCAGGAACTGTACTAAACTGGTTCAAAACATACGTAGAAAACAGGAAATACTTTGTATCAATAGGTAACTTCACATCTGAGCAGACAAGTATCACATGTGGAGTTCCCCAAGGTTCCATCTTGGGACCCCTTCTGTTTAACATCTACATGCTCCCACTGGCACAGATTATAAAGAACAACAAAATAAACTACCACAGCTATGCAGATGACACACAAATATATATCACAATGTCACCAGGAGACCAAGGCCCTGTGCAGGCTCTTGGTAAAATGCATTGAGGAAATCAATGACTGGTTGTGCCACAATTTTCTCCAGCTAAACAAAAACAAAACTGAAGTAATAGTCTTTGGCGCCAAAGAAAAACGATTACAGGTCACCAGAGAACTTCGATCTATACACCTAAAAACCACAAACCAGGCGAGAAATGTGGGTGTAGTGATGGATGCAGACCTAAACTTAGAAAAACACATTAAGACAATAACAAAGTCAGCTTACTATCACCTCAAGAATATTTCAAGGATAAAAGATCTGATGTCTCAACAGGACCTGGAAAAACTAGTCCATGCATTCATCTTTAGTAGGCTTGATTACTGTAACAGCATCTTTACAGGTCTACCTAAAAAATCAGTCAGACAACTACAGCTCATTCAGAACTCTGCTGCTCGAGTCCTCACTAAGACCAAAAAAGTGGACCACATCAGTCCAGCTCTGAGGTCTTTACACTGGCTGCCTGTCCGTCAGAGGATAGACTTTAAAGTTCTGATGCTGGTCTATAAAGCCCTGAATGGTTTAGGATCAAAATACATCAATGACCTCCTGACCCAGTATGAACCTTCCAGATCCCTCAGGTCATCTGGATCCGGTCTTTTATCAGTTCCCAGAGTCAGAACCAGACACGGAGAAGCTGCATTCAGCTTTTATGCTCCTTATATCTGGAACAAACTCCCAGAAAGCCTCAGATCAGCTGAAACACTCAGTTTATTTAAATCCAGGTTGAAGACTCACCTGTTCTCAGCTGCATTTGAATAAAGCACCAAATCCACACTTTTAAGCTTAAATTTCAAAACTTATATTTAACTACTGATTTTATCTACTGTTCTGATTTTATCTGTTTTGATTTTATATACTGTTTTGTTTGTTTGTTTGTTAATTAGTTAGTTAGTTTGTTTGCTTGTTTTAATCAATTTTAAATCATGCTTTTTATTTGTTTTTGTTTCTAATGTCTCTGTAAAGCACTTTGAATCACCTTGTTGTTGAATTGTGCTATACAAATAAACTTGCCTTGCCTTGCCTAAAGTGTGTGTATGTAAATATCTGGTTACAAATGTGAATATCCTGCTGTGTACTGAAATCCCTCTTGTTTTGCATAGAAATATACTGAACAACATACAAAGCATAAAATAAGTTTTTATGCTTTGTATAAAAAAAATGAACTAAAAAAAAAACTAACTAAAATTAACTGAATTTATAGCAAAAATGTGTTTAGTTTTCATTGATGTGTACGTGTCATACAATAGACGAGGGTGAAGATGAAGTTTAGTTTCCAGGTTTTTTCTTGCTGTGTCTCATTATGCCAGCAGGTGGCAGCACGTTAGTCGAGTCGTCTGTGTCGCTGCTCCGTCCACGCGCAGAATCATGTCAGGAAAAGTCGGGAGAAAGCGCCAGAGTCCAATTTGGGATTACTTTGAATATGACTGTGTTTTGGATAAAGCAAGTGTCTTGTAGTGGAAAGAGACAAATTATGAGGGACATTTCTAAAGGGGAAAAAATCCCACAAACCTTAAAGTGCAGTTGAAAAGCTCACACAAGAAGGCTAACCTAGCTTACCTTGAGAAGGTAAGGGAGCACACTCAACCCTCATCCCCAGAAACAGAGGCTAACCCCAGGCAAGGCAGCGTGATGCATCCCGAGACAACAGGACGGGGACATCTACATAACTGTGTGAGTCAATTGCCTTCAAAGAGTTTATCAATTCACTTGAACCAAAATTACGAACACCCGGTGCTGCAAGAGTTAATAGTCTCATTGGGGCCAAGATATACATTTTATAGTTGCCTGGTATCAATGGTTGTTCATCTGCCCTAATTTATTTATTTATTTAAAGAACCCATAGGTGAGTTGTCTGTCTCTGCGTGTTAGCCCTGCGACAGACAGGCGACCTGTCCAGGGTGCAGGGTATGGTAGCTGGAATAGCAACATACCAAAGGATAAGCAGAAGAGAATGACTGATATGATGAAACTGGGATTTTGTTACACTTAATTATTGCGAACACAACTAAAACTATAACTGAAACTAAGGATTTAAAAAAAAATAAAAACTAAACTAAACTAGCAAACAATTGGTAAAAACTAATTAAAACTGATATAAAATTGAAAATCTGAAGTCAAAACTAAATAAAAATAAAAACTAATGAAAATTGCAAAACTATTGAAACCCTGGTGAGGACAGTAGACAAGTGGGTAGATGTTCCATGGACTAACACTCATCAGTTCATCTGCTATGATGGTGAGAATATGTGGGCAGCAATATGATGAAACAATATTTAATAATGTTATAATCTAATTTATATTCTGTTTTACATCGTGTGTTCCTGAAAGAAACAGTTTGAAGAATGAGACAAATTAGTTAAAGATATTTTTGTGTTTCTGACTCGACAGAAACAATGAAAAACAACAAAATATTTCATTTGATTGAGACGTCTGTGACCTGGACTCAGGCTCAGAACTACTGCAGACAGCATCACACCGACCTGGCCAGTGGACTCGATCAGATATACAGTGAAGAGTTTAAGAAGTTGCAGAACTCTACAGCCTCGTGTATCGGCTTGTTCAGAGACAGCTGGAGGTGGTCAGATGGGAGTAACTTCTCTTTCAGATACTGGGACTCATTTAATGATGGACTAAACAACAGGAAATGTGCAACGACTCTGTTAGAGAGATCAGGAAGATGGAGCTCTGCTGGATGTGACCAAAGAAAGCCTTTCTTCTGCTATGATGGTGAGTTTACACAGATTTATCTCAGCTGTTTGTCCAACAGATGAACTGCTGGACTCACTGAGAGGATTTAGGTCAGTGTGTTTCTTCAGCCACTTATTTCTGCATGTATGTTGAACTTCTGTCAGAGGTGAAGATGTTTAGCTGATGGTTGGAACAGAGATTTCTCTGTAGAGCGACTGATTCATCTGAAGAATCACTGAAATGTTTTTAATGGTTTCCTTGATTTTTATGGCAGATAAACTGATTCTGATCAGGGAAAACAAAACCTGGGAGGAAGCCTTGACTTACTGCAGACAGACACATCATGACCTGGTTTCAATCAGCAACCCTGAGGAGCAGCGATGGGTCCAGGAAAGAGCCAAAAACGCCTCGACTCCTTTCGTGTGGCTGGGACTGCAGTACTCCTGCTTTCTGGATTTGTGGGGTCGGTGACGAGCTAGTGTGCTATGAGAGGTGGGCTTCAGGGCGAAAGACTGAAGACTGTAGCATGTCTGCAGCCATGACCACAGGAGGGCAGCACGAGTGGGTCAGTCAGAGGGAGAATGAGGCATTTGTTTAAACATAAAGTCACTTCTTAGATTGACATGTACTGTAGAGTTCCTGGGGTGAACTCTGTTTGAAGTGGGAGAATGACCAACAGATTATTACCTGTTATTACCAACAAGACAGCGTACATCACTGTCACAACAGCATTTGTTTTCATTCAAAGGCTTTATGGCTTTTCCTATACCTGGTGGGCCGGTCTCTAGTCAAAATGTCTGGGCCCATTTTTTGTCCCAGTCCAGCCCTGGGCACGACACGCAGTGAATTAATCTGAGAAGGTGCATCAAAAAATAAATGGCTGGGCCAGTGGTGCACATCGCAAATAGAGACTTTCAGGTGTTTGGACCAATGTTTTATTTTCTTATCAAAGCAGAAAGCTTTAATGAGCAGCTGGATTTGTCTCGCATTAACTGGCTGAGTTAATGCCAGTTAATGCAACATCGAAGCAGCTGGACTCCACAGCTGTGCGTGTTCATGGAGCTGCATGTTCACCTGCTGGACATCACAACCTGACAGGTTTAACTGTCTTCAGAACATTGCAGAGGCCTTATTGACAGTATTTGGCTCTACATGTCTGTGTGAACAGGTTTTCTCTCACATGAGTCCTCAGGCAGCCTCTGAATGCTGGACACTGGGAGACCTGTGTCTCTGAGTGGGAGACCAGAGATCACATTAACATGTGTGTCTCTGTATTAACAAACATGCCATATTGGCTTAGTTTATTTTTGTTATCATTGTTGTGAGGAGACCATAAAAAGCATTTGTATTTTCTGTTGTACAGTTATGGAGTTCTTGTTATGGATAAAAAGTCTTTTTTTGTTTCAAAATAGATGATAACTGTTCACTGATAGCTGCCAACATCTGCAAACAAATATAATTCTATAAAGTGGTTCTATATAATGTGTAACTGTTCATATAGAGCGTTATTAAATTTATTGCTAATGCAATCATATGGCACACTCACTTCTGAGGAAATTTTAAATGGTACTCGCCATCAGAAAGGTTGCTGACCCCTGGTTTAGATGAACTGTTGGACTTCCAGACCAGCAGGTTTAGGGAAGTCTTTATGGGGTCATACTCTGACCCCCCCCCCCCCACACACACACACACACACGCCCCCTGATATAGAGCAAAATATCAAGAGTGCATTTCATCATTTGCTCGGTAGGTTGTGCTCTTGCATTTTGTTTGCTCGAATGTTGCCTGGATTCAGTGGGAACGTCATAAAAAAAAAAAAAATTCTTGTTATTCCTCACATACAGTAAGAGTATTCAGGGCTCTCAAAATTTCAAAATCCCTGGTAGCCCTTCGGGCAGGGACTCTTCAGGTTTTGGTAGCCCAAAATAAATTTAAGTAGCCAGAATAAAAAATAGAGCAATTTTTTGATTGATGTTTTGTTTCCTTTACAATATTATACATTAAAGTATAATATTGTAAAGGAAACAAAACATTAATCAAAAAATTGTTGAAAAACAAATTACAACATTGTATAAAAATTACAATCATCAACTCAAACACTTGGTTCTAATTGAACAGAAATTTCTATGGACTTGTAAGAACTGTGTAGGACTTGAATCAGTCTGTGTCAGATCCTGAATTTGAAATTTCCACTGAAGTCACGGGTAAGAGACAAGTGGAACCAAGATCGAGGCCATTTGCTTTTTGAAGTTTGCAAAGACTGCTAAATTGCACCAGTGGTAGTTCACTCTTTGCAACATAGTAGCTGTTCTAAACAGATTTTTCATTTTTATTTTTAGTATGTTATTTGCAATTGGTGTTTGTTCTGGGAAAGATATTGCAGACTGAGCAATAATGCATTACTTGCATTTCTCATGGGTTCTAATGGGGGCCTTTCTTAAAATGACTGGTCCCAGTAACAAAGATGCTTGTCGACTCAGAAATCGAGAGAAAACCAACAACACACCCGGCAGAACATTATGTTATTTACACGGGTGCACATAAGTGGTCCGCATGTGCGCATTCGCTGTCAAAATAAAAGATGCGCACCAGATAAGAAGTTGCAGCGCGCGTTTGCGTCCATATAAAAGGCTGTTTTTGTCCGCTAGAGTGGGATTTTCACGGCACATTCCACACCACATCTGTGCGTTCATCATTTGTTTGAAGCCAGCTCACCTCCTGCAACCACTTTTCCGAGAATACGTGCTTCTTTTGTAGTTCGGACTCCTTCTGACATTTCTTTGGAGGTGGAGGAACACCACAGTAATTGCTTAAAGGAGCTTCTTCGACATCTTTAAGAGTTCTAAACAAATGTCTGTCCTCCTCCAGAAAATCTTATGTACGCAAACACGCGTTGCAACTTCTTATCTTGTGCGCGTTTTTTTTTTATTTTGACAGCGAATGCGCACCTGCGGACCACTTATGTGCAGCCCTGGTTATTTAGCTCGTCATATCGCAGCCACAGAAATTATTTTGTCCATGAAACCATAAAGCTGCACTTTCTTTTTGCCTTATAGTCTGATTTGTCATAACTTCTCCGTTTTGTGGTAAGCTTTTCTTTGGCTGTCACTTCTTCACCCTGACCTGTCTTATTTGGCTCAGCAGAACTAAAATATATATCGGTCTGTGAAGGTTCTCAGTCATCCAGGTCATCGTAGTCAAATATATATCCTGCTGCTTTTACACACAGACTCACATAAGCTCAGCGATTCTCTGCGCGATCAACCTCTCACATGTTTAAGCTGCGGGAGATTTCACTTGTCATGTTTGCATAGTAAGCTAACAATTAATAAGACGATGTCAGAGGAATTGGTGCACAAATTATCATCACTCACAGATCAGTGCTGTCCGAGCGATTGCAAAGTGAAAGCAAAAAACAAGCGCAAATTCAAACGCGACTTCAATATGTCACATATTGACAGTGGCTCACCGATGCCAATGACATAATTACCCAGCTACATTTCTGAAAGAATGCAAAAGCATTGACATATATTTTTCCTTCCTACAATAGCCCGACGGGCAGGGAAGAGATAGATTTTGGTAGCCCGACTGGAAAAATCGCTAGCCCCAGGACGTCGGGCTAGCGATTTTGCGAGCCCTGGTATTAAAGAAACATTTTAATATGCCTATATTTGGTTTTAGTTACAATGAATTTGAATTAATTTTATGTGGTTCGTCTGACTCAGTTTGTAGTGTTACAGTTATAATAGAACCCAAGTTTAGATAAGATAATATGTCTACTGTTGATACTTTATTACCTTAATAACTGAATGAATGAGCAGAAGACTGAAACCAAGAACATTCAACAATCTAAAAGTAGAGACTCTAATGCTTGAAAGCTTTGGCATCTAAAGCCTCTCAAACATATTTGTGCCCTATACACTAAGACACATAGTCGAACCTTTTTGAACATTTATCCCACACTTAGAAAGGGACAGTAGATATTGTCAGCATGTCCTTTTGTTAATTCACTGAAAAAGGAAGAATTAGGCAGGGAAATCTTTTTAAAGGACTGCTTCTTTCAGGTCTAGGGACATAATGGAAGATTGATTATATGTCCTTCTGGGTTTGTTAGTAGCACAGAACTACTTTTACTCTTTGAATCTCACTTTATTGGTTATTATTCAAAATCTCAAAGAGATTGTTAAATCCAGTTTATTATACTTCCGGCGCCGCTCCGATCTGACCGAGTCCTTTTTTCTCTTTAATATATTTTTCTCTGTTGTTTTGTGTTTATCGTTTTTGTTTTTCTATTGTGGACTGCTGTCCCCACAATGGAGCTCAGAATTCTATGGACAATCGTGTTCTTTATTACATTTTTTACGGCATCTGTGTCCGGAGAGCTCGTGGAGGTCCGACCTCCCATTGTTTACAGCAGGGATCAGCTGTTAGCCCTCAGAGCCTCCGCTGCCCTGCCTACCGCCGAGCAAGCTAACATCCCCCGCGAGGTGAGGAGGAAGAGACGCGGTACTCGGGCCGGGACCGGACGTTGCAGTAAAGTTAGGAGGTACCGGCCAGCGATTCCATCTATTATTATGGGGAATGTGAGATCTCTCCCCAGTAAAGTAGACGAACTGGCGGCTCTTACCCAACATCAGAGGAGCTACAGGGAGTGCAGCCTGATGTGCTTCACAGAGTCGTGGCTAACTGCGCTAACTCCGGACTCACACGTAAACATGGAGGATTTTCATCTGATCCAGGCCGACAGAACAGCGGAGAGTGGTCAGAAGAGAGGAGGGGGTCTGGCTGTGTTTGTGAACGATAGATGGTGTAACTCTGGTCATTTATCTATCAAAGAGACGCTATGCTGTAAGGACATTGAGCTGCTAGCAGTTAGCATGAGACCGTACTATCTACCGCGAGAGTTTACACACGTGATCATGATAGCTGTGTATGTCCCGCCCTCTGCTAACGCTGCAGCAGCCTGTGAGGTCCTGCACACTGTAACCAGCAGACTCCAAACACAGCACCCTCAGGCCCTTTTCCTGATCTCTGGGGACTTTAATCACATCTCCCTGTCCTCCACTCTCCCCACCTTCACCCATGTTACCTGCCACACCAGAGACAATAAAACATTGGACTTATTGTATGCCAACACCAAGGAGGCATACAGCTCATCACCTCTCCCTCCCCTGGGGGGCTCAGATCACAATCTGGTTCATCTCCAGCCTGTGTATAAACCTCTAGTACACAGAGAACCAGTTGTGAAACGCACAGTAAGGAAATGGTCGGCAGAGACTGAAGAGGCCCTGAGGGACTGTTTCCATTCTACTGTGTGGGAAACCTCTGCAGCCCCCTGGAGGATGACCTCAACAGCATCACAGACTGCATTACGGATTACATGAACTTCTGTGTGGACAACACCGTACCCATCAAAAAGGTACGGTGTTTTTCTAACAACAATCCATAAATAAATCCTGAAATAAAGGCTCTCCTCAAGGAGAAGAAGAGTCTTTAGATCTGGAGACAAACAGGAGCTGAGAGTTGTTCAGAAGAAGCTGAAATGGAAGATGAGGCAAGGAAAGGAAAACTACAGGAGGAAGATGGAAGAGCAGCTGCAACAGGACAACATCAGAGGGGTTTGGAACAGCCTGAAGACAATCTCAGGACAAGAACCAACCCCCCAGGCTGCAGGAGACTTGGGGTGGGTGAATGACCTAAATAAATATTTTAATAGGTTTGATCAACCACCCACCCCTCCCACAGCATCGTCCCCCCTGCTGCAATCTCCTTCATCTTCAGGGCCTGCCTGTCCTTCATCTCAGGACTTCACACCTCTCAGGTTCACAGCTCCCAGTCATCACACCCACCCCCGGCTTCTGTGGATTCCAACATACACACCCCTCCCCCGAAATCCACTCTTTCTATCTCAGCACTTCAAGTGAGGAACGAGCTTCGCAAGATCAAGATCAAGGTGCAGAAGGCTGCAGGTCCAGATGACATCAGCTCCAGGCTCCTGAGGTGCTGCAGAGATGAACTGTGTGGCATCCTAGGTTATCTGTTCAACCTGAGCCTGTCACTGGGGAAAGTACCACAGCTGTGGAAGACCTCCTGTGTGGTACCGGTACCAAAGACCTCCCATCCCAAGGACCTCAGCAGCTACAGGCCGGTAGCCCTGACATCGCATCTGATGAAGACCCTCGAGAGGTTGGTTCTAAACCATCTGCGCCCCCTGGTGAGGTCTTCATTGGATCCGCTGCAGTTTGCTTACCAGCCTGGCATCGGGGTGGAGGACGCCATCATCTATCTCCTGCACCGAGCTCTGACTCACCTGGAGAAGCCTGGAAGCACTGTGAGGATCATGTTCTTTGATTTCTCCAGTGCTTTCAACACCATCCAGCCACGACTTCTGAGAGACAAGCTGGAGATATCGGGAGTGGACCACCACATGTCCCAGTGGATGCTGGACTACCTCACAGGACGCCCACAGTATGTGAGGACACAGGGCTGTCTCTGACACGCTGGTCTGCAGTACGGGGGCCCCACACTGTGCTGGCACCCTCTACACTGCAGACTTCTCCATCAACTCCCCACGCTGCCACCTACAGAAGTTCTCTGACGACTCTGCCATAGTCGCCTCATCACAGGTGAGGACGACTCAGAGTACAGACAGTGGACTCTGGACTTTGTGGACTCGTGTCAGCAGAACCACCTGCTAACCAAGCCGGGAAAACCAAGGAGTTGGTGGTGGACTTCCGGAGACGCAGACCCACCACACTGACACCGGTGAACATCCAGGGAGTGGACATTGAGATAGTGGACTCTTATAGGTACCTGGGTGTTCACCTGAATAATAAACTGGACTGGAGCCACAACACAGGAAGGGTCAGAGCAGACGCTACCTGCTGAGGCGGCTGAGGTCATTTGGAGTCCAGGGAGCGCTTTTAAAGACCTTCTATGACTCTGTGGTGGCATCTGTCATTTTTTACAGTGTTGTATGTTGGAGCAGCAGTTTATCGGCAGCTGAGAGGAAGAGGCTGGATAAACTCATCAGGAAGGCCAGCTCTGTTCTGGGATGCACCCTGGACCCAGTGCAGGTGGTGGGAGACAGAAGGACTCTGGCCAAAATAACATCTCTGATGGACAGAGTCTCCCAGCCCATGCATGTAAATGCTGCTGAACTGCAGAGCTGCTTCAGTGACAGACTGCTGCATCTAGATGCATGAAGGAGCGTTTCTGCAGGTCCTTCCTCCCTGCAGCTGTCAGACTGTACAATCAGAACTGCTCCCAACAAACACAGATGTTTACATCTGCACTGTAACTGCAATAAGTTAATTAACCGATTCACACTACAACCTGCTCTGCCTCTTATCTGTAGTTATTTTTATTTAATTTAATAACTGTACAGTACTCTGTATATAGTAACCATTGTCCTTAATGTAAATATGTAAGAAAAATTGTGTGTATGTTTCTGTCCTGTGTCCTGTTTGTTTGTATATGTGTCTTTCTGGCTGCTGTTAAACCCTAATTTCCCCTTGTGGGACAATTAAAGGATTATTCTATTCTATTCTAACACAGCCAGATAACAGTGATGAGTTCGTTGAAAATAAAATACAGTACCCGATTGTATTCAATGCATCCTTAATGTCATGCAAAGAATTTGAGCTTCGCAGGTTATTAATTATTTCCTTTAAAGTCGAGAATGACACAGGTTCAAAAGGTTGAAAAAACCATTGATTATTCGGAAAATGGGGCTTGATTTACTGCTGCAGAATGTGGGGCTCTTAACACTGAGATTTTATCTATAAAATGATTTAGAAATTTTTCGCATAAAGCTGGGGAGGCCTCCCTCGAAACATCAGAGCAAGGATTAAAAACTGAGTTAAAGATTTTAAACAGAACTCGAGGATTGTGACTATTAGTTGCAGTTTGGCAGCCTGCCATAAGCCAAAGACTTTTTCTCATGGGATGTACCACTTTCAGATGGGTGATATAAAACAGTCCAACTGATAATAGGTTTAATTTCATAAATCCATGACTTTTCAACATCTTTGATGTCACCTGGTCAACTGTAAGTATGTAACCTTCTGGTTTCTGCTTTTTGTTGTGTATCTCTTTGGGCTGTAGCTGTACTTCAATCTACAGTTGATCTCAAACATGCTTTTCCATAATAAATACCAGCAGGACAGTGTGCAATCAACTTTTACTTTGACTCCTCAATGCACAAGGACCACCATACCATAAACACTCTCTCTGTAAACAGCAAACAAGGTTACTGTAAAAATAATTTAAATGTTGGACATAAAATTACAAAGTGAGGCAAGTAACCATAATGTTATTACATATATATTGAACATAATTGTGTATAAAATCACCAAAATAATATTGCATCATACATTTATATTATGAACTACGCAATTTAAACGTGGCCAAAAATAAATAAATACGCCTGCCATAAACAGGTCATCAGTTATTAGAGAACAACTGTCAGGCTTCATCAGTATTTTAACACTGATTTAACATTTATTTAACACTTAGATTTCAGTCTTGAACCTTAATGAAGATTTGGATGAAAAATCAACATGAATTCAATTTCAGCTTTTCCCAAAAGTCTCTGTGATTTTTAAAGTTATCTCAGGGTTCAGTAGATTGTAGTTTAGAGACAGAGCAGGGCTGGAGATGATTCAGCCTCTCAGAGACTGATTATGGTCCATCTAAGCTCACAGCAGAAGGATGAGGCCATCACGGCTGCTCCACCCTTCACAGGAGGAACCCCAACTCCTCCTGGACTAAAGGTTTGAGCAGATCACCTCTGCAGTTCTTCATCTGTCCACCAGGTGTCCTCAGTGCACCTGCATTCGCAGATCACCTGACCATCTGAGTCACCTGACCACCTGCTCCGTTTGTTTTGTTTTTTTAAAATCTTTCTTTTCCATCCATCTTCATCGGGCTCTGATCAAAATGAGTTTATTATAATGTCATTATTAATTTCTGTTTTCTATGTGTCTGTGTGTGTTTGTGGGCCTGGTGCCTCTGTCTGCCTGGACACCGATGACATCATGTGGTCCCTGTTCTGTGATTGGCTGATGTTTGTGTACGAGCTCGCAGACATTCAGAGAGTCACAGAGCTCCTGCTGATGATGATAAAGATGAAGGTGTGGGTGCTGCTCCTCGTCCTCTCTTCCGTCCTCTGTGTCTCTGCTGATGGTGAGTCTCTAAATCACTCATTAACTCTGTTTTAATGAACTTATTAAAAATATTAGTGAGCAAATGAACTCTGTCAGAAGTCCGAAACAGAAGAGACGAGCACGCGCACACATTTATCACGTGATCGTTAAACTTCACCAGCTGATTACTGGGACACAGTTTGTCTAAATATGAGCTTGTTCACAACACAAACACTGAATAACAGACACTGAATAACAGACACTGAATAAGCTCTCTGTTCTCCTCAGGTCTCTACGAGATGAACTCCATCAGCGGCTGTTCAGACACTGTTGGAGAGGATGTGCTGATACTGGATGATGAGGTGGTCTGGTACGCAGACTTCAACAAACAGACAGGTGTTGATTCTCTGCCAGCCTTTGCAGATCATCCACACTGGCAGGAAGGAATGTATGAAGAAGCTGTGGCTAATCAACAGATCTGCAGACAAAACCTGAAGGTGGCTCGTTCAGCTATGAAGGACTTCCCCAAAGAACTCGGTAAACATAACTCATCAACCACACAGTCCACATGTAAAGAACAGAAGCACGTTTCCAGCTTGGGAGTAAATCCTGTAAATATTTCACTCTGTTAAAGTGATAAAAAACAACAACAAGAGCTTTATGGCAGATAACTCGCAGAGATCCAGTTGTGACAGGCTGACAGGTTAGATCAGCTTTGCTGTCATTATCCTGACACTCAGGTGTACAGTATGTAGTTGGCTCACTCTAGTTTTAAATAACATGTGATGCAAACAACAGAATAATGGTGTTATCCTGAGGTTAATCCAAGCTCACAAAGTGTCTGTATTCACCAGATTACAGATATAAACCAGAACAAAAACACACAAAGATAATCCAAATTTGGTGAGTTAGTGTTATCTTAAAAAAACAGCAACGTGTGTGAAATGATTGTTGAGAAATCTCCAAGTATTGTGAAGAAACAGAAAATATTTTCTAAGTTAATCTTTCTGAGTTAACTTCAGTAATTAGTTCCTGCAAACTATTAATGCGTTTTTTTGAGAAAGACATGAACAAACCTGAGTGGCCTTGCAAGTCGGTTCCTATCAGTCACTTATGTTATGACAGCCCCGTCTAGATCGTGGGACTTGTTAACCAGGGATGAAGCCCAGACTGCAGGTTTCAGGGTAAGATATTACTTGCTAGAGCAACCAGTTAGATCTATTTGGACTTAAATACATTTATACTCAGATTCACACCTTTATTGTTTCACAAAAAGTTAGAAAGGGAAGTTTAGACACAGTTTAGACTTTAACAGCACATTAAAAAAATAATAATCGATTCTAATTACTTAATTAACCCACTCTGAACTAATGGTGATGTTGTTCCTAGCTTTGGAGGAGAGAGGTTGGTGGTGAGATAGGCCCTTCCAGTAGTGTAGGTATGTTCCACCTCAGTGCTCTGTGTTATTGAAAATAATAAGGAAGCTACGATTCACAGGGAGAACCTTAAAAGGCTTAAGAATCTGCAGTCCGCCTGGTAAATGATGGACGCCCAAATCCTTCTCAGAATCATAATCCAACACAGCGATGATGATGAGCAGAAATAGACGACATCATTCTGCTAAGATGTTGATCAGACTCATGTCTTTGATTAAGAACAAAGATGATCTACTTACTAGCAGCTCTCTTTAGCACTCTTATGTTTATGACAAAAGAATTTCTCTCTGCCTCGGTAAAGTTCTTCTTCTCTTGTCCTATCTTATCTTAGTTTATATTATCTTATCTTATGCTATGGAAATATTATGCTTCCTATGAAATGAAATAGGGAACCTACAGTATGTATTTCCACTTTATCACATGACATGAAACCAACAAAAAAAATCTGTTCTTGCACATTTGTGTTTTTTCCATTTTCACTAGAAACTGGAGTTCAGCAGCAGAAGCTTCTGTTTCTTTCACAGTTTTTTGTTTTCTCGTGTTATTGAGTGCAGCCTGTCGCGCGGTGTTGTGAGCAAACTGTATGTGTTTGTGCACAGATGCTCCTGACAGTGTGGAAATCTACACTATAGTAAATGTGGAGATTGGAGTCCAGAACACTCTGATCTGTCATGTGACTGGTTTCTATCCTGCTCCCGTTAACGTCACCTGGAGCAAGAACACGAAGAAAGTGGTTGAAGGAACCAGCATCACTGTTCCCTTATCCAACAAGGATGGTTCCTTCAGCCAGACGTCCAAACTGGACTTTGTTCCAAAGGGAGGAGATTTGTACGCCTGCACAGTGGAACATGTGGCCCTGACCCAACCAATTACCAAAATCTATGGTGAGTATATCAGGTTCAGTTTATTATAAAATGTACCAACAACAGTAATCACAAGGTGAGTTATATTCTAAGGCAAAGGCTGCATGTGTGCAAAGCAATGGAAGTGTGTTCAATGATCTCTAATAATATGATCTGAAATAAAAAAACAAGCAGAAAGTGTTGGTCCCAGCACAAAGACTGACTGTTTACAGATGTGAAGGTCCACGTCTCTCTCTGTCTCTGCAGAGGTGGAGGACGTTGAATCCATTCTGGGACCTGCAATATTTTGTGGAGTGGGTCTGACTGTCGGTGTCCTCGGCGTGGCAGCAGGAATCTATCTCTTCATCCGAGGAAGAAAGTGATGCTGATCGGTTGATGCTAATGTTTTAATAAATTCTGAGGTAGACACCATCCTCTGATGAACTGATTTTTATATGATTCATTACAAATGAAACATCTGGAGGAAAACTGTGGCAGCTGGTCCAAATGATCTCAGACCCTCCTCATCCTCACTGGGACTGATTATTGATGTGAAACAGAGAGTTTCACATCATTAAAGATTTACTGAGGAAACGTTGATTTCAGTGTGTTTCTGAATGTTTCTGTTGTGGAACGGTCTCATGCTGTATTTGGTGAGCTGATTTTTCTTGTGTGCAGAATGAAGATGAAGCTCGTGACTTTTTGAATTAAAATAACTGAATGTTTCTTTTTGGTATTAAATTCATTATTTTTATGGAGCAGCAAAACTGAAAAACAAATAAAAATCTGGTTAAAAGAAAGGCTAAAAAAACTCAGGCCTTATCAGACTTGTATTTCCATTAATTGTTTCAAAGGTCTTGCACGGGAACCTGAACAAATTAAACCTGATTACATTTTAAGAAAAGACTCAAACAGGTCACTGACTGAGTTGAACCACATGGTGACGGCGTTCTGAGGCAAACTTCCACAGAAAGGATGAATTCAACACAAGTTAACCTTAAATCCCACTTTGATTAACAAACAGCGTGACAATAAACAGTGGGGACATTTTTCTTTAATTTTGTATTATAAATTCCGTCTTTGTCTCTTCTTAGCATGTTGTGATGTACTCAGCGTTAGCATTAATGCTGAGATGTATTTTAGAAAAAATGCAGAACAAAAGTAAATTAAGATCAACAACAAAAAGGAACAAAGTCGGCGATGTTAGCTCACAGACTAAAAGCTGAGTAGCTACCAGTGTGGGTGTTAATAACTCAAACATTTATTTTGATATATTGATAACATGCACAGGCTTTAGTGTAAGATGTTCTCAGCTTCCACAACCACCAGTCAGGCTGCAAAGACTCCCTGATTTGGTCAGTGAGATACTGAACAGTCCTATTGTTGACTTCACTTAGGGCTCAGAATGAAGCCTCCAGACTCCAAACTACTGGCTTCTTTCAGTCACCTTCAGGCCATGACACAGTTAATATTGTTTTTTTAAATCCATCAAAGTCTTGTGTCACTTCCTTCTAAAAGAAACCGCTTGCTGATCATCTTCTCTGCTCTTCCTCCTCCGTCCTCTCTTTCTTACATCTTTATCACATTATTATTAGTTTCTCTCCCTGGAAATAAAGTAAGTGTACCTTTAGCCAACAGGACGAACTGAAACTGCATAAACACTGTGTGTGTATTTATTGATCTGTTAAAAAGTTTCATCTGAAACTACATGCCATAAAAATGTTTACCCTCTCTACACTTGTTTGGAGCAAGTTAGATGCTGAGTATTGTCTCCACCGCTTTATTAATATGTGCACCATGAACACGTGAGATGAGAAGTGAAAAAATGTGCTGAGGGTGTAAACTGTGAGCTGCGGGATGTTTGGGCGCTCTCTGACTGACGCACACAAAAGGAAAGAAAAAAGGTTTTATTTTTTTAATTTTTTAATTTTTTTAATTATTTTTTTTTTATCTAGACTTCATAATATGTTTGAAGTCAGTCATTCCATTATTTATAAGTTAAATAAATGATCAGATTTTGGTCTTTTTCGGTATTTCAGAGGAAGTCTGTTCGAGTTAGAGCATTTCCAGCTGAATAAATTAAAGCTCATTTCCTGGTTTCCTGTCACAGATTTCTTCCTGGCAACACATGATGCTGCAGATCATGTGACATGCCCTCTGGTTTTTAGCACTGTGTTCAGTCAGACTGTCAGAGTTTGTCAGGAGAACTCAACATGGATTCATATTTTCTCTGCGTCAGCCTCTTCTTCATCATCCTCTGCAGAGCAGGTATTATACATACACTCATCAACATTCAATCAATACACTCACATGTATGTTCAAAGAGTCTAAATGCATCAGAGATATTTTATTGATTAAATGAACGTGACATATGAGCTGGGATTAGCTTTTTGTCCTTAACCTGTGATGATCCTCCTCTTCCTCTCAGAGCTGGTTCCATTTCTTCAGTGATTGTTTAGATCACTTGTTTTCATCAGCTGACAGAGTCAAATGAGATCAAACACAAACATCAACCGGCTACTTTGTTTACCTTTTTCACTTCTTCACATTAACCTCCTGGGTCCTGTTCTATCAAAATTTTAAATGAATATCCTCATAGTTGGCTCTGATTTTTCATAAAAACAAAAATAAAGTAAAATCAAAATCTGGTAATTCTTTGTTTTTACAGTCATCGGGCCCCAATCAGCCCAAATATAAATTAAAAATGCATGTTGTGGAAGAGTTCGGGTCTTAGGAGGTTAATAATGAATACACCAATCATCACTGAAAGTAACTGTTGGCCTCAGTGTTCGCACAGTTTACTGGACATAAACTTTATCATTTGTTATGATATAATATTTGTTTTGCACAGTTTTTCAATATATCACTTATAATTTCTATTTTGTTTTTAGTGGATGACGTCAATTATGAAATGTATGAAGTGATATGTGTAATATTGTGATGCACTGATTTGCAAACTTTTACACTGGATGTTCTTCCTGACAGAGAGCTGTGTGTCCTCCTGGTCTCAAACCAGACACAGCCTGTACAAATGTGCAAACCTCAGCAATATTATACCATATCATGTGTTTATACAGCACAGCTGTACTAAATCGTTAGCAGTCCCCATAGGGGGTCATGTGATTGTTGGAGTTTGCTGTCTAACGTTTAACATTGTTTAACATTGAGTGTTTACAATGTAAAGCACCTTAGCAGACTGCTGTTGTGAGATGGCACTATATAAATAAAAGTGACATATTGTATTTCAAGTGATGTGACAGTGATGATGTTGCTGTTGTGGTGCTCCAACAGTAGCTGTGTGTAACTCCTGACAGTAGAGATGTGTGTGTGGGGGGACCAGCTCAGCCTGAGTGACTCTCTGATCTTTGTGTTTCAGATGGATACGAGTATTACACTTCATCCCGCTGCCTGTTTAACTCCACTGAGCTGCGGGACATAGAGTACATCAGATCTTACTATTACAACAGGATAGAGTATGTCAGGTTTGACAGCAGTGTGGGGAAGTTTGTTGGATACACCGAGTACGGTGTCAGGGAGGCAGACCAATGGAACAAGGATCCTGGACAGCTCGCCTCAATGAGAGCTCAGAAGGAGGCATACTGCACACCAAACATTGACCTCTGGTACCGAAGTGTTCTGACAAAATCAGGTGAGTCAGTGTTTCTGTGGCATCATCGGATCACCGTATAAACATCATCACACTGATGCATCATCAACACAACTCCTGCCTGGACCTTCTGCACAGTTTACAGTAACACTGCTGAAGGTTTATAATGTGACACGTTCAATAAAGCTACACGATCTCTGCAGTTCACACCGGAGTGTCTGTGGTTTGCGGCGTCCTGCTTTAGTTTGTTGCAAAATTTACCAAAGTCATTTTCATTTTCCAGCGAAACCATTCGTCAGACTTCACTGGACGAAGCCTCCCATTGATCATCATCCTGCCATATTGGCTTGCAGCGTCTACGACTTCTACCCCAAATATATCAAAGTGAGCTGGTTGAGAAACGGACAGGAAGTAACCTCTAACACCACAGCAACTGATGAGCTTCCAGATGCTGATTGGTTCTACCAGACCCACTCCTACTTGGAGTACACACCCAGGTGAGTCTAGTTTGGGCCTGCTAACAGGACTTGCTGATTCTAATTTATTCTTGTAAGTTTTTAATGTTTTCTGTCACCTGCTTATTTTTTCCCTGATGCTGTGGAGCTTCTTCAGTCTCATGTCTACTTTCTCCAGGATAGTTCCAGCGTCAGCACAGATCACCTTCCGTATTCATTTTTTCAATAAAACAGCTCTGGTCTGATCCTTGGGCGCCCTCGACTTATTTAGCTCAGTCTGGTCTGTGTCTCCAGCTCACTGACTTTCGTTTGAATAACATGAAAATGATCCACAGATGCAGATGTTCACAGCTCAGCCTGTGAAACTTCTTCCCTCTTTTCCTTCCTCATTCCTGCCACAACTAAATTCACCCAAAGTTCCCATTTCTTCTGAGCCAAGTGGTTTCAGCAGGAACTGTCTGAATTCAGCAGAGCAAAAAATAGGAAGTCCCCCAGATTGTTTTTAACAAAGCAATAAACATGTCATGACAATTTCTTTGTTTTCACTTAGTGAATATGAACATTTCCCTACATTACCGTTGCATGTGTTGATGTGTCATGTAATAAATTTCAGAGAATTCCTCAAACTGAGCCTGTGATGGACTTGAGCTAAAACATCATGAACCTCCTGTTCTAAAGGACCAGTGCTAAAGACTAAGCCTTTACACCTGGATGACGGAGATAGTCGCGTGCTTGGAACACATTTCTACAAGATGTGAAATGATCAAATGAACAAATCTTATGATTCCATAAAAAGCATTGAGTCTCCAGGTTCAAAATAATTGTGCAGCCATGCCAACTAAACCTTCCTTTTGTTACTTCGGAGTGCTACAGCAGGAAATAGAATCAGGCTGGATAACGAAAAGTCACGAATTGTAGTTCAGTGTGAGAGTCAGTGATGTTGGTTTGTGTTGTAGGTCTGGAGAGAAGATCTCCTGTATGGTGGAGCACGCCAGCCTGGAGAGACCTCTGGTTACTGACTGGGGTAAATACCTGTCTGTATCTACACACCTGTACACACCTGTGTGTCTGTCCACCTGTGTGACTCTCACCTGTGTGTCCTCAGTCCCGTCCATGTCTGAATCCAAGAAATTGATGATCGTTGGAGCCTTTGGGCTGATCCTGGGTCTGCTCTTTTTCCTGGCTGGAGTCATCTACACAAGGATGTGCAGCAGAGGTCAGAGCAGCACTCACACCAAACTGAAGCCAGTTCGTACCACAACATATGAGTTTGATGTTCATCAGCAGGATGATTTAAATCACAAACAAAGCATGAAAATTTGAATTATTAAGGGTCAGAGTTCAGAATCTCTCCTCTCTCTCTGATGTCCTTTGAGATTGTAGTAATAGTGGGGCCCCACAGGGCCCTGTAAGAGGACCTTTGTTTTTAAATCTGATATGTGAGAAATTTCCACATGAATCAGGCTAAAGGTCAGTTAAATATTAAAGATACTTACATTTATGTCTTATTCTGCCAGGAGACACTGATTAATAACTCAATATAACCACAGATAAATCTGTGGTTCTCTCCGCTGTGTCACACCACAAACACGTCAGCAAAGAATTTCCAAGTTTGCAATGTTTGAAATCTCACAAACCCGTGGAAAATATTGCCTGCAGAAAAGGAAAGAGGATCCATGACTTCCAGAAGCTGATGGCCCTTCTAAAGGGTTTGTTCAGAGTCAGGATAACTTGAGCTAAGGGATGGTTGGATTGCTTGGATCAGTTAGATCGTTGAGTTTCTTTCTCTAATGACAGTTTCTACCTCTCGGTCATGAAAGAAGTATGGCGTCTCCCCACCAGGCTAGCAGGGTGCAAATCCAAGTTTGTAAATGTGGTAACTCGAGAAGGAGGCGAAATACGAGTTTATAGTAAAAACCTCGGCCCAGTTTGAATCCAAGCGTTTCCCTGATCACTTAGGATCTTCAAATTTGTACCATAGGTGCATATACCAGGAAGGTGAGGAGTAGCTGTGGTGCCTGCCAGTATTACTTTACCAAAGCCAAAGTCTGAGCAGCATGAAACATTAGAACTGTGGCGTGTATCAGTTCAGCCTGAGTCGTCACTCTTTGACCTTTGACCCTTGCTCTCACTGTTACAGATGGATATACACCTTTGGCTCACAAGTTCAGTGAGAAGCAGCCAGAGGACTGGAACAAAGATGCTGCAGCTCTGAGCTTGTGGAGACCTCAGAAGGAGATGTTCTTCAAACCCGACTCTGAGCTCTGCTTCACAAATGTTCTGTCTAAGTCAGGTGACTCACTGTTTCTGTGACATCATCAGATCATCACATGACAGCTCAGGTCCTCACTGATTAATCAGCTCCTGAATGAACACCTGCACACTGTGACGGTTTCATCTTTGTGTTGCAGTAAAGCAGAGCCTGCTGGTTAGCTTTGCCACATGGGAAAATATTAGAGAAGTCATTACGTCATTTAGCACCAGACGGGGAGCAACAGCTGACAGCAGCTAGCAGCAGCTTTGGGTACAGCCAACAGTGTGGGTTGAGGGTGCCAGGCGTCTCTGGATTTGGTGCATTTCTTACTGTATTATGATTGCTGTTGAGACCCGTGCTGTCAGCTATACTTGTTACTGTAGTTATTTGTTTACCAGAACATTTAAAAGTGCTTAATAATCATGTTTTGTTCTTTTTCTCTGGTGTTAACGCTAGGCCCTGGCTGTGTGTGATATACCAACTGCCTGGTTTCCACATCCTTCATATAAACGCTCATAGCTCGCTGCCTAAGATGGATATACTTAGAGTCTGGGCCTGTTCAAGTAGTGCTGACATAACTGTCGTATCTGAAAGTCAGTTATCTAATTTTATAGTGATTAAAGACGTGGCAGTTGGTGGATTTAACGTTCATCACTCTGCTGTCCGAGAAAAGGCGGTGGTGTGGGGGTTAATGTAAAAGTCTGTGTTCAGGTCTTGTAGTGTAGTTGGGCTTCTTCTTGTTGCTACCACACCATCCAGCTCTCCTGGATTTCAGTGATATAATTATTGTCTCTGCTCATTCTCTCCATCTGTTGGAGTCTGTTTATCACATAGCACAGATCTAGCACACCACTGTACTTTATACTCTCTGGTTGACTGGTCCTCATGGGCCTTATGCAGGATTCAGTTCATACAGAACTGCATAGAGCATAATGCACGACTTGCAGGTCTCTTAGTTAACTTTACTTACAGACTTTAAAAGACGTATAAATGACTCATCAGTGGAAACATTAGACCATTTTAGTTATAAGACTATTTTTTTATTGTAGTCACTTTAATATGTTTGTCTGAAGCAGGTCTCTTTATAAATGAGACATCATGTATCAGTGGGACAACCTGTGTAAATAAAGCTTAAATAAGATAAATTATAATTCCAGATTAAGAGTGAAACGTTGAAAAGCTGTGTGAGGGAGCCACACAGCGAGGGAGGGATGCAGGAAACTGTGATGGTTTAAATTGTCATTATTATGTTTCAGTGATGCCGCTGATTGGTGTTCATGCCATGACGCCCCCTGGTGGTCATCATCCTGCCACGCTGCTCTACAAAGTCTACGACTTCTACCCCAAAAAGGTCGCTTCTGCTAAAGCGATAAAAGCAGCTGATTTGCTTGAGAAGACTTTACCAGATGAGCTGGAGCCCAGGTGAGTCCACAGCTCTGAGTGCAGGTACAAAGGATGAGGAGCAGATAGTTTATAAAGACACACTCGGGCTGCAGGGTGGCTTTATTTAAACCAGAAGATGAAACTGCCAGAAACATTGAGGGCTGGATCTCTGTGTGTAACCACACGTGTGCCTGCATGGTGAGCTCCTGTATGAATGAAAGGAAACACCAGTTTACATCAGGCTCAGTGTCAGGATTGTGATGTGGATGAGTCATTCTGGGCTTTTAATTGCAACAGTTTGTTTTTAATACAACTGCTTCTACATATTAGCTTTGGGCACATTCACAGTTTATAAAAGTGCACTGAGATTTTTATAAACTGTGATAACTGTGAAAGAGAGCAGACAGGACTAAGAGACAGAAACAGGACTGCTGGATGAGCTACACTCACTATGAGCAGAGACAGAGCGATGCTGTATCATCATTAGCTAAGCTCAGTACGAGTCATCTGTCTCAGCTGACATTCTTCAGTTTCTTCTTTGCTTTTAATAGAAAATGTTTCTGATTCTGAGCCAAAAAGTTAAAGTTCCTACTGTGGAAAAAAAAACCCTGTTTTTTGAAAGCCTACAAAAATACAGGAAAGCAGGTCACACATATTTATCTACAAATTAATGACACAAGATGAGAGCCGGGGCCCCTCAGCCCCCCCAAACCATATATGATTTGAATCTGATGCTACAAACACAGCAGATAAAGCCAGCACCTGCTCCTGCTGGCGCACACCAGCGTTGGTTAAAGCAGTACAGGTTTGTACAGCTCCTGGTTCAAAGCAGTCAAACCTGGTCTAACAATGTTTCCTCTGTCTGTGCCCCAGGACTGATGCTGGTTCCCAGTAGCTGATCCTGATTGTGGATTCTGCTTCTGTCTGTCAGCTGGAAGTAAAGCTGCAGCTGCTGGAAGCTCTGTGTTTGATCCAGGCTCTTTGAGTCAGGCTGAATGTGGACTGTGGTGGATCTGCTGGAGTCTCAATGTGTTTAGAGATTTCATCATGTGTGTGTGTGCAGAGTATTCTTAGAGTCTTTACACCTGTCTGACAGCAGGAGCCAACCAGGTGAGCTTCTTCCTGATGGACCTGAGCTGGAGGAAAGCCAGGTGTGTGCTGGGAAACTGAATCTTTTATTGCTTTGTTTGGCTGTCAGGCTGGAGGGGGCGGAGCTCTGTGGGTGTTTGTGTGTGTGGGACCTTCCAGTGTTAACAAACACACACGCACATAGAGATGAACCCAGACTCAGACACTGTCAGCTGTTTGCTGGATTTTACTTCCTCATTCTTTTCTCAATAAATCTGTTTCCACAGTCATGTGATCAGTTTCTTCTTTCAAACCCTGTAATGACAGAGAGCCGTTTAGGCTCTGCAGTGTGGGCGTGTGTTTACTTTGCTGTTAATAAAGTTAAGCAGATCAAACAGACAGCACACGCTGACCTCTCACCTCTGTGAGCAGCCAATCACAGCAGGCCGAGGACTAAAAAAAAACAACCTTATCTCATCCTGACCCTGTCAGTGGATCCACGATGAAGCTCTGGATCCTGAACTGAGAGCAGCCGGAGTCAAACAGAGAGTTGGAGGTGAAGCTGAGAATCTCCTGAGTGTGTCCATCAGGTTCAGATCCTGTGGTGCCGTCACTCACTGCCGTCTTTCTACAGATGTTTCTCAGCTTATAGCGTCAGAAAAAATCAGTGTGGTGTGTTTTTGACTGCTGTGTTGCAGTTTGATGGTCAGTTTTCTCAGTTTGTGACTTCTTAAAGTCTCTGTGGCCACAATCACAGCTGGGGAATCTTCTAAAACCAAGGAAGGGAGCTCTGGCTCTTCCTTTATTACCTCCTTTAGGAGGACACACTGGGTGCCCTTTATAAAATAGGAGCATATAATGCTGTCCCATAATTCACAGCAACACACTCAGACACAGATCATCATGTATGTGATGGCTGTGGTATCCATGTTTAGCGTGCTGATGTGTTTGAAATAGCTTTTGTTGTGTTGCTCTTTACTCACCTGCTGACATCCTGCAGCTCAGCAGTAAACCATCTGCATGCTGAATATGATGAATAAGATAATGAAGCTTCACCTGCCTTCAGCAGGTGCACATAGTAACTCTCTGTACTGAAACTTCTATCTCTGGAGGCTTCCTCGATGTCCGCCGACCAGTCAGTGTCTGGTGTTGATGAAAAAGAGGAGGAGGCTCAAAGGGTGGAGCTGGCGATATCAGAGCATGAGGAAGAGGTTGTTTGGGTTTCCAATGAACAACTGTATTCCAATTTCACCGTTGGTCTAAAGCAATGTTCCCTCTAATGGTTCATGTGTCTGAACACACAAACTCCCTGAGCAGCCCCTTGGACCACTGTGAGCAACAGCAGACGTGTGCACTGTGGTCACGCCAGCATCCAAGTTACATGTTTATTAAAGTAATCAAATTACAGCTTTTACATTTATGTTAGAGTACTCTTAATTAACTGCTTTACCCCACTTACAATGTTCATGAGCTGTGTAGGATGTTAACACTATTGGAAGTTAAAATAAGAGAGTCCTGTAACTCTCTGTCTGCAAAATACAGTAAATAATGATCAACGTTGGGCAATTAATTATATAGTTACTCCTTCAAAAAAGTAACTGAGTTATGCAAACAACAATGTTTTTTGCAGCTGTTTACAAAAATATGCAGCCAATGTGTTTAAACAAACATTTCAAACTATTTACAGAACAATCAGCTGTTCTGCATCAAATCTGATGCCACACAAATTATTTGTGCCACTCCAAAAAATAATTTGTGTCCACTATGAGATGAAGGAGAACAACAGCCTGATACCTGCAGGCCTGACAGCAGCAGATGTGTCACTGCTGTAACACCTGTAACATTCAGCAGTCGCCTCATTGTTCTGACACACACAACAAAACTACTGAGAGTGAGAGAGCGTTTTCCTCGTAAAATGCCGCTTTTACCATTTTTTCCTGCAGTAAATATAAACAACGATAGTATTCAGGAAGAAAACCAAACATTAGCTGTGTCCCAAAATGTCGGCTGCATCCTTCAGAGAACCCGGCTTTTGTGGTCTACGATCGAGAAGGCCGGAAGTGTGGTACAGTCTAGCCTTCTGATTAGCGTCACCGCTGTCTCGGAGTTTAATAAACTCGGCCGTCTGCTCCTTGCTATCTAAAATAAAACAGGACACTGGCGTAAATTCTCGACCGTCTCACACTTCTGTTTTAATCAGTTTTTTGTTTATCGTTTATTCATTATGTGTGAAAATCCCAAGGAACCCTTTCTCGCCTTAAAATATGTTTATTTTGTGGCCCAGAAAGATTAATAAGAGTCATTTTAAAACTTAGTAGCACCCGCCATTGTTGGCAGCTGAAATTTGGCTCGGCCGCGCTATGAATTCTGGGATATGGTGGCCTACAAAGGACACGTCGATACCCGATCCGTACCGGAAACCCGATCGGTACCCCGCATGCGCAAATCTTACGTCACTTCCTCTCTTTGCCAACATTGCGACATTCAATATATTTGAATGATACGGTTAGCGCCCAGTTAGCTCCTAGCATTTCTCAACAGCTCTGCCTCCTTTTCGACTACCAGGACATTTAAACAATGAATAATCGGTATACAAACAAATTCATGCTTTTCTCCTCAACAGAGAGCGTTCCCCAAAGAACAGCGCCGTAAAATAAGAAGAATGGCGCCTAATTACAGAGTTAATAATGCAGACTTTGTAATATGTAACGTGAACATTCATCAGCCAGATGAAGTGTTTACTGATAACTGACAGTGAGAGCAGACATCATCATCAGTATTCCAATCAATCCTCTCCACACAAACAAGCATAAATACACTCGACTATCATTAAATCAAAATCAACACACATTTGTAATGATGCTAATTCAGTTTACAATAGGGTTCCTTTGCTCGGTCAGCAGGTGGCAGTATCCTCGTACACTGGGGAGTAAACTGCCATTAAACGAACAGAAGAAGAATAAAACATCTGCACGGTACGGATCGGGTAGACCCGATTTGTACGGTCCGACTTTGCACATGCGCAGTAAGGATCGGTGAGTCCTGATCCCTAACTATCTTTTTATTTTTTTGTTTTTGTCTACATTATATTAAATGTTTCATTATCGGAAACATTTTACTTGTTATTCTTAACATCTTAACAGGTACTCTGACCCGTAACTATCGTAAAATACTTCGACCGGAAGTAGACACCTTTCGCGCATGCAGGGTACCGATCGGGTTTCCGGTACAGATCGGGTAGTGACAGGACACACCCGACCCATCCTTCAAATTCGTGGAAATGAAGGACGCATTTATCGGCCGCATTTGAAGGAGTCGACCTTCGACGCCTGGCTGTGACGTAATCGGCCTTCACATGCGCCAGGCTGCCATATCGCACCATCAGCCTCTCTGGCCAACAGTAGGTGGTAGGGTAAAGTGTCTTGCCGAAGGACACAACGACCAGGACAGACAGCCCGACCTTCCGGTTACAGATGCTCTTCCCATCCCCCTGAGCCACGGTCGCCCACATCAGCTGCCATCAGCAGGTAGACCGTTTGTCTTGAGCTTGAGTGGAGTGAAGGAATGTATTTACAGCAAAACTGTGCACAAGGTAAAGTCAGAGTTTGATACCCTTTGCACTTGAAAACAGATTATTATTGTTGTTGTTGTTATTATTATATGTATGTACTGTTTGTTTGTGCTTCATTAACAGTAGTACAGCAGTATTGGCTTAAAACCTTGCATCTGGTATTCAACATTCTAATTTTCTTATGCTTATTTTTAGCATGAGGTGCTAATAGAGCCTCATTTGGTTGTCTCATAAATGACTGTGTGATTGATTTAAATTCAGTACCATGTGTGGATACTTTAAAGGTACATTTTGGATACGGTTGAGATTTCCAGTCTGCTGTGCACCCCCAAACACCCACAGGCTCTGGGGGCAGCTCTCTGGTAATAATCTGCAGTGTTCATGCATTGCCCCTAAACGACTCAGCCATGTCCCATTCATGATTATCTGGTCAATACAAAAAGAGAAATGCAAAGAAAGTTATAAAATATCAGTCTGACAGCTCATGATAACTTCTTGTCATAATTTTAAAAAGATGTCCCATTAAAGCCTGTAAACTACAGTGAAAACAATATTATAGAATACAGAGTTATACTGAGGACATAATACTGTAAAACTGTCTGTGGATATTTTCGTTTACCTACATTTATGAGTCATCTACACCTGGAGATCTCAAAGATAGCCTACTGGCAACAGAACAATTTTAACAGGAGGCTACGTCCAATGTTATAATCTTATTATAATCAAATCAAATCACAAGCGCACTTAAAGGACAACTCACTAACCATATTCCTTCTTCGAGTTTATGTTGAGGATCAAGGAGTGAGTGAAACTCTATGTTTGTCAGAGATACATATAGTATTAAAGTTCAAGAAAAACATTCAGTAAAAGGACTAGATGTTACAATCCCTGATAATGCATTGCATTAAATGGAGGAAATCTTGAAGGATGGCTGTTTTGAGGACGGGCAGCCCAGAAACTTTACCAGCAGCACACATCATTGTGTGCCGTAACTTTCAGTCTTTTACCCAAGCTGCCATTTTTCCTTGGTTAGGTTTAGGGATTTGATTATCAAAATATAATTTGGGACACATCGTCCATCGATTCATCAGGTGTTTCGGCCCCTCCAGGGTGCACCAGGCCCACGGAGTGTGTCACTGGTTTATGTTGTATTGTTATTGCTTCTTCTATTCACTGCAACTGAAAAATATTAATTACCTCTTTAACATTTATGGAGCCTCATTTCTTCAAAGGGGTAGAAAAGGTGATAGAGAGTAGTGAGACGAAAGGGACAAGATAAAAAACTATTAAGAGGTTAACGTAAATACTTCACTACCAACCAGAATAAGGCTCTGCATTAAAAAATGTAGGAGCATTTTCCCTCTTAAACACCCATAAAAGCATAAAATGTTGAATGGTATATTTGACATAGTAATGTGGCCCTAACCCATTTGACTCAACACAGGAAACCTCACCCGGCCTGGACATGGAAAGGATGACAGATTGATAGCTCTTTCTCGTTTCTATTCTCAGGATAACAATATGTCTTATCTGCCTGGAACATAAAAGCTCCATCTCACTTTCTACACAGTCTAGACATTTTGGGAGTCATATTATCATTATTTAAACCTAAGGATTAAGTAATTTCTTTCTTTCTCACATAATATACCGACAGTGTTATACGTTTAGTCAACTCCACAAACACAGAATTGAGATATCAGCAGGTTTTTGCACTCTAAACTACTCTGACTAAAGGGTGCACAGTTGTGTGTTGGATATCCAGTAAATCATTAATTATTAAGGATAATCTTAAGTTACAAAATGAGTGTTTACATATATGTGTTTGTGTGTGTACGCCTCAGCTCACTGTGTGTCACATTTTGTCGCCATCTGGTGGGCGATTATATCTACTGCAAAGCACTTGCTAAATGTGCTGCTGAAAGACAGAATCATTGGTCTGTTGAATGGTACTCTCTGTAGAATAGTATAGTATTCTCTTTAGAATAAAGTCAATAAGTCAGAAATGTGCAAACTGGAGCACACCCCAAACAGGAAGTCCTGAGGGTGCAAAGCAGCCCCTCCAGACTGTACCACTCTGTGCCTGTCTCACAACCTTGTTTCAGAAATGCTGAGTGTTATTTGGACATGAGTATAAACAAGGATCAGAAGATCAACTCTGTTTACTGGCATTAATTGACAAATGCTGTCAGTCAAAGCAATAGTCGTGAAGGAAAACTTCTTCTTGATTCCTGATGCCACTGCCTGTTTTTTCTTCATATATATGGGTGTTGATCTATTTTTGTGTTTGACGATTTTACTGTCTTTGAATCTCAAGATGTGAATCTGTTGTGGGGGATTCAAACACAATTCTCCTGCAATCACCTCTCCCACATGCACAACTACCCAATTAAAGTCTGTATTCAATATTGGAGATGTTACATTTCAGCAGTTAGAGCCACAAATGTCTTGATGCATGCTCAATCATCCACAAACTTTTTTTTTTACTGGCACACATCATTTGTGGAGCATCTTATTGCGACACCTGATTGTTCTCTAATTTTAGTTTTAGTAATATGTTTAAATGGTTGTACAAAATGAAAAAAACAGCAGGTGTATTGGCTGCATTTTAGTTGATAAATAAATAGATAAATAGTTGTATATGTTTACAAAATGTACAGTTTATATTTGCATTTCAAGTTATAAACATTTACTCAACATGTCTGTGGGGGTTTTTTTACAGTAAAAAATACTACTAGGATTTTAAGTTCTTTGTGTGATTTCAGATCAGTAATACTAATGCAGTATGTCAGTGAAAAACAACTAAATCCAGTTGAGCTAAAAGGAATGATACCAAACAAGGCAAGGGGAAATAAAATGAAACAATCTGAGGGTGAAATACAAACATAAACTCAAAAGGAGTCAAAAGTGTCCGGTTGTATTTCAGACCTCAGTGGGTTAATCCAACAAATCATGAAAAATTACGTTTAAATTTGTTTTCATGACAGTGCAGATTTCTGACATTTTGTGTAATTTAAGCTCTAACAATGTGACTGTTTTCTAACAAAAAACAGTGGTAGACTTGTGTTTGTAAATGAACCGCCCCATGTAGTGTAGCTTTCTGGATTTTATACTTATTGTGCTACATATTTATTTATTATACAGGCTACAGTACATAAGATCAAAACTCACATGTTTTATGTAACTAAAGTGTATAATTATGTGGGCTACAGACAATAATTAAGTTACAGATGATATTTATATGAAAAACATGTATACTTACTGCATTTGAATCATTTTAACCATATGTAACCACCTGCATATGTGTTTTGATTTTGCCACCCCACTTGATTTCTCTGCCACCCTCATGCAACCCTAAGAAAATTTCTCTAGATCCACCCCTGCTCCAGATGCTTTTCTTTCCAAGCTCCTTAGACTGGCAAGTCCCTGTGTTTATTTTTATATGGTTCTCATTGTGAGTTTTAACCACAGGTTAATGTGCTGCGCCACAAAGCTCAGATCATTTCAAACTGCTTCCTTGATCATGACAAAGAAGTTTTTTGCACTCAAATGGCCTCCACAGTCACCAGATGTTACTCCAATAAAGTAGCTTTTGAATGGAATGGGAGATTTGCCTTATGGACATGGAGCTGACAAATCTGCAGCAACTGTGTGATGAAGTTATGTCAGTTTGGATCAGCATGCGTGAATATTTCCACGTGTTGAATCTCAAAAGAGATATGAAGAATGAAGGTAGGTCTACACTAGCAAGGTGTACCTTATGAACTGGCCAGTAAATTTATATTACAGTATCTGAATTAAGCAAATAATTCAGATAAAATGGGTGTATTTTAAATATGGTAATATTTCACTTTTTAAAAATACATTCCTCTTTTTCCATCAGTGATTTTTTTTTCTAGTTTGTTCATAAAGAGCAAAATATCGAGAGTGCATTTCATCATTTGCTCAGTAGGTTGTGTTATTGCTTTTTGATTGCTCTAATGTTGCCTGGATTTAGGGGGAACGTCATGAAAAGGAACAAAAATTCTTGTTATTCCTCACATACCGTTGGACAAACTTTCTAAACAGTTTAGAATAGATCAGGATAAATACAGTAAGAGTATTAAAGAAACATTTTAATATGCCTATATTTGCTTTCTTTCAGTTACAATGAATTTGAATGAATTCTATGACTCAGTTTGTAGTGTTTGTGGAGATTAGGAAATTATTTTACTGTTACCATTCATAATCATTATCATTACTATAGCATTAATTATCATTTCATCAAAGCATTTATTGAAGCTGTTGATGCTACATTAAAGTCTGTATTTCAGGTGTTAGCATAATCACATAATAATCTTTCATTGCAGGTGCAACTGTAATCATGTTATACACATTGCATTTTGGTGCTTAATAAAGAGTTGATGCTCGGTCAGATAATTGATGGTCAGAAGCTTCGGTCGACGCGACGTCCGGCCGATCTATTGAGTAAAGTGGCTTAGAGCTATGGAAAGAACACGCTTACAATGCATATACACCACATATAATCTAGAAACAGGCCTGAATAGAGGCCTGTGTGTATTCAGCAACCTGCTGCGTTGGAGTTTGCTTGGTAACAGATGACTCTGAATAAGTCAGGAAGTATACTTCTAAAATGTCTTTGTTTTTCGAGTGAGGCCATGCACTGAGGTGAGGCGAGGCGAGGCGAGGCGAGGCGAGGCACAATTCAACAACAAGGTGATTCAAAGTGCTTTACAGAGACATTAGAAACAGAAACATATAAAAAGCATGATTTAAAATTGATTAAAACAAGCAAACAAACAAACTAATTAACAAACAAACAAACAAAACAGTATATAAAATCAAAACAGATAAAATCAGAACAGTAAATAAAATCAGTAGTTAAAATGTAAGTTTTGAAATTTAAGCTTAAAAGTGTGGATTTGGTGCTTTATTCAAATGCAGCTGAGAACAGGTGAGTCTTCAACCTGGATTTAAATAAACTGAGTGTTTCAGCTGATCTGAGGCTTTCTGGGAGTTTGTTCCAGATATAAGGAGCATAAAAGCTGAATGCAGCTTCTCCGTGTCTGGTTCTGACTCTGGGAACTGATAAAAGACCGGATCCAGATGACCTGAGGGATCTGGAAGGTTCATACTGGGTCAGGAGGTCACTGATGTATTTTGGTCCTAAACCATTCAGAGCTTTATAGACCAGCATCAGAACTTTAAAGTCTATCCTCTGACGGACAGGCAGCCAGTGTAAGAACCTCAGAGCTGGACTGATGTGGTCCACTTTTGTGGTCTTAGTGAGGACTCGAGCAGCAGAGTTCTGAATGAGCTGTAGATGTCTGACTGATTTTTTAGGTAGACCTGTAAAGATGCTGTTACAGTAATCAAGCCTACTAAAGATGAATGCATGGACTAGTTTTTCCAGGTCCTGTTGAGACATCAGATCTTTTATCCTTGAAATATTCTTGAGGTGATAGTAAGCTGATTTTGTTATTGTCTTAATGTGTTTTTCTAAGTTTAGGTCTGCATCCATCACTACACCCAAATTTCTCGCCTGGTTTGTGGTTTTTAGATGTATAAATTGAAGTTCTCTGGTGACCTGTAATCGTTTTTCTTTGGCGCCAAAGACTATTACTTCAGTTTTGTTTTTGTTTAGCTGGAGAAAATTGTGGCACAACCAGTCATTAATTTCCTCAATGCATTTACCAAGCGCCTGTACAGGGCCTCGGTCTCCTGGTGACATTGTGATATATATTTGTGTGTCATCTGCATAGCTGTGGTAGTTTATTTTGTTGTTCTTTATAATCTGTGCCAGTGGGAGCATGTAAATGTTAAACAGAAGGGGTCCCAAGATGGAACCTTGGGGAACTCCACATGTGATACTTGTCTGCTCAGATGTGAAGTTACCTATTGATACAAAGTATTTCCTGTTTTCTAAGTATGTTTTGAACCAGTTTAGTACACACATATACAGTATATAGACTTGTTCCTAGGTAAGAGTTCAGACATATGTTGCTTGTAACTGCATTTATTTTGGGCCTGCATAAGTGACAGTTTAGTTCCAGAAGTAAGCGAGAGTAAGAAGGTCAACAGGAAGCTTCTGGCGGAGGAACAGAGGAAGGAACTGTTCTTTTTGAATGTGACAAAGGTTGTGGTTACTGTAACTGATGCATGTTATCTATCTGCTTTGACGCACGAGGGGCGTCATAAACGATACCCTGATATTATAAAAACAACTGCTGGTGTATTGTTCGGGGGAGATCGACGCCGACTGTGTGACAGTGTTCATCCCCCCACACGTGTGTTTAATAAGGGGGTTTTATGCTGAGGATTGTGATGGTGTATTTCCTCCACACGTGTTTAATAAAATCATTGTTTTGACGCACTTGGACCTGCGGTCGTTTGTCTCTCACCTCAATCACGAATCGGGACATGTTACAGATATAATAGAAGCCAAGTTAAGAAAAGATACCATGTCCACTGTTGATACTTTATTAACCTAATAACTGAATGAATTAATAAGCAAAAGTATGAAAGCAAGAACATTTAAAAACCTGAAAGTAGAGACTCAAATGCTTGAAAGCTTTTGGATCTAAAACCTGTCAAACATATGTGTGCTTGCTTATTGGTAGCCCAGAGCTACTTGTACTCTTTGAAGCCCACTTTATTGGTTATTAATCATAATCTCAAAGAGATAAATTAGATAAATCCAGTTTATTAGCCTACCCTTTTACAAAGACACATAGTCGAACCTTTTTGAACATTTATCCCACACTTAGAAAGGATACAGTAGATATTGTCAGCATGTCCTTCTGTTAATTCACAGAAAAAGGAAGGAATTAATCAGATAAATCTTTTAAAAGGATTGCTTCTTTCAAGTTTAGGGACATAATGAAAGATTGATTATATAATATTGTCGCGGGGTCCTCTCCTAAACTTCTCCCGAACAAATACAGGCGTAGTCGGAAAGCATTCAGTGTGGATAATTTATTTATTTTGCCGGCCTCCCAGGTGCACAAAAAGTTATTTACAAAGAAAATAGAACTGACTTAAGTCAGCACAAACAAACATCTATATACAAAACACAGTCTGCATGTTACCCTCTCTGTAACAGCTCACTGGAAAAAAAGCAAAAGCCACAGGTGGGCCCTGACCGCCTTCTCTTATACCCCATAGCCCCTCCCACTAGGCGTAATAGTCATCTCTTTATTATTATCAAACAGTCTTTCCCCCTCAGCTTATTTCCTGCTGTAGTCCTACAATACATATATGTATATACAGACATTTATGGCCACTTCCCGGCAGCCTACAGTGTTTCACAATAACACCAAACAAACCAAAAGAATAATGCAGTTCACGTGACTCTTCAAGCGCGCGCGAACCCACTATTTAAACCCCGGAACCCCATACCATCGGCTTGCATAACCCCCGTATAATCGGCGATCATAGCGAATCTCCGCGACCGGCTTTATTGAAGGTAAGTGGGAAAATATGTTGGCCACCCTCTGCGCTGCTCAAAATATACCTCTCACCCCTTTTTGTTTATCTGCCCGGTCGCCGAAAAGCCGCGCAGCCACGGTAATTGTAAAAACTAATGGTGGTGGTGCGTGTATGCGCCCAGATCAGCTGTCGGAGGCTCGGGACGGTGCGACTCCGTCACAAATATATAATATAATATATTATATCGTTTTGCCTCAACTGTCTGTATTTTGAGTGGTTGCATAACCTGCCACTGTGTGCTGTTCTTTCGCAAAATATGAGCATTATGGTATTGATGTATTCAAAGTCCATGCAAAGAACTTCTTTTCATACATGTGCAGTTGCTTGGGCTCTACGTATACTGGACAGCAGATTCTTCATGACTCTTTTCAAAACAGCAACATCCATACTCAAAGAATACTCACTCTTGACCCCTGTACTCCTTTGTTTTTCTAAATTCGACACTTTCTGATATAGGTTTTGCAGCTTTTTCTTTTTGTATTTATAGCACTTACGTGGAGTTACTTAAAGCACCAATGGATAATTACCAAGGTAATAAGTAATATCAGAAGACTGAGAACGACTCTTAGAGCTCTGGTACACGAATGGCAGAGAAACCAGACAAACACAGTTGTGTGGCTTTAAAAGTGCTTCAGTGATGTTAAGCCTTGTAAAATAAATTTGTAAACAACACAGTATTTCAACAGGTTTTAACAGAATGTCAAGTATAAAAATTTCCCCCAAAGTAGCAAAAAAATTGAATAAAATAAAATTGTGCACAAGTAAAAGAATTAGTCTTTTTTAAGTCCAAATGGTACCGGTGGGGCCCATGACAAACAGGTGTATTCCAATAGAATTCGTCCGACAAGGAGTGTGTGTGATTGTCTGTCCTACCGTACTACTTGTACAGTAGAGGATTTTAGTCCATCAATGTGCGCGTGAGTGTGCATGTATATGTATATCGTCTCCTAGGATCTTGAGTTGGCTCGCCATCCAGTGAACACTGAACACTCTGGGTCCTGGAATCGCTGACCTGGTCTTTGGATTCGTCCCATATAAAAACCTGACCTATAAACAATGGCCAAATATATGTCACGTACCCTTTAAGGATAACTCTCACAAATTAAACTAAAGTAGTGTCACAGTGCAGTAACAACTATTCAGATAAGTTATCATCAATTCAATCATCATCAGTTCAGTCACGTTGTACAACATTAAAATATCAAGTTTCAAAGGTCAAAGTATCAATATCCAAAATTTCACAGTATCAAGTTTCAATACTTATTTGTAACCTGCAGTAACATTAAAGATTATCTACAAGGTTGCAAACATTCAGGAATTATAGTCACCATATAATTCACTTTCATTGTAAACATTAATTACATCCATCAAAATAACTCACTGTACATATATATCTTATCACAAATAAATAAGTATATTACCCCTTTTAAGAAATGGAATAATATGCAAATGCTTATCAGAAATTGAACAAAGTGCAAATAATCAATTTAAGTAACACGTAAACACAAGGACTCAGTCCACAAATAGGAGTATTAAAATAGACGTGCTAAATCCCGCTTGTACCATAGGCCTACTAGTACAAGTGGAAATACACTAAAAATTACCTCCAAGTGTTCAATACTGAGTATTGTAAAACAACTGATTGACATCAAAATTTAAACAGTCTGCTCTGTTTGGCTGTAGGAGCAAGAGACTGAAAACTTGGGAGCTGGTACTAAGGAGGGACAAGAGCTGCCTAGAGCTTCACCGATTGGCTGACATGCGAGGAGTGGAGTAAAACAATAGGTTCTCATCAGAGCTCATCAACCCTCTGAGAAAACTTAACCCTTGTTTGACCAAAGCATATCATATATAATCTGCGTCCCTTCTATATTTACTGGCTGGAGCGTTTTCTGCGAGACCGGGGTGTCCGGGGGGAAGAAGCCGGTGATTGGGCCGAAGGGTAGGCTGCTAGTGAGGAACGGCAGCACGGAGGCCCTCCAAGCGCTAGCCGGGTCCCGTCAAAGGCTGATCTGCACTTCCTCAGTGAGTCTGCTGGATCCATACTGGTTGCGTCGTACTGTCACGGCTGCAGCGGCAGTCATGTGGAGGTGAGGAAGGAGGATCCAAAAGCAGACAGTGGCGGAGGTGAAAGTGGGTTTTATTTACAGTGCACAATAACCAAGGTGTGGGCAGAACTGAACATAAACCTAAACTGGAAAAGCTAAAACAAAAGGAGGACATGGAGCGAGGAGCAGAGAGACGCGGAGAAACACAAAATAATCTGAGTACACAGAAGATTCACAGCGAAACACAGACGATGCGATGAGGAGCACAGGCAGATACAAACTATAAATACACACACCAGGTAATCAGGAAATGGCACACAGGAGGGGACACAGCTGGAACTAGTGGGCATAACGAGACACAGACCTACAAAGTAAAACAGGAAACACACAGACTGTTTTACAACACAAAACTCGGGGACCCATACAGAGCACAGAGGGAGACACTGGTAGGGAAAATAAACATGACAACCAAACCCCAAGAACTAATACAAAATCAGAATAAACTAGAAAATAATAATCATAAACTCAAAGCGCTGGGTCACCGACCCAGGACCATGAGAGTACCCCCCCCAAGGGCTGGCTCCCGAAAGCCCCAAAACACACCACCAGACCTGGGTGGGCAGCGGGGGGCCCAGGAAGGAGGGCCCGGAACAGAGCAAAACAAGAGCCCCACAGGAAGGCAAACCAAATGTCCAAAACGCGCACAGAGGAGCAGAGTCTGGGGGCTGATAGCACCAAAGGCCAGGGTGAGACAGTTCAGGGGGCCGGCCATGAGGAAGGCAACGGCGGCGCCAAGAAAGCAGTTCTGAGGGCCGGCCAATGAGGAAGGCAATGGCGGCGGTGAGAAAGCAGTTCTGGAGGCCAACCGTGCAGACGGCAACCGCGGCGGTGAGGAAGTAGTTTTGGTGGCCGACCGTGCGGACAGCAACGGCGGCGGGAATGCAAGTCTGGAGGCCGGCCACACGGAAGGTGGCGGCGGCAATGAAAGTCTGGAGGCCGGCCACACGGAAGGCAGTGGCGGCGTTTAGGAGGTCGTCCACGTGGAAGACGGGGGCAGCAACAGAACACAGTTTGAATAATCAGCACTGACAGACATTTATTGAGCTCTACAAACTCAACGATGGACGATAACCTGATGATGGGTGAATTTGGAGGGCGAGCTTGAACAGGATTGACTGCTGCGTCAGTACATGCAAAAAGTCTTTGATAGGTTTATAAGATCATGTCAGCGTCAGAGCGATCCAGCGATGTTGATCAGGCAGTGTTATGTTTATATTTTCAAAAATCAACAGACTCATATTCATGTTTCTGTCTGTTAATAGGAAAATTGTACTTAGTAGTCAGTATAATCTTTTAATGATATAAGTTTGCATATGGTAGAATACTGCATGTAATCATTTGTGTGTAGAAGTATATAGTTGGTGGCATATTGAAGGAATGTCTCATCCTAGGAGGTCTGTAACATTCTAAGGTGTTCTGGCTTCACCCCCACATCCTGGGAGCATGAGAGAGGTCGTACCTTGTCTTATTGTTTTACGGTAGGATTAACGTAGCTATGTCAGTTTTAGTTTAAGTGCTTTTTTACATATAGATGAACTGTTGGATTTTCCAGACCAGCAGGTTAAGGGAAGTTGTTTATGGGGCCACACTCTGACCCCCCCCCCCCCCCCCCCCACACACACACACACACACACACACACACACACCTCCACATTCCAATGTAAGGAACAAACGCTCACTGAAGTATAAATAAAGACCGGGGCAGTTTCTCAGGGTGAGTCTCAGTCTGGAGGCTGCCCTTGCTAGCAAGAAGTTCTGTGTGTTTCTCTTCTCTGAGTCTTTACTGAAGAAGTGTTTTAGAGTATATTTTTTGACACTGTCACAGAGTGGAGACCTGTCCATGTCTACCTCTGCTGTCATATTTGGATATTAGAAACTTCCTCTTTCTGCTTGTTGGACAGTTCAGTGTTTCTTCTATCCATAGAAATATGTAAATGAGTCTGTATATAACTCATATTAACAGTGTGTGTTTGAGTCAGGGCTAAAAACAG
Source organism: Diplotaxodon limnothrissa (assembly GCF_057381915.1). NCBI lineage: Eukaryota > Metazoa > Chordata > Actinopteri > Cichliformes > Cichlidae > Diplotaxodon > Diplotaxodon limnothrissa. The sequence continues at coordinate 18,028,800 of NC_140598.1, read as the reverse complement.
TTTGTTCATATTGAAATACTGAGTACAAAGAGAGAGTGTGTTAGTTTGTTTCCTCCAAATGACAGAAAAGTCATTTTCATGTGACAGAGCGACGATGCAGTGGAGTCTGTTTCTGCTTCTTCTGATGGGTGAGTGATCATTTTACCAGGGCTCCTGATTGTTTCCACCTGAAATCCTTTAGTTTGATCAGGACTCATTAAACAAATGAACTCTTACTGAGAAAATCAAGGACTGACCTGTAAACTGGACAGTTTGATGGGAACATGAGTTTCCTGCTTGTATCAGCAGATATTCAACAGTATTTCTTCTGTTTCAGGTCAGTGTGTCTTCATCACATGTCAGCTGTATGAGTACCACTTTAGTAAAGAAGAGATGAGCTGGGATGAAGCACGGGCATACTGCAGAGAGAACTACACAGACCTGGCCAAAGTGTTTGACCTGACAGACATGAGAAGACTTCAAGACTCTGCACAGAATCAAACAGAAGCCTGGATTGGACTGTACAGCGAGCCAGGAAGAGACAACAGGACGTGGCACTGGTCTCTGCCGGGGGAGGAATACACTGAAAATAAAACCTGTTGGGGAGATACAGAGCCAAATGATGGAGCATACCCTGAGAACTGTGTGATGACAGTAGACAAGTGGGCAGATTATCCATGTAGTGACACATTTCAGTTCATCTGCTATGACGGTGAGAATATGTGGACAGTAATATGATAATACAATATTTATTAATGTTATAATGTAGTTTATAATCTGAGTTATATCATATAGTCTTGAAAGAGGCAGTTTGAAGAATGAGACGAATTAGTTGATAAAGATGTTTTTGTGTTTCTCTGTTGACTCGACAGAAACAATGAAAGACAACAAAACGTTTCATTTGATTATTATGGCGATTATGGCGAAGAAGACCTGGACTCAGGCTCAGAGCTACTGCAGACAGCATCACACCGACCTGGCCAGTGGACTCGATCAGATATACAGTGAAGAGTTTAAGACGCTGCTGAACTCTAGAGCCCCTAAGGTGAACTCGTGGATCGGCCTGTTCAGAGACAGCTGGAGGTGGTCAGATGGGAGTAACTTCTCTTTCAGATACTGGGACATGGACTCATTTAATGATGGACTAAACAACAGGACATGTGCTACGACTCTGTTAGAGAGATCAGGAAGATGGAGCTCTGCTGGATGTGACCACAGAAAGCCTTTCTTCTGCTATGATGGTGAGTTTACACAGATTTATCTCAGCTGTTTGTCCAATAGATGAACTGCTGGAGTCACTGAGAGGATTTAGGTCAGTATGTTTCTTCAGCCACTTATTTCTGCAGGTGAAGATGTTTAGCTGATGGTTGGAACAGAGATTTCTCTGTAGAGCTGCTGATTCGTCTGAAGAATCACTGAAATGTTTTCTTTTGTTCTTCCAGTGAAACTGGACCAAACATCCAGAGACTTGAAGTCCAGATTTTACTGATTTCATGTTTTCTCTGATTTTATGGCAGATAAACTGATTCTGATCAGGGAAAACCAAACCTGGGAGGAAGCCTTGACTTACTGCAGACAGACACATCATGACCTGGTTTCAATCAGCAACCCTGAGGAGCAGCGATGGGTCCAGGAAAGAGCCAAAAACGCCTCGACTCCTTTCGTGTGGCTGGGACTGCAGTACGGCTGTGCTGCACGTTTGTGGCTTTGGGTCACTGATTATGTAGTGTGCTATGAGAGGTGGGCTTCAGGGGGAAGGACTGAAGCCTGTGGCATGTCTGCAGCCATGACCACAGGAGGGCAGCACAAGTGGGTCAGTCAGAGGAGAAATGAGACATTTAATTTTATTTGTTTAAACACTAAAGTTTAAACCCAAAGTCACTTCTTAGCTGCACATGTAGATTTTCTGGGGTGAACTCTGTGTTTCTGCTCAGTGTTTACAGTCTCTGGGTTTGAAAATGACCAACAGATTGTTACCTGCAGCTTAGACATTTGCAGAGAGCAGTCTGTGTTTCATGTCCTCTCCTTTACCAGAGTCAGGAGCATCTTGGTTTCTTCCTTCATTGTTGCTGGATTGGTTCATTATTAAACTGTAGCAGGATGTTTGTTGTATTTAGTTCAGATAAGGTGAAGGTTTTAATGTTTCTGCTTCATGTGCTGTAAATCTTTGTATCGCACCATTGTATCCTCAGCTTGAATTACAAAGCCTGTCACTAAAAGCAGGTAAAACCATGTTTGTGTCATGACTCCATATGAGCTCCATAATCTGATCATGTGTTCATGAAGACAAATAAACCTTCATTTAACCAAGTCTGTCACTGTTACAGCTTTCACAGGAACAAATACAAACAGCGCCACCTAAAGGTAAAACCAGGAAACTAACATGTAGCTCCATGACATTTCCACAAATGAAGATATGCAGGAACTGGAAATGAGTCTTTCACATCACTGTGGAGGAGTTTTTGGTCGTGTTTATTTGGCAGAATTGTTTGAATTCAGACACAGAGGTTTTTCAAGTTCATCCCAAATAAACTTGATGTGATTCAATCTGATTCAGACTTTGACTCAGACACTCCAAAACGGTTGATCTAATTTCCTTGTGTTGGTGTTGTTCCCAGATCATCATACTAAATGTTGTTCCAGGATCAACATTGCAGTGACCAATCAGAATGTTGTGACGTCATACTTTTGCGACTTCGGGAAAAACCGGCGTAAAACAAAAAACTGTACTTAAGCTGCTTGAAACCGCCTCTGCCCGCCGATCAACGGACCCTAACCCTAACCGTAACCGTAACCCTTTAAGAATTGATATTGTCCTTGCAACATTGGAATTTCATAAATGCACGAATGGCTTGGCGCGCAAAGGAATAACGTCACAACAATGTGATTGGTCACTTGCAATGTTGAACCTGGAACAACATTTTCATGATGGTCTGGGAACAACACCAACACGAGGAAATCAGATCATCCCTCCAAAACCTTCATTTTGGTTGAGCCATTCAGAGTTGGACTTGCTGGTCTCTCTGCGTAACCTCAGTGCTCTTGAGGACATAAACTGATGTTTGGACATCCTCCTTCAGGATTTCTGAGAGCAGAATTCATCCTGAGGCAGTGCAGCAGCCCAGACCATCACACCACGTCTGACTGCTGCTGTGAGGTGTTTTTTTATGAAATCCTGTTATTCTGATGTCTGATGTAGCGGGACTCAAACCTTCCATAAAGTTCAGCTTTTGTCTCTTCAATCCACAGAAGAGTTTCTGAGGAGGATCATCCAGATGTGAGATGAGCCTTTGTGTTGTTTTTGCTGAGCAGTGGTTTTCTCATTTTCTCCACTCAAAAATAAATCCTAACTTCCCAAATTTAAATAAATGGCTTTATTGCTGAATTTCTGGGTCAACCTAATTTCACTAGACGTTCCCAGTATTTTCAGTGGTGGACAGATGGGATGTACCACTTTCAGAGGGCTGTTATAGAACAGTCCAACTGATGATGGGTTTCACTTCATGGTCAGCTATAAATCCATGCCTTTTGAACATGTTTGATGTTTCAACTATAAGTGGTTGAAACATGGTCAACTATAAGTAGTGATGTGACGTTCTGTATCGAGGCTTCGGAGCGTGTGTCGAGTAATGGAGGGGGCGTTTCCGCGAAGCGCGTATCGAGGCTTGCTTCATTTATGGGAGGAGCTGAAAATGATGACGTCCGAAGCCTCGCTGCCCGGCTGTACCACGTGACTGGTTCATGAAGTGGTTCGAACTTTGCCGCAAATAATCATTTTCCATACTGCCAGCATAAATATACACAGTATACTGCCATCACTACAATATAGATGTTTTACACACTCCTTTTGTTGTTGACATTTACAGGCTGTGTGCAAAATGCCACACTCTTCAAATTCATGCCAGCTATTATTTTTACGTCCAGTAGGTGTCCTGCTAGAGCAAATGAAGCTTCATGAAGCTTCGCGTTGGGGTGAACCAATTGGATGAAAAGCTTCAGTGCTTCATGGGGCTTCATCTGCCCATCACTAACTATAAGTATGTAACCTTGGTTTCTGGTTGTGGTGGTCTTACCTGGTTTCTTTTGGCTGTGGCTATACTTCAGACTACAGTTTATCTTAAAAATGCTTTTCCATATGTGATGGATGCATGCAACCACACAACTGAGATACTTAGTTACCTGACCTCCGCTCCAGTCCTTCCTGGTTTGGCTGAAAGAGGAGGCTGAGGGTGGAGCTGGTTTAAATGCAGAAGCCAATAAAGTGGAATGGACCATCTATTGTGATCATGCAGGGGGAATGGGGTTCTTCTTGAATGATGGTTATCTGTTATCTCTTTAGTTTTCACCTTTGGTGTATATAATGGTTTATTCATTTGCTATATAACTGGAGCTGTTTCTCATTGGGGCAGGTCAGTTTGTTGAGTTATGTTTTTGTTAAGTGATTTTTGAGTAGCGATCTGTTAAGTTAACCTCTTTTATGGGCCCACTTGGTTCTTAAAGACTTTATTTTTTGTTATTTTGAATTTTTGTAATCATCTTGTCCTTTTGGGGGGTATAATAAAACCCATTTTTTGAAGTTTACATTCGTGCCTGTGTGTTCCTGGCTGCTTGGTTCATGACACCATAATAAACACCAACATGACAGGACAGTGTGCACTCAGCTTTTACTTTGTTGACTCCTCAATGCACATGGCACAGGGGCCGTCACACCATAAACACTCCCTCCATAAACACGATGTAGGAACCAAGGTTACTTTGCAAAAAAGTGAGGCAAGTAACAATAAAGTCGTTACATAAACATTAAACACAAATGTGTGTAACATTACAAAATAATGTTGCATCATACATGTTTAATACTTGGCCAAAACGTAAATACATGTGCCATAACTACAGTTATAAATAGATCGTCGGTTACAACAGAACTGTCAGGTTCCACCAGTATTTCACACATTTATTCAACATTTATTTAACACTTAGATTTCAATCTTGAAATTTAATGATGATTTGGATGAAAAATCAACATTAATTCAATCTCAGCTTTTCCCAAAAGTCTCTGGGATCATCAAGATGTTTTTGGCACATCTGAGATGAGCCTTTAGTTTAATCTTGGAATTCTGCCATCCAGGCCATGTTGTTTGCTGCTTCTCTTTCTTCTTCATCTCATTTTTTAATTAGTTTGATGATCTGAAACTTTTAAATGTGACAAAAATACAAAAAAGGGAAAATCAGGGACAAGCACTGTTTCACATCACTGCACCTGAACGTAGGTTTGAAGAACCTCAAAGTCTGTTAGAGAGCTGAATCTGAGTTTAACCTGTTTGTTGCTCCAACCACAAACTGTCATCGAAGCCTGTCAGACATCAACGCAGCGGCTTACTGACCTCTGCCCCATGATGAAGGATGAGTGAAGCAGGCCTGCAGTGTGACATTATTTACTTATCTTTCTTATCATATAGCAGAGGGAGTTTTATTTTGAAAGTCCTGTCAGGGTTCAGTAGTTTGTAGTTTGGAGACAGAGCAGGACTGGAGCTGGTTCAGCCTCCCAGAGTCTGATGATGGTCCCACTGAGCTCACAGCAGAAGGATGACACCTTCACAGCTGCTCCACCCTTCACAGGAGGAACCCCACCTTTATCCAACCCCAAACTCCTCCACTGAGGTTTCACCAGATCACCTCTGCAGTTCTTCATCCATCCACCAGGTGTCCGCACCAGCAGTCCCAGATCACCTGACCATCTGTTCGGTGTTTCTTTATCAGATCTTTCTTTTCCATCCATGTGATCTTCATCAGGCTCTGATCAAAATGAGTTTTATATAATATGCTATTATTATTATCTCAGTTTGCTGTGTGTGTGTGTGTGTGTGTGTGTGTGTGTGTGTGTGTGTGTGTGTGTGTACGTACACGTTTTTACACCTGTCTGTCACCAGGAACCGCTCAGGCCCAACCAGGTGAGCTGCTTCCTGATGTCCTGAGCCTCTCATTGCTTTGTTTGGCTGTCAGGCTGGAGGGGGCGGAGCTCTGTGGGTGTTTGTGTTCTTTTCTCAATAAATCTGTGTCCACGGTCATGTGATCGGTTTCTTCTTTCAAACCCTGTAATGACAGAGAGCTGTTTTGGCTCTGCAGTGTGGGCGTGTGTTTACTTTGCTGTTAATAAAGTTAAGCAGATCAAACAGACAGCACACGCTGACCTCTGACCCCTGTGAGCAGCCAATCACAGCGGGCTGAGGAGTAAAAAAAAACAAAACCCGAGCTCATCCTGACCCATGATGAAGCTCTGGATCCTGAACTGAGAGCAGCCGGAGTCCAAACAGAGAGTCGGAGGTGAAGGTGAGAATCTCCTGTGTGTGTGTGCTGCCGACCCCATCAGGTTCCGATCCTGTGGTGCCGTCACTCACTGCTGGTGAGGGGCTTAGGTCAGATGAATAAGGTTATGAAGCTGCCTTAGCATGGTGCACAGAGAGCTCTGTAAGAGAGGAGAGAGAGGGTCAAATAGCTGAGTGGACAGCAAGCGTTATTTTCTGTGTTGCCAAGTTAAAGGCTTGGGGGGGAGCAGGTGAGTACAGTCTCCACACTGCTGAGGGTGATCTGCAGAGAACGGTGCTGCTACTCGAACCAGGCGTGTGAAGGACGGCTCAGCCCAGCAACCTCACCTGAGAGCACTTACAAGCAGAGAGAAAACTCAAACCTGCCGAGTCGTAGCAAAGCTACACATACAGAGACATTTTGGACTGGTGAAAATCTTCAGTTCTGTAAACTGAACTTTGTAAAAACTGTTAGAACAAAAGCAAAAATTAACACATAACCTCACATCCTCCAGACGCTTTTATTTCCAATCTCCTGAGACAATGAAGGTATATATTTTCCTGTTGTTGAGATTGTCCCTGTGTTTTGTGCCTGCAGAGCTGCATTGTTACCATGACTACCCACCTGACACAGGTGAGACACATGTGAAACACAGGTGAGACAAGCTCCGCCTCCTTTCGCCTGTTACCATGGTTATATCTTTCTCTCTGGAGGCTTCCTTGATGTCCGTCGACCACTCAGTGTCTGATGATGATGAAGAAGAGGAGGTGGGAGGTGCTCAGCGGACGGAGCTGCGGCTGGCGATATCAGAAGACGAGGAGGAGGCGGGACCTTTCAGTGACCTCACAGCTCTGGTGATGAGGTATCGTCATGGAGACCGGCGATGCTGTGTGCTGTTGTGTGTGGGCGGAGTCATCGTGTTCACCGCTGGTAAACAGATGCCAATCATTTTAACCGATTAGTCTCATCATGTGACTAAAGCCGGCATTGCTTCTCCCTTCCAGCGTTCCTATTGGCTTATGGGATCTTCAGTGGGCGGTACCACTGCTCACAAGCAGAGCAGGGGCATGAGCAGCAGCTGGGTGAGGCTAAAGCTCCTTCAGAAGGAGGGGCGGGGCTTTACTTGGGAGAGCTAAGATTGATGATGAGGAAGCTGCTACAGGATGAAGACATCCACAACACAGTCAGGTAATGTTCGCCACCATGGACCATAAAGGCACCAGATTATAAGGCAAAACAAGAACAGATCAATGAAGTATTCTGATTCTGAAACTAGCGAGCTAACTTCCTGCTAACTTGTAACTCTGTTAAACTTAATAAATTCCATTTTCATGGATGCCTGGATGTTAAACTTGATTGTTACACCTGGTAGAGCAGCAACGTTATTATTTTATTAACGATGAAAGAATTTAGTCGGGTCCTATTTAATAACTTCTGTGTGTATGTGTGATCAGTCGCGTGAGCCGGGCAGCTCATCCTCCAGGCTCCTCGGAGGGTACCTCTCTGGCCTCAGAGATCCTGCAGCGCTTCAGAGACCTGCAGATGGACCACACCTGGACTGAGTCGCTATACGCCACGCTGCAGTTCCCCGACAGGTAAGAGTCAGAGAAGCTCCCCCACATTCAGGACAGACCAGCAACAAAATAACCTATCATACACTTAACATGTCACATCAGGATACTTTTGGGTCTTAAATGGATGCAGCTGGTTGAAGCTCAGCGCGAGTAAAGTCCCAGCACATCCTGGTTCTTTCACTTATTGAAAGAACCATTGCTTTGAACATGTGGTCAGGCTCTGGAGCTGATTTGGAACCAGCTGATCCAGGACCAGCTGAATTAAAACTTTAACAAAAAAAGCTTTATTTTTCCTGCACCGTAGTTACTGGGTGACGGTCAGGCCCCATCTTATCTTAATGAGCTTTTTATAAAAGCTCATTAAGATAAGATGGGGCCTGATTATTTAAGACCTTGTATGTGAGGAGCAGGATTTTGAATTCAATTCTGGATTTAACAGGAAGCCAATGAAGGGAAGCCAAAACAGGAGAAATATGCTCTCTCTTTCTAGTCCCTGTCAGGACTCTTGCTGCAGCATTTTGGATCAGCTGAAGGCTTTTCAGGACATCCTGATAATAATGAATCACAATAGTCCAGCTTGGAAGTAATAAATGCATGAACTAGCTTTTCAGTATCACTCTGAGACAGGATCCTCATATGTTTTTAATGAAATCACTTCTGAAATGTTTCCAAAGCAGTGACTTGATCAGAACAAATGAGAATGACTCTGTAATAACAGTGAGAACAGCAGAAAAGGACTAACGGCTGGATTTAAAGACAGAAACCAAACCCACATTTACACACAGCTCATTATAAAGAGCTATTTAACATTTCAGCAGTGCTCTAATTTGACCACCAGAGGGTGCTACATTCATTTATTTGTGTGCAGGTCTCAGAGGAGCTCTCTGAGCTTGGTGGACTCTGCAGGTCGGGTCTCAGAAGAGATTCCTCTCAACCCTTCTGACTACTGCCCGTACAGCTCCACAGGAAATGCCACAGTGAGCCAACCAGAAAGGAAGTATCTGTCACCATGGTAACCAAAGTCCCAGTTATTGATGTATGTCTCTTTGCAGGGGGGTGTGGTCTATGCCAACTATGGCCGACCGGAGGATTTTAAATGGCTGAAACGTGAGGACGTGTCTGTGGCTGGCTGTGTGGTGGTGATGCGTGTTGGGGGCGGGGTCAGTTTTGCGGAGAAGGTCTGGTTGGCTGAGAAGAACGGGGCGAGTGGAGCTTTGATCTACCCTGACCCTGCTGATGTGCCGCAGGACCCTCGCCGCCTTGGCCTGAACACACACACTGCTGTGTCTGAACATGTAACACACACACAAACAAACATTATCCACGTCTCCTGGCCAATAAGCATCCTCATCTCCCTTCTGTTGTCCAATCACAGGTCCACCTAGGGTCAGGGGACCCCTTCACCCCTGGCTTTCCCTCCTTCAATCACACTCAGTTCCCGCCCATTCAGTCCTCCGGTCTGCCACTCATTCCAGCCCTGCCAATTACTGCCACTGTGGCCTCCAAGCTGCTTAGGTAAGCCCCACCCCTCAGGTAACCTGCCCAGGTGTGAGTGTGACTCACAGTGCTGTTCTGTGTCTCAGCCAGCTGACAGGTCCGTCCTGTCCTCGGCCCTGGCAGGGTCGGCTGCCGTACGTGCGCTGCGTTGTCGGTCCCGAGTTCAGTAACGGACGCAGAGTCCAGATGTCGGTTCAGAACGTGATGAAGCCGATCCTGCTCAACAACATCTTCTCATCACTGGAAGGCAGAGTGGAGCCAGGTACGCTCTGCTGACTACAAACACAGACAGGTGAATGTGCCACAGTGGTAAACCTCAGTATCTCCCTCCCTGTCAGACCAGTACATCATACTGGGAGCTCAGAGGGACTGTCTGGGTCCGGGAGCCGTGAAGTCCGGAGTTGGAACTGCGATCCTGCTGGAGCTGGCTCGAACCTTTTCAGCCATGGTGAAGAAGGGTAAGACTCGCCTGGATGCATGTGTGCTTACTGTGGTGGTGGGAGCTGAAATGATGCTGGCATTACTTTGGTGTGTTGATTCCTCTTATTTGTCTGAACTGATGGATTCGTTTACAGGTTTCAGTCCAAGACGCAGCTTGTTGTTTGTCAGCTGGGATGCTGGAGACTTTGGGAATGTTGGAGCAACCGAATGGCTTGAGGTTCAGTCACAGAAAATACAAACCAAACCAAATTTAACAGTTTATCAAAATAACTGCCTGACCTTGGACCTTTGACAGGGTTATCTGTCCATGCTTCACCTGAAGGCTGTGGCCTACTTCAGTCTGGACCAGGCAGTCATGGGTAACAGAGCTTGAAGCCAATCAGAAAGCATTTTCTTTGCTAACCAAACACGGTGTCTTATGTTGTCCTTCTCATCAGGTGATGAGGTCCTGTCAGCTTACACCAGTCCTCTCCTGGTTGACCTGCTGGACGCTGCCATCAGACAGGTGTGTGTGATACATCTGTGATGCATTAATACTGTGGTCACACAGCTGGATGGAGCTCATCGCCCTCACACATTTATTAAAAAAAAATAATGTTGATCCCATTTTTCTGGACCCGGAGTCCCTCAGGGATCTATACATGGACAACAGCTGACCTTTGTGTGCATGCTATGGCGATGACACACTCATTTGCAATAAACACTTTAAAAATACCAAGGTTTTAATATAATATATGAATTGAACCCCAAGATTTAGTTCTTCTGTCCATTTTGTGTGGCTGAAGTATAATTGTTGGATCATCTATGTATGCACGGTTGAGATTATTGTTTTTGAGTTGGGAACGATCCCAGACAAGCCCCAATCATGTAACAGTAAAAGCATGAATCTGTGACCACACTACAGTTAAATGTATCTACAAATAGCTTTTATTCACAAAGGTGAGTCTGTCTGTGAGACCACAGTCTGTGCCATTGCCTTTGAAAGACTAAATTACTGGACAGACAAAGGCCTTATTTTCCAGCCTCTCTTAACCATTTATCAACCAAGAATCATGCAAGCCTGGGATTATTTTCTAACTTTGGCTGTTAAATGAAAAATAAATCATCCTCATGTTTCAGAAAACGTTTTAATTTTTTCTCTAGCCCATAATGGTTGAAGAGTAGGGTCATGTGAAGTGTACATTAGGCCTTGTGCTACCATGATACACTAAATATTCCCATAAACCTCATCTTCTCAAACAGAAATAGAGTCACACTCATTTAAAGACTGCTTGGGCCCATCAGTTGAATAGAACAGAATAGAATTTACCTTTATTGTCATTGCACATGTCACAAGTACAAGTCAACGAAATGCTGTTTGCATCCATCCAGAAGTGCTTTGGCAATAATATAGATATATTACATTATATGGATCTATTATAGGTATGTTAGCATGTACACGGTATGAAGATGTTATGAATATGCTATAACTATAAGTATGTACAGGCTGTGGTAAATAAAGGGTTAACCGGAACTATCAATTGATTACCAAACCACATGATGCTGTGCATGAGTGGGCCTTCATGTGTTCCAGGTGGAGCATCCCAAACATGCAGGTCAGAGCATCTACAGCCAGGCGGAGAGAGATGGAGGTAGCTGGAGGATGTGAGGACACACACACACACACACACACACACACACACACACACGTTACTGTGATGACGCCTGACTGAGCTGCTGCTGTCTCCTCAGTACGAAGCCACTGTATCTGAACAGCGGCGCTTTCAGCTTCACGGCGTTTGCAGGAGTTCCAGCCATGGAGCTCAGATTCACAGAGGTACACGTTACACACCAACATCATACATACTCACTGTCATGGTACATGATGTCATGTTATCCGTGTCACATGTTCAGGAGCGAGCATATCCATTCATCAACACGCCATTGGACAGTGTCTCACGCCTGCAGGAGGTGCTGGGGGGTCGTCTGGGGGTCACGGGGCGGAGCTTAGGGGAGCTGGTGGGGGAAATGGTGCTGCGATTGGCCCACGACCACATCCTGCCGCTGCGCATCACTTCCTACGCCCAGACAGTGCTGCAGTTCAGTGCTCAGCTCAACAAACACTCTGCTGAGCTGCAGGTAGCTCACCTGTGTGAGTGTTTCTACACATGTTTGAACCTGTCGCTGTCATGTGACCTCTGTGTGTGTGTCCAGTCCAGAGGTTTGTCTCCTCAGTGGGTCTTCAGCGCTCGAGGAGATTACAGCCGAGCGGCAGAGACGCTGCAGAGAGCCATCGACTACAGCGACCTGCACGAGCCCACCATAACACGCTTCTACAACACTCGCATCATGAAGGTACGAGTGCTGCAAACAGTACTGGAACAGCTGAATCGTGGAGACACGAGCCCTGCACGTCTTCTCATGTGTGTCCTGCAGGTGGAGTACTACTTCCTGTCTCAGTACGTGTCTGCAGTTGAGACGCCATTCCGTCATGTGATCCACGGCCGCGGCAACCATACTCTGAGTGCGCTCACTGAGCACTTGGGCCTGCTCACCTCTGACCCCGGACGCTTCGACGAGAGCAGCTTCAGACGGCAGCTGGCGCTGTTCACGTGGACGCTGCAGGGCGCCGCCAACGCTCTGAATGGAGACGTGTGGAGCATCCACAACATGCACCGCTTCACCCACTGAGGCCTGCTCCAGAGTGATTGATTATTAATTATCGATCAGTATCTATTTATGTGCAGATATGAGTTTGCAGTGCAGACATTCAGGTCAATGATTGTTCATCAATCCTTTCACTGATTTCACTTCCATTAAAGTGTTTTACAGACAATGAGATTCTTTATCTTTCCTTTCACCTCCCAAACAGGAAGTTAACATCAGTGACATCATCATTATCATCATCACCAGCTGTCTAGCTCATATCAGTGGTATTCTTCGTGCCCATTGGTTGATGCATGTGGCTCAGAGACTGGCAGCTGCTGTTTTATAAGTTCAGACCAACTTTAACAGGTACCATGATAGTAAATCCACAGCAGTTATGGCGCCCTCTGGTGGTAGCTTTCAGCATGGTCACTGCTGGCTACACAGACAGTGCTACGAATGAAAGAAATCAAAGTGGCAGCAGTTCAGCTGGACACAAATCAGTCTCCATCTATTGATTCTAGTGATGTTCTATCAGGTTTTAAAGCACGCTGATATCCTGCTGCTGTTGAGTGCACAGTGGTGGGTGATGTAATGAAGGCGAGGAAGTGTGACACACAGAGCTGAAATATGTTGAACTATGAATCTGGTAGAGATCAAAACTGCTACACAACTGTTGTTACTTCAATATATAAGTGAACACAGTTTATGGTCTGTTGAGTGGAACAGAGACAGCTGATAACCTCTGCAGTGATGACTCCCAGCAGAATCTCTGACTGCAGTTTCAGGTTTATGATGCTCAGGTTCATTTTATTTTATATTATGCTGGTTACAAATTAGACATCACAGCTTCATTAATGGATCAAACCACAGAGCTCATCAGAGTGTCGGGCTCCCACCAGAGCTCTGAACAAACACCATGCTAACATGTGTTACAGGTACAGTGAGGCTTATCTCCACCCTTCCTATGGTAAAGAGCGTGTATGCCCTCCACCTCTCTGCCCCTGTGCAGCATGTTCAGCGGTGCTTTGTGTCAGACTGGACCAAGTCGTGCTGTGCAGTTCATCCCTTTCACTATTCTGGGGTTCACTGTAATATGGGTGGTGGTCCATGCTTTCCTGCATTCCACTTCCTGTCCTGCCTCTCTGAATGATGAGACCAGGGAACTGGGAGGAGGATCAGCTGGGTCACACAAACACTCTTTAACTGGACTCTGAGAATGAAGCTGAGGCTGCTGTTTGTGGTCCTCCTGCATGGTAGGAACACACACACACACACACACACACACACACACACACACACACACACACACACACACACACACACAGTGGTGTCAAGACTTATTATTCTGCAATGACTATGTTCAGAGTTTGTTGAAATTTTCTTCTTTCGTGTGTGCACATGTTTGTATGTCTGTGTGCTTTTGCATGTTTATGTTTTGTGTAGGTGCATGTGTGTGCAAATGTGTGTTTGTGCATGTTAGAAGAAGAGGTCTGCTGAGTGTAATGGCTGCAGATCTGAGCGGTCGGTCTGGAATCAGTTTAGAGTGGAGAACTTTATGTTTTTATTCTACTTATTTTTGATGTTATTATTGTTCGTCGCTCTTGAGGATGAACTTAACTTTGGGACAGTCATCTGAGGACAGACTGAGGTCACATGACACGTGTTAGACGGCAAGATGATCTGTGGGAGTCGATTCTTGTGTAGGCAATTATGGTCATCATCATCTGTGTGCACACATGTTGAGACACATGATTAAGTCCCGCCCACCTGTGCTGATGGTTGGCCGCGTGTCAGCGAGCGCCTGTTCTGCTGTGAATGGAGACATTTCTCTCTATGAACACAACAATGAGTGCAGTTTGTGTGGAGCTGTGTTCTGTCCTGCTGGATGAATGTGTGCTCTGTGAGGCCTCCACCCTCTTGAGCTCTGCTCTCCACCCACTGCTGACTCGCACAGAGCTTCTTTGTCCTGCATCTGTGGGAAAGACAGGTCTATGAGTCTCACTGATGATACCAATCAGATCAACAGCCACTGATCAATGGCCATGAGTCCCATTCACAGAGAGTTGGGGAATGGCTGCAATCACAGCATGTAAGATGGTGACAGATGGACCCTTAGGCCCCTCCTCCATTCAGAGATGGTCTTTCCCTTTTCACGTAAATGGCCTCCTTGACTCCGCCCTCAAACCAGCGTCCCTCCCTGTCCAGGATGTTACATCCTCAACATTGAAAGTGTCCACTGGCCTGTAGGTGTGAACAGACTGCAGAGTCCTGGCCTGACGAGGCGGCTCTGCTGTGTTGTGTCATTGGCTTCGCCAGAGGTTGTTTGGTTCCCCCGATGTATAAATCCTGCCAATCCTCCTGCACTTAACAGCGTACAATATGTTACTCTGTTTGTGTCGGGGACCCGATCCTTGGGCTGGACCAGTTTTTGTCCAGCGTGTTTTGGGGTTTAAAAGCCACAGAGACCTGGTGTTAGAAAAAATGCGTCTCAACTTCTCCAATACTCCTGACACATATGGGATCACTACAGGTTTTCTTTTAGGCAGCGGTTGTCCTTCTCTCCTGGATCAGCTGGAGCTTTCTTTAGGTGCCTTTCCAGCTTTGACAAAAGTCCAGCTGGGATAACCACATTTACTCAGGGTCCTCCTGACGTGATGTTCTTGTCCTTCCCTGGCCGTTGTGTCTGTGGGGATGGTGTTCGCTCTGTGTGTTAGCATGCTGATGAGGACCCTGATGAAGGCCACAAGCCGAAAAGCGTTGGTCTTACCTTCAAGTGTTGCTGGAGTTTCTGTATTGTGATCTTTTTCACCCTCTTCATCCACCTTGGAAGTAGGTGAAGTTGTGCCAGAAATTTTTGCTTGTAGCATCCTGATGACACCCAGTTTATGCTCCAGTGGATGATGAGAGTCAAACCTTAAATACTGATCCGTATGTGTAGGTTTACGGTACACGTCAGCTTTTAGATGTCCCCCATTACTGATGGAAATCTCACAGTCTAAGAAGGCTAACCTGCCTCTTTTCATATCCTCCCTGGTGAATTTGATGTGTCGGTCCACCGAGTTAATGTGATCCGTGAAATGCGGTACGTCTTGAGATTTGATTTTCACCCAGGTGTCATCCACATATCTGAACCAATGGCTTGGTGGTGTTCCAGGGTAGATTAGCTAAGCCCTCTTTTCCACTTCTTCCATGTACAAATTGCCCACAGTGCGTGAACTGGGGAACCCATGGCACACCCAATGGTTATCTGATCAGTGGTCATGACAATATGCATTTTAATGATGAAGGAACTGACCTCCCTGCCTATTGTTCATTCAGTGGGCAGGTTTCAGTTATTGTGCAAATGTACTGTTTATAAGGTTTGAGAAACCTGCAGTCAGCTGAGACTGAAGAAGTCTCCCACTGAAGAACAGATTCAACTTTGTGGAATCACCCGTTTCATGTTTCTCTCCTCAGTTTCTCAGCATGCCTCAGGTGTGGAGGTGTATGAGGGGGTGGATTCTGTCCTGCTGCCCTGTCAGGTAGCAAAGGATGTTTCCAGCGACACCACAGCAGCAGTGTGGGACCGTGATGAGTTCAAGAAGCCAACAGTCCACGTGCGTCTGCAGAGCGGAGATGAGCTGAAAGAACAAAACCATCGTTACTCCAACCGAACATCAATGAGAGCCGACGCTCTGCAGACTGGAGACCTCAGCCTCACTCTGAGGAACCCTACAGTCTCTGACAGTGGAACCTACACCTGCACCACCCGGAAGTATGGACGAGATCTGAGGCGGACAGAAGTATACCTGAGGGTCAAAGGTCAGTGCTGTGAACAGTCAGAGCAGAAGTGAACTCTGATTTGAATCATGTTCGATGATGGTGTGGTTGTTTGTGTTGATTACAGAACCTCCACTCTGGCCCTGGGTCCTCGCAGTTGCCCTGCTTCTCCTGGTTGTCCTGATTGTTGCCTTTGGCGTCATCCTGTATTGTGAACATAAAAGGCTTAAAACTGTAGAAGGTACGTCAGTGTGTTATAAAGTGTGCACGGTTTACAGTGAGCTGAGATTCAGTGGCTTCACCCTCCTGTTTGGTGCAGTAAAGAAATTCTGCTGAACTTAATCGGTGATGTTTTAGTTCCTTCTTCCTTCACGTTTCTTCCAAGCATTACCTCTGAAGGTAGTGAGATCTGCTTGTCATCACCCACCTGTGTTAATCACTGACACAATCAACGGAGACATGAAACTGTAAATCTGCTGCTTCTGTAATCGGGCCTGATGTAGCTGAGAGGGAAATTCATTAGAAAGAACTTCCACAGGTAAATACATAAAAAGAAGAAGGTGGAAAAGCATGTGAAGAGTTACACCAAGTAACATTAGAACAACTTTTTCGGGCGGAGCTGCTCATTTCTGCTCCACAGGTAACGACACCTGCTGAAGCAGTGGACAGCACTGCGCCCCAGTATGATCCATACCTACAGGTTAAAGAAGCTGACCGCACTCCATGATTGTCTGGCAGGACAAATGAACCAGCCGCTAATGGATGAGACACACCTGGAATAACTGACTGAAGGCTGGACAGTCCTGATCCCCAAGGATCCCCTGAAGGGACCGGTCCCACCCAACTACAAGATGATAACCTGCCTCAGTACCACATGGAAGCTCCTGTCAGACATCATAGAGGCTAAGATTGTCATGTGAGGTTATGCAGCCTGCATGTGGACCCAAATCCAGACACTCGTGCACAAAAAAAAAAACTTAGAATGGCAGCTTTATTTGCTGGAAAAACATCCATCATAACATAAACTCACAGAAAAACAAACCAAAACCTTGAGTATGAAACACAGAACTAAAACTGAAACCAGAAACAAAGAGATGCTTACAGCACATAAGGAGGTACGACGTGACAAAGGAAAACACAGGGCTAATATACACAAGGGAGTAACGAGTGAATGGGAAACAGAAAGAACCCAAACAGGGATCCTAGAGTACTTAGAGCTGTATCAACAGGGACCTTAGAGCCTTCATCAGGCGTCACAAGCACATGTTGCATTTACCAGGGACAGCTGCATATATCTACTGAGGTACAATAATCCAGGGTTAGTTCATTCGTAATATTGGACAGTGTGTGAGACACAGTGGAATTTGTGCTGTCACTAGTATTAGATATTGCTCTGAATAATCGTAAAGTTTGAAGCTGGTAGCTGATGGCTCTTAAAGACTTTCTTCTTCATCTCTCTCTCTGATGACATCTCTAATCTTTAAATCATGTGACATGTGTGACTGGGTCATGTGACGTTATGTGTTTGTCTTCATCAGCTCAACTCGTCAGTAACCCAAGGCAGACAGGGCTTCGCTGGCCATTTGGACAAAGATGACTCCTTTCCTTCGGTGAGAAATCGAAGAGTTTGAGGGGTCTGTTAGTCCGAATGAAGAACGAGGAGCTGATGAGTGAGGAGAAGACGTGAAGCTCACACCTCCACTCTGACAAGATCATGTGTGTTTCTGCTGCTCAGTGAAGCTCAGTGATGCTCTGAGAACACGAGCTTGAAGATGTTTGTTCTTCCTTTACTAACAGCTAACGAATAAGCCTCAGTGAGATGTTCTACCTGGAACATGTTTCCACATGGAAGGTTCCCTGTAATGTTATGTCTGCAGAATGAGATGAAGCACAGAGTACAGAGTGTGAGAGGAAGCTTGTTCACCAGTCTGACAGTTAAGATTCATTCAAACATTCACACCAGGCTGACACTGTGTGGACACTTCACAAGGAAAATATGTGCTCTGTTTTTAGTGTGATACAAGAATACAGCTGTTTACTAAATCATGTCACAGGATCTGTTATTGATGCTCATCAGAAAGTTTAGGCCTGGGTCATCTCACTGAGGTCTAAGTGATAGTCTGGGAATGTTGATGCCATTTTCCAAAGAAATGATTGTTCAGGAGGAGGTGACTGTGAGATAGAAAGCTCAGAGTTATTGCACCTGCTGTCTGGAACAGGACCCAGATGTTTCTCTAACATTATAACCTCATAATGACGACGATGCAGAGTGTGTTGTTCCTCAGACAAAAGCTGCAGACTGTCAGGAACCATCAGCGCTTCAGACCAGATCAGCTTTTTGATTTTTAACAAACCACAGAAAAGAAGAATATGCTTTCATGATTAAAAAGGAAGTGGTCCCAAGGATGTATGTATGCAGCAGCAAATCCACAACAAAGGTTTGAAAACTGAATATCAAAAATCCAAACTACAGCAGACAACCTGACAAAGAATTGAGAGGAAAATGAGACACAGGTCAACAGGATCAAACTAATAAGTCACAGGGGAACTAAACACAATGCACAAACTACACATGAAATCAAAAACATTAGTGTAACAGGAGATGTAACCTCATTGTATTTTAGTCACAGTGCATTCAGAACATTTGTTTATCTATCTGTGAGGGTTTACTGACAGAAAGTAGACGTTGACTCTGTGTGTGGACCGCTCACTTTACTGTCTGGTTTCATGTAAAGATGAAGCAATGTGCTCATGAATTCTGCTTTTCAATTCGTCCATTGGACGTATTTGAGGAAAATGATGGTCTCTGAGCTGTTTCTCATCTTCAGCTTCATAATAACAGATTCTCTGTGGGGTTCAGGTCAGGAGAGCTGACCAATCAACCACTGTAATAAGCATTTGGTTTAGTGTGTCTGTGAGCAGCTTTTTAATAAAGACTTTGAATGAAAAGCAGAGTCAGTTTGATTTGTGCACACAAACATCACAGACACCCGTCTGTGCTCAGAACCTCCAATCAGAGCAGGAGAAACTTTCATTCACAATTAAGTTTTATTAAATATTATTTACATACATTTCTGCAGTTTGTTTTCAGGGCTCCATAATATTTGGGACACAGCAGTGATGTGTTTCACAGGCTAAAAACGCACAGGAATAGTTCTCTCAACCAGAATAAACTGGTTTCCAACTTTAATCCGTGAAAACTTTCCAGTCTGTCAGTTCAGGCATGAAATGAATGCTAAGGCAGAACACAAGCAAACATGTGGAGTGGAGAGAGTAGACTGTTACTGTGAGCACAGTGAGACTTTCTTAGTCACACTACTGAAGGCTTCTACAACAGCCAGCATCAGGAGGGCAGAGATACAGTGAAGACACATGGGCACTAGGGGGCAGCAGAGTGTCAGCATGCTCAGTGTGGTAACAGGGAAGGCGGAGTTTAAAAATGCAGCAGTGTGAATTAATTTCCTTGGTTAGTGTAGTCGGCTGCACTTTTCAACCATCATCAGTTCTGTATCAGAAAACAGCTGAATTACTCTCCAAAAACAATGTAATATATATGTGTTGTACAAACCCCAGAGCACTGTAATTAGGGCACACACAAACATTAGTGAAGGAACATTTAACTTGTGTATAAAAAGTACAAAAAGTGAAACAGATTTAAAAAAAAAAAAAAAAAAAAAAAAAAAGAAACACAAAACCCTGTGCTCTGATTTGGTGTCACAAGTTTGAGAACAGTTTACCAGCAAATACAATGCTGAACTCTGAATGATTACAGTGTTGTTCAGGCCCTTGGTAACAATTATATTAGTAAGCGTGGTTCATAGGTCACTCCAACTATCACCAAGGAATCGATCAGCAGTGCTTGGAGACCTCCACAGTCATTCTGAAGGACTTTCACTGGCTGGTAATCTTCATCAACAAGTGGTTTATAGCTGTGACCCAGAAGATTCTGAAAAACATCATATCACCTTCATGTCTTTAAGTGTTACCCCGTGTGTCAGAAATATGTTTGAAACTGATTATTATCATTGTAGTCACAACTTTGTGTTTTTGTAGTTGTTTCGAGAACAAACTACATGTGGGCAGGTAAAAACGGACCAATCAGTTCTGAGGCCACCAAACCAAAGTGACACTGGAAGAGGTCAATCAATCAAAGCTTTATTCGCCACATGCAGGTTGCCCTGCAGTGAAATGCCCCCCCCCCCCACGACCTTACACACACAACACAGACATTACATGGGGATACAAGTCGGAGATCGGTAGCGTTACCGAAAAACACTGAAATGTACACTACAGTGGGAAAGCACAAGAGGAAAAAAAGAGACCTCTACTCATGCTGTGCTTCCATGGTAGGACAGCACAAAAAGCACATAAATGTCCACAGCACAACTTTGTGAAAGACATGACAAGCCACAGGATTGGGTGGGGGCTGAGGAGTAATCCGAAGCGAACACAGCAGCCGCCCTGCACAGCGCTACCATTCAAACAAGCATCGAAGGCGTTTGGAAAGGGAGGGGTATGAGTGTGTGCTTATCAGTGTAAGTGTATGTGTGTCCGTGTCCAGAGTTCAGCTGGACAGTGTCCTTCGCCCCGCCAGGCTAAGTAAACAGTCTACCAGCCAACCCAGGTGGCCTTGTAGGGAATGGGAAGGAACAGAGTAAACAGTCGTTATCAGGGAGTTGTTGTTCGGCTCCAGCCTTGAGCCCACAGCTGGCACCGAAGGGGTAGCCGCATTATGATGGTGATTTTTCTTTTACAAACAACTCATGAGAATTTCAAGCTGTTTTTAACACTCCGACACTGGTCTCTCAGTCTCCCGTTAATAGCTGTGAGCTTCTCCGTGATGTTATCAGCCGTCGATTCTGTGGTCTTGTCACTCTTTTTTGCTCACATAGCAGATTCTGAGACCTCACGACCGCAGCCAACTGATCCGAGGTGTAATCCAGCTCCGCCCAGAGTTGTTGTTCTGAGTTGATTCTTTCCTGATGTAATCCAACATACATACGCTCAAAGGTGTTAATCTGAGCATTCACTGCAGTCGTAAGCGCCTCCAAGCTCTTAACCATGCTGCCTTCAGTGAGCCCTTTCTGAGAAGTCGCACTTGTCGTTCCAATCCCAGCGGGCAGCCTGGTGGGGGTTTGAACAGCCGGTTCCTCTCTCTTAATTCTCCGATAACCGAGGGCCAAGCCAGCTCCGATCAGCTATCATAGTTCCGAATAGGTAGATATCTTCAGCGTCCTCGATCAACAGTCCCGCCAGGCACACGATCCTCTGCCACCCGTCCATCGTGTATCCGGTAGGGAAAGTTCCTCGGGTTCTCCTGAGCCCAGACTTCTCATTGAGAAAAGGGTGTCAATAGCATTCAGAGACCAGTTGATCAAATCCATAATTCTCTTTTAGGTTTTAGACACAGACTGTGAGAGACTGTTCCAGGGAGAGTAATAAAAAAAACAAAACAAAAAAACACGCGAGACAAGATTAGGACATGAGGAGCTAAGCAGGGAAGAAAAAGTGCGACCACCTTCGCTGAGAGCCAAAGAGAAAGCGTGAAGCTGAGATGGTGTATATATGTGCAGAGCAGAGAGAGTGGATGTAGTGAGCGAAGAATGATGAAGACTAAACTTAAAGGACAGAAGAGGAAATAATGTGAGTGAAGTTGCCCCCCCACCTTCTTCAAATCCATCATGGCACACCCACGTTTCTGCCTGTACTCACCCTTATGCAAAATAGGTGGAATTAAGACACAGTTCCAAAAGCAAACACAGTTGATCAGTGCTGAGAGTGGTCCTGTTCCTGAGCTTGGGGTGATCCTGTAATCTCTTATTGTTAGGATGCCTGGGTCGTCGACCCAGGGTTTTTGAGTTTATGATATTATTTATACTTTCTAGTCTTTGGTTTCTTTGAGTTCTGTCTTATGGCTTATGTCTCTGTCTTCTTTAGTTGCTCTGTCTCCCCTATCACCTGCATCCCCTTGTCTAGTTCGAGTCTCTGTGTATCCTTAGTTGCTATATCCCCGTGTTCAGTCAGTGTTTGTGTCTGCCCTGGTCCCACGTCTCTGTTCCCTCTGTTACAGTGCGTGCGAGTCTGTGTCTTTGTTCAGTCTGTGTTATGTGTTTCCTGTTTTACTTTGAAGGTTTCTGTCTTATCTCAGTGTGTTCAGTTTACGCTTCCTTTTGTCTCCCTGCTGTCTGTTCCTGCACGTCCTGCCCGGCCTGCACGTCCTGCACATCCTGTCCGGCCTGCTCGTCCTGCACGTTCTGTCCGGCCGATGACTGGACGTCGTTGCCGTCATGGACAGCCCTCGGAACTACGCCGCCGTCATGGACGGCCCCCTGAAATACTCTTCCACCAGTGCCTCCTGCCCGCCCGCCCGGCCTCCTGACCTGCTCGGTCGCCGTCGCTGCCTCCCGCCCGGCCGGCCTCCTGATCTGCTCAGTTGCCACCGGTGCCTTCTGCCTGGCCGGCCTCCTGAACTGTTTTCTGGGCTCTTGGACCATCAGCCTCCGGGCCGCCCCCTGAACTGCCCGGGATTGGACTATTGTGCTGTCAGCCTCCGGGCCGGCCCCCCTGAACTTTGAGACTATTGCCTGGGCCTCTGCGCCTTTCGTGAGCTCTTTTGTTTGTTTGCTTTTGGACTTTGCCTGGGCCTTGGTGCTGTTGTTTTGGACTTTGTTCCTGTTTTTTGTTCTGTTGCTTTCCGGGCTCCAGTGTTTTGCACTTTTTGTTTTGTTGTTTCTGGCTCCTTGTTTTGTTTCGAGCCCTCCATCCTGTTTCCCCCGCCGCCCACCCTGGTTGGGTTGTTTGTTTTATTTTGATGTTTTGGTTTGGGCTGTCTGGAAGCCAGCCCTTGGGGGGGGGGGGGGGGGGGGTACTGTTAGGATGCTTGGGTCGTCGACCCAGGGTTTTTGAGTTTATGATATTATTTATACTTTCTAGTTTTTGGTTTCTTTGAGTTCTGTCTTATGGCTTATGTCTCTGTCTTCTTTAGTTGCTCTGTCTCCCCTATCACCTGCATCCCCTTGTCTAGTTCGCGTCTATGTGTATCTTAAGTTCCTATATCCCCGTGTTCAGTCAGTGTTTGTGTCTGCCCTGTTCCCACGTCTCTGTTCCCTCTGTTACAGTGCGTGCGAGTCTGTGTCTTTGTTCAGTCTGTGTTATGTGTTTCCTGTTTTACTTTGAAGGTTTCTGTCTTATCTCAGTGTGTTCAATTTACACTTCTTTGGTCTCGTCAGTTCTAATTTGCCCCAGCTGTGTTTCCCTCCTGTTACTCATTCCCTGATTGCTCCCTCTGTGTATTTAAGCCCAGTGTTTCTCTGTCTGTGTTGCGATCTACCGTTTTCTTAGCTGTGTGTTCTGTCATTTCTCCAGTTTAAGTTTGTTTTGAGTTTCAGTTACGTTATATTTTTTGAGTACCTAATTAAAGCCTTTTTGAGTTCACGTCCATCTCAGGAGTCTGCACCTTGGGTCCTATTCCTGCCTGCACACAGCCACACCCAACACTTATGAACTACCTCCAACGCTCCTGTGACTGGGATGCAAGTAAAGACAGATGTAACATCTCTCTTCTCTGTACATGTCCTGTTTATAAGGTTGGGGAAACCTGCAGTCAGCTGAGACTGAAGAAGTCACCTGGATGAATGACGAAATGTTTCTCCCACTGAAAATGTCCAGATGAACAGAATCAACCTTTTGGGATTTACTTACCTTACGTGATTAAGCACGCATCAAGGCATAATTTTATTAATATCTTTAAAATGATACCAGCACCAACGTAGCACAAATGTTTGATACCACTTTTGTTGCATTTGAAGAAGGGGGGGGTAACTTCACTCACATGAAGAAATACAAATACAGTGAGCTAATGCCAGAATTATTATTATTATTATTATTATACGTATGTTGCAGTTTGTGTTTCATTAACAGTAGTACACTAGTATTGGCTTAAAACTCAACATTTCTTTATTTTCTTATGCTTATTTTTAGCATGAGGTGTTAATGGAGCCTTATTTAGTTGTCTCATAAATGACAGTGATTTAAATTCAGTACCATGCATGCATTACTTGTCTGCACAGGGATAGGCAAGTGGGAAGAAAGTTGCTCAGAGAGTGATGAGGCAGCTTCCACTCTCAACCTCGTCACTGTTTGTTGCAATGGCAATCACATTCATGTCCTCTGCAAAATATGCCTTTCCCTCGCTTCACCTGCTGCCTTGTAACAGTAAAACAGTAATAGTTATGTTGTACTTAAATGCAAAATACAACATGACTATTAAATGTTTGTTTGTTTTTAGCTTTTTATTTTACTCTTACATCACAACAAAAATATGACAAACTTTTAATTAGAACAAATTGGGGCACTTTTCAAAAAATCTTACAAATATAAAGATATTGTCATGGTTCTGGGTAAAATGCTTGCAGAAAAATAGCTTTAAGTGCAGCAGGTAAAACAGGGAAAGCGAAGCGGAGGAAGGAATTGCAGTTAGCAGTTGCTAAGCTGTGGCTGGAGCAGGCTCAAAGGAGAAAAGAAGCACACAATGTTAAAAGCAATATTACAAGCAGTAGTTGTGAAGCCTGAGGATGAAACCACAGCTCAATCCACTGCAACTACTCTAGAACAACACTGTAGAAAAGCATTAGAAAGAGTAAGAATGTTAGCAGAAAGAAGAGCCAGAGAAGAGCGTGAGAGAGGCAGAAGAGGAGGAGAGACTAAATGGAGAGGCATTAGGAGCAGCATTGAGTCCAAGACAGACTGGGCAGGTGAGGAGACAAAGGACAGAAAGTGAACACAAAGGTTGCAACCACATATCCATCCCTGACACAGCACAAAAAACAAAAACAAAAAAAAACACTACATGGTGTTTCAGCCCCAGTGTGTGCAGATGAAGAACGTTTTTCTCCTGAACCTGATCCATTCCATGAGGTGAGCACTTACCCTATGGTAGAGGTTGCTAACCTACATTTTGGAGTGGACAGGGATAACAGCCGCACCATTCGTGTTTACCGGCCATGGACCGAGTCTGAATGTGCTGTGTACCCTCCGTGTCAGAGGGTACACAGGCAAAGGGCCAGGTGATAACACCCTGCCCTATGGAGATGCAGGTTGTCTAAATTAATGGAGTGTATCAGAGATACTTTTAGAACTGCAGACTACACCAAAATTTCACAACGCACACAGAAGGAAGGAGAAGATGTTCATGAGTATCGAGGTAGATTGGAGGAAGTGTTTAAGAGGCATAGTGGACTTGAAGAGAATGCAGACCCAGCAGGCCCCTATCAACAGCAGCTGAAACATGCCTTAATGAGTGGGTTCCATCCATCCATTGCAGATTTTATCAGAAAGCAAAATGATGATGGAGTGACTCAATGTATGAACTGGGCAAGGCATGCACAGGATGTGATCAAGAGTAAAAGGAAAAAAAAAAAAATGCAAAATACATTAAATGCTGCCACATTTCATGTTGACGAAGAATCTCAGATATTTTTTCCAGGGCAGACTCGATGTGGCAGAGGCAGAGGAGGAGTCAGGGGGGGCAGAAGTAATAGGCCACCCCGGAGAGGACAAAGGAACAGGGTGAGTGTTACAGGTGTAGAAAAATAGGTCATCATGCTAAAGAGTGCCCTGAGGAACTATGAGGAGTATAGACGACCAGATCCACATAACCCCTCATATAATAAATGACTAGAATCTGCTGCCACTGCCAATACACATGCATGTTTAAACACCCCATCACACTGCCACAAACAACAACCAGTGCCCCAAACCATAGATTTGACTGAGGTTTTGTTGAATTTATCAGGAAAAGAAGTAAAACCCGTTCGCACATTAACAGTGCAGGGGAAAACTATACAGTTTTTATGTGATTCAGGGGCAGATAAAACTGTCCAGAGGGACCATGTGTCAGGAATAGACCCCTCGAACTGTGTCGTTTATGTAAAATCTGCAAACGGACAGTTAAATCAACACAGAATCTCTAAGCCAGTATGGATCAGAGATCCATCCACAGGAGAGGCAGCTCAGGGTTCAGTAGTAATGTGTCCAACATGTCCTGTGAACCTTTTGGGTAGAGATATGATGGTAAAACTTGGAATCTCAATCATTCCCATGGCTGTTGGAATGATAACTGCAGGAAAAGGAGAAACTGCTGAAATAATGGTTCACCAGGGCAGTAGCGATGTACATTACTACTGGACACTTGACCTGTCAACCTCTAGGCCAGATCAGATAAAATGTAAGATGTTGACCACAGAGATGAATTAGAATAGAATTTACCTTTATTGTCATTGCACAGGGCAACGAAATGCAGTTTGCATCCATCCAGAAGTGCTTTAGCCATGATATAGATATATTACAATATATATTAGCAATAATATAGATATGCAAGTATATTACAGAAATGGGTCTATTATGGTATGTTACACGGTGTGAAGTATGTTATGAATATTCTATAACTATAAGTATGTACAGGCTGTAGTGAGTACAAGCTATGTACAGGCTATGTACAGGCTATAAATATGAAAAAAAAAAAACTATGCAGAAATCTGAGATATACAGTTATACAGAAATGGGAACTATGCAGGTTATAAACAGTTTGTAGGATTAAAAATTATCGTATGTACAGAATGATTATTTACACAGAGCTATACAGTAGTGCAGTTAAGATAAGTGAGATATGTGGATGATTTCTAAAGAGGCTATATAAAGTGCTAGTGGTTTTGAGTGGTGGTTCAGTCCATGTTATTGTGTCTTTGGGGGTACAGTTGTCCATTGTGTGTGTAGGTGGTTGTGGGTGTGTGTATGTTCAGTCCATGAGTTTAACATGGGTCAGATGTGCACGATCTGATATCCTCGTGTTGGTGTTGTTCCCACATCATCATGAAAATGTTGTTCCAGGATCAACATTGCAAGTGACCAATCAGAATGTTGTGACGTCATACTTTTGCGACTTCGGGAGAAACCGCCTCTGTCCGCTGATCAACGGACCCTGACCCTAACCTTAACCAGGAGTCCATTATAATAGATACGAAAGTTGATGTCTCTCCTCCTCCCTCTCTCTCCCCCTCCCTTCCTCTCCCTCTCTTTTGCTTTTTTTCCAGAATGATTTATGAATGGAACCCACTTCACCAGAAACACCTAAATCCAGTCGGGGTTTAATAGACTATAACCTTTTCATCTTATGTATTGTTCTTATTTGCTAGTTTGTTTTTTGTTTTTAATTTGTTCTCCAATCACGTTCCTGGGCCCTGTTTCAGGAAGCCGGTTTGGAAAACTCAGAGTGAAAAACGACACTCACGGTTGAGTAACCCCGAACTGTCCAACTCGGAATATTCCGTTTCAGAAAGGCTGATAACAATTAGTTCAGTCAACGCGGAGTTGCTTTAACCCCAAGTGAAGCGCGCGGACGAGGATACATAAAGCCCTGATAAGCGGAGCACAGATTAAGCGAGTCACCATGGAGACGGAGGGAAAGAAGGCGCGGTCAATGTATTTCACAGCGCTTGAGGCCGAAATTCTGATGGCAGCATATGCCGATAACATGCAAATTCCGCGGAAAAAAGTAACACAGCCACAGCTGCAAAAGCATGCATGGCAAAACATAGCCGACAGAGTCAATGCGTGAGTGTTAATATAAACATTGATCGAGGGATTTCCACCCATTTAACACGTTATTTTATCATATGTTATTTTATTTGTTATTTTATACATTTTATTTTGTGATGTGATGTGAGCGCAGGTGCAACCCAACAGGCCCCAAACGTGCCTGGAAGCAAGTAAAAATGAAATATAAAAATATAGTCCAAACAGGTAAGGTGTAATTGTATTATGAGCCATAGTGCTTGGTCTGTTTGTCCCATGTAAATCAATTGCAGTTAGAGGCTACATTAATTTTCTTTCTGTAAGCACTTATTGAAATTATCTGAGCACATTACAAGTACATATTTGCTTACTCTGTATGCTCAAATGTGGCCCGTTATAGCCAACAGAAAAAAAGCGGAGGCCCGAAAAACAGGTGGGGGTCCTCCACCACCACCACTCACAGAGGCTGAGCAGTTGGCCCTCAGCCAAAACAGTGGGCGCCCTGTGGCCGAAGGCATCTCTGCGGGGACATCCTCTGAGGCAATAACCCCGCAAGACACAAGTGCCTACATAGGGGGTAAATTCAAAATAATACATGATGTGCATACATCCTTTCTTCACAGTCACCTTTGCAGTGCGACACATTCATTTGATAAACTCTTTACCATAATGGATTATTTTGTAGTGAAGTTATTTTCCGACTGATCTTGCCTTCCCTCAGCCTTGGTTGTCTTTGAGAGCATAATGACAATGAAGTGTAAGGTGATTGGTATGTTTGTTAATTGCCATTTGGTCCCTTGTAAGTTATAAGTGACCTGTATAAACCTCATATTCTATCAGTTGATGGTGGTGGTGTACTGCATCTGGTGCAGCCTCCTGTTGAGCCAGACCAACATGCAGTTGTGAGTAATACTCCACAGATTATATGAGTTTACAGTAGAACAGCAATGTTGTCTATTTCTTTACTACAGGAAAATAATGAAGAAACATTGACAGCTGTTAAGGAGGAGGAAGCAACAGAGACACTTTATGAGGTTTACATCTTTTAATACTTTGTGTACAGGAAACACAGGCGACCAATAAAGCCAGTTGAACAAAAAATCTGTTTATTCTTCTTTCAACATGTTGAGGTGATGGGTCAAAAGAAATGATTGTGACATATGGTGTCTCTGACTGCACTTCCATCTTGTATGTCCGTGGGAGGGTCAGGATGTTCATGTTTGGATCACTGCTGATGTTTGGTTCAGAAGGACAGTGTTCTCCTCTAATTGTGGCAATGTTGTGAAGAATCACACATGCCACAATAATGTCACATGCCCTTTCTGGGGTGACCCTGAGTCTTTGCAGGCACTGGAACCGGGCCTTAAGCATTCCGATAGTCATTTCAATTCTGGCTCTTGTCCTGCAATTAGCCAGATTATATCGCTGCTGTGGGCCCGGGTCAGGGTAAGGGGTAAGCAAATAGGGTAAACATGGATACCCCCTATCACCAAGCAAGTAGCCAGTGAACTCTCCTAAGACAGAAGGGTACACTTCAGTTCAAATGTCCCTGAAGCAATTGGTCTTTATATATTTTAAAGTATTCTCAACTCACCATGTCCAAATTTTGTGCTCAGTGTACATTCACGGAATATTTGTGAGTCATGGACAGAGCCTGGCCACTTGGCTTCCACATTTGTGATAATGTTGGCAGCATCACATATGATCTTCACAGTGCAGAGAACACAAATTAGCATCCATTACTATAATGAAATAATTTGTTAGTTTGACATGCTACAGGGAACTATGTACCTGTACATTAATGCTGTGGAAAGACTTCCTGTTCACATAGTCTCCTTCATTTACTGAAGGAGCAATGATTGGAATGTGAGTGCCATCTGTACAGCCAATCACGCCTGGGAACCCTGAAAATAAATGTGCAATTTAAGTAGTAGTCCAAGTATCACCACATCATACATTAAGTTTTGGTCATCCTGATACCTGCAATTTTGTGGCATCCCTCTTTGATGAATCTTGTGGGTCTATGACCGGGGAACACCACAAACGGGTACAGGAGACGTTTCAGTGCAACTGTAACATTCCTGACTGCCCGACAGACGGTAGCCTTGGAAACGTGCTCAGCGTCACCAATATTATACAGAAAGCTCCCGTTTGCAAGAAACCGAAGTGCAATACAAATAATATGCAATGAACTGAGAGCATGTCCGCGATGTGTCACATGCGTAATATATGGCCTGAGGATGTTATCCAAATAAATTATAGATTGTGCTGAGAAACGGTAACGTTCGCACAGGAAATCATCAGGAAATGATAAAATGTCCAAACGCGCTCTGATCACTCTCTCCCGGCGGAGAGCTCTGCGGAGAATTTGGGCTTCACGATCTACTGGCTCTTCAAGGAAGGGACACGCCATGTCCGACACTTCCTACTGTCAGGTTTCCGACAAAGGGGCGGAGACAGTCAGGGTTAGTTGTAGTAAACCTGCTAGGGGGCAGGTTAGCTTCACGGAGTGTGTCGTCATAGTGACTCACTGAGACTTCATCTGAACTCTCTTTGTGAAACCGAAAACCCAGAGTTTGTTAACTCAGGGTATACTTACTCAGTTTTTCCACTAAACCGGCTTCCTGAAACAGGGCCCTGCTCCGGATGTTACCCAGTGTCGGGTTCTCCCCGTTGGCCCGCGACAGCCTCTAGACTCCCTCACGGGCCCCACTTCCCTAGTAACTAATCAGTCTTTGTTTTGGGTTCTTTTGCTTTTTTATCCCTTTTCCATTGATTTTTTTTTTTCCCACTTTCATTCAGGCAGATGGGTCACCTAAGTAACACCCAGAGTGGTACAAACCAATGAGCTCCTGGGGGGGAGGAACTTAGCTCCCACCTCCGGGATCTTCATTAACACACCTGTCCATTCTCTGCTGTGACTCCCTCTGATGAAGCAGCAGCAGGCTGCGAAACGTAAGGGAAAGAGGTTGTATTGGGCCCAAACGGAGCCTTTTTATTGATCAAATTATTGGTCTCAAAGGGTGGAATGTTAATTCTAACCCTCTGGACTTTTAGGAATTGATTTTATTGGACTTCTTTTTGTCTGAAATTTGCTTTTTAAGCTTTTTAAATTTGTTAATAAACATTTGGTTTTTTAGTATGTCAGTGAGGCCTTACCTTTTAGAGAAGTCTGCTTGAGCCCCACTTTTATTGGTTGGAGGCCAGAAGCTGTGGGCTGGAGCCCCCCTTTTTTGTCCTCCTTTTGATAAGGGACAGGACTCCACCTGCAGACAGAGTGTTTTGGACCTCTTTCACCCAGACAATACACGGATACAGCACCTGGAGTAAAAGAACTGCTGGAGACCCAGGGTGGAGTGAACTTGAGGCCCAAACACAGGAAAGCCTCGGTAACTGACTATGGATTTTTCCAACAGGTTCCAGCGGGCCCAATTCAGCCTTCCAGCGGAGGTTAGAGGGAACCCATCTGCCAAAAAACACTATAACAACATTCAGAGAGGGAGGGGGGACAAACAGGTCCACAGCGTGACCGTTATTCTGGATACCAACCATTAAATATAAATATTAGACGGGTAGCAAAATGCTATTTCAAATTAATGCAGGCCATACATCATAAAATTATTATTGATAGAGCTATTTTGACCAAAACTCACAGCGTTCATCAGACCTTCCTCCCCCACGGAGGAACTTAGGGAGGCAGTGAGCAGGAACACACAGACATGGCTACAAAATAGCCTTCTCATATTGCAGGAACATTACGCTAAGATTGTTGTAGATTATCATTATACAACATGGGACGATACAGCTTTTCAGGTCGCGGCCAATTGGATGACAAAGCGCTATAAAGCCAGGTTAGCTGCAGGCACGTTGGAGGCAGCTAGATCTTTACTTACTGAACACTTGGAAGACTCAGACATCTGCTCCCTCAGTCTGTAGAATCTTTTGAAGAAGAGACGGCAGAGGAATTAGACTTAGAGCAAGGAGGAATTCCCACCTCTGAGCCAAGTAAATAGATTAAATCAAACATCCCTGTACCCTGAAGTTCAGGTCACGAGGAATCCTACCGTTCGGGACTCTCAATCGACCCCTCTAATAGATGACCCTGCGCCATTACCACAGTTTAATAACACCAGGAACGTCTCGCCAAACCGGGTTCTCTCCTGTCGTTCCTGATAACAACCAACAGGTGACTGGATCCATTCAGGGTCCAGAACCGACAGGTGCAAGGCTTCCTGTGCTATCGCGCCCTCCTCACGAGCCTCTTTGTCCCCTCTCGACTTCACGCCCAGTGTTGGGACCAGGGGAGGGGGAGAGACCTGGGGGATTTAAGGTCAGGCCTGTGATCCCTCAAATAGATGAGGATTTTGTTCAGTCTACAACAAATTGGAAAAAACCCATGAATAAAGCAAACAGGAGCGAGGTACAAATCAGACCTGAGTCACAGAAAAAACTGATTGCAACCAAATCCCACTCATTCCATCTGACTAAAAATGTGCACTCTACTGTCTCAGTGTTCCAAGCTAGCCCAGAGATGCAAATCTGCAGTGAGGGGTCTCAAGTGACCAACAAGACCTATTCTTCTGCTGCCAGGGCCATAGCTGATGATGCAGGGGCGCCCCCTGGGGGAGCACAAAGCATGGAATTAAACTCCATAAGTGAAAGGAGTGTAAGCGGCCGAACAAACCTGGTGGGAAATAACTCTAACATGATGATGAGTGGGTCTGTCAACCACAGTGTGGCTAAACACAAAGGTATAGAGACCTCATCTGAGCCCAAAAATGACCACCTGGCCACTCCTCCAACTAACCTGGCTCCTCCCAGGGTCTCGCTCCTGTAACAACAAAGAACGGACAAGAGAGACAAGTAGTCACAGAGGATCAACAGGTTGTTAATCAGTGTCGTCCGACTTACCACAAAGCTCGTAAGGGCAGAAAAATCACAGACTGGGCGTTCTGTGGGACTCGACCAATCTGGCTCTTAGGGGACTCTAATTTGAACCACATACCGGTTTACAATAATGACAACATACAAATCGACAGTTATCCAGGGGCCTCGTTCTACCATTTTCTTCAGATTTTGGAAAAGACGCCGGTCCATCCAAATACCAAACTAGTAGTCTTATCAATAGGAATTAATAATAGGGACCAGGATGTGGATAAAACCTCCATTAAACAATTAAGAATGCTTTACAAAAAGGCACAATCTGTCTTCCCGAATGCCGATGTGTTCTTTCCCCTCATTAATTTCTTGTTTTTGCTCCCGAAAGAACAGCAGCAGAATTTGACCAGCATTAACAACTTTGAACTGTAGATAATATTACTGCAATGTTGATTTGCTACTTCTAGTGTGAGAATAAAATTATTCTTACTGCAGGAGTGGTAATAGGTCTTTAGGAGAACATGGTGTTCTCCTAAAGCTGAGAACACCATGAGAACATCATGTTCCTAGCAGACGTTACAACGTCTGCTAGGCAACACCAGCAGATGTTGCCTATTACACGAGATGTATTGGCAGACATGCAGGCCCACTCACCTACTGCAGAAAAGCAGTTGTGGCTTACAAGAGGAGCGAGCTTGCAGGATGGTGTTTGTCTGTGTGATAAACCAATACTGCCTAGGAATTTGTATAAGACTGCTGCTATTTTGAGACATGGGCTGTGCCGTGTCTCCACAGGAGGGATGATGGAAGCAGTGGAGCAACATTTTTATACTCTAGGATTTAATACCTTTTCAAAAAAAAATTGTAGGTCATGTATGATATGTTGCAAACACAATTCTCAAGGTAATTTGAGAATTAAGAGGGAAATTCCCCAGACCCAGTCACCCATTACAAGTTATTCACATGGACTTTATAGAGCTGTCCAACTGTAATAACTATAAGTACTGTTTAGTGATAGTGTGCCCTTTATCAAAGTGGGTAGAAATTTTCCCAACTAGGAAAGCCAATGCCATTTCAGTCGCCAAAGCAATATGTAAGAATATCATCCCGGAACATGGGATTCCAGAGACCATTTATAGTGATAAGGGTCCACACTTTGAAAATGAAGTGATTGGATTAATAGCACAGCATCTAGGATAACACTAAAACATTGTTCATATCACCCACAAGTGCAGGGTTGGTAGAGAGAACTAATGGCACAGTAAAGCTAAGACTTAGGAAGTCAATGGAAAAGACAGGCAGGACATGGTTAGACTGTATAGAATTAGTTAAGATGCACATGAGGATTACTCCAACAGAGAACGGTCTGACTCTTTGAGATTATATATGGTAGACCATTTAGAGTTCCAGTTTTCTGTAGTGATGACAGAAAAGCAGAAGAGGAGAACACATTAGCAGATTAGATGCTTAAAATGTTTAAAAGTAAAGTCATGAGAACAAATGATCTGCCAGATAATTCTGTTTCTCCACAGGAACAGAGCCTGAAGCCTGGGTGCTGATCAAGGCCATAAAGAGGAAGTGCTGGTCCAGTCCACAGTGGGAAGGTCCTTATCAGGTGCTGCTGACAACGCCCACAGCAGTGAAGATTGCTGAAAGAAACACTACATCAAGCGCACTGCAAGAAGACAGAGCAAACCACACCCAGTACCCGCATGGGTTTTCAACCAACTACTGGTGGCAGTTTATGAACACAACCGCTCACATAAACAAGACCAATTGTTATGCTTGTGATGCCACTGTCTACACATTCTTCTGGACTGTGGCCATATAGCATCACTGAGCGAGACAGTTTGTTTGGTTGCTTTAGCAACACACTGAGTAAAACACACTTGGAACACTGCCAACTTTTCAACTCCCCTGAACGGGAAGATTGATTCACCAGTAGCTGGGAAGGTGAATTGCTCTGGTAAGACAGATCTGCTGACCTGGCTCCAAGTATCTGATCCACTGCCGGACATACTGCTAAACAAACTGGAAGCAGGCCAGTTACCCATGTGTATCAAGGGCAATGGGTCAGCCCAAGTTGGGGATTTTCCATGGCATTTATGCAACGTCACCTATTCTTTTTGCCCTCGTTTGAACAGAATTAAGTGCCTGACGTGTTTGATGAATGCCAGGTGTGAGAGTGATGAAATTCAACGAGTAGCAGACTGCATTTGACCCCTCGTACCAAATGACACTTACTGACGGATGACAGAATGTGACCAAATGCTCAACGATCGCCTAAAGGTACGAGGGTGTTAGCAGATTGGTACTTATGTGGACATAAGGCTTACCCATCTTTACCAGCAAAATGGGGTGGTCTATGTGCACTCGTGAAATTGTCTGATCATGTTTTCTTCATGGAGAGAATTGAACATCATCCAGGATCAAAGACAAAGAGAGACGTACAGGGCTCACGGATTTAAGTGAGGTCCCCTGGAAGTTTTGAATCTGGGGACCCGGAGCCAAGTTCTTACAAGGATTGTTCCCATGGATTAGGATTGGGAAAGCTGGAACTTATGTAGAAATCAACAGATATGCACTACTGAGACATAAATTGGACCCAGACCCTTGGAACAGCCTTAGCAGAGGAGCAAAAGGCCATAAGGACAATGGTATTGCAAAATAGACTGACTTTGGACTTGATAACTGCATCGCAAGGAGGAGTATGCAAATTGATAGGAAACAGGTTGTACCACAAGGCTGGATGGCTTGGTTAATGTCTGGTCCTTGGTGGCATCTAATTTTGAAAAATATTAACTCCCGTTTTTGGACTGTTGACATTGATTTGTTTTTGTATAGGATGCATTTTACCGTGTATAAGATCAATGCTAACTAAAATGATTCCTAATACATTTATTGATTTGATCTGTTATTGTATATTTTACACATGTTTGTATGGGATATTGTATTTGTTTTAAATGTTATATACCTATGTGGTATGTGACTTTTGTTGCTATGATGCCAGGTCTCTCTTGGAAATGAGATTTGTTTACCATGATGATACTACTGATACTACTACTACTACTACTACTACTACTACTACTACTACTACTACTACTACTACTACTACTACTGATACTACTACTACATAAAATGACAGAAGCCTCTGTATAAATGACACCTGCGCTGAAAATGGTACGCAAGAGGCGCATGGCTAAGGATATACTACACAGGAATAATTTTGAGCATAAAAACAAAGGAGGGAAATGTTAAAGTGAATTGTTAAATGTTGTCATTTTTATGCTCACCATCTCTACATTGTTTTAACTCTGATGAAAGGAATTCCTTTGTCCCCCTCCACAGCCTCTCGAGGTTCGGGGGGGGGGGGGGGCTGTAATGTTTTATCACAAGCACATCTTTGTGACTGTTTGTTTGGTAAGCTTCCTGCCCTTTTTATGGCTTCACTGTGTTATCCAGGGTGAACCATACATTGGGTGTGAGGGAGGTCTCACTCACTCACTCACTCGAGGTACTTTGTATTGTTTATTGTGAACGTTTTCAATAAAAGGCAGCGAGAGGATGCCGTCGTCGGGGTCATTCGTAATGAGATTCAAAGTGCGTTTCTGAGATACCGATGAGGCCTCCCTTGCAAGTAAAACGATTGCCCGCTGTTGCCTTGTTTTTCTTTCACGGGAAGATGGACTGAGGACGGAGAATTGATGCATAGAGAAAACCCTATACCAGGAAGTCATATGCTCGACTTGATGAAGTTTTTAGCAAGCTCTAGGACAAGCGTGAAGCCAACAGGCTTGAGTTCACTTGCACGAACTTTGGCGGACCTAAAAATACCCCTGTCCACTATTGGAAACTTGTCGGTCAGAAGGGAAATAGCAGCGCTAAAAGATTCAAGAGAAACAGGAGAATCGAATCATAAAAACCTGGACCTCCATCTAATGAAATCGCCAGCCAATGAGTTCCAGGTTTGTTCCTTGGATCTGTATTTATGATCATATATGTAGGCCGTTTAAACGAGCGTTTGAGTAATGTTAATAATTCATCTTCTGCATATACTCTGAAAAAACTGTCACCAACTAGCAGCCTCATGATACTCTACAATTTTTTTTTTTTTTTTTTTTTTTTTTTTTTTAAATTGAAGCTTGAACAAAGCTGAAACCTGTCAGTAATAATCAACGAAAACTTCTTTTGGAATTGATCTCGAGAATTGAAT
This sequence comes from Diplotaxodon limnothrissa, assembly GCF_057381915.1. NCBI lineage: Eukaryota > Metazoa > Chordata > Actinopteri > Cichliformes > Cichlidae > Diplotaxodon > Diplotaxodon limnothrissa. The sequence continues at coordinate 17,991,957 of NC_140598.1, read as the reverse complement.
CATCACATGCATAAACGATCAGTGTCGTGGTGTGAGGCAGCAGCACTGTGAAGCGCTTTTCAACTTGCCATTTATCATCTGTGACAACGCTTGGCTGTCATTTGAAGGATTCATATTGAACACAAACAGTGTATATCCTTGTTCAAACTCCTGTCTGTCAATGCACAACGACAGATCTTTCAGGTTTCTCCCGGTAGCAGTGTACAGGCTGTAAAACTCTTACGGAGTGATTCTCAGCAAAATTGGGTTGAAACGCTTTGGCTGGTATTTGCTTACTCTCATGACACAAAGCCAAAAACTCTAAATTGTTATGCTGGAAATAAATGGGGGAATAAATCATATCGAACTGTAAAAGCCTTATGGTTAACCCTGCCTATGACTATATAGCGGGGCAGTGAACCCAGAAACAGATTCTCATGATGTGATATCCGCGAATTCTCGGGTATTGAAAATGTTTTTACATTAATCCGGGAAATGGGACACAATGCCTTGGCTTGCATGAGAACGGATGCGGAAGCAGAGGACACTGACTTTTCTTATGAACAATAACGTGCCCAGAATATTGAGATGGTAATTGGCATTTTGAGGCGCCATGAGGCTAAAAGCATCGCTGGCTCTCGTGAGCTTAACCCTCAAATCCACATTGAGCAGTAATCTTTCACAGAAGAGAAAAAAAAATAATAATGTCAGAGTGTAACGGGTGTTGTGGGATTTCTCTTTAATGTATTGTCCTTTAATGTATTGTCTTGATGAAATGCTTTCATGTTACTTAGTTTAGTACGTCTGGTTCACACCTCATTCATGCCGGAAAACAGACTGTGAGAAACTGGTGAATGTCTCCCAGGAGACCGAAGCCAGGAGCTCACACAGGAAGACTTGACCCCAGAGTGGGGGAGATTCACACAGGTGATTCTTCCTGTTTAGAGCCAAGGTGTGAACTGCAACTGTAAAAGCCTTTTGTTCTGTGACTGTGTTTAAAAAGGACTTGAGTGGTTCATTGTCAGAGACGACTTTCAGTGTCCCCTGACTGACGTCCCTCCTTATGCATGAGATAGCTGAAATAAAGGTGTTGTTACAACTCATCGTGTCTGCAGGCTTTGGTAATTAAAATTTCCACAACACAGGCCCAACACATGAAATCTCTTGGTCATTCGTGAAGTAAAGACATTCTTGTTCTTAGTTTGTTTTTTTTGTTTGTTTTTTTAAGAAAATATCTTGCTTACGCTTGTGTCCTGTACGTCTGATGGTTTTACCCCGGAAATGTAGCTTCACTATCGTTTTACCGTAGGTAAAGTTTACAGGCTCATTCTGATCGGTTTTCATTTCGTTATGATATTTTAGATGTGTTTGCAAGCAACAGGAATGTAGTCTGGTTTCGTAAAACAGTGTGATAATATCTCCATAATTGCCCTCTATTTTGACAGTACGCAGCAGGGGTGAGTAGCTTTCACCGACGAGCTGTAGTGCTGCTATATCAGAATAACAGAACAGGTGATAACACCCAGCCTCTATATCTGCAGGATATGAGGCAAATTTGCGCTGGAATCGCTGCAGGACACCAAGCATGCATAGATAGATGTGAATTCAAACTTTAACAATTGGTGATATTTTAGATAAATATCCGAGTTGATACGCCTAAGGCAGGCTTCAACCTCTAATCTCAGCGTGTTAGCGTCCTCATAAAAACCGGCGCGCATTCGTCTTAACCACATCATCAGGCCTCTGCTCATCATCACTCTTTTTCCTCCATTCAAAATAAGCCTTATCATTCGGGAGACTAAGCCATGTATAGGGATATGAAATTTCAGTGAGAGCCATTGAGATGGTGGGCCAAATCAACATGGAAGCAGCTACTGGTATTATTTTTTTAAATGCATTCAAACTTGCGTTTGATGGTAGTGTGACATAAAAGCCTTGCGATCTGACAGTCATGCTGACCCCGTTACCAAGGTGAGAGTGAGGTCCGGAGTTTGTTATGTGAGGTTTTTAAGCTCACAGGCTTTAACACAGCTATTAAACTTTTCAGGCCAGTTCCTACATTTCACCAGGAAATAAACCCGTCCACTCTGTTTACGTTTTAAGAGAATTGTGTCTGTGATAGAGCTTATCCTTGACAAGACCGATTTTCTGCAGCTCATGCTCGTAAAAACTACAGATAATTTCTTCCCCATCGTAAGCTTTGATTTTATAAACAGGAGGTTCTCTAGGTATGCATTGGTCAATAGTAAATATCTCACCCGTGAAGGTTTGCTCATACCGCTTATCAAACACCTCTAACTTTGGACAGCCTCACGTGATCTCCCTTTTTAAATTTCATGGCCTTTTTTCTACAAGGAATAGAAGAAGTGCCATATAGGTTTTGGAAATACTAGCGTTGCGTTGTCTGAATTAACTTCATTCGGGGCCTAACAGCTTTTTGCTGTTGTAGTAGAATTGTCTCGTTCCAGCAGTGGGTCTGTGCTCGACAGACCCAACAACTGCAATAGTTACACTCTTTCACACCAACTCTGTAATGTTGCTGTCTATTGTCGTGAAATTTATAATTACGTCTGTCAACCCTGGATATTTATTATTTGGTAAATTGTATATATTGTGCTATTCCATATCTTAACATATTGTAATATTAATAGTGTAGTCTGCTTTTGTTAATGTTATTCTGCTGGAGCAACTTTAACCCACATAATCTCCCTAGGGAATAAAGTATTCTGATATTAGAGATGCATAATTGAAATGAAAAGCATATGGAGCAATGTGTCATGCCTTGAAGCTGGTAGGAAGTGACTCCATGTGAGAATATTGGACAAACATCTCCGTTGGGGGGGGGCATACCCTGTGAAAATGTTTTTAGTCTTTTAAAATAAAATAAAAAATAAATAAATTAAAAAAAAAAAAAAAAAGGGGGAAATCTCAAAGTGAGACAGATTTGTGCCAACGCTGCGTGAGCTGATTGTTCAGAGCGAATGACAGAAACTTGCAAATCGATGTAGCTCTACCCTTCATTGGGCTAAAGTGTCCTCATTGGTAAGACCACAAGTAATGAAATAAAATAACTTCACATACATTTTTAGTCTGTGTATATGGTCCTTCCCCTGGCTTTGTTAGCCTTTGTCAGTTATGCAGATGGTGGTTTTTAAAATGTCTATCAAACAAGAACCACTTTAGACGAGTTTTGTGTGGTTCTGCTGCAGCCGTTACCACCAGACCCTGGAGTGATGACAGCAGTGTCACTGGCAGGTGTACATCATCTGTGATCCAGGTCGCATGTGGGGCGATTAGGAACCAGTGACACCTGCAAGATGAGGCCTGACACTCCTTAGATTTGCCACATGCTCAACTGCCACCTTAACATGCAGTCAAGGTCTAGAGTCTGGCTTATGAGCTACTAAATTTTAGATTCAGGTGTGTTGCAGCTGGGACACGTAAAAGTTTCGGGACACCCGCCCTCTGGCTTTAAAATGCTTGTATTAGAGAGGAAAGCACCAGAGCTTGTGGCCCTGCATGGAGCACAGATGCCAAGTTAGTATTAACCCCAATTCTTTTGTCCCCATGATAGAACAGAAACCCCACTCAGTGTGTTAAAATATTGATATTTCTTTTTATTCAATCTTCCGGAAGAAAGAGACCCCTGCACAGCCCAAACGCCAGTTGCAGGATCTCTAACATTAGAATCTCAACATATGTCTTATTTCTGTACTTTACACGTCACACAGTTTCAAACATTGCTTATATGGAAAGTTCCTCTTTTCTGTGTCTTATCTATTAATATGCCTGTGCACTAAAACTTCCTGTTTTTCAGTCTGGCTGAGCACTTAACAGTTTAATGAGCAGATATACATTAAAAAAAAACTATTTCTTTTGTCCTTAACATTAGTAGTGTTTGATGGGAAGAGCTGGAGTAGATGCCATCCGCTTTAAATGTTATCAAAAATGGGAATCACTAGTAAAACAAGCAGCTTGTTTTAATGTTGTATAGTGGCAGCGTTAGTGTTGAGATTATGTTTTTATCTTTAAGGCTAATGGCTCACTACGTCACATTTGTGTCTTGTCTTTTATGGCATAGCGTATTGTAAAATAGTCCTGATTCACTCTGATGCTGGCAGACAAACTTTAGGAAGCCGTGTGAGTCTTTACACCCTTGCTAATTATGGACAGGCAGATTATTTTTTTCCTTCTGGGAAAAAGTCAGCTATCAGTTTGCAGATGGGGAGGGCGTAAGCCTAAAGACCCAAAGCAACAGCAAGACCCAGCAGGCACAACAACCTACTGAAGACTGAGAGAGAGAGAAGCCACACTAAATACACCGGCTCCAGGAGGCGGGATAACAATGCACAGGTGAATCCAACCAAGACAATAACGAGGGCCTCCCTGCAAAAGAGGGAAATAAAAATCACAGAAAGCCACACGAGAAACTCACCTTGGAAAAAAAGAACAAAACTAAACAGAAAGGAAATCTAAAAGAAACAAACAAAGACTGGTTACCTGGTGTAGATACATCACAGCAAGTTACAACATAGATGCAAAACATCCACAAGTCTTTATCCTTGCTCTCATAATCTAATGTTTTTGACTCACACTGAGGATAACAAGGCTCAGGTGGGTCCAAAAGGGAAAAGGAACAAAGGAGGGAAAGTCCAAAAAGCCACTTCAGGATAAAAAAAGAAAAAAGAGGGAAAACATGCAGGGTTAAGAATAGATTAATAAAAATGTATTAATAAATGACTTCCGCTGCTCTTTCACTGTGTGTACATGAAAACTGAGTGGTGTTTGTTTCTCTTCACATCTTTAATTAGTGGGTCCAAATCTGAAAGGCTGAAGTGAGCGGTGGGCAGATTTTCAGGTCTGGAGATTCAATGCTTTAGTTCCTGCTGAATATTCTTAATGCGCTGCTGGACAATAAAATGTCCTTTTAATATGTAGGTATCTAGTTTTCTTTGTTTTTGTTTCTTCTTTAGTTTTTTCTATTGTAGCTACTTCACATCTTATTTTGAAGGCTAGTGCTTGCCCCGCCCTCATTAGCATCACATGTGTGATTGCTTTCACCTGTTCGCGGTTGGTTCACTGATGGTTTATAGGTCTGTGCTTTGGGAGTGCTTCAGTTTGTCCTTCTCATGCTCATGGTTATGTCTGACTCCACTCTAGGGCCTTGTCACTGCCTCCTTTTGATGCTCAGTCTTTGTCTCCCATCACAAGTCTAGCTACAGGGGAATATTGTGAACTATCTTGGGGCTGTGCATGCTGCAGTGTTTTGCATGGTAACCTGCTTTTCCTGATCAGTCAAGATGGGTTTACTAGAACTTGAAACATTACAGGAAAACTATCAAGGCTGCAGCAAAACCATGCAATGAGCTCTTGATCTTGTTGAATAATCTCTCTAAAGACAAAATACTGCAATCAGTTTGCAACTGAATTGGTTTAGTTTGCAATTCTAGGCAATTTGTCTAATAAAATAAACTGATAAATAAGTGAAAGACAATTTGTGCATGTAGATGGGGGGGGGGGCACTTCAAACTAGCTTACATTCAGAGTTTGGTTAGAACCTTAACTCAAATTTATGATCTGACATGCTGGATGATTAATGCTTCCTGTTGCACATTTAGAGGAAATGTGAAAATGAAATCTTAATGCTGAGGAAGCAGATCATGTTCCTCAGAGCTAAAGAAAATTCTGCTCAAACTCTGCAGTTACTTTGCTCCCATAAAGGGACCTTATTTTGTCCCATGGCGTCTACCAGTGGAAGATGGTCATGTCAGAATCAGAGTATGTTCCTGTGCACATGGCTCTAAACAGTGCTTTAGGTTCCCCCCACCCACCTTTGAGCTGGTGTCAGAACATTCATAAAAACTAATAATAGATCTGCTGCTCTAACCTTCAGTTTGAGTTGGTCAAAATCTTGAAGGAAGTGGAGCTCAAACATTTTAAACTATCAAACATGCAAACCTGCTCTGAAGCCAAAGCACAAATGGAGAGACAGAGAAACGAGTCCAAAATGAGGAATTGGATCACTTTGGTCTAATACCTGGAGAAGCTATATTTAAGCAAGGCAGGGGTAAACTTGGTTACATGTCTGCTTGTTTCCTTAACTGGTGTAATTCTTATCTCGGCTCCTGATGTAAGGACAGAACAACCGAACCAGACAAATGAGAAATCCTTGCCCCTGTTGTCAGTCAAGATTATATTGATGGGGACTCCTGACAGACATGTCCACAGAGCTGCTGCTTTTCAGCTCATCTTCATTTTAGGAATGAGTGAATTTCAGGAAGGACGATGAACGGAGCCATCAAACCCCAACCTGACTCTAATTCGAGTTGAATCATTTAGTTTCTGTTAATGGTGTTTTTGTGATTATACTAAAAGTTTTAAAGAGTACAGGATTAAAACAACGACTTGTTCCGCCGTGGGAGGTGGCCCTGAGAAACGTAACCCACGTGGTTTCCTCTGGAATCTGTTTGCAGGTTTTCCCTCTAGCTGTTACACAGCACAAAGCATCAGGGAGGGTGAGACGGATGTTTTGAGATCACAGATTTGATTTGAATCAGCAGAGGGCCACAGCTGGAGAGGTTTCTTCCAATTGATCCCAATATTCTTCATTCTTAGTGATCATCAGTCATGAGCAGGCTGGGGACACTGAGCCTGAAAGCAGGTCTGATGGTCAGAAAGGTCCTGGTATTAATATTTAGCGCAAAGAACCAGTAAGTGTCCACCAGATTAGTGAATGATAAAAATTAACAATGAGAACTGTCCATAGAAGCATTACACCAACATTCCTATGGAGCCTAAGAGTCCAGGTATATGCTTCTGCTTCTATTTATTTCTTTGAATAGTTCAGTCATAAACTGACATGAGTGAAGAAGCAGAAACGTCTCACACTGTTCCATGAGTTCAGCTCATGTAACACCTGAGCTGTTTATACTGCAAAGCTCCGCTAAAGATTATTTGCTCATTCTTTAGTCATTCGACTAAAAGTCTGTCAAAGTTAATTTTATCTGAGACGACCAATAAAACACGTTAAATTTCATGGTTTTCCCATACGTATGAAAGGAAACGAATATAAACACGACTGGTAACTTACCATTCTTCTTATATTCTGATGCTTTTATCACTGGTGAGAAATAATCCAAATGTGTTTGAGTCTTGCAGTTTTTATTAAATAGTAACCGCCTTCAGCCAGCCTTTCCTTTTACACTGGGACTTCATCCATGCAGTGGAATGTTGTAAGTCTGTAGCACGATTCCCAATAACTACCATTGTGTCATTTAATCCATTGCTGGTCAATTATATAAAGTAACAGATCTGACACGGCATGATTTACAACACATCTTTTTGAACATTTCCAGAAATGAAGTAACCAAGGACCAAAATAATCAAAATATCAGGACCAGGATGAAACTAAAATGTCAGTATTAGTCTTCTGGTCTTTTTAGGAGTTTTGATCTTGATACTTTTTATTGAAGGACTACTTCTCTTGGCACAGCAGTAGAAGTGTTTGTGAAAAGTACTACATTTGTGTTGTATGAGCTGATTTTGTTTATTGGCAAAAATAAAGAAGTTTGTTACATCAGTATCCACTGCTGCTTTTCTGGCTCTTTCACGCGTCTTCCCACAGCCTGAAGTGAATATGACAGCTGAAGTTGGGTCAAATATTTCAATATTCAAAATGACCTTTGAGCAGCCGCCTCTTATCATACACCACCCTGAACCTCTTCTGGAATTAGTAATTCAAAAGAAAGCATTTTTATGTCACACAGGAAGAGTAGTACTGAGTAGAGATGGCACGATACCACTTTTTTTTTTTTTTGTCCGATACGATATCATAAATTTGGATATCGATATGAATTCGATAGTTTTTTTTTATTCAATAAAACTGTTTTTCAATATCTTGCTGCATTTTGTATAAGTCCATACTCAAGTTTAAATAAACAACAACACTAAAGCTATTGTTATACCTGTATGTGGAAAGAAAAAAAATGCACCCAAAATATTTCATAGTTCAGCAACACTGATCAATGTAATACACTTAAACCTGCTCCACCCTTCCTATTCTGCTATTTTAAAGAGTACTTAGCTTGCTTAATATTTCTGCTAACTAATAGCAAGCAAAAAATAGGGAACCACCCTCCACCTCATGATTCTTAATCGACGTAATCAACTTTAATTTGATGCAGGTTGGCAAAAAAATGCACAGAAATAAATTATTTTTCAAGAATAATTAAATAGATTCAACATCTTTCTTCAACAGAATCAGTCCTTTTTTTCCATGTGGAGTCAGCATTTGCACTGGAATTTGCCTTTGGTGGCTTTTTTGGACAAATGTGACATTCAGCAGTATAACTGACACACAATACAAAATAATAGCTACACAACAAACTAACTATAGCCTCCAATAACGGTAAACGTCACTAATGTCTCACATATGAAAACTCGCTCTCTCTCGCTCGCCCGCTTTCTGTCCCTGGTGTCACTCCTAAAACTTTTCTTTTCTGCCTGTCCCGTTTGGCTCTTTTGCATCAGAATTATTGTCTAAAGGCGAAGAAAGATGCCCAACGGATTTACTTTACCAAATTGACCATCCCAGCCTTGCCATAATGGTCCATTTGATTCACCTTTTATTGTTTATTTTATTTTCACTTACTGAATACGGGACTGACTTGACTGGAGGAAAGAAGGGGAGAAAGAAAGAGGGAAAGAGAAACAGCTGAGAAGAGGGACGGGGGAGAAGGGCAAAAAACAAACCAACAGAATGGGCAGAAAAAAGAAAACAAAATGCATATATCAATCACCTGGATCACCTGCTGAGAAAGAAAAAAGAAAACAAGCAGAAGAGAACAAGAGTAATAGAATAAACAACATCACAATGATATATGGGAATATGACAGTAAATACTAAATGTTAAACATTATTGTGCAGCACATAAGATCAACAGAACACAGTGTGCTTTGAGGTAGGAGCAAAAAGGGTGTAGTTTGTGGGTGTGATCACCCGTGTGTACACCTGTGAGCATGGACGCGCTTGTTTTTTTTTTTTTTAAAAGGTTCCTTCATTTAATGATCTGCTAGAGGGTGTGGGGGGGCCACAGCCCCGTCCTCCAGGGCATGAAGCAGGTATGGAGGAGATCAAAACTCCAGACATCCAGAGGCCCCCAGAACACAAGAGACCAAGGAAGACCAACAGAGGGGCAGCTGCGCCACTGTCCCAGTAAGAGCTGAGGAGAGTCCCAGATGAGGGCTCACTCAGCAGCCGCGGAGCAGAAGCCAGGGGGAGTTGCAGTGACGCGCCCGTGAGCTCCGCCGGCAGCCAGCTGCGCCTGAGTGACCGAGCCCCAGGCCGAGAGGCCGGGGGCACCCCACCTCCGAAGTGGCCCGAGCGAGCCCCAATAAGCGGCCGCCAAGGAGTGAGCCGGTGTGTACCTGGACGCCCACCCCCAGACACAAAGAACCAAGTGATGGTGGGGGGAGATAGGCCTCCAAACCTTGGAGGGCCTGAGATGTCCCCAGAGAGGTGGCGTCTGACACCCAACCTGACATATAGACACAGACATACAGGCACACACAGACACAAACATCCATTCCCCCCCTCATGCTCTCATATGCACTTACTCCACACTCAACCAACGTGGAGACAGACATAAAGAGACGCTGTACACACGATCACACTCCCCAAGCGTACTTCCCCTTCTAACCAACCAAGTGCAACATGTTGCCATATCACTTTTTTTTTTTTTTTTTTTTTTTTTTTAAATGTGGCTGACATGGTAAACTCTAACACGAACAGAGAGGGGGTTGTTTTTTTGTTTTTGTTTTTGTTTTGTTTTTTAAATCTCAAGCGGAGAGTACTTGTTAGCGCTGACCAAAGAAACGCTGTTTTTAACGTCCTTCCCGCTGTAAACACCGCTGTTTTGTTCAGAAAAACGTTGTGTATTTTGTATCATAACTCTGGTTTCACGTGGCCCATTGACACAATTCAGAAGCTGGTATATAGTTTGAAGTCCGCACTTTCGACCCTTTCCACTTTCGCTGCATCTTGTAGCAGTGTCGTCTTAAGTTGGTCATGTGATTTTTTTTTTTTTTTTTTTTGACACACCAGCGCGTCCGACGACCCTAGAGGGTTGAAGTCCCCCGGGCCAAAGACTGGCTGTTTTTAAAAAAAAAAAAAAAAAAAAAAAAAAAGTGGCAGAAGGAGACAAGCAGGTAAAACAGTTACACATACAGGACGCAAGTGTGAGCAAGATATTTTCTAAGAACAGCAAGAATGTCTTTACTTCACGAACGATCGAGTGGGGTGTACCTTGAGTGAATTGGTTGTTTTTACAGCACCACTGACTCGGTTTTCAATCGAAAACAAATGGAAAAAACAATGTTACCAGTAACCGCGCTCATTGATGGGGGCCCTCTGGAATTATGTGCCTGGAAATGGGTTGCATTACCTGGATTTAAATGACACATTGCTGAGTTTAAGGCTGGAAAATAACAAACACCGATGGCAGTAATATTGCTGCAGACGCTAATGTTGGAATTATAAATTACCCTTTAAATACCATTTTCTCACAATGTGACATGACTCTGGGTGACAGGTTGATTTCTCAAGCCAGCTCAACTGACAGATATAGGGCCATAATCGAGACATATTTAAATAACAAAGACAGTCTTAAAAATGATTTAATGTAGGTCTTTTTTACAAAGATGCTGCAGGCGCCCATGACTCATGTCGTCAATAACGGCCCTGTGAAAGATTATTGCTCAATGTGGATTTGAGGGTTAAGCTCACGAGAGCCAGCGACGCTTTTAGCCTTATGGTGCGTCAAAGTTTTACAGCCTGTACACTGCTACCGGGAGAAACCTGAAACATCTGTCCTTGTGCACTGACAAGAAGTTGAACAAGGATATACTCTGCTTGTGTTCAATATGAATCCTTCAGATGACAGCCAAGCGTTATCACCGATAGTAAATGGCATCTTGAGACTTGAAATGCGCTTCAAAGTCCCGCTGCCTCACACAACGACGCTGATCGTTTATGCAAGTTATGATTCAATTCTCAAGATCAATTCAAAAAGACAAGTTTTGCTTGATTATTACTGAGGGTTTTTTTTTTTTTTTTACATAACTTGTAAATCTGCAAATTTACACATTCTGTCTTTTTTATATGAAAGAAACTAAACTGGGGTGGGGCTTGCTTATTTCTTGGTTTGCTTTGCTTTACTTTTCCAAGAAAGCGCAAAGCTGTTGTCCTGGTAATATCGCTGGACAGGTCGGGAGAAAATAAGATGGGGGGGCACCAATGCGCAGGCCATCCTTCCTCCTGGCTCAAGGAACCATGTCCCTCACTTGGTGCCCTGAAAAAGGGATTATTTTAGCATCCTGAGTATGAGGCTGAGTTTGGGGTCTAGGGTCATCCCAGCACGGGGTTAAAACTGGTTAGTTTTAGGATAAACCTCAGGGTCAGGACGCTACATCAAATATATACAGACAGGCAGAATCAAGGCAACAACAATCAAAGCAACAATAAAAACTTCAAAAACTTTATTTCATTTAGCCCCTTAGGGTGTACAGTGTCTAATTTGGCAATCCAGACTCTCTCAGCCTTCCTCCTCTGCTGAGCTGTCCATCTGGGATTAGCCTCTGTCACTGTGGCCCTGACAGATTCCCAGCCATGTGACAAAAAGTGGTGTGTGTGTGTGTGTGTGTGTGTGTGTGTGTGTGTGTGTGTGTGTGTGTTCTTTTTTTTTTCTTAACACATTGTATCTGTGCTGGATGAATCTGGTCAGGAGTGTGTTGCCTGTCTCACCAATATATTGGATGCCACATTTACTGCAAGTAATCAAATAGACAGTTTACACACCTTATAATCACCCAGCAATTGGGTTTTCTGGACAAGATCTTGAAAGTGGTTCTTAATCACTCTGATCAATTTGCACGTTGATGGGGCATATGTCACAACCACTGGCAAAAAAGGAGTTAAATCAATGGGTTTGGTCTGTAGGAATGATTTAAAGCATTTCCTAAGGAAAGAGCGACAGTACCCTCTAGTGGTGAGAGCTGAAAATAGGATTTTGGTCGCTGCTCTGAAGTCGGTCTGCTGGGTACAAATTCTATGGAATCTTAGCAACTGGGACTTAATTAAACCAGCAAACGTATGTTTCGGGTGGAAGCTTGTTTTAAACAACAGTGCATATGTGTCCGTGGGTTTGAAAAATACTTTAATGTACAATTTGTGGGTGTGTGAAAAATTTGTGCCTTTAAAGGTGGTTGTGTCCAAAAAGTGAGTTGTGGTTTTGCTAATTGTGGATTTGAGTTTAATTGAGTCATTGTGATCATTCAGAGTGCTTAGAAACGTTTCAAAATCTTGTTGAGAACGAGGCCATACTCCCCAGATGTCATCAAGAAACCTGTAGTAATACAGTGGTTTAACACATTTTGCTGCAGTCTCCCATTCAGCCATGAATATGTTGGCATATGCTGGGGCAAACTTCTTGACATGGCCGTCCCTTTTATTTGCAAAAAGGAGTCCCCGTTGAATTCAAAGTCATTTCTCGTGAGATTAATTTCAAATAATTGTAGTAATTCTTTTTCTGGCCTTTTCTTGTCCTGATATTTATGGAAAATATTCCTAATGGAGTTAATTCCCTCCTTAATATCAATATTGGTGTACAGGCTGTCAATGTCAGTAGAGAAGAGAAATGATTCAGCGGGTACTTCTATTCGTTTCACCTTTTCAACAAAGTCATAGGTATCTTTAATGTAGCAGTCATGCTTTGTGGACAAGGGATTTAAGAAAAAGTCCAAATATTCTGCTGTGCGGTAAGTTTCACTTTCACAGTCAGACACGATGGGACGCCCGGGGGGGGCACCTGGAATGGTACGGACCCTTTGCCGGGTCTTTGTGGATTTTGGGCAGCAGATAAAACAGCCTTCCTCTTGGCTCAGAGGAGCCTAATAAATTGTTTTTGTTTCATATTAATTTCTTTTGATATAAGTTATTGATTATTTCCTCCACAATAGGCAGTGTGTCCAAATAAATGGGTTTATTTAATTTTGAATAATACGTTGTGTCATTTAGTTGTCTGTAGCCCTCCTGTAAATACTGATCTCTGTCCAGGATGACCACAGCACTCCCTTAATATGCCGGTTTCATAATTATTTGTTTTTTTCTCTTAGTTCTTTTAGAGCTTTGGTTTCTTCTCCCTTCAAAATTGGGTTTGATGCGGTCAATGTGGAAATGATTTTGAAAATATTCATAATCAGCTTTCACCAAGGTGGATACCTCAGGTGGAAGCTGACCTATGGGAGGAGACCAGTCAGATTTGGGAGTGAAAGGCTGGGGTTCTGTGTCAGACTTGTCCCCATAATGCATGGCCAATTTGACTCTTCTGTGGTATTGTTGGATATCATATTTGCATTTCAACAGGAAGTTTTTATTATAACCCTTTGTGGGAATAAAATCTAGGCCCCTGTTCAAAAGGGTCCGCTGAGCAGTGGAAGGCTGAAAGTTTAGACAGATTAATAACACCACTACTCACCCCCTCCCTTTTCGCTGGGCTTATGGGGACGCCACATTTACACAGTCACTCCAGTGCTCCAACACACACTTTGCTGTCTTATCAGTCCAGTGGATATTGTCCTTCTCTGTGTTGAACATTGAGGCAGGAAGAACAGGGATGTGATTGTCCAGACCTGCAATAAAAGTGTTCAAGTGCAGCAGTGTTTCCTGCTCCTTCTGGGGCAGAGCTAAGGAAAAGTTAACAACTGGGATGTAGATGTCAGCCTCAGGACATTTTTCCTGGCTGTCTTCAACACCTTTTTCAGCTCTGGCTGGTGTGTTCTTGTCCCTTTGTGACCTGTTGTTCAGGTCGAAAGATAACACCAGTGTTTCCACGTCTTCATCGCAGGTTGCTTTTCCCAGCAGGGCCTGTGCATGGCACCATTTTGCCCCGGGAAAACTGTTTGTATGTGTTGCATTGAAAAGGATGGGAGTGTGGCCACATTTGAATCACCAATGATAAGTGATGTCTTTTTTTTTCTTTTTTTTTTTTGTGTCCCGTTTGGATCTATAGCCATCAGAATTGTTGTCTTAAGGCCAAGAAAGATGCCAAGCGGATTTATTTTACCAAGTGGATCATCGTGGCCTTGCCATATTGGTCCATTTGATTGACCTTTATTATAATTATGAATTTATTTTATTTTCAGTTGCTACAAACGGGACAGACATGACTGGGGGATAGGACAGGGGGAGAGAATGAAAGAGGGAGAGAAAGAAAACCAAAGGGGAGAAGAGACAGTGAGAAGGGGGGGAAGAGAGAAAGAAAAACAAACAAACAAACTGAAGGAAAAAAATGTCCATCCCAGTTTTCCCTCCAGTTTTCCCTCCTCTAAGATTCCTAATTATTTAAAGTAACACTCAGGTATGCCATTCAGCGTGTTAGTACGAGCTCGGGAGCAGCTTGGGAGAACAAGAAAACAGAGACTGCTTTAGGTTGCCTTCCCAATCGACTCAAAGGTTTATTTAGTACATAACAGCTTATATAGAGGAAAAAAAGGTTCGTGTGTCAGCAAGTTCCGGTACAGACCAAATAAGGAAATGTCTTCCTGCCTTGTGAGCAAAGAAGTATCCTGTGTGTAGTTTATCTCTTCAGTTACAATTTATGATCATCCCAGCAAAATACACTCCTAGACATAGAATACAGAGTTCTTTCATTAGTGAATTCTGAAACAAACCACCTGGCCTTTAACGAGCCTTTTTCTAAGAGATAAAGAAGGGAGGATGGGAGTAAGGAAGTGGTCTCGTCTCTGTGGTGTTTTCGACCTTGGGGTACCAGCCTGTGAGTCTTACACATCAATTCTTGGGTCAGAGAGAAAGAGAAAAACAACTAGTAAATGGGCCTTATTGAGTAACAGTTTCATGTATGATATCACTATAAAACAATATCCTGTAAATGCTACCATGGTATCAAAATATCACAACAGTTCCCTCCTTTTATCATGAAATGATAACATAGTATAAAGACAGAATGTAATAACATAATATAAAGACAAATCATAAACATAAAACAAATCATAAATGTAACTAGTCCTTCGAGTAAGCTTAATATCAAAAATTCTGAGAGCGTATACATGGTATCACACAACAGACAATAATTATCAACAACAAATAATACATGCTACAACGGTTACAAAGGCTACAATTAGTTTCTTCCATTTTCCAAACGTGTCCTGTAGCCACTTATGTAGCCACTGACCGTGGCCTGTATTGGCAATTAGTTCTATCTTCAATGCTTCAAGTCTATTCATAGCTTGTGTGAATGAACCGTTAGGAGCGGTATTATTGGGAATGAAAGTACAGCATACATCAACGGTCACTAGACCACAGGTACCGGTCCAATTAACAGGTAAAGCTAATCTAAGGGTATTATTGCACATCCAATAAGCATGTGGGATTGGTCTAGTTAGGCGCGTGACCATGTGTGATTTAACTAACTCCCCCCAGTCAGTATCATTTAATACACCCTCTGGGGGAACAATGATCGATTCGCCGCTCGAACTTGAACTGTGTGTGTGTTCCTCCAGATATGATAAAACTTCAGCCACAGAGACAGCTAGCCATGTCTCATTACAGCGTGCACCTGGGGAGTCAGAGAAGAATGTATAGTTATCCTTTGTATAATCTATGTGTGTGTCTGGGCCAGTTAACTTTAGTCTACGCAGACATATCATACTAGTATTAAAATGGAAAGGGATCTGTCCTAGGGGCAGTGAGGGTTTTAACCTCTTCTTAGGGCGTTTCATTGGGGCGCAGGTCCCTGCGGTGTTATTAGATAACTTCAATAATTCGCCTAATGGAGTCTCAGGGTTAGTTGGTGTGTGTGTGTGTCTAAGTAGGCAGTCGAGAGGGCTCAGAGTCAACTGTAAAGCGTCTTTAAAGAGCATTATCTCCGCCGATTTCCTCTAGTCCCTCAGTGAGGGGGAAACCGGATATGGGGTATCCTACTATTACCTGTTCTGGATTACCCTTTGAACAGACATAACAGTTACTGTTTCCTAAATCACGAGCGGCTGTTCTGGCATTTTCATACCAGGCGTTAGCTCCTGTTCTAGAGGGTGCATAAAATGGTTTATTAGTGGCGTCTATGTTGCTATTTACTGATTTTAGGGAACGTAATGAGTGCATTAAGTAGGTGTCTTGCAAAATGGAGCATGAGGTATAGTCAGCAAAATATGACCTGCAGAAATGTGAACATGGTTGCAGTTTACAATACAAAATAGCAAAGAGAAATCCTAAGGTTAATGCGATAGATATGATAAATAACCTAAATATATAAGAAAAACAGTTCTTCAGTCGTCTCCTGGCCTGGTCCCAGGTTCGAGAGACACAGAATAAGCGTCGTATGATGACAATGGGCATTTCATTTTCTCCATTATCAGGATGGAATGAGTCTAGCTTTATCAGATTAGACATCATGTGGTACTTTTGGCTTTCTGTTCCTGCTGGATGTTTGAGTACCTTGTTGTTGTTCAGGTGAAGCATCAAAGAGCTCTGAGTCTTGGCTCTTTCAGGCGTTGTGTGTTAATCAGTGATTGTGTGTGTATGTGGATTGAATTGGATCCTGGCGCTGGCTCGCCGGAGATGTCATCTGCTTGATCGACGCCTGAGATGGTCCGATTGGGCTGGTCTTAACCCTGCTGGCATGAATCCACTGAGGTTGTCCGTCTGTGAGGATGCTGGTTCTTCGTCACTGCCAGTACAGTCTGGGGCTGGAACACGCGCGGCCTCCCAAAGTGTCCTTGGTTTTAGCGACTTCACCAACACGCATCTCCTTGTCTCCACTGGTGGAACTGTGGAGGGGAAAGGCTGAGAGAGACAAACTTTCTGATAGTTATTATTCAGTTTTTCTACCAGGTTGTGAACATCAGTGGACAATGCAATATACATCACCTTCTACTAGCGGTGCCCCTCTGGAAGCTGACCATGGTGTTGGAAATAGTCTTATTTCAAATGGAAATAATTTGGTTACTGCAGATGGAGTCATAATGTATGAAATGGAAAATCTGGTTGTGGTAAATGCTGATGTTTCGCTTTTGAGCTACCTACATTAGTTCGCGCACATGTTAGACAGGTTGCTAATATGCTTTTTACTGCATGTGATGTTTTTTCAATTACAAATCTTGATTTTATTGCCCCTATTACCCCTCTTTGTCCGACATGACTCACACAGTGAAAATGTCGGGCAAGGACTGGCATCAGGGAATATGGGAGGGCAATCAAACCCTTAAGATTTTGTATAAGCCATCTCTGTCATCTAAGGTACAGTCATTATTCTCCCAATAGGTGTAATCACATGCAGAGGCTTGCTCTTGTATGAATTTTAAATCAACATTTGTTTCTAAATAGTCTGGGAGTGTAACAAGTGGCAGCTGTAGGGGCACAGATAATACTTCCTGCGGAGGTGGGAGCTGTGATGCAGCTGCAGCCTTGGCTGTCACGTCTGCTAAGGCATTACCTGTTGCTTTGTCTGTGCCAGCTGTACTGTGTCCTTTCGTTTTTACAACTGCAACGGCCGATGGCAGCTGTATAGCCTGAAAAAGTCTTTGAACAAAATCAGAATTTAGCAATTTATTTTCCATCAGCAGATCTAAATCCTCTTTGTCTCCACAATGTGCCAAAGTCATGTATGACGCCAAATGCATAGCGGCTGTCTGCGTAAATTGTCACACGCTTATCCAAATGTAGCTCACAGGCGCGTATTAAAGCCATGAGCTCTGCTTTTTGTGCTGAGTGAAATGGTAATGAGTGAGCCTCTAGTATGATGTCAGGCAATGTCACCACTGAATAGCCACAAAGAAATGAGTTGTCATTCGGCCTTGAACAGGACCCGTCCACATAAACCGTGGCTGAGTCTGGAATAGGTGTTTGCTCTAGATCTGGACGTGGTGCTGTGGATTCCTGTATACGTGTCATGCAGTCATGATCATCAAGCCTGTCTGAGCCATCCTGTCGGTCAGAAGAACACAGCATAGGATCAATAAATGTGCTGGCGAATTGGGTGTGCTGCTCACTTTTATAGTGAGATTTGCATATGTTGTGTAGTTATGTTTGCTAGAATGGTCGTGACCTGGTGATTGGTGTGTAGAATAGTGTCATGTGAGAGTGTAAGCTTCTCGCAGTCCCTTATCATGATAGAGCAAGCTGCTACTGCCCTCAGGCAGGCCGGCATCCCCTGAACAATTCAGGCAGCACCTTTGAGTGGCGGAGATCAGCACTCCCTTTAATGCATTGAAAGAGGCAGTCATTTCTGTGGACCACAGTATTCGAGGAGGCTTCTCTTTTTTACAACAGTCACGCAGAATGTGGTCATGAAAAGAACAGTCTGGTATCCACGGTCTGCAATAGTTCACCATGCCCAGGAAGGACAACATTTCCTTCTGTGTAGTGGGCCGAGGGACGGAGGTCACAGCTTTGACCCTGTCTGCAGTCATGGAACGTTTTCCGTGAGACAGTGTGAATCCCAAATATTGAACCGAAGTCTGACAGTACTGCATTTTCTTTGCTGATGCTTTGTGGCCAGTCTTTTGGAGGTGCTGGAGAAGCATGTGTGTAGCAGTTTGACACAGTTTTTCACTTTCAGCACAGAGGAGGAGGTCATCCAGTACAGCCCTGGAGGAGTGAAGCTGTCCAGGGTAGCACGGACCACCATTGAGAAAGCAGCAGGGCTGTCTACCAAGCCTTGGGGCAAACGAGTCCAAGTGTACTGCTTATTTCTGTGTGAATGCAAATAACGGCTGTGTGTCTTCATGCACAGGTACTGAGAAAAAGGAGCGGAGCATAAATCCACCACGGTAAAATGTGTATGCAATGCATGTCAATATGCTGTGAACATCTGAAACGAGAGGTGGCAGAGGAATGTTGACTGCATTAATTTGCCTTAAGTCTTGTATGAAACGCCATACGCCAGGTTTGTTAGGCTTTGGCACAGGATTGACAGGAGTATTATATGGAGATACTGTAGGCTTTATTACTCCTGTAGTCAATAAATCTATCATGACATCTAGGGCTGCGGCTTTTTCGGCAGAAATGGGATGTTGCTTGACATATACTGGCTTGTTGTGTTTTAAGGTATAAAGTCAATATAAGGTAGGTTACATCTATGTGTCGACATATTTCGTAACCTATGTCTGAGTTATGTGACAAAATCACTGTTTGACCTTAGAGAAACAAAAGTGTGGCTTGTTGTATTTGTACACGTTTTTTTGGCACAGTGTGTGACAGAGTACCGGACAAAAAGGATGTTGAGTTCATTCTCTGCTGAGGGTCCAGCTGACACAGAGGATGTTCCTTCTCCATCATGTCGGTACATAGGGCAGAGAACACATAACTGTTATCAGTGTCAGCAATTATTTCACCCTTTATGTTAAATGAAATACACAAATTCATTTTTGCTCTGGGTGTCTGCGGCTGCTGGAAAACTGAGCCACAATAAAAACACATATCTCTACTTTTATCCTTCCGTCCTCTGAAACTTCCTTGCTGTGCTGGAGCGGGTAATCCTGCATACATTAGTTTCTCACTTTCCTCTGAGCCTTCTACATCAAAATTCAACTTTATCTTAACACTTTTAGCTTTCGTGGTAGTATCTGCACTGGCCTTCAGTTTTACTGACCTGTTTTCTGGCGATAATCGTTCGGGATAGGGCTCCGGAAATAAATTAGAATGCATTGAACTTACAGTCCGTAAGTTGTAAACAAAGTCAGTCATATAAGCACTTCCGCATGTTCTGGATACGTGATCATGGACGTCTTCACCGATTCGTGGACGTGGGTTACACGTAACCGGAAATGGGAGTCGTACTGAGCCGTTATTTGAGACTTTATTTTGTATTTTATTAATTTTTGGTTTTACAGGTACTTTAGATTTTTTATCGGACCTGTCTGTGGTCTTTGAATTATTCTGACCCATGTTCAGTGATTTCCAGAGGGGTTTACACGCTAGGAGGATTTAGGTTAGTATTTTCGCTGCGGCACAGCTGAGGTCACTTTAAATTTATTGCTAGCAATTTTTGTTTGGGTGAGCAACTCTCGCTTAACGAGCAACTTCTCGCAAAACAACAGGCAACTTCCTGTGTCTTTCTGCTTTTAATTTACTGCTTTTAACCCTTGAGACCCGTGTTTTTTTGGGGGGTTTTTTTCAAAAGAAAAATTAAACAATTTTTTTTTTTTACGTATAAATGTGTTGTGTCTTTCCACTCACTCCACTTGATTATAACTGATTTATTTATAACATTTTATATAAAAGAAAAACGAGAAGCACATTAATTCATAGTAATTTAACATAAAATTGTTTGATAGTGTTAATTTGGAAAGCCACAACTCTAGCGGGTCCACCAACACCACACAAGGGTTAATTTACTTTATTCGGGGACTGAGGAAGTCGTCAGTGTATCTCTCTGGATCACTAAGTGAAACTTCGTCAGCATATCCCGTTTTTTTATGGATCGATCACTGAGAGAGGTATAATACGGTCTTTATATAAATATGAAAGACGCATATTTACCTTCTGTCAGTCAATCCCACTTCTGACGCCAAATTGAAGGAAAAAAATGTCCATCCCGGTTTTCCCTCCAAGGCACGAGCGATAAGCAGAGTTCTGTCCTTTCCTTCTAAGATTCCTAATTATTTAAAGTAACACTCAGGTATGCCATTCAGCGTGTTAGTACGAGCTCGGGAGCAGCTTGGGAGAACAAGAAAACAGACTGCTTTAGGTTGCCTTCCCAATCGACTCAAAGGTTTATTTGATACACAGCAGTTTATATAGATGAAAAAAAAGGTTCGTGTGTCAGCTTTCCCAGTTCAAACCGGTACAGACTAAATAAGGAAATGTCTTCCTGCCTTGTGAGCAAAGAAGTATCCTGTGTGTAGTTTATCTCTTCAGTTACAATTTATGATCATCCCAGCAAAATACACTCCTAGACATAGAATACAGAGTTCTTTCATTAGTGAATTCTGAAACAAACCACCTGGCCTTTAACGAGCCTTTTTCTAAGAGATAAAGAAGGGAGGATGGGAGTAAGGAAGTGGTCTCGTCTCTGTGGTGTTTTCGACCTTGGGGTACCAGCCTGTGAGTCTTACACATCAATTCTTGGGTCAGAGAGAAAGAGGAAAAACAACTAGTAAATGGGCCTTATTGAGTAACAGTTTCATGTATGATATCACTATAAAACAATATCCTGTAAATGCTACCATGGTATCAAAATATCACAACACAAACAAAAAAAACAAAACACCTGGGTCACCTGTATGGAGAAAAAAAAACAGAAGAGACAGCAAACAACAAAGAACAACATAATAAGAAAAAAAAAGCACCATCAAAATAAACTAGCTAGCAGTAGATATCAGTAGATACTAAATAATAAACGATATTGTGCAACACGCAAGATAGACAGCGCACAATGTGCTTTGAGGCAGCAGCCAAGAAAGCTGTAGTCCACGTCTGTGAATACCCGTGTGTACACCTGTGTGCATACCTGTGTGGATCAGCATGCTTGCATTCCAAAGGTTTCTCCATGTAATGATCTGCTAGGGAGTGTGGGGGGGGCACAGCCCTGTCCTCTATGGTATCAAGCAGGTATGGAGGAGATCAAAACTCCAGACATCCAGAGGCCCCCAGAACACAAGAGACCAAGGAAGACCCACAGAGGGGCAGCCGCGCCACTGTCCCAGAAAGAGCTGAGGAGAGTCCCAGATGAGGGCTCATTCAGCAGCCGCGGAGCAGAAGCCAGGGGGAGTTGCAGTGACGCGCCCGTGGGCTCCGCCGGCAGCCAGCTGTGCCTGAGTGACCGAGCCCCAGGCCGAGAGGCCGGGGGCACCCCACCTCCGAAGTGGCCCGAGCGAGCCCCAGGCTCCAGGCCCCGATAAGCGGCCGCCAAGGAGTGAGCCGGTGTGTACCTGGACGCCCACCCCCAGACACAAAGAACCACCAACGCACCGACACCTGAGGGAGTCCGCCACCGGCAGGGGAAGTGGTGGTGGGTAGAGATAGGCCCTCCAAGGTTTGGAGGCCTGAGATGTCCCCAGAGAGATGGTGTCTGATACCCAACCTGACATATAGACACAGACATACAGGCACACACAGATACAAACATCCATTCCCACCCTCATGCTCTCATATGCACTTACACCACACTCAACCAACGTGGAGACAGACATAAAGAGACGCTGTACACACGATCACACTCCCCAAGCGTACTCTACCAACCGGGTCTAGGTAACCCTGCCCCTGGAGGGGGGAACTGCACCCAGACCCAGGTGGTGTTACCCTTTTCCCTGCGGTGGGGGGAGGCAGACCGCCCCGACTCTGCAGCAGCAGGGAGGCCCCACACCCCAGACCGCAGCCGGACGGCCAACTCCTCCTAGCCCCCCCGCTCCAGCAGGCCGCAGAGAACGGGGGTGAGAGAAGACTCCAAACCTCCCTCCACCCGCTCATTGTAGTGTTGATGCATGTGTGTTCTAAGGTGCATTTAAAACCCAGGAGGGCATGGAGCTACCTGCCAAGGAGCAGCAGGTAAGCGCATAGTCCCTCCTGTTAGCCCTCAATGTCTACGTGTATTTAAAATTGAGAGGTGGGCAACGACGCCAGGGGTGAGGTGTACACCCTGATGGTAACTTGGACTCCGTGTATCGTGCCCACCTCCAAGATCCTATATGTATGTGTAATGAGGGTGTGAGTAATGTGAATGTCTAAGTTGTGGGATAAAATTGAGGCAGAGGCAGCCAGAAGAAGACGGGGGGGGGGTAGCCTCCTCTGCACCCTGGTGACATACCCCTACTCCAAGGCCCTGCATGTGTGGGTGGTTGTGGTGGAGCGGGAGGAGGGAGGCAGCTGGAGATGGGGAGGGAAGGAAGGGAGGGGCAAGTGACCCCTCCCTGGGGCCAGCTCCCCCGCTGACCCCAGTAGGCACTCCCATACTCCGCGACCCGCCAGGGAAAGGGGGCCCAGGCCCATCCAGACCGGGGCCCAGCGCAGCAGCGCCGCCCGGCCCCACAGAGCCCGGGACACTCCACCCAACCCCACCACAGAGAAAACTGCACCCACCCCCCCATCCACTCATCTTCCAGATTACATGAGACGATAGACGCCCAGGCTGAGATCTTCCTCCACCTCTCCTGTATCTCCCCCTCCTGCAGAGAGTTCCTGAGGAGAGGAAAGCTCCTGCAAGGTGTGACAATCTCCCCCACCAGTTGAAGAGCCCCCCAGGTGGCTCGACACACCGGCGGCACCATGCGCCAGGGATGGGCCCCCATGCACCCACCCGCCCACAACCCCGGCAACACACAAACCAGGACCCAAGGCCCCGAGGCCCAACCAGGGCCCCAGCCCAGAGACGGAGCGCCCCCAGAACCTCACGCCCATCCCGGACCCACCCAGGGGCAGCCAGGCTACCAGGTCAGTAACCCACGTCCATCAGCACAGATCCTCCCCTAGCCCCGCTGCACGCAGCCACGAGGAAACAGTCAGAAAAGAGCCCCCAACCGGACATGACTGCTACCCCGAGTTGAGCCCCCCAAGGAAGATGCCTCCGGGGAACCCCCTGACGCCCTAAGCCTGTCCCTGCCCCCACACCAATCACAACAGTGAAGGCGGGACCAAACTATGACCCCCCCCCCCCCACCCCCACTAGGTGATGGAGCTGATCAAAGGAGCCCAGAGCAATTGATCTGATGTGGTGGCAGAGGCTGTATCAAGACTAATGTAATCTAATAGATAATTTCTATATTGGTTAGAATTAAGATTATTTTTATTTTTCCAGTTCATGAGGACAGTTTTCTTGGCTATGCATAGGGCAGTGAAAACCATATGGGCTATGTTCTTTTCTGAAGTGACATTATCTAAGCTGCCCAACAAACACACTAAGGGGGAAGTTGGAATGTTACATTTCAGACACTTTGATAAGTCTTCACATATCTCGCGCCAAAACTTCTGAACTGGTGGACAGAACCAAAGAGCGTGGATGTAATTGTCTGGTGTATTGCCTTGACAGTGTGAGCAGTTGTTGGAAGATGTAAAGCCCATCTTGAACATCCGATGACCTGTATAGTGCACTCTATGTAGTATTTTGTATTGTATTAATTGCAGACTGGGATTTTTAATCAATTTAAAGGTTTTTAAGCATACCTGAGACCAGAAGTTTTGGTCTAAGCTGACTGATAAATCTGCTTCCCACTTTGCAGTAGGAAGGGATATTGATTCATCTAATTTAGAAAGTGTTCTGTATATTTTAGATAATAATTTGGGGGATTTAAGAGTAAGGAAATGTGCCGCATTTGGTGGTGTTTGTAATTCAACTTGACTGAGGTTAAATTTCTTTTTTATTATGGATTTAATTTGTTGATATTCTAAAAACAATTTTCTTGTTGATCCCATATTGTGCAACTAGTCTGTCAAATGGAATAAATTCTGTTCCCTCTAATATATGTTCTAAGTATTTAATTCCTTTACAACTCCATTCTGGGAAATTAATCATATTATTGTTTTGTAATATGTCAGGGTTATTCCAGATAGGTGTACGTTTGCATGGGATTAATGATGACTCCGTTATTTTTAGAAACTCCCACCAT
The DNA here is from genome assembly GCF_057381915.1 of Diplotaxodon limnothrissa. NCBI lineage: Eukaryota > Metazoa > Chordata > Actinopteri > Cichliformes > Cichlidae > Diplotaxodon > Diplotaxodon limnothrissa. The sequence continues at coordinate 17,967,364 of NC_140598.1, read as the reverse complement.
GCTGTCAGAGAAAAGCTGATGTTGATACTTTTAAAGCATTCATGTCTTTTGATGTTTGAGCTAATAAATGGTAGGTCTGAAATCTCTAGATCCTTGCATAGTGCCTGTTCAACATCTAGCCAGGGCTCATCTAAGAAGGTATGTTTTGACCATTCTGAGATGAACTGAAGCCTGTTGGCTAAGAAGTATTGGTGAAAATTAGGCAGATCTAATCCTCCTCTATCCTTGGTTCTTTGTAGCGTTTTTTAAGCTGATACGCGGGGGTTTATCTTTCCAAAGGAATTTAGAAATATATGAATCCAGAGATCTGAACCAATCTTGTGATGGTTTGTTAGGGATCATCAAAAATAAGTAATTTATTTTTGGCAAGATCATCATTTTTATAGTGTCAACCCTTCCCATGAGTGATATGGGTAAAGATTTCCATCTAGTCAGATCGCCTTCTACTTTCTTTAGAAGTGGGATGTGGTTTAATTTAGTTAAGTCTGAAAGCTTAGGAGAAACATTAATACCTAAATATTTAATATTTCCGGATTGCAGTGGGGCAGAGGAAGAATTATGGAAGGAGCAGTTAATGGGGAGAACTGTAGATTTTGGCCAGTTAATTGAATAATCTGAAACTCTTGAAAACCAGTTTATTAGAGTAATTACCTCTGAGAGGTTGGTTTGTGTGTTTTGCAGAAAAAGCAACACATCATCCGCATAGAGACTGATTTTATGTTCTATGTTCTTACATTGTATGCCCTTAATTGTTGTAGCCTGTCTAAATGCTGCTGCTAGAGGTTCGATAAAAATTGCAAAAAGTGAAGGGGAGAGTGGGCATCCCTGTCTGGTGCCCCTCAGGAGACAGAAGCTGGAGGATGTCTGGTCATTTGTTCTGATACGAGCTGTTGGGGAATTGTATAATATTCTTATCCAGTTTATAAAAGAGTTTCCAAAACCAAATTTGTGTAAAGTTGCGAATAAAAATTTCCAGTTAACTCTGTCAAATGCTTTTTCTGCATCTAGAGATAATATTATGGTTTCAATGTTTTTATTGTATGAGTAGTCTATTAAATTAAGTAATCTACGAGTGTTTGTTGAGGAGTGCCGACCTTTTATGAAACCAGTTTGGTCAGGATGAATTAAGAGGGGGGTCATTTTCTCTAATCTCTTTGAGAGAGCTTTGCAGATTATTTTAAGGTCTACATTTAAAAGAGAAATTGGACGATAGCTTGAGGGAAATAAAGGGTCTTTGCCTGGTTTTAGCAGGAGACTAATGTTGGCAGAATTCATATTTGGTGGTAGTCTGCCATTTTCCTCGATTTCCTGCAACATGCCGTGGAATACTGGTGCCAGAATTGTCCAGAATTCTTTGTAGAATTCTGCAGGGAAGCCGTCTGGACCTGGAGCCTTATTATTGGGCATACTTATCAGGGCTTCCTGGAATTCACTTGGTGTCAGTGGTGAATCCAGTTCCATTGCTTGACTGTCTAGTAATTTTGGAATAGTTACGTTGTCAAGAAACAGATCAATTTCATTTTTAGATGGGTTTATTTGTGGTGAGTATAAAGTTTCATAGAAATCCCTAAAAATGTTGTTTATTCTTCCAGGATCATATATTGTGTTCCCCGATAAATCTTTAGCAGCACATATAGTTGTTTTTTTCTTTATTTATTTTTAACTGGTTAGCTAGAAATCGACCTGATTTGTTACTGTGTTCAAAATTCTGCAAGCGAAGTCTTTGTATAAGGAATTGTGTTTTTTTATTAATAGTTTCATTTATTCTAGTTTTGTCTTGCATATTTTGTTCAATGTTTCCTGATCTTGGTTGCACGCGTAGGCTTCTTCTAGTGATTTGATGTTTTTTTCCTAATTCCTGAATACTTTTGTTTTCTTCTTTCTTTTTGTGTGATGAGAAAGAAATTATTTTACCTCTCATTACAGCTTTCCCTGCTTCCCATAGAACAGAAGCAGATATTCCGGGAGTGTCATTAAAGTCTAAATATGAAGTCCATTCCTTTTTAAAATATTTAATAAAGTCTTCATCTTTAAGCAGTGATGTATTAAATCTCCAGTTTTTTCTTGGCGTAGTATTATTCTTGTGCATTAGTTTTAAAGATACAGGAGCATGATCACTGACAGCTATAGGATGAATCTCAGTGTCTGAAATGTCACTCAGCAGTGAGCTGCTGACCAAAAAATAATCTAGACGAGAGTAAGAGTGATGAACATGCGAGAAAAAAGTATATTCCTTACTGGTGGGGTGAAGGGAGCGCCATGCATCGCAAAGACCAAAGTCGCTCATATACTGTTTGATTATATTTGTGGACTGCCAATTACGCTGAGTTCCTGTTGTGTTGAGCCTATCCATTTCTTCATTTAGTCCAAGGTTGAGGTCACCGCGAAGAATGAGTGCGCAATCGAGGTGTTCAGAGAGTGCACTAAAAAATCCGTGGAAGAATGAGGGTTCATCAACATTTGGACCATTTATACTTACAATACATAGTTTTTTGTTCAGTATTGATAGTTTAATAATTAGAAATCTACCCTCTGGATCTATAACTGTATCGAGTACTGTAAAATTAACATTTTTATGTATTAAAATTGCTACTCCCCGTTGTTTAGAATTATAACAGGCTGCAAACACGTTAGGAAACTCAGGTGTTTTAAGTTCGTTTAAACCTGTGACAGGTCTGTGAGTTTCTTGTAATAAAACAACATCTGCCTGTAGTTTTTTTAAGCTGGTTAAATATCTTTAACCTCTTTCCTCTGGTGCCAGCTCCATTTACATTCCATGTGACAAACCTCAGCATGCCCATAATTGTGTGTGTATGTTTAATGATGTATGCTGGGTGTTTTGTTTAGACGGGTGGAGAGAATATGGAAACATCCCTTGTTTGTAAATAGAAAGAGAAAAAGAAGTGTGGTGAGAGGCTCCATAAGTCTGACTATGTGTGTGAATATTCACTAATATGAACAAGCGTGGCTTGCTTATGTGTCCTGCAAGTCTGTGCGTGCTGTGAGGCTGTTGTGAATGTGCTGCCGTTGAGCGGATGTGTTTGCGTGATCGTGGTGTGAAAATATGGAGAAATAGAGGGTGTTGTTTGTAGGTGAGTGGGGAAGTAGGTGACCACAGCAGTGAAAGACAAGAGAAAGAAAGAAACCACGGTGTTATATCTGCTATGACATCATATTGATATTACTAGGTTAAACCCATGTTAAAAGAGAAAGTGTGAATGAATAAGAAAAGAGTGTAGCGGGTTCTTATCTGGAGTGCAGTCAGTATAACCACGGTGTGGTGCCGGGGTCGCGGTAGAGCTGTCCGTCCACGTAGAGCCGGTCCACAGCGATGACAGCACGGGAGCCTTTCTGGATGAAGCTACGTCGAACTGGGAACAGGACCTTGCGTCGTTCCAGGATCTCTTTGGGGAACTGGTCGTTCACGCTGAAGTCCGTTCCTTTCAGCTCTCTGCCGTGACTCTTCACCTGTTCCTTCTGTTTGAATTGCCCAAATTTGGCCACAATAGGTCGTGGTCTCCCGGTCCGCGACCTCACGCCCCCCAAGCGATGTACTCTATCGAAGTCGATGTTCTTTACGGTGTCCTCCGGCAGCTTCAGGTGGATTTTGATGAAGCTTTTCACCGTTGCCTCTGCGTCCTCTCCGGCAGATTCTGGAATACCAGAAAACACAAGATTATCTCTCATGCTACGGGCTTGTAGATCGATAACGGACTCTTTTATTTTTTTATTTTCAATGTTTAGCTGGGTCACGTTATCGGTGAGAGATTTGACCGACTCCCGTAGCGTGGCATTTTCAGCAGCAAGCGTTTCCACCTTCTGCTGGCTGAATTCCAGGGATTCTCTCAGAGATTTAAATTCCCGGTGTAAAATCTCCACCAGGGACAGCCTCGCATCGAAACTGGACAATCGCTTGTCGATTGACTCCAGGATGTCTGCGATGTCTTTGCCGGTGTTCTGACAAAACGTCCTACCTTGTCAAAACATCCTACCGTAGCGTAGATTTATGGTCTTGTCTATCAATCCGTGCTACCTTATCAGAATATGCTACCTTACGTAGTTAATGTCTCCGTCGTATAGGTAGGATGTTCAGATGGCCAAATCACACTATTAAAACATGCTTCCTGCACACAATCATCTAATGTTGACAAAGAATGCAAAGAGACATGGAGGGGGAAAGACAGCTGTTTTTATTAGAAGTTGTTATGTGTTTTCCTTACATTTTTTGCATTTATATTCTTGGTTGCTTTCTTTATATTTTGCACATGCAAAATGTGCCCATCTTTGGCAAGATTCACACTGCACCTGGAAAGGAAAAAATAAATAGCTCATTATGTTTGGTGAATACTATTAGTCAACATTTTAAACATGATTAGCAAGTAATGATACTAAGACTTGTGTTTCTTTTGTTTGGTTTTGTTTTACCATTTCAATCATGCTGCGGTCAGCGTCAGCATCTAACATAGAGCAAACAATGCAGTAATCCTCAGCGTTCCCTGAAACACATTCATTTTTAGGTTTTAATCAAACATTATTTATTGATTAATTAAAAAATAATAGTAAATTTGTTCCACAAATACTTCATGGCAAATTAGTCCCTTGAATTTTTTTAATTAGACTTAAAGAAGGGTCTTATCTGAAAGTGTTTGAAAAGCAGTATTTAAATTGGAAGTACACACTCTAACGTGATAAGGACTTTACTGGACTTACCTCGATGTTCAAGTAGGGTGCAAGCTATCTGCATTCGCTCCAGTACAACTGCTTCTGTAGTGGTTAATACTTCACTGACCTCTCCAAAAGCAAGGTAGTGTTCTGCAAACTGTGAGATTTCTCATTATTATAATGTAAAGTCCTAATTGTAGCTAACAATAAATGGAATCATTTGAATAAGGGTTACCTTTAACAGCAAAACTCCGCAACTGCTGGAATCCTGTTGCTTGTTGTGTTGCATAGTCTGTAACTGCCACTCCATGGTGTCTTCATGCCCTCTCATCCTCAGAAAATTCCTAGTTGAACAAATATGTTTGTAATGAAACAAGAAATGTTTTATCTAAGAATAATACCTCAGTATCATGCATACCTCCAGTTGCGCAGAATTTTCCTGTCATAAACACCTTCATTCCCCATGGGGTCTATGAGCAGTATTCTCTGTGCAGAAATGTTGACAATCTAAAGAAAAAGTTAATAAATTAAAAATTACTATATGTCTGTGAAGGTTCTCAGTCATCCAGGTCATCGTAGTCAAAGGAGCTTGCAAAGAAAAGCGTCTGGACTTCTTTAAGTTAACTTAAAGAAGTCCAGACGCTTTTCTTTGCAAGCTCTTTGCAAGCTCCTTTGAAAAATTACTATAGGTTTTGCCACTGTAAACCTATTTAAGAATAACACTTTGAGCAAGAAACTGTTTCACAACAAATTAATAACTAAATGAACACATACCACAAGAATCCAGTGCGTACCAAAGTTCACAGGGCACAACCACATGTCTTCAACTGGGAACTTCATCTGTGGGATTAGAAGTGCAGAGTAATTTCGATTAACTTAGGTACCATGCATCTCAGGGTGTTTTCAAATATAGTATTTTTTTTAAAGGAACTGAACTCTGTCCTCAGAAATAGAAATGAGTCAACTTTTTGGACCACTTCTTAACTTTCAACTTACCTTGGTGAGGCATCTGAACTGCCCAGAAAACAATGAGCTTGCAACTACTGAACAGAGCAGGTGTACAGCATTCTGTAGAAGTATACAAAAATGTTACAGAACAGTAAATACATTTTTTTGTATTTCAATATAAGTGGGCAAAGAACATTTCTTACTTACCTTTCGTCTCTCAATGACACGGTGCAGGTATGCATCAATGACCTGTTTTGAAAAGTCAGAGTTTATACACCAGCAGCAACAAGTTCTGAAGTAACTGCTTGAGTGCTGTACACATTTAATTTATGCATTATCATAGTTGTTGCATAAATAGAATTCCTTAATAACACTTACTGGGACTTCAACAGGAACTTCAGAAGGATATGTAGCTTCTCTCCCATACATTAAACGGAATGGTGTGTATTTGGTTGTGGTGTGGACCTTGTGTAACAGAGTTAATAATACATATGAAAAACATGCACTTACCTGTTCTTATCATTTTAAGTGTGAATTTTATCATTTTTTTAATTGTATTTTATTTTGAAAACCCAGAAACCGGATCTCACCCTAACGTTTAGAAGCTGCTAAGGCTTCCGCTCCTCACAGCGCGCGCTTGCACTGTGAGGGTAAGTCCTGTAATGAAAGGCTCTGGCATTTTTATGGTTTCTGGTGTGAATGTTGTTACATAAGTTGTACATGTCGATGTATATAGGTTCATATTGATATTAGAAAGTTTCTGTGTAACTGAAACAAAGGCGGGTTGCTGTTAAATAGTGTTTCTGTCGTATTTATGCTCTTTGGCAGTTAGTCTTTGTCAGCCCCCTAGTGGTTGCTGCGCATAGCAGGAAATGTGTTTGGATTTACCGTTTTTCTGTGCTTTTTGTGATGTTGCTTTACATTGTAGGAGCTACAATTGCCGGTATACGGAAGAGGATTAGGGCCACAGGAAAAAAAAAAAAAAGAATTCTGACTTTAATCTCAGAATTCTGACTTTATTCTCAGAATTCTGACTTTTTTCTCAGAATTCTGACTTTTTTCTCAGAATTCTGACTTTAATCTCAGAATTCTGACTTTAATCTCAGAATTCTGACTTTTTTCTCAGAATTCTGACTTTATTCTCAGAATTCTGAGATTAAAGTCAGAATTCTGACTTTAATCTCAGAATTCTGACTTTTTTCTCAGAATTCTGACTTTATTCTCAGAATTCTGAGATTAAAGTCAGAATTCTGACTTTAATCTCAGAATTTTGAGGTGGGCACCTGCAGGCTTCCAGCTTCGGTGACAGCGATGTGTCCAGTTTGGCAGGTGGAGAACTAATTCACTAAATATGGTGGATATAAGTGACTTTTTGCGTGGCCGAGGGGTCCCCGAAGATGCTATTTTATTAATGGAAGAGCAGAAGGTGAGTAACAAAAAAGAGAAATAGTTTGGTGTCTCCTATTTTTACAGGAAAACAGTTACGGTACAGTTACGGTTAGCTGTTAGCATGCTTGTTAGCTTATAATGTTATATAGGAATGAACGTGTTTCACAATGTTACAGTATACTAGGTGAATTGACGTTTTAACTGTTGTTGATCGCAGGATCATCCCAGATGGGTTCGTTGCATTTTATTTTATTGTTCTACTATTTCAGAGTTTTTAAAGGCAGTTAAGCGGAGCTGTAAATGGCCTGCATTTGTATAGCGCTTTTCTAGTCCATAGGACCCCAAAGCGCTTTACACTACATTCAGTCATCCACCCATTCACACACACATTCACACACTGGCGATAGCAAGCTACATTGTAGCCACAGCTGCCCTGGGGCGCACTGACAGAGGCGAGGCTGCCGGACACTGGCGCCACCGGGCCCTCTGACCACCACCAGTAGGCAAACACGGGGTTAGTATCTTGCCCAAGGATATTTGGCATGCAACCAGTGTGTTACAGATGCTAGCCGCCTGCCAATATCACTGATATATTTGATGTGTACAAGTAAGTTACACTTAGTACAGCGGAGGAGAGAAGCTGTAATGAATGTTTATGCGGATATTTCACTCAGAAAAATGGGTGGCGTTCATACACAGCCACCGACACAGCCCCGGTTGTTGTTCTGACGGTGGCCGACTGACGATCCCCTCACAACATGTTAGCTAACACAAACTAATGTAGTGCATGTAACTGTGTATACGTTAGTGGTACAGTGTCGGAAGAAATGAGCAAACTGTTTATAATGTCAGAATGACATCATCTTTCTCCTATATATAAAAGTGCTGGCTGAGGAGCGCTGCCGGGTTGAACTTTGACCTCGGAGTGACGTGACGTTTGTTCGCACAACCAATAGAAGTGCAGAAAGTCGCAAATCAGGCATATTGTTCGCATAAACACAAAAATAAATAACGAAATAATCCCGATATTGTGCCAAAGACTGATTTACAATGTTACTTTGTGTTCTATGTGTAATACCTTTGCTTAAATGACTAAATGGACTGTGTATTTATGACTCTGCGTTATAGTCTTACATACATAAGTAACATTCATATGTACAGATAAAAATGTACAGAGCTATGTACACAAGCGTGTACACAAAAGTCTACTGCTGATCGAGCTGCTCAGTGGTCGTACAGTCTCATGCAGAGAGCGTGGAGGTGTTGTCCATGGTGGATGTTAGCTTAGACAACATCCTCTCCTCCCCAGTCTGCTCAGTGGACTTTAGCAGACCGCTAAAGCTGGCCCTCCCGACCAGTTTGTTAAGTTTCCCCCTGTCCCTCTCTGCCATTCCACCACTCCAGCAGACCACAACATAAAAGACAGCAGACGCCACCACAGTGTCGTAGAACATCCTTAGAAGACGTACTACCTACATCATAACCAATCAAGTCCCGCTTTTTTTTTTAAATACAGAAGAGGATTTATTATTTACTGAAAGGCTATGCCTTAGTTTGCTTCTTTCATTATTGTGTTTCGCCCTGCATAAAATAGATAGCTTTTCTGATAACTACAGTCAATACTCTCCTACTGGCATTAGCGGTGACCTAAGAGGCTTAACTGTAATATTGCTTTGCAGTGTAAATGTTGCAGAAAATGACTGTCTTTTCTTTCTTCCTGTGTGCAGATTGACTGTGACGTCATAGCGCTGATGGATGACGCAACTTTGGCAAACTACATTCCCTCGTACGGAGACCGAATTGCCGTCTTCATTTTCTGCAAAAGCAAGCAACCACTGTCAAAAAGAAAACTAGGACTTCTGCAAAAAGTTCACCTCTCAAAGTGAGAGAAACAGTGGCTGACATGTCAGATTTGGATGACTTAATAAGACTGTATTTCAGACTTTCTTTCAGTAACAAAGAAATACTTTCAATTTTAGCACATAGTCATCAGACAATTATAAGTGTTCGAACTCTAAAGAGAATTTGTAAAAGACTTGGGCTTTTTAGAAGGAAGAATCAATCAAACTTGGAGGAAGTGCTAGCCTTTGTCCAACAAGAGATCATGACAAATGGACAGATGCAAGGTTATCGTTGGCTACATCTACGTGCAATTCAACATGGATTTGTGGTGTCACAAGATACTGTAAGATGCATAATCAAATTGCTTGACCCTCAAGGTGTGGAACTGAGACGAGCTCGACGGTTGAGAAGACGACAGTACAGCTGCAGAGGGCCAAATGCTCTCTGGCACATGGATGGCTATGACAAGTTGAAACCATATGGTATTGCTATCAGTGGCTGCATAGATGGTTTTAGCCGCTATGTTTTATGGATGGAGGCTTATACTACAAACAGTGACCCTAAATTGATTGCAAGTTATTTTCTGAAAACAGTTTCATGCATCAGCGGATGTCCAGAAAGGTTACGTGCTGACCGAGGTACCGAAAATGGTTGTGTCGAACAAATGCAGATGTTTTTACGGAGAAACCACACAGACAGTTTTGCAGGTGAGAAAAGTTTCCTTTACGGAAGAAGTACGGCCAACCAACGTATAGAAGGATGGTGGGCTACCCTACGCAAACAGAGTGCACAATTTTGGATGAACTTATTTCAAACTTTTCAGGATGATGGCCACTTCACAGGGGATTTTTTGGACAAAAGTCTTATCCAGTTCTGCTTTCTCAATCTTATTCAGGTAAAAGCATGTGCTCATGCTATGTAATGTCTTAGCTGCATAAATAGAAAATATAAATATGGTTAGAACATTTTTTTTCTTTAAATTAAATATGAATTTTATTTCCATTTTAATATGTCTTGATGCATGCTCAATCAGCCAGGTAAGGAATGTTTTTTGACAGAACATTTCTCACACTGAAAACGCTACATCCAGATGAACAGAATCAACTTTTTGGGATTCCATTTTAATACTTTGATGGAATTGTATTCATGTTATCAGTGGAAGTAACTGCACCTTTCTCAGCGCAGGTGCATGGAGCATTTTTTTTTTTTTATTGCCACATGGTTTAAATTACTATGGAGTCTGTTACCTAGTGGTCCTTTGGGCACGGTTTCAGAAAGCAATCCTATCATTTGGTTAATTCTCTATTGAAAATTTATTGTAGAATCATTGCACACTGAGTATAAAGTGTTGGGCTATCTATTCAACAGCAGAATCATGCAGCACCATTCTGTGTCCATGTGCTGTTTAGTGAAAGTGCTCTTTTGTTGTTGCTGCTTGGTTTTACATTAATTAGAGGTCAGTTTCTATGTCTGTTGATTAATGAGTTAATAAGCCTCAACTTTGGCTAAATCTACTGGTACATGGTCTGTTTCATATACCGGTACTTATATTGTGTTGTTTTTCATGTAGGATAAACTTGATGAAGTTGTGAACACATGGAACTCGCACAAAATCCGGCCAAGTGGTAGTGCAGCATCGGGTCGACCAGTAGTAATGTACTCATTTCCAGAGCTGCACAGTGCTGAGGATAGACTGAAGCCTATTTCTATGGAGGATATCACTTTGTGTATGGAAGAGTGTAGCCCAAAAGGTCAACACCCCTGTGATGAAACAGTCTTTGAACTGTGTTGTCTGCTTATGGTAGAAAATGAATGGGATGCCCCAGGAGATCCACTTGGTGCTGCGGATCTGTACATTAGGTTAAGAGAAGAAATACTGCAAAGTATTTAAGGAACTTCAGTGTGTAAATGTACAAATAAATACAAAATATTTCTCTTTATCTTGATAACATGATTTGATAGTAGGTGCCATGTCTTACAGGTACCTTTTATGCAGGTATTTCTGCACTGCATTAAATGAAAAATGTTTTTCTACATTCACACTACCATTAAACAGAAATGTTTATATATTACTTGAAAAAGCTGAATATTGTGATATTATCAATCAGTTATGAAACACATGTCAATCCTTTTAAAAGGCCATACATTAAACTGCATTTACAAATGTTATATTTTTGATTGAATCATAAGTGGTGTAAACCTGCCTACCAGTAAATTGCAATATAAATTTCTGTGTTTTGTTGCCAGACATGTGCATAGTATATAAAATATAAACTGACCAGCTCCCTGCTCATTGTTTTCTGTATCAACCTTTACTCTTAATATTCATGGCTGGAAACCCAGGCACCAGCATATGATATGCTAAGTGCCCGGGTTATCTGTGGTATGTTTCAGCAAACCATAGTAGCATTAACAATTCTAGGTCTTGACAACAGCATGTTTCTATAAACGTATCATTGTTAATATTTAAAGTCGTTATGCCTTTTGGGGAGCTTTTAGTGCAATTATATTAAAGCAAAGCTATTATAATCATTTACCCATATGAAGATCCATCACTTAATTATTAATGTATTTCACTTCTGTTAGTTGTAAGATATTTTAGCTGGTTTTTCATGTAAAATGACCACGAATCATTGCTATACTGATTCAGTGTTAGCTGTTGTATACAAGGCTCCTTCATGATATGAATCCTAAAATTATAAGAAACATACCAAAAATATTTTGACTTTTATTTGTAGTATCCCAGCAACAATGCAACAAAACAGTTCCTGCAAGTGGAACCAAGTTATTGTCCCATTAAGTGCAACATGTTTTACATTTATATTTGTGTATCTTTATGAAATATTTGAAATTAAAAATAAATGGTATTCTTCCATGTTACTGAGCTCATGTGTGGCAGTCTCTTGAATTCTGGCATGTTCAAATAGATATGGAGTTTGATGAACATATTCAAAACAACAATACAAATGTACTGTGTACAGTAACATTTTATTGGAAAAAGTTTACAAGAAACCTGTTCTTTCCAATGCCAATAACATGGCTAAAACTCATAACCGTATAAGCTGCCCTGTAACAAGAATGACTCAACTTTTAAAACAAACTTATAGATCTCATATAGTCTTGTTATGCATCAGTATACATCAGTGACTTACTGTAAAGACCATGAACACTGGCTATTGTGGTATCACATATTCCTTCAGTGTCATCTATGGTATAGAAATAAAAACAAGTGTGAATGACTGAGAACATACATGCATACAAATAAAAATGCATAATTTCTGGCAGTAACAAGACATTTTTTCAGGTGTTAAGATTAATACTATATCTGAGAACATGACAATTTGGCATTACAAAAGGATGCCTGAATAATCACAGTACTTGACCACTGCACTGAAGTGTACAGTGTTTATTTATGATCTCAGTAATCAATAACCATCTTCAAAACAGACTGAATCCTTTAAGCAGCTTGAATCAATTTGATGGATGAATAACAGGTATGCTTAGAAACAATATGACATTAAGAAAATACTGGAATTTAAAAAAATATTTTCACCAACTTTATATGGAACCTTTGTAATCAACAACAAATGCCAAACTTTGATACCTTAACCTACCTTAACTAAAAATTGCATATACTGTAAAGCAAAATGTTTTCAGACATGACAAATGCTAAAGTATAAAATTGTACTTATTCCTTTTACAATACAGTGTTGCATAACAGCATTACTTTTGCGTTATAACTATGTTCAGTTTTAGCCCTGACCTAATAAGAAAATACCATCTGAATGAATTAGTCTTTCTACTAATTACTTACAAAAGTATTTGACTGTGCTGAGCTCTCACACCACACATGGTGCATTAAAGAACGTTTAAGAGCAGTTTAATTATAGTTTATAGATCTTAAGTAATCTTTCTTCATGCTTTTGCTGAAGGTTTCTGTCTTACAGCTGGAAAGCTTGGATTTGGTGAAGACAGCTCTGGATATGGTAGTAAACAGTGTACCTGTTCGTTTTGTTTTGTGACTGTATTATGTAAAACTCAAAATGATAAAAGAAAATGAAATATTAGCCAAAACTAGACTTCTAACAGAGATGAGAAACTTCTCTCTAATTAAAAAAAGTATACTGTATAAGTTCAAAATACATAAAAATACATATTCCTAACATCTCTTTACAGTTATGCTCTAGTGTGCATGAGCAGTTCAAATGTAGCGCATTGCTGTGAGAGTCTAAACAATGTCCATCACCCAGGCATTACTTTCAAGAACTGCATTAAATTCAGAACGAAAATCTGGGAAGTTTTCATAGCTGTTAGCTAGCTGCAGAACATTCCCACACGTGCGTCCGACTGGTCTTCTTGTAAACTCTGTCATATCTTGAAATTCCACATAAATACTGTTTGTTACTATAAGGTCAGATCCGGTGCAGAAACGCATAAATTTCTGAAGTTTAATGTTATCCAGCTCTCTGATGAATCTTTTGAGATGATTTTTCACTTCTTTTTGTTGTGGAGTCAAATCCACAGCAAATTTCAGCAGCTGGCACACTTTTTTTGAAGTTGGTTGCAGTTCAGAGAATAACTTGGTCAGTCCCTCCGGACTGAGGGAGATATGGGGGTCGATGATCTCCCGCCAGCAGTCAATAACAAACATTGGTTTTTGGACAAGCTCTTTGTGTGCTATTTCATCAAGGATTGTAGGTAGAGTCTCAGCAGTGATTCTTTTTCTACAGCCATAACTGTCAAGAATTTCCACAAGATCATCCAAGTCAACTGCAGAGAAATCTTTTACTGCTTCCATCAAAACATCACATTCTTGGCTGCTGACAAACTGTAGAAAGTGTGCTTTAAGATCACTGTAAACACCACTGAAAAGCACTTGTTCCATAAAAGGGATTGCAAGTTTATTTGGAAAATACTGACATTCTTGGTAACCTTTCAGGAGTATTCGCCCAACTGCCTTCCATTTTTCAGCAGGAAAATCATGGCGAATGAATGGCACTTTAATGGTTGCACCTAGGGTGCATCGCTCATAAAATTCATGCCAGAAGCATGTGAGTACATCTCTTAGTATTCCTGATCCAGTGCCTGGTTCTTCTGTGTTGTCTGGAAGTATGCGCTTCACATTCAGTGTTTTGGTCAAAATCTCCTCATCAGAGAAAGCAGTAATCATGTCATGTAAAGTGTCAGTATGACGTATGGTGATTGTTATTATGTTCTCTGAATTAGGTGGACTGAGGGGTACAAGAAAACCCTCATAGACTAATGTGTCTTCTGTATCTTCTTCAGCATCAAAAATTGGACCAAAAGTAATTTCTGGATCATCTAAAATTTCTGAACCAGCGATGACTTCATCAAAATTACCCCTGACTTCCCCCACTTGCAATGGATTAATATCACTGCCACTGCTTTCTGAGACAAACACCACTTCAGATGTCTCGCTGGCATCTTCTTCAGGATCTTTTGGTTTTGTTGCAATGTAGAAGCGTAACATTGTCAGTCTCGCTGCCTCATACATATTGCCAATAGACTGGCAGGTATCATCAGTAAGGTGGTTCTGTTTAAAGTCCCAAACCTCAAACTCAAAATCTGTTTCACATCCCTTAGGAGATATGCCATTAGGAAAAAAAAGTTTCTTTCCTTCCTGAAGAATATCTTTTAATCCAGCATCAGTGGCCATTTGAATTTTTCTAGTGCCACCTCCCTGCTTCGCTCTCACCTGTTTGGCTATTTTTCCATCACAATGTATCCATCCTATCTCAACATTGCGTGTTGCTTTTTGCTTCTTTGTCTGTCTTATTCCTGCATCTGTATGTGAAGTGTTCTCCTTTGGACTTTCTTTTCTGGTTTTCATTTTCTCACGAAGTTTTTGCAGAAGTCCTAGTTTTCTTTTTGACAGTGGTTGCTTGCTTTTGCAGAAATTGAAGACGGCAATTCGGTCTCCGTACGAGGGAATGTAGTTTGCCAAAGTTGCGTCATCCATCAGCGCTATGACGTCACAGTCAATCTGCACACAGGAAGAAAGAAAAGACAGTCATTTTCTGCAACATTTACACTGCAAAGCAATATTACAGTTAAGCCTCTTAGGTCACCGCTAATGCCAGTAGGAGAGTATTGACTGTAGTTATCAGAAAAGCTATCTATTTTATGCAGGGCGAAACACAATAATGAAAGAAGCAAACTAAGGCATAGCCTTTCAGTAAATAATAAATCCTCTTCTGTATTTAAAAAAAAAAGCGGGACTTGATTGGTTATGATGTAGGTAGTACGTCTTCTAAGGATGTTCTACGACACTGTGGTGGCGTCTGCTGTCTTTTATGTTGTGGTCTGCTGGAGTGGTGGAATGGCAGAGAGGGACAGGGGGAAACTTAACAAACTGGTCGGGAGGGCCAGCTTTAGCGGTCTGCTAAAGTCCACTGAGCAGACTGGGGAGGAGAGGATGTTGTCTAAGCTAACATCCACCATGGACAACACCTCCACGCTCTCTGCATGAGACTGTACGACCACTGAGCAGCTCGATCAGCAGTAGACTTTTGTGTACACGCTTGTGTACATAGCTCTGTACATTTTTATCTGTACATATGAATGTTACTTATGTATGTAAGACTATAACGCAGAGTCATAAATACACAGTCCATTTAGTCATTTAAGCAAAGGTATTACACATAGAACACAAAGTAACATTGTAAATCAGTCTTTGGCACAATATCGGGATTATTTCGTTATTTATTTTTGTGTTTATGCGAACAATATGCCTGATTTGCGACTTTCTGCACTTCTATTGGTTGTGCGAACAAACGTCACGTCACTCCGAGGTCAAAGTTCAACCCGGCAGCGCTCCTCAGCCAGCACTTTTATATATAGGAGAAAGATGATGTCATTCTGACATTATAAACAGTTTGCTCATTTCTTCCGACACTGTACCACTAACGTATACACAGTTACATGCACTACATTAGTTTGTGTTAGCTAACATGTTGTGAGGGGATCGTCAGTCGGCCACCGTCAGAACAACAACCGGGGCTGTGTCGGTGGCTGTGTATGAACGCCACCCATTTTTCTGAGTGAAATATCCGCATAAACATTCATTACAGCTTCTCTCCTCCGCTGTACTAAGTGTAACTTACTTGTACACATCAAATATATCAGTGATATTGGCAGGCGGCTAGCATCTGTAACACACTGGTTGCATGCCAAATATCCTTGGGCAAGATACTAACCCCGTGTTTGCCTACTGGTGGTGGTCAGAGGGCCCGGTGGCGCCAGTGTCCGGCAGCCTCGCCTCTGTCAGTGCGCCCCAGGGCAGCTGTGGCTACAATGTAGCTTGCTATCGCCAGTGTGTGAATGTGTGTGTGAATGGGTGGATGACTGAATGTAGTGTAAAGCGCTTTGGGGTCCTATGGACTAGAAAAGCGCTATACAAATGCAGGCCATTTACAGCTCCGCTTAACTGCCTTGAAAAACTCTGAAATAGTAGAACAATAAAATAAAATGCAACGAACCCATCTGGGATGATCCTGCGATCAACAACAGTTAAAACGTCAATTCACCTAGTATACTGTAACATTGTGAAACACGTTCATTCCTATATAACATTATAAGCTAACAAGCATGCTAACAGCTAACCGTAACTGTACCGTAACTGTTTTCCTGTAAAAATAGGAGACACCAAACTATTTCTCTTTTTTGTTACTCACCTTCTGCTCTTCCATTAATAAAATAGCATCTTCGGGGACCCCTCGGCCACGCAAAAAGTCACTTATATCCACCATATTTAGTGAATTAGTTCTCCACCTGCCAAACTGGACACATCGCTGTCACCGAAGCTGGAAGCCTGCAGGTGCCCACCTCAAAATTCTGAGATTAAAGTCAGAATTCTGACTTTAATCTCAGAATTCTGACTTTATTCTCAGAATTCTGAGATTAAAGTCAGAATTCTGACTTTAATCTCAGAATTCTGAGAATAAAGTCAGAATTCTGAGAAAAAAGTCAGAATTCTGAGATTAAAGTCAGAATTCTGAGAAAAAAGTCAGAATTCTGAGAAAAAAGTCAGAATTCTGAGAAAAAAGTCAGAATTCTGAGAAAAAAGTCAGAATTCTGAGAATAAAGTCAGAATTCTGAGAAAAAAGTCAGAATTCTGAGATTAAAGTCAGAATTCTGAGAAAAAAGTCAGAATTCTGAGAATAAAGTCAGAATTCTGAGATTAAAGTCAGAATTCTGACTTTATTCTCAGAATTCTGAGATTAAAGTCAGAATTCTGAGAAAAAAGTCAGAATTCTGAGATTAAAGTCAGAATTCTTTTTTTTTTTTTTCCTGTGGCCCTAATCCTCTTCCGTACCGGTACCACCAGAAGACACCTGTTGAATGTGTTTTATGTCTTCTGCAGGTATGTGAGCTTGTTAACAGCCATTTTGTCTGTAAAGCACAAGCAAGTGAAGATGTAATGCGCTATTGTTAATTTGTCCACTAGAGGGAAATGTTTAGTCGGTGGTATTTATGTTTATCCTGTTATTTTGTTTTATACGATTGTGGAATGTATTTTATTAGTCATAAGATTTCTTTTGTATACAAGCTCAGTATGACAGACTGTAAAATGGGAGAAATTATTATTTTCCACCTTTTCTTTATTAAAAAGTTAATTGTAAGTCTGTTAACACAGCGCGCGCTTGCACTGTGAGGGAGCTACAATTGCCGGTACCACCAGAAGACACCTGTTGAATGTGTTTTATGTCTTCTGCAGAAGTAAACTGTGAAAAGCCAACCCTTCTGAGCGTCTGTGATTCTTGAAGAGCTGGAAGTGTTACACTTGGACCTCAAAGAAAACAGTGTAGCATCCAGATACACATCCCAGTCATTCTGTTGACTGTTGACTAATTTTCTCAGGGCTCTACATGTGGACATAAAAAAAACACAATAGTGACAGTGTCTTAAAAGCAAATGAAATGTTACATACAAATAAAACATACCTTTTTATGTTGTCATTTGTCTTTTCGTCTAGGCCATTTGTCTGAGGGTGATATGCTGCTGTGACGCTTCTTTCTATTTTCATTAAGCTGCAAAGTCTTGAGTTGAGCTTCAAAGAAAAAAGAAAATTGTTTTTTAAAAACAATCACACAAAACCTTTGGCCTGGCAGCTACTTGGCACACTGTGGCCAAGTACTTACCTAAAGAGGTATGGAAAAGTAAACTTAACACTTACCTCGTTAACAAATTCTCTTCCTTGGTCGGATAAAATTCGTTTTGGGCAGCCATGTCTATATATGAGTGAGCACAACTGATGAGCTACCTCAGCAGCACTTTTGCTTTTTAATGGAAAAGCCTCAACCCATTTTGAAAAATAGTCTGTT
Source organism: Diplotaxodon limnothrissa (assembly GCF_057381915.1). Taxonomy (NCBI): domain Eukaryota; kingdom Metazoa; phylum Chordata; class Actinopteri; order Cichliformes; family Cichlidae; genus Diplotaxodon; species Diplotaxodon limnothrissa. The sequence goes on along the minus strand of NC_140598.1, from coordinate 17,949,179 downwards.
GCAGTCATAATGTACTGGAAGCCACTAGACGTTTTTGGAAGAGGTCCAGTTAGATCTATTCCGATTAGCTCCCAGACATGTGACACCTGTCAATGATAGAAGAATCACATTAATATGTAATGTACATTATAACATTACTATTTTCTACTAAAATGCTACTGATATTTACCTTTATACACTGCAGTGGTTGCACAGCAGCCAATGGTTTTCCCATTTTTTGACACTGGTCACAAGCCAGGACCTTAAACATATTGAACGATCTTTATATTATCCAACAATCACAATTAATTAAACAACAAAATTGCAAATGTTCTATAAAAATATTCGATCAAGTGGCGAAACAGTGTTAATTACTGTACATCATCCTGAAATCTGGTACGTGTCTTCAGGATAACTATGCATTCTATTGGTGCACTATTAACATACTATATATAAATAACAACTTTAAAAATACATACCCAATTCCCAATGTCAACCGACATGCCATACCAGTAAAATCTGGAACAAATTGCAGTTCGAGTCTTGAGTACACCAGTGTGTCCACCGATGGGACTTGAATGAAACTCTTGGAATAGTCCCATGGCTTCTTCTTTTGTTTTTATCACTCTCCTGTTTCCAAACAAGAGCACTCCGCCTATATTTAAAAAATGTAAATTAATTATAACATGTATTTAACCAATAATTACATTTGGTTGTTTATTTACATTACAATACTGACCCTTCAGCCTGAATTTTGCGGCATATCTCCTAAGGGTTTGCCTCTGCGACTTATCGTATTCCGATGGGTAGGACCCAGCAGACGGAAACATGAGCAGTTCCTCGTATTTGTTCTCCATAACTAAGGAGAAAATCGGACAATTTCAACATGGCTTCGGAATCCATACAGTAAATAAAACGACTACACGACGTTATCACGCAATTAACAAGTATGTGGTGCAGTAGTACTTTCTTCGACATAACAACGGAGCGTTTATTCAACATAACAACGGAGCGTGGTGTCCAGTAACTGCAGGAGGACTAAAATAAATTGAGAAGGTTTGCAGAAGTTGAAAAGCACAAAATAAACACTTGGAATATGACTTCGAGTGAGCAGCTTAAGGTAAACAATTATCATCTGTAATAAAGAAGTAAAACTTATAATACAAACCTTTTTCGAAAGCAACGAGATCGACACAAGATCGGGGTAGGATGAAATAATAGGCGTGTACTATTTACACCGGAAACATAGCCGATTTGAATTGTGCGCATGCGCAGTAACAACAAGTAGGGCAGCTTGATGGGTAGGACGTTTTGTCAGAACACCGGCAGGCGATGTTGTACCAGGGGAGTCTGCCGGGCGATATCTCTTCGATGACGGCGTCTCAATTTTGGTCGGGGAGGATGTACTCTGGGCCTTCTTCATTACTAAATCTTGAAAACAGCGGTCGATGTAATCTTGGAGAGCGTCTAAACTCTCCCCGTTGTCATCCAGGGTGTTAGAGATGATAGGACAGATGTTGTTAGTTATATGACAATCGATTAGTATATTTGGTAATACTGAAGCTTGAAAAACCTTTGTTAAACTCTATGCTACCATTTGCTTTTTTTTTTTTTTTTTTTTTTTTTTTTTTAAATCCGCCAATTCTCCGGCGTCTGACGTCACCTACAACATGGGTCGCTCACCTTACTCGTCACTTCCTCAAATCATGATTATCACACAAAATGACTGAAACATTTTGTAACTGTTGCCCTATCAACTCTAATTGTATAAGATCGCCTGGACGTGCATGTGAGAAAACCCTGTTTGTTATTTCACCGGCACTCCCCATTATACCTTGATAATATTGGGCGTTGTTAGGTTTTGTATTGTTGATTGTCATTTATGCTTAGAAATATTTAACCATATATGCTTAGAGGTGTATAATCAATTGTGTAGTGATAGTCTGCAAACTTCGAGTGTATTAGAGAGCACTCTGGGAGCACGAGAGAGGTCGTACATTGTCTTATTGTTTTATGGTAGGATTAACGTGGCTGTGTCTGTTTTAGGCTAAGTGCCTTTTGTTTAGATGAACCGCTGGACTTCCAGACCAGCAGGTTTAGGGAAGTCATTTATGGGGTCACACTGACCCCCCACACACACACACACACACACACACAAGGTACTCTTTGTTTGTATGTAGACGTCGTATGTTAATGAACCTATGCATATTCATGTAACCTCAATAAAAGAACAGTGTTACGGGAGAATGGACGAGAGCAACTGGGGTCAAGCGAAGGAACGGCGTCTGTCCGGTTCTCTCCCGTGCACGAGAAACTTGAAGAACTTTGCCTACTCGTGTCTTGCTTGCTGTGTAATTATATTGTCTTCAACGTTCCAGCGAATAGGTTCAAGCTACGAACCTATCAGGCGTAAGTTTATTCTTACTGTTTTAAAGAAAAGCAACAACATGGCATGGTATACATTTTCACTGCTATGCACCCAACTCTATCTATCCATGAAGCCAAGCCACATAACACACACCAATTAGTTAAACTGCAAGAATGTCCTAAAAACAAAGAGCTGGATGGCTGCTAACTTTCAACCAGGAAGAGGAGAGCTGTACACTCTGCGCTCCTTAACAAGAAGAGGGGCTGCATCCTTCAGAATGACATGCACGCACATGCATACGCACCAACATTCCTGTCTATGAACAGACGTACAGTGGGGCAAAAAAGTATTTAGTCATCATTTTAAGTGGGGGAACTTGCACAATCGGTGGCTGACTAAATACTTTTTTGCCCCACTGTATTCACTGTTGTATTACTTTTGTATATAAATAGAGACAAGTGCAAGAAGAGAGCGCACATCACAGGGCCCCCACTCTCATGTGAGCGCTCTGTGAATGCCCTTGCAAGTAAAAACTGCAGCGTGTGTTTCTACCCTCTGACTCTTAGCTGAAGAAGTGTCTTTTAGAATAAATCTCTTGACATTATGTGAAGTCACTTAGAAGTTATTTAAGTGACTTATTTATCACGTTTAAAATTGTAGCGAAAGAGTGCAGGGTCGGAAAACCGACAACTAGCCAGTGTTCTCGCCGGCTCCGGCTAGCTATCGAGCGGGTGGGTAACAGACGTCTCTGAAAACGTCAGCGCACTTTTGCAATTATGTGATGTCTTGATAAATGGAGTATATATTTGAAGTTTACACAGATACATTCTTGCCTGAAAATATGTTAAGTTTATATTGTGACACTGAGTAATATTAACTAACCTTTTAATGTTAAAAATGAGCAGAACTGTACGTCTACGTGACCTATGTACATGTCATAAGTTTAACGACTGTAAAAATTACTTCCATTGAACTGCCTTATTAACTTAAAAATCAACGTCTTAACTTACATTTAAAAATGTAGTTGTCCTCGACCGCTGTGTCTACCACCTCCATAGCTGCCGCCATTGCTGGAAACTGGAATTGGCAGAGCCGCGCTATGAATTCTGGGATATGGTGGGCTACAAAGGATACACACTATGAAGACGAATACACCGCTTGTGTAAACAACATGCTGGAAGGATATGCTGAATTTGTGTCTGCAGATCGTACGAGTTCTCATCCGATTTAGACAAGAGCCTGTTGCACTAATGGCTGACCGATGCCATGCTTCACCAAGTTTACATATTAGAGAAACATGTCAAGTGTCTCTTTCCTGTGGTGGCAACATGGTGACACTACAAGGCCTGCACAAGAGTATAGGATGAAAGTGCTTTTTTTTTTTTCTTTTCTTTTTTTAATTTGGGAGGAGTATCTTCACCAAACTGTCCAAATTATGCTCTGCAGAGAACTGCAAATGATAATGCACAACAGTTTCCAGCTGAAGTGGTGAATAGAGTCAAAAATATTTTTTATGTTTATGAGTGTTTACAATCTATTGCTTCATAAGAAGAAAAAGTACATATGGTGGAGAGCCTGACTGATATTTGTACTAATGGATCAGCAATAGTCGCACAGTGCTCATGTCAATCCCACAGGAAAGGAGGGCAAAGAAAATCAAGGATCTGGATTTGGACACAGATCAACTTCCAAGTGAGAGAGCAGTGGGTTTAGAGTGGTGCATAGAAACAGATGAGTTCACCTTTGTGCAGGACAATCCACCAACCAGAAGGCACATTTAGTCTGTGGTCAGCTCATTGTATGGACCGTTGGGAATCTTGTCTCCCTACATCATCTGGAAGATCTCCAGCTGATTTAAAAGTGAAACGCTGCATTAAACTGAGTTTCTATGGAAGACCAGATAAGGCACAACTTCATCATTCTTCTGATGCAAGTCAAGATAGTTATGGAACAGTGTCATATTTAAAACTGAAAAAGAATAACATCACATGTTGACTTTATCCTGGGAAAAGCTAGGGTTGCTCCCCTTAAGAAAACTACAATTCCCAGGCTGGAATTCACTGCTGCAGCTCTTGCAGTTCCAGTGAACATGCTTCTGCAAAAAGAGTTGCAGATAAGGTTGGACAAATCATTTTTCTGGACTAATATAATACAATGCATCTCCAATGAAAACTGAACATTTAGTATCTTTGCTGCAAACAGAATTTCTGTCATTCGAGAAGCAACAGATGTGAATCAGTGGAGAGATGTTTCCTCCAAGGAGAACCTTGCAGAGATGATCCATCCATAAGTATGAAAGGTTTCCTCAAATGTGGGGATGGTTAAATAGTCCAGAATTTCCCTACAAGAAGAGGAGGAATGGCCTAAACTGGATGTGGATCACAGTGTGATTCCTGCAGATGACCCAGGGATCAAAAAGGACCTGACAGACTACCTTTTCAGTCAGCTGTCTTAAATAATTATGGGCTATCATTGACCAGTTTTAGGTTAATTATGGAGTTCCACGCTGGTGAGCATGTTTTTGCTGTTTGTTTGTTTTTTGCTTCAGACTACGCAGTATTTTAAACAGCAGATTAAAATGCTGATTCCTGAATTTTCACACTGCTCTGTCCTCAAGGGGGCAGCAAACCCTCACATACGAGTCAGATTATGTTCTTATGGTTTAGGACAGAAAGTCCTGCTCTTTTCCTCTGTTCGTGTTCACACTGAAAAATTAAGCCTGTTAAAGTCCTGATGTGCTTTGAGACGTCAGGACTGTTTTAAAGCTTCACGTGTAATAGTCAGCAGAGGTGTGACCACATTTCATACTTGCCTCATATTACTCAATCTTCCTCTTCCTGCCGTCTTTCACAGCTGCTCGGATCAGAAACCCTCCAAAGTATCATCAGCGCTCCTGTTTCTGTAAGTCTGAAACACATTCCCACCTTCTGCTCACAGCTTTAACTGACTTGACGACAGCTTATTCTAGGTAGTAGCAGTAGTTACTAATTTGTAGTATCAGTGTTTGAGTTTTACAGGGTCAGTGCTGTCTGAACAAACAGAGGGACTTCTTGGTTATTTTCTGCCACAGTCATACATGAACGATCACCGACTCGTGTACCACTTTTTATCTGATTTATCTGCTTTTATGGGGAATTAAACACACTTCCTGAGATTTACTGTAAAGAAATATGAGAATAAACAGGAAATTTCACAAGTCCAGAAAGTTCCCTTCAGCTGTAACCTCAGAGCAGCACAGTGAAAGGGAGAAGTCCTCTGTTCTATTTATCAGTGTGTGTGTGTGTGTGTGTGTGTGTGTGTGTGTGTGTGTGTGTGTGTGTGTGTGTGTATATATATATATATATATATATATATATATATATATACTCAATAAATTAATCATATATATATACACTTAGAACCGTTTATATTTAAAGGTGATTACATTATTATTGATGCTGTATTTATGGTGACATGATTAGCTTACAGTGAGCAACATTAGCTTTAAAAGGTCTAGAACACCCTGTTGGTTTTTTCATATTGTATTTTTCAACCATGAAGTTGTTTCAGATTAAAATCTATTATTCGACAGAGAATTGGCGAATCTGAGTTAGATTGATGCTATTGAACTATTTTGCTAATAAACTATTCTACAGACTGTGCTAATATACTGTTTGTTACTGTAAGGTTTATTTTACTGAGAGAACTGTTGTTGTAAATTGGGGCAATATAAATAAAGTTGAATTGAATTGAATAAAGCCAAGCTAACTTTATTTATACAGCAAAACAGTCACGGTCCTGGGTCAGTGACTGAGTGTATTGTTATTGTAATTTGTTATCTGTAGTGTTTAATATAAGTTTAGTTCTGTGCCTCTGTGATTTGTCTACGGATTTCCTGTTTTTTCCATTTTCAAAGTCTGTGTCTTCTGTTGGTGTATTCTGTTTTCTGCACCTGGTCTCAATTTGCCCAATTGGTTCCAGCTGTTATTTCACCTGTTCCTCGTTCTCCCCCGTTCCCAGTAGCAGGGGCGACATCGTGGTGCGGGGCAGCATCACGGACATCGGCAAAAAAAAAAAAAAAATGCTCTAACTCATGCTGCCCCGACGTCAGCGAGCGCATATGGGGAATGGCATAGGCACCGATCGGTTTTCTATCGCCCATTTGCTGGGAGTAAGGGCACCCTCCGTTTGCGAGGTGCGCCCAGGGAGGAGAGGGCGGGGGATTTTCTGACCAGCTGGAGCGACATCTAATAACCAACTTGCAAAATAAAAACAAACCAACAAACACGGAAACATCAGACATCATGATACAGACTTATGATTTGCACAGATGTTTTTCGAAATTCTATATGCGAAAAGTGAGCGCGAGAGCCCTCGGTGCGCCTGCTCGCTGCTGAAGTCAAAGTAAACTTTATTGTCATCTCCGCTACAGACAGTCCAGTATATAGAGAGAGGAGACGACGAGGCTCCAGTTACAGCAGTGCAAGTAAACAAACAATATATATAAGAAGAGTAAGAAAATAAATATACACCTTATGACCAGGGGTAAAGGGATCAATAACAATTTAAAATTTACAGTTTGATGATTTAAAGGGCAGCACGGTGGCACGGTGGTTAGCACTGTTGCCGCACAGCAAGAAGGTCCTGAGTTCAATTCCACCATCAGGCCGGGGTCTTTCTGTGTGGAGTTTGCATGTTCTCCCCGTGTTTGCGTGGGTTCTCTCTGGGTACTCCGGCTTCCTCCCACCGTCCAAAGACATGCAGCTTGTGGGGATAGGTTAATTGGATAATCCAAATTGTCACTAGGTGTGAATGTGAGTGTGAATGGTTGTCTGTCCCTGTGTGTTGGCCCTGCGACAGACTGGCGACCTGTCCAGGGTGTACCCCGCCTCTCGCCCTATGACTGCTGGGATAGGCTCCAGTGCCCCCCGCGACCCTGAAAAGGATGAGAGGAAGCGGATGGATGGATGATTTAAAGTCTCACACACAACCCGTCGAAAGGGGAGGGGCCTGCTGCTTCCAAATAGGGGGGGGGGGGCGCCAGAGGGAGTGTTCGCCCAGGGCGCCAAACAGGCTGGGACCGCCACTGCCCATTCCTGTCTGTGTATTTATAGTGCGTGTCCTTTGGTGCTTGTTGCCGCATCATACCATCATTTCTGCCTGTTTGTTCTGTTCTTATGTTATTTCAGTTTTGTATTTCGGCCAGCAATAAAGCTGTGGTTCTGTTAAGTTCACTTTTGCCTCCATAAGTCCTGCACTTGGGTTCTCTTCCAGCATGCCTGCACACAGACCATGACAGAAAACATATAGATATTAAAACATAAATACAGTACCAGTGAACAATACAGAACACCAACATCAAGAATTAAGTATTGTACTTAGCTCAACATAACTGTGGCTCCACTGGGCCATGCAACAATAGTCATTGTTATTATGATTGTTAACATCACTCAGGGGTGATGTTACAGGGGTGCCCAATCCCGGTCCTCGAGAGCTACCGTCCTGCAGCTTTTAGATGCATCCTTGTTCCCACACACCTGAATCAAATGAATGGCTTGTTATCAGGCCTTTGCCAAACATGATGGCATGCTGAAGAGATCAAACCATTTGATTCAGCTGTGTTGGAGTAGGGATGCATCTAAAAGCTGCAGGACGGTAGCTCTCGAGGACCGGGATTGGGCACCCCTGCTCTATTACAACCAGAAATTATGTCAATTACAGAGTTATAATTTTAACATTTTAAGTATTAGTTTTTTACTAATAATATATAGAAGGGCGGAAAAGTCAGATCTGTCTGGCTATTCCGTACTTGCTTGCTTAACTTAACAGCTAATCTATCTTCCTTCAGCTGTGATGATGTCGGAGAACCTTCTAAACACTCTGGAAGATCTGGGAGATGAAGAGTTTAATAAATTCAAGTGGTTCCTACAGCAGACCGACGTCATTCAAGGCCCCATGACCATCAAGAAGAGCCGACTGGAGACAACAAGCAGGTGGGACACCGTGGACTTGATGGTGCAGACCTACAGACTTTCTGGAGCTGTTGAGGTGACCAGAAGGGTTTTAAAGAGGATCGGCAGGAATGACCTGCTGCTCGGTTTGTCTGTTATCAGGCCCAGACCCGAAGGTGAGTCACAGCAAGGGACAAACAGGAAGTCAGTCTGAGAAAGTTACATAGAGCTTTAACACTTTCAACATCTGTTTGTCAGTGAATGTCAGTGATTTGACCTCTCAGGCTCCTCTTCCTCAGACTGAAGGTAAGTCACTGCTTTGTTTTCCATACATTCCAGGCTTCTTTACTCCAAATATCTCAATGTGAAGTAACTGTGAGCATGACATTGAACTGTCACCTGGTTTTACCCATAATTCTTGGTTGTTTTATAGTCACTTATAATGTTGAACTCCACTGTAAAGGAACTTATACAAAATTCCTGTGTTAGCCCTTTGAGGTTCACAGCTCTAGACCTGGTATCCTCAGAGTTTACTTAAAAAATTTTTTTTTCAGTGTTCCTATTATCCTTATAATTATTTAGGTTACTACAGTATACTATTACAGCCTCAGTTAGTTCAGTTCTTTAACGATAGCTTCTCTCCTGTGATCTCCATCACATTCTTGAAAATGTCCTGGCAGACACAGCAAACCTGTCTACATGTACTGATATGCGACAGGCCAGATTCCCTGTGCATCCTGAATGGATTGCAGTTACCATCTCATGCTAGCAATGGCAAGGAACAGCAAAAACCAAAACTATTAAAAGATCAGAGAGGGAGGATATGCTCTATGGCCATCACATGCTAAATCAGGGGTGTTGAACTCCAGGCCTCAAGGGCCAGTGTCCTGCAGGTTTTAGATAACACCCTGGGTCAATCAAATGATTAATTCATCAGTAGGCCTATGGAGAACTTCAAGCTAATTAAATCAGCTGTGTTGAATCAAGGATACATCCAACACCTGCAGGACACCAGCCCTCGAGGTCTGGAGTGCCATACGCCTGTGCTAAATGCTTCCCATTTTCAGGGGTTGTCCTTTTCTTTCTCCAGTTCACCAAGCAGCTGATAATGACAATGGCTCGCTAGACATTGTGATCCCTCAAGTTCATGATGATCAAGCGAGATTCCTACCGTTCACATTTACTCATTTGAGTTCAAAAGATGCAGACAGCTAATAGACGTGCATAAAATCACTCCAGAAAAAATGGTCAGCTGCAGATAGCCAATACATGTCCAGTCGTACAGTCGTAGTGTGGCATTTTAGAGAATGACATGACAGCCAATATGAGTTACACACAATATGTTTATCACCCTGTTTGACACAGATGTGATGGTTCCAGTACCAGAGCCTCAACCCATCACGCATTACCAACAGATGCTTCGATCAAACTTCCAGGACAAGTTTATGTGTGCACAAGAAGGGTGGGCAGAAGATAAACAGCGTCTGGCTGATATCTACACAGAACTATACATCACAGCTGGGTATGACATACATATCAACATACAGCATGAGGTCCGGCAGATTGAAAAGGCATGGAAGCCGGAAGAAACAGAGAAAGCCGTTAAACCCACAGACATATTCAAACATCCTTCTGGAGAATACAGACCCATTAAAACAGTGATGACCAATGGAATCGCAGGAATTGGAAAAACATTCCTTGTTCACAAGTTTGTGTTGGACTGGGCTGAACAAAGATCCAATCAAGATGTGCATCTGGTTTTCCCCTTCACCTTCCGTCAGCTGAATCCACTGAAGGGAAAAAAATTCAGTTTGGCAGAGCTCATTCATGAATGTATCCCAGAAACTGTAGGCATCACAGAGGAGGCTCTTAATTACATCTTTAAAGATATTCAGTCATCGGGAATTACCAACTATGACAAAAGTAAATTCAAACTTCTGTTTGTGCTTGATGGGCTGGATGAGAGCCGCCTTCATCTCGACTTTCATTCTGAAGATATTCGCTCTGTCGATGTAACAAAGTCAACTAAAACAGATGTCTTGTTGAAAAAACTCATCAATGGAAAATTGCTACGGTCTGCTCGCATCTGGATAACCACACGGCCTGCAGCAGCCAATCAGATCCCTCGAGAGTTTATCAGCAGTACAACAGAGGTCAGAGGGTTCACTGACCCACAGAAAGATGAGTACTTCAGGAAGAGATTCAAAGGTAAGGAGCAAGCTGACAAAATCATCTCCCACATCAAGACAACAGGAAGCCTCCACATCATGTGCCATATCCCAGTCTTCTGCTGGATCAATGCTACAGTTCTAGAAGATGTGCTGAAAACAAGAGGAGGACAGCTGCCCAAGACCCTGACTGAGATGTACGCAGAGTTCCTGGTGTTTCAGATTGATCGGACAAAAGAAAAGTATGGCCCACAGAAAAGCATTGAATACATTAAGTCATTAGCAAAACTGGCCTTTCAGCAACTGGACAAGGGCAACCTGATCTTCTATGAAAAAGATCTGAGAGAGAGCAGCACTGATGTTAGTGAAGCCTCGGTATGCTCAGGAGTGTTCACAGAGATCTTCAAAGAAGAGCGAGGAAGGAAAGGGAAAGACGGGATGTTCAGCTTTGTCCATCTGAGTGTTCAGGAGTTTCTGGCTGCTCTTTATGTAAGGATGTCACTTAGTAACAGCAACATAAATGTCATGCCTTTACCACAACCATCACTGAAAAACCTTCGACTGCTTTTAAGGAAGACATCTTCAAAGAAGATCCACATGATTTCCATTGACAGGGCCTTGCAGAGTCCAAATGGACACCTGGACTTATTCCTTCGCTTCCTCCTGGGTCTATCACTGCAGACCAATCAGGATAAACTGCAGGACCTTCTAATGAAGAAAGACAGTGGCACAAAGACCAATCAGAAAACAGTCCAATACATCAGGAAGAAGCTCAGTGAGAATCTGTCTCCGGACAGATGCATCAATCTGTTCCACTGTCTGAATGAGCTAAATGATTGTTCTCTGGTGGAGGAGATCCAACAGTCCCTGAGTTCAGGAAGTCTCTCCACAGATAAACTGTCTCCTGCTCAGTGGTCAGCTCTGGTCTTCATCTTACTGTCATCAGAAAAAGATCTGGATGTGTTTGACCTGAAGAAATACTCTGCTTCAGAGGAGGCTCTTCTGAGGCTGTTGCCAGTTGTAAAAGCCTCCCACAGAGCTCTGTGAGTGCACGAATAACTGACACAGGGCTGTTATCAACTAGTAATTCTCAGTCAGCAGATCTTCATATAACTACATGCTAACATTAATTATGGCTTTAGATTTAGTATAAAGCTTACTTTAAGTTTAATATTTGAATTATAGCTGAGATTATCCTGTGAAAAAGCAACATAAAACCACTACTCAACTACCATCGTTTTTTTTCCTCATGAAAACTTTAACTGAAATAACCTAACAGCGTTTTACACTGTCTATCATAGAATCTGTTTCACTGTGTGTCTTTATCTGTTCTCCAGGCTAAGTGGCTGCAATCTGTCGGAAAGAAGTTGTGGAGCTATGTTATCAGTCATCAGCTCACGGTCGACTAATCTAAGAGAACTGGACCTGAGTAACAATGACCTGTGGGATTCTGGAGTGAAGCTGCTGTCTGTGGGATTGGAGAGTCTACACTGTACACTGGAGGCTCTGAGGTTAGGGTTTGGCTTATCTTTAGTGGATGACCAGCAGATGATTTTCTTGATATGTAGCTTTATATACACATTAATTAACTACTTAAGCGGTATTTGATGATGCAGCCATAATAAGCCCTCTTTTATTTGGGTATTTAGATAAATGGCATATAAAATTCATAGCCACATTGATGTCAATCATTGGTTTGTGGTGCAGAATTATGAACCTTTGCGGTTTGCATTTTGGGCATGCCAACAAGGCACATTCATACAATGTATAGATGCAAGGTACAAATACAGATATCCACTAATTATTGCAAATATGTTAAATAATATTTTCATTTTACTACCAAAAAAGTAATGTGCCTTTATTGTCATTGACTTACAATTAAATCAGGAGCATTTAAAAAGTCACAATCACACACATTCACACAAGATGACTAAAATATATGTATATAGAAGGGCGTAGATTTGGCATGGACAAAAGGGACATGTCCCCACCAATATCCAGACATTATTGAATTGTCCCCACCAATAATTTGATCTCTTCAAGTGAAGAAAAACAAACCCGATGGAGGAAAAAAACCGATCTGTCAACGTCTCATTCACCCAGCGGTGCAGAAAGTTCTCTACTGGAGTCCTACGTCATGTGACAATTATGGCAAATGTGATTGGCTATGGCTTTCGGGGAGCTCTGTTTAGTTTTAGCAGCGGCAAGCCTGCGCTGTGAGGACCTGAAAGGAGGAGGATGGCAGCAAGAAGGAAGAACCTGGATATAAGAAAGTATTTTTCAAAGAAACCTGTCAGTCACTTAAAGCCAAGTTAACACATAAAATGTGTCCGTCATAATAACTTTACAGGCTATGCTAGGCTTTGGCCCACATCAGTCTCAATTTGTATGTAACCATGAATAACGTGTTTTGTAAACTGCACAACAGGCAGCACTATTAGTTCTCTCAGTCTCAGAGCAGCATTTCTAATTTTGATTGAAACTGTCAGAGAAAACGGCAGCTTTGAGCAGCCAGGATATTAGTTTACAGAGGCTGTTAGAATTATATGTCTAACGTTAAAATGTTGGTGACACAATAATTTCATCCTAATGGCACTGACATATTCATAGGGTTAATTTTTGAGACAAAATGTCATGAGGTAGTCATGATTTTGCAAATATTCCACCTTGTAGTGCAGTTTGCACAAATTGTTTTAAAAATGCACTCAGCCTACAAACATTACTGACGAGTCAAGATCTGCACAAAGTGACAGAAACACTGAAGCAGCTACACATTTTATTCTTATTGTCATGTATGTCCTATTTGTCACGTGACAGAAGAACCAACACAAAGCTCAGAGAGTAATGGTGACACAAGATCCCAGGTGGAATTGGAAGATGACTTGTTGGTTCATTGTTGTATTTGAAGCACATGTGTGACTGCATGTATGTGGAATGTCTCACTGTTATTTATCAGGTGACAGAGGCAGCTCTGCCATGTTGTAGCTCAGAGGTGAAGAGGCGAGGTCACAGGTGACTGACTGATGATTTGGTGCTATAGATTAACGAGAGGAGAAGGCATGTGTTTGGCTCCTTCACATAGTGTACATTGAGTTTTTGTGTGGGGGCACCAGTAGTCCATGTCTGTTGCTGTAACAGTAGTTCATGTTTAGAATAAACAATCCCAGCTCACTGAACTGATTGGGTCAATAATGTGCCTAAAATGTTGCATAATTTTGCTGACAGATCTTTCACTTTGTGGTAGAGATGGACCGATCCGATATTACGTATCGGTATCGGTCCGATACTGACCTAAATTACTGGATCGGATATCGGAGAAAAATAAAAAATGTAATCCGATCCATTAAATATCACGAAAGCACCTCACAAAACTTGCAACACGCCGTAACTCGCCTCAGAACGTTAGCACGTCGGAGCAGTATGCATCACGTGATAGAGCGGCTGTGGCATGCGGGACCTGTCGGTGGTCTGGATAGCATGTGGAGCTTCGCTAGCAACCCGGCATTTCATCTCCGACAAAGTTATCCCCGAGAGAAGTAAAGCAAGTGTGTAAGTCCATCTCTGAATGTTTGTAAAGCATTCCCACATTAAGCTTAACGAGCGACTGCCTCTCGCTCTCCGGCTGCTACTTCAATCATGAAACTGCTTAACGATCAGCTGATCGGCTTTTCTGTCGCGAGTCCGTCTCTCTGGTTTGCTTTTGCCCCACTTTGCACCAGAAAGAGGAAACCAGCGGCTGAACAACAGCAGCACGTTTAAGCTTGATAAGCTGTTGTTAGAATTTATTTAATATTACTTTCTACACCAGGATCTTTTTCTACGTAGCTGACGGCTGGTAACTGTGCAGGGGCGGATCTAGCAAAGTTTAGCCAGGGGGGCCGATAGGGCATGAACAGGGAAAAGGGGGCACAAAGACATACTTTTCTTTCTTATTCTCATTTAAAATGTCGAGCTTTTAATAAATAATTATCTGACACCCAAAGTTTTAATTTGATGTAAAATGAATAGAAGTCAATTACTGTATATAGTGACTATTAAGTCTAATATATATACCCTAGTAAGCTATAGTACTTTTTCCTTTGGGAAGGTACCATCTGTGCAGTCTGCAATTTTGTTGAAGAAAGATGTTGAATCTATTTAATATTTCTTGAAAAATAATTGATTTCTGTGCATTTTTTTTCACACTGCATCAAATTAAGGTTGATTACGTCTATTAAGCATCATGAGGTGGCGCGTGAGGGGTGGTTCCCTATTTTTTATTTATTTATTTTTGTTGTTGCTGGGAGTTGGAACCCTATTAGTTAGGTTGCTTAATATTTACGCTAAGTACTCTTTAAAATACCAGAATAGGGAGGATGGTGTAGGTCTAAGTTTATTAGATTGATCAGTATTGCTGAACTATGAAATATCTTTTTTGTATACAGATATAACAGAATAGCTTTAGTGTAGTTGTTGTTGTTTTAAACTTGAGTATGAACTTGCAGACTTGCAAAATGCAGCAAGATATTTTAAAAAACAGTTTTGTTTATTAAAAAACACTATATCGGATTCATATCGGTATCGGCAGATATCCAAATTTATGATATCGGTATCGGTATCGGACATAAAAAAGTGGTATCGTGCCATCTCTACTTTGTGGTAATCTTAGATTAGTTTTATGTAGAAAAACCACCAGGTCATTCAGTGTTCCCTTAGTGCTAATGTATAAGAGATGTTGGTGTAACTGAAGTAATGTTGTTAAGTCCTTAAAGTCATATTCTGTTATTGTCATGACTGTATTTGAAGCTATTTTTATGTTTGTATGATACCAGATTTATATGGATTATGGCTTAAGTAAACTAAAGCCTAAAATACTTTAGTCAGTCACTTGTTTAATAGTAATTTAAAATTATATAATTCACATATAAAACTATTAATTGTAATTTTAAATGGTTTAAAAGCATGCAGAATAGCATATGTAGGCAAGTATATTTCTTTCTTTTAATCAAGAAGCAAAGACAAAAAGGAAAAAAATAAGAAATAGGGCATGGTTTGGTGGTTGAATCATCCGTCCCCACTAGGGCTGGGCGATATGACCCAAAATTCATATCTCGATTTTTTTTTTTTTTTTTTTTTTTTTTTTTTTTTTTTTTTTAGCTGGATGGCGATATAAGATATATATCTCGATTTTTTTTTTTTTTTTTTTTTTTTTTTTTTTTTTTTTAAAGCCATAAGTTAAGAACAAAAAGAGTTCTTAGTCACACTGTGTCCCAGATGTCACACGGGCACTTTTATTTACATACAGCGTAGATGTACATGAAGAAATTACTCAAAAATAAATTATCAGTATTTATTAAACAATCATGGTCCATAAATAAAAGAAAACAATGTTGTTTTTGTGCATGACAAAAAGCTCACAATTGTCCAGTCAAAATGTAAACTAATAGACGCTGAGCATAATAACAAAGAGACAGATTTCACAGCTGCACCACGTCTCTGAACAGGTGCCATTTGTGGTCCTTATACACATACAGTACGGTAATATTACGTTGAAGCACAGTACGTATCACTCCACGAGGCTCCTCCCCGGTAGCCGTAATCCTCCGACAATCCATCAAGCGGTGCAGCTCCGTAGCTTAGCAAAGTCATATTAAAACATTTTTTGACAGATTGCTGAGCGCTGTGTACCACATAAAATCGGTTCGCGGTCAGTAAGCGCAACCAGAATTCATACATAAGGCTCACTGTCGAGTTTTGAAAAAATGAAAGGATTTTAGGCCGTGCAGCCCCTCCGGGCTGCATGTCGTTAGCGCGGTTAGCTCGCTAACACGTTGACGCCGTCCAGCCCCACGCACGGGGCGATCCGCGGTAACTCGCTAACGGAGATTTTCCGCTTTCATCTTGTCATTGCCTGCAGGTGAAGCTATGGGGGAGGGGGAGTTGTGTTCAGTGAAGGAGAGGCGAGGCCGAGTAACGTTGCGTAGAGACAAAACTGGACGAAAGAGAGGCAAACCTGCGGCTCCACAAGTATAATTATAACGTAACATAGACTATATTGATATAAACGATATTGTCACATCTTATATCTCGTATGAAAATATATCGATATTTTAAAAAAAACTCGATATATCGCCCAGCCCTAGTCCCCACCAATGCCAAAACCAAATCTACGCCCTTGTGTATATATAACTAACCATATAAAATGAGAACCTGTTAAACAGAATTGTATAAAGTGCACTGTAATGTCAAGGTTGTCAAAAAGGACTTAGTGGGTCAGTGACTGTTGATAGCAACAGGAAGTGTTTACGGCCAAAGTGTGAGGAGCCTTTTATGATATGCCTGGCTCTGGTGAGAATAGAATAGAATAGAAAACTTTATTTGTTAATTTCTTCAAATGTACTTGCCATACAAAGGAATTGAAATTACGTTTCACACTGTCTCATGCGTAGACATTGACAACAATAAAGTGCAGATGCACAACAAAAACAGCCCTAACAATAAGGTAATATTAAATAGGTAACAGGATAGACAAAAAATAAATAAAATAAAGTGTTCCAACAGTGTTCCCTGGAAAATAGTATACTAGTCTACTTGAGGTAGTCCCAGGTTGTGGTTGATAGGGGTATTTTGTTTTAATGCAGCATAAGACTATAGCAGCAGTAATAGTAATATAATAATAGTGCTAAAAGAAATACTAAAAATATATAGCAGCAGGTGTGTGCAATTGCAATGCAGAGGTAGTTGCTTCCAGTCAGGAATGTTTTCCAGTTCTTGGTTCAGAGAGTGTTTCCTTGTTGGAGAGTGTGCGTGAATGGGGGGTGGGGGTGGGAGGGGTAGAGTCCAGTCTGTCTTCCTATACTTCTGCCAATCTGGTGATTCTGCTGGCTGGGAGCCGGGAGGGAAGAGAGTTCAGCAGTCTCACAGCCTGGTGGATGAAGCTGTTGGTGAGCCTGGTAGTGCGGGAGCGGAGACTTCTGTATCTCTTTCCAGAGGGCAGGAGGCTGAACAGACAGTGTTCATGTGGGTTGCATCGTTGACAATTGTGATGGCTTTGCGGGTGAGGCGAGTGGTGTAACTGTCTTGCAGGGAGGGGAGTGGCACACCAACTATCCTCTCAGCTGTTCTCACAATGCGTTGTAGAGCTTTCCTGTTATAGTCAGTGCAGCTACCGCCCCACACAGTGATGCAGCTGGAGAGGATACTTTCAATAGTTCCTCTGTAGAATGTGGTCAGGATGGGTGGTGAAGCACTTGCCCGCTTGAGTTTGCGCAGGAAGTAGAGGCGCTGTTGTGCTTTCTTGGCCAGTGATGCTGTGTTGGTGGTCCAGGAGAGGTCCTCACTGATGTGCACCCCCAGGATGTCACAGGCTGGGTCTCCGACCCAGCACTCTGAGTTTTCTTTGTATTTTTTGATATGTTATTAGTTTGTGTTATTTCCTATTTGCCTTTTAGTTTAGGCAGTTATTGTTCCTGGGTTTTCTATGTTTTGGGGTTTTCTATTTATTTCATCACGTATTAGGTCTGTTAAGTTGTGTTGTCATTTCCTGTTTTATTCTGACAATGTCATGTGTTCTTTGTTCATTGTATTTAGCTTTCCTCTCCTGGTCCTGTCATTAGGTTTATGTCTGTCAGTTGTTTTCCCCCATGTGTCGCCACTTCCCCTGATCACCTCATGTCTGTATTTAAGCCTTTTGTTTTCTTCATGCCATTGTCAGTTCGTCTGTTTATCTCACCAGAGTTACAGTCATAGTCATAGTCATAGTCTTAGCCTGTTTATTTTCCACCTCAGTCATAGTTATAGTTTTTGGTCTTAGTACCTTTAGTGTTTTGCCAGCTTGGTGTTTTGTTTCTTAGTGTTTTGCCTGTTTGCTTTGGTCTCTTGGTTCATTTCCTGCCGTCATCGCAATAAAGGTTCACTTTTCTGTTAATCATTACTATTCCTCGTCATCATCTGCTTTTGGGTCCTGTTTCCGCACACATCGGCGCACCCCGCCGTGACACAGGAACTTGGTGCTGCTCACCCTCTCCACCGCAGCGCCGTCGATGGTCAATGGGGGGTGACAGGTGTGGCCTCTCTGGAAGTTGACAATAATCTTCTTGGTCTTACTAACATTTAGCAGGAGGTTGTTGTCTCTGCACCACGTGGTCAGGAGCTCAACCTCCCTCCTGTAGTGGATCTCATCGCCCTCAGTGATGAGCCCCACTAGCGTTGTGTCGTCCGCAAACTTCACAAAGTGGTTGGAGCTGTAGGTTGGTGTGCAGTCATGTGTCATCAGGGTGAAGAGCAGAGGACTGAGCACACAGCCTTGTGGAGCCCCCGTGCTCAGGGTGATGCTGTTTGAGACCTTATTGCCCACACGCACCGCTTGAGGCCTCTGGCTGAGGAAATCCAGCAGCCAGTTGCAGAGGGAGGTGCTGAGGCCCAGTCTGTCCAGTTTACAGATGAGTTGTTGTGGTATTATGGTGTTGAATGCTGAGCTAAAGTCTATGAACAGCATTCTCACATATGAGTCTTTCTTGTCCAGATGAGTTAGGGCTGTGTGGAGGGCAGAGCAGATTGCATCCTCTGTAGATCGTTTCGCTCTGTATGCGAACTGGTATGGGTCCAGGGTGGGAGGTAGGGTGGATTTGATGTGTGACATGACTAGTCGTTCAAAGCACTTCATAATAATGGGTGTCAGTGCCATGGGGCGGTAGTCATTGAAACAGGCTGGGGATGGTTTCTTTGGCACAGGTATGATGGTGGCAGTCTTGAAGCATGATGGGACAGTGGCTTGCCTCAGGGAGGTGTTAAAGATGTCTGTGAAGACATTTTTCAGCTCCTCTGCGCAGTCTTTCAGCACACTACCAGGGATGTTATCTGGACCCGCTGCTTTCCGGGCATTGATGGTGATGAGTGTCCTCTTCACGCTGGCAGCAGATGGGCACAGAGGCTGGTCGTGTGGAGGTGGTGGTGTTTTCTGTGGGCGTGTGTTGTTCTGTGCTTCAAATCGTGCAAAGAAGCTGTTCAGGTTGTTGAGCAGAGTGGTGTCGCTCTCACAGCTACGCGCTACAGGCTTGTAGTCTGTAATAGCCTGGATGCACTGCCATAGGCTTCTTGCGTCCTTGCTATCATTGAAGTGGGAGGTTATCTTGTGTGTGTAGTCCTGTTTCGCTTTCCTGATGCCACGGGACAGGTTGGCTCTCGCTGTTCTCAGGCCTATTTCATCCCCAGCTCTGAAGGCCTTGTCTCTGGCCTTCAGCAGCCTGTGGACATCTCCTGTTAGCCATGGCTTCCGGTTGGCTCGAGTTGTGATACTTTTCACTTGTGTTACATCATCAATGCATTTGGTGATGTATGAGCTCACCGTGTCTGTGTACTCCTCGATGTCTATGATGTTATTGTAGGTGGCTGCTTCCTTGAATATGTCCCAATCAGTTGACCCAAAGCAGTCTTGAAGAGCAGAGGTGGCCTCCTGTGGCCACACTCTTACCTCTTTCATAACAGGTTTGATGACCTTCACTCTCTGTCTGTATGCTGACATTAGCATAACAGTGAGGTGATCAGAGGTGCCGATATGGGGGAGGGGGATGGCTTTGTATGCTCCATTTTCCTGTGTGTAGACCAAGTCCAATATGTTGTCTCCCCTTGTTGGAAAATGAACATGCTGATGAAACTTTGGGAGAGCAGTTTTAAGATCAGCATGATTAAAGTCTCCTGCGAGGATGATGAAACCGTCTGGGTGTGCTGTTTTTTGCTCACTGATGGCCTGATACAGTTCGTTCAGCGCCGCATTTCTATCGCTGTTGTTGCTAGATGGAGGTATATAAGTAGCGACCAACAAGATCGAACTTACCTCCCTGGGCAAATAGAAAGGGATCACGATCATGAACTCCGCCAGTGATGAGCAGTGTTTGCGTACTACAGTGGCATCATGACACCACTCGTCACGGATGTAAACACAGACCCCGCCACCTCGGGTCTTGCCTCCGTCTACGAGAGCCCTGTCGGTTCTGTAGCATGCTAACTGCTCCAGTTGTATGGCCAAGTCCGGAATGTTGTCATTAAGCCATGTCTCAGTGAAAACTAGCACACAACAGTCACTTACTTTGCGATTCACTGATCTCAGAAGTCGTATGTTGTCCATTTTATTGTCCAGAGATCGTACGTTGGCCAAGAGGATCGATGGTATAGCTGGGCGAGTTGGCTTAGCCTCAAGCCTGACTCGGACACCTCCACGCTTGCCCCGCTTCCTTGTCCTAGCACACCGCTTTCGACGCCTCCTTGCCCGGGGAGGGGTAGCAGGCGAGTCCGGTGGGTTGCTAGGCCAGCTAGCAGGCTGTCGCAGAGCAGAAGTCCTATCTCCCTTTGCATCCCTTAGCAGGTAGTGGGATGTGACAATATTCAGTGCTACTTATTTTTTCATTCAACTTTAGTGCCAAATCACAACAATAGTTGACTCAAGGCACTTCATATTGTAAGGTAAAGACTTAACATAATAGATTGAAGATAGGACAAAGACATGCTGTGGAAGAGAGCCAGAGATTAATGATACCGAAAGATTATACACATAGTACGCTGGACCTCAACATGGAAACCAAAACAAACAGAAAAACGGCTAAACTGGAGTACACACAAGCCATAGCACTAACACACATCACCATAAAAAAGGCATGATCACGGACTTTAGATAAACACATTTAAAGTGCTACAAAAAGCACAAATATGTCAGCTGAGTCACAACTAAACAAATGGCTAGCAACAGGGATGTCCTTGATCATTTAAAACTTTAAATCTTAGCTCAGTCTTAGTCCCTTCTCCTGTCCCTTTACACCTGAAACAAAGGGGAAAACTGTTTCTAGAGAGCAATGCTAATTTGTACGATGCTGGAAACATGCCGTTGCTACACTTTTCAACCCTGAAACAAATCACGCAAACAGTGAATCTACACTGTAATAGAAGCATGTTGTATTTACAGTGCTCTCAAATCCAGCTTCCTCAAGTATTATAGATCTGTGGGATTCAATACATCTTCTGGAGACAATGGTTCAGTAAAGAATCCATGTGCCATAGAGTGAATCAGTATCTCTGAAAAAATAAAAGCATATTTTTTTGGAACCAAGCTTAAAGATATATATCAAAATAAAATAAAATTATATACATAATTCTCTTTGCTTTATGTTTTACATCTTTGTGTTTGCCCTCAGGCTCTCGGGCTGTCTGATCACTCAGGATGGTTGTACTTCTCTGGTATTAGCTCTGAACTCCAACCCCTCCCATTTGAGAGAGCTAGACCTGAGCTACAATCATCCAGGTGACTCAGGCATGAAGCTGCTGTCTAGCTTACTAGATGATCCACGCTGGAGACTGAACACTCTTAGGTATGATAGTTTCAGTATTTATTAATGCTGGTCATCAATTAATCACATTGTTACATGTACTATTATATTAGTTTATTACATGTTTATTTTAAAAGTGCTGCTGTATGAGAAGTGTAATATTCAGTTTTAAAGCTTTTAAACAAATAGCATGCTTTTTAACAGCAGTATTCTCTTAACACAGTAGCAGTTACAATATTTGTTGTGGGTAAATCTCACCTGAAACATTAATCTGATCATCAATCAATCCGACTTCAGGGAGGAGTATTTATCTGACAAAAATGCTCTAATCTAAACCATCACCAACAAAATAGCAATTCACCTCGTTTGTTAGATGTTCCCCTGGTTCTTTGTACTTTCCTCACCTCGCCCTGTGGACATTCCTCTCTGCTGTCTCAGAAGATCAGCCCTCCTTTCCAGTGAGATCACCTGAAAAATTCCTGCGTTTTCTTCTGCCAACTCAAACAGCCCCCCTGCCCTCTGAACCACTTGACTCTGAGCCTGTTTGAAATAAAAAGCTGTGAATCTTTTTTCCAATCTCCTGCACTTCAGTCCAGTTTCTTGGTGAACCGGGAAACCTCAGCCTCCCCCTTCATCATTCCAATTTTTCATTTACTCCGTGCTGTTCTGGTGTCAGTGGAACTACCTGCTAAAGTGTAACATCGGCGTGCTAACACAAGCTCCGGACAGAAAGAAAGCTCCCATAGAGCAGAGGCCAGGAGCTCATTGATCTTGATTTTCCATGATGTTAGAGGATCAGAAACATGTATTGATATTCTGGATGTTTCATATATTTTCATACCACTAACTAGTTTCCATGTTCCTGTCTCAGCGTCTCTGTTGGATCCAGGGTTACCCATGGCTGTTGGTACCACACAGCAGAATTGCAATTTGAAAGTCTTTTAAATGAGTTTTAAGGCCTTTCATGTCTTTCTTTTATGTCCATGTGTCTCTTTGTCTCTGCTTTAAAGATGAATTCAGATATGTTTCTTCTTCCAGGCTGGACCACGGTGGAGAGCAGAGGCTGAAACCTGGTCTGAGGAAGTGTGAGTGTGTGATTTATGAAAATAAGACATTACACTAGTTTAAATCACACTAAAGATTCTAGAGGATGAATCACTGTGAAGCTGTCTCCATCAGTCTGTGGATAAGGCAGCAGATGAAGTCTTGTTGTTTCTTCTTCTCTCCATCAGATTCCTGTGATCTTAAACTGGACACAAACTCAGTGCACAGAAAACTTAAACTGTCCGACAACAACAGAAGAGTGACGGCAGTAACAGAGGAGCAGCCTTATCCTGATCACCCAGAGAGGTTTGAGTACTGGCTTCAGCTGCTGTGTACAAATGGTCTGACTGGTCGCTGTTACTGGGAGGTCGAGTGGAGCGGAGAGGTTCACGTTTCAGTGACTTACAGAGGAGTCGCGGGGAGAGGAGGCAGCAATGACGGCAGGTTTGGAGCAAACAGTCAGTCGTGGAGTTTGAGGTGCTCCGATGCTGATCGGTACTCTGTGTGTCACAATAACAGGAGAACAGACCTCTCCTCCTCCTCCTCCTCCTCTGTTTCTAACAGAGCAGCAGTGTATGTGGACTGTCCTGCTGGCACTCTGTCCTTCTACAGAGTCTCCTCTGACACTCTGATCCACCTCCACACCTTCAACACCACATTCACTGAACCTCTTTATCCTGGGTTCTGGTTATTGTCATACGGTTCTTCAGTGTCTCTTTGCTCTCTGTAGCGGGGGAAGCCTCCACAGAACCGCTTCAGCTCAGGGTGGTACTCAAAAATCAGTAAACCTGATGGGTGTGGGTCATTTGACCCAGGACTCTGACTTTCTTTTGTTTTGGTGATTGTTATGTATAATGATTTTAGGTTCATTAGTTAGTCTTGAGGTGATTCTGAGTTCGTTGTTCCCTGTTTACTGTTTTGTGTGTTAGGCTCTCGTGATGTTTTGGTCTCTCCTGTGTTTCCAGTTTGTTGTGTCATCTGTTGTAAGAGCCAATTAAAGGCTGGTTTCTTGGTACTGGTAAAATGAGAAATATACATTTTTATTGTTAAATATATAATTTCCAAATACCGCTATGGTAAAAACATAAGATATGGAAATGTGAAGTTCTGATGTGCTTTTTGGTATATGGTAATTACATGTGGGGAGTCAGATAGGCATAAAGTCTCATTAAAGATCTTTGTTGAAAGGAAAGTTCCATGGTCTTGCTTGTGCTTCCAAAGCTTGTTGCTGGACTGAGTCCTGAAGGCGGTCAAACGGAGACGAAGTGCCGCTGTTACATCTGTGTCTCTCACTTCCTTGTTCCCTGGGTCCCAGTCATGCCTTCGTGTTTGGTCTCCCCTTTTTGCTTACATGTTCCCTCACTCCATGAAACACACGTGTATCAAGTATGTTCTCCCCAGCCCGTCATGTCCCTCTTAACGTGTCTCTCTGTGTCTCTCCTCTCCCATGACTGTTTCCAATCATTCACACTCACACTCACAGCCAATATAGAACCTAGACTGGATTCAAACCTTCTTGCTAAGAGGCAGCAGGGCTAAACTCCTGCATATTTTATTACATCATTTCAAAGATGTGGATTTTAGTGGTCCGCAGAGGTGGGAAGTAACAAAGTGCAAATACTTTCTTACTGTATTTAAGTAGAATTTTCAGGTACCTGAGTAATTCTTTCTCCCTTATTTTAAGCACTTTAAGTGTACTTTCTACTTACATTTTCAAAACAGGCTCCTTACTTTTGCTCTAATACATTTGGGTTGTTTCACGTCACTGCGAGCCTCTAAACATCAAAAGGATCTGAGCCTAAACAGGAAAACCCGTTTGCTTATCAATCAGACGATGTCACATAAAATGATCCTGTTGCGTACAGACAAATCAGAACCAATCAGAACCAGCTAGCTCCACATGTCACATGCAGGAGGATAACTTGCAGTGATAATAATAATAATAAAGTGTAATAAGGTCTTTTTTCCCTATTTGTAAAATGAGAGAGTATAATTTTTGTTGTTGCTGTATGAAAACAATAAAGATGACTCTATTCTACTCTATTGTGGGCTAACGGTGAGCCAGAAACGAACGCTGGATCACTGGATTATATGTGAGATCAGATGTTCACTGCTCACCAGCGTGGAGGCTTTTCACCTGAAGGTCTCCTCCTCTTTCTTCATCAGCTTCTTCCTCTTCTTCTTGCTCAGGTTCTGCCGCTCCATGATCTTATCGTAGTTGAAGTGCTTGTGTTTGGCGTCGGCGCCGTCGTCCCCCATCAGCAGAGCGAAATCAGCCTGGAAACACATGCAGACGGGTTTATATGCCGACAGAATCTGATCCAGGACCAGCCTGGCTGGGACCACTGACCTTCTGTTTCAGAGCAGTCAGCTGATCCAGGTGTTGTGCATTGACATTGTTGTGAGGTATTAATAAAGGTCAGAGGTGAACAGCTAAGAGCTGACATCAGTGATGTTTGTCTCTGAACAGGAAGCTGAGGACACACTGGGTCTGATGGACGACCTTCATCCTTCACTCTGCTCCTCTTCTTCTTTGTTTCTCCTGAAGCTCCGTTATTTGAGGGATTTTAGTCACTAACCCACGCACAGGATAACTCAGTCCACTGACTCTGAGGGATTACATGTAATGTTACCATGCTCTGGTACTTCCTGCTTCTACTCCCTCATATCTGACACAATATTACCACTCGTGATCTTTGAGGTGTGTTTTGCTACGTGTGAGCTGCTTCAGTGTGATTCTATCTTTTATTTTGTTTCCACTTTATGAAAATGAATCCACCACAGAAGTCCTCTACAGTCTAAATCAGCCCCACCTTTCCTCCACCCCGCATACCTGGAACTCCTGCCCCAGGCACATTCCACCACACGCGTGATCCCCCGGGAACTCCCCTGAAACCGAAAGTAAACCACGTCACAGTGGGCGTGGCGTGACGAAGCACCGCTATGAGAGCTGTCGGTGTTTTGCTGTGCTTTTCTGTGTTTGCGGGAGTCTTCATGGAGGATAAAGAAGCCCCACGGTAAGAAACCCACTCTTATCCTCTTTGTGCGCACGCGCGAAGACCGGCGTAACTAAAAAGTTCAAAGGTGAGAAAGCCGACAGGAAAACGCTCTAGCTAACCGGCCCACGGCAGCACACACAGCCGCCCACAGACTGGCCTGTCCTGACACACAGAGTGGGTACAGACGGGTTACAGACCGCGGTGCAGTGATTTGTGCCGTCCGTAGCTCCCTGTGCGGCCTTCACGCCGCTGATACAATCAGCTCCCCGTGACACACGCGAAAACCCGAAACACAGACACGTCTCTGAGCCCACGAGACATCCCTGACGGAGGAGGAGCCCTTCATGTGGGGAGGCTTCATTGATGGATGAATGTAGCATGGAGTTAGCAATGCTAGCAGCTTGTGCGGTTTGGCTGTTTCTAATAAAGGTTTTACAAACGGTTGCTGTGGCTTCATTAGTGACGTGAGGCTGTGATGACGCTTACAAGTCCCGGTGAGACAGGTTGTTCGTGTTTGTGGCATGTGTGGCATGTGTGGGTAAAGCAGGGCGTGACGTCAGGTGATAACAGATGTTTCTGCTGTGAAACCTAAGAGAAACGTCCCTGCTCGTGATGATACCAGCGCTGAGGTTGTTATCAGCGTCAGACTATTTAAAGTACACTTTGTTGTGACTTTGTGTCTTTGTGTTGTGAGGTTTGTCCTGGATTCATGATGACTGGAGCTCCACCTTTGTGCTGTTTAGGTCATTCCAGTGTCTCGATGTTTCCTGTCTCTTTGTCCTCAGCGTCTCCTGTGGAGGTCCGTCCACTCTCTGTCCCCATGTGTCCCCTCTCGCTCTGCGCTTCGTCTCTGTGGTTGTTCGCCTTGTCCAGTGTCAGGTTTATATGCCTGAAGTCTCTGTCTCTGAGCTGTGTTTCCTGTTTTATTTTGAAAGTCCCTGGTCCAGTATGTTATGTCACCTTGTTGTGGTGTCTTCCCTGTGTGCTGTGTGCTCTCTGATCCTAGCCACAGTACTTCTTACTTTGTATTCACTTCCTAAATTCCTCAGTTTGTTAGTTTTGAGTCCAGAGTCCTGGTGTGCTCACAGCCGGCTCAGGACAGCCAGTTCTTCCCAGGAGAGGGAACGGGACCCAGCAGCCTATTAAAGCCCCTCTGCTGCACTGGGCTGTCGTAAAGGTATAATGTGTGGTTAATACTGCAGTCTGCTGTTACATGTGTTACCCTTTATAATCTGCTGTATGTAAAGTACTGGCACCCCTCAGCTTCCCAGTAGATGCATCTATCGTACAAATGGCAAAATCCTAAGGTGACCTCTGACCTTGGGATGGTCAGTGATGGTCCCTGATATTCAAACTGATCCAAGATGAAGCTGCACCATGGTATCAGTTTGGAATCCTACGACTGGACCGTCAGTCTTTTATGGCTGATGAGTAAAAAGGGTGCACTAAGACAAAGCTCCTACACTCTTTTCAGCTGGCTTGAGTTGTTTGAAGTCCCATGTCTGTGGGTCAGTTTCAAACATCTGTCAGGGTTTCTCTCCGCCTGGTGCTTTTTAAGGCAGAGAAGCAGCAGCATGAGGGCTGGGCTCGGTCTTTGTAAGTTCCTGGGTTGTTTTTCTTATTTGGCTGTAGTTATTCAGCCGGCCAGACGAACGCTTGACTAGAAACAGCTTTGGTGAACATGGTGAACATGAAGTCATTGATATTAGAGATAAACAGTATTTAAGACCTTGTGCAATAAAATAAGAAATAACTGTTTTCCAGCTTAAAACCAGAGTGTGGGTGACGGTTGGTGGATCACTGTTATTCCCAGTTTTTCCTGCTCTGGTTCTTTTGGTTTTGCCTGCTGAGCTCGATCGCTCACTGGTGCTCATCTTTACATTAGTAAAGTGTTTGAAGTCATTCTCTGTCTCACAGGCCTTAAAAGCATCACCGCTCTCACCTGTTTACTGTTTCTCCTCTCAGTTTTCAAGCATGCCTCGGGCTGGAGGTGTATGAGGGGGCGGAGTCTGTCATGCTGCCCTGTCAGGTACCAGAGGACGTTTACCGGGACGCCACAGCAGTGGTTTGGGGCCGCAAGGACCTCAGCAGCCCGACAGTCCATCTGCGTCTGCAGAGCGGGGACGATCTCACGAAACAGAACGTTATTTACTTCAACCGAACGTCGATGAGAGCCGACGCTCTGCAGACCGGAGACCTCAGCCTCACTCTGAGGAAGCCCGTAGTCAATGACACCGGCACCTACACCTGCACCACCCGAAGATATGGACAAGATCAGAGCAAGACCCATTTGCAACTGAGGGTGGCAGGTCAGTGCTGTCGATAAAGGTCAGAGGTCAGTCATACTCTGAGAATGTGCTGGGTGATCTTCAGGTTGTTTGTGTTTGTGTGGACAGAACGTCCTCCTCCTGGTCCCACTCCTCCTCCAGTCTGGCCCAAAGTTGTCTCGGGTGTCCTGGTTCCTGTGGTTCTCCTGGCTGTCGGCTTTGGCGTCTTCATGTACTTTAGATATAAAAGGTTAAAGAACAAAGAAGGTATGTGTGTTATCAGAGCGCTCCACGGACATCAGTCAGTGTTTATGATGACATACAGCATTTACCACATGAGCATGGAGCTCATGTGCTGCTTCGTTCTCTTCTCAGTCGTTCAGGTCACAGCAGAACCAGGTGATGAGTCGGTCGTGCTGACCTGCAGAAGCACCGTTCAGCCCGATGGTGCTAAAGTGGTGTGGAAGGACAGGAATGAGAGGAAGGTGCACGTATGTCAGAAAGACTCTGAGCAGCCTGAAAAACAGCACAGACGCTACAGAAACCGAACAGAGATGAAGAAAGAGCCGCTGAGGACCGGAGACCTCAGCGTGACCCTGAAACACCCCACAAACACCGACAGGGACACCTACACCTGCACCGTCTACAGCAGGGAGGGGAAAGAACTGCTGGAGAAACAGGTGGAGCTGAAAATCAAAGGTCAGTGCTGCAGATACAGAGGCTTGGATATTGTTATTGACAGCTATTTTGTCACAGTGCGTGTCTTTGTCTGTCACACACCTGCTGTGCAGCAGCTCTGTTATACTGACAAACACAGAGGCCATCTTTGTAGTTCCTGTCAGACTTCATTAGGTCTTCCTGTTTGCTCACTGTTAGAAATATGAGCAGCAGTGGACTTTGATGGGATGTTACGGTGCAGGCTTGAACAGCTGCTGAACAGATGTGAGTTCAGGGGAGCGTTGTCGTGTTCTCAGAGGAACAGCAGTGAGTCTTTGAGGAACACGATGCTGCTTTCTGTCATTTGTCTGATGAGTTCTATCAGCGATGGAAACCAGAGTCTGCTACTGATATGAGAGGAAAGCAGGAACAGCTGATACTGGACGCTCCTGCCTTCATGTGGTACAAAGCAGGACTGCACTCTACTCTGAATCTTAAACATGTGTAGTGTTCACTGTGAAAGCAATTAGAAACAAATCAGTACATAAATAATGACGGTGAGTTATATAAAGGCCAAGTGAGGCACCAGGACTCTAATCAGATAGATTTAAAAACAACTGGATAACAATATCATTTCCATTTGTCAGGATTCTTCATTGTTTAGAGTGAAAGACGTAATCACACTCCCATGTATGTACAGCAGGGCCTTTTCAGCATGTTGGTGCTGCGTTTCTGCTGATGTCCAAATCTTTATGAAGTTATAAAATCAACCCTGTTTATAGAACAGTTCAGTGCGTTTGTGTGAAGAAGAACGATAAAGCTTGTAGCAAACCTGGTGTTGGACAGACCTCTTCAATGAGTGTGTAGATGAACTGCAAACATGGCTTCTTAGTAACAGTGTAACTGCCTTTCACTGATCAGACATCTTCAGGCCCTCGTCTTCAAATGACTGACTGGGACCAGCATCGAGATGAAGCTGGTGACTTAGTGGTGTTGCTGCTGATGTGATGCTTCTGTGGCTTCGTGATGAACACGTGTTTCAAATGCTGCATAAATTAAAATTAATTGACAAACATGAATGCCGTGTCTTCGTACAGCTCATGTTGTGCTGTTCTCCTCTCAGAGTGCCAGGTGGAGGTGGTGGAGGGGGCGGAGTCTGTCCTGCTGCCCTTCAAAACCACAGAAAACCTGCCTGGAGACAGCGATGTGGAGTGGAAACGCCATGAACCCGAATACATGAAGGTCTATGTGTATGAGAACGGCTCTGACCGGCCCGACAAACAGGACGACCATTACAGAGGTCGCACTGAGATGAACCCTGACCTGCTGACCACCGGAGACCTCGGTCTGACCCTGAGACAGCCCACAGTGAAGGATGCTGGGAGATACGCCTGTGAGGTCAACAGCAAGGAGGCCTGGAGATACAAGAGGGTGTGGCTCACAGTCAAAGGTGAGTTGTAATCGCTGTGAATGTGTCGTACTGTCCTATCTTTACATCAGTTCTGTCTGTTTGTCAGTTAACTTTAAAAAAGCATTTCAAGTCATAAGAAAGGACATGGAGAGAGCTGTGCAACACACCTTTTGTTTTTATGCCCTACGACGTCACAATGATGCTACCTAGTTTCACTAAGTCAGACACACACAGCTTATAGAAGCCAAAGATTTCAGTACACCGTTTTAGTCTGCAATGCTTCAGGGTCAAAGGTCAGCAATTAAAACATCAAAGTGTTAGTTTAGCTCCGAGTGTTTGTTTGTGACTTCTTGCGTTTCCTCTGCAGGGACAGATCAGGTCCAGGATCCAGCCGAGGACAACAAGGCTTTTGAAATGGCTCCTCTGATGGACCAGCAACCAGCTTGATCTGACTGGGCTCTGATCATGGATCTGACTGGTCTGTGAGTCAGAGGGAAAACACCAGTAATGGGCTGAAGGGGATGAAGAGGGGACGATGCTGAGTTCCTCCACGTTCTGTGAGGAGGTTTTCTGTTCACACAGCTGAACCCTGCAGTGGCTGTAGCTCGGCGCACTCATGCAGCAGCAGCTGTTTGATTTGTTACCACATTAGCACAAACAACACTCATTTTTTACTTACACATTTATATTTTACTTACCCATAATGCCTTGCTGTTCAGGTCTCAGCTGTGACCTGGGTGCTGTTTAGTTGATGTTTGGACCTCATGTCTGCACGGTCTCAGAGCTCCTACATGTGTGAGGCTTTAGTGTTGGCTGTGTCTGTGAAACTGCACAAAATACAAGACAACTAACACTTTAACATACATGTAGCTAACGAAGTGTACGACGAAAAAGAACAAAATGTTTCTGTAAAATGCTGCTGAAGAGAAAAGAAATAAAGTCCATCATCTGTCTCTGTCTGATGTATGGACATTTGTTATTCTTTACACAGTTAATCACTTTGGTTCACTCCTCACAACACCTCAAAGTGTGGAGGAAGCAGTGGCTCAGATAACCAGTCGTTCCAACCAAGGTGTGGAGTTCATGTTCAGACAGTCTGAAGACACGTGTGTCAGGTTACCTGTGGATTCAGAATATGCTGTGGGTGTGGATGTTGAGCTCACACTGGCTGATAACGTCTAACCTTCTGAGACTGCTGGCTAACAGCTAACGCTGCATGAACTCCTGCACGGCGCTGCTGACCGTGTCCATCCCATAATGACCTCAGTGTACCATCCTGTGATGTGTCCAGCAGGAAAACAAAGCTCAGATCAGGCATAACGATGAGTTCACTGCACACAGACGCCTCCACAGTCACAGATCTCAGTGCAGCAGAGCATCTTTGGTAGAGTGACATCATAGCCTGTGTGTGATGACATCACATTAGCATGGACCCAAACCTCTGAGGATGTTTCCAGGACTGTGACGAGTCCGTGTCATTAACAAGCAAGGGACCAGGGTGCCGGCACGGTGTACCTAATAAAGTGGCCATCGAGAATGCCTCTGCGCGACGTCTCCATCTCAAGTGTCTCCAGCAGGGGGAGCCGTCTGATCATTTATTGTCACAGAGACGTGTCACTGCACACACTCATGGCCACTTTATTAGGCACACCTGTTCCGATGCACGGCAGCCGCTCTGTGCTTGTGTACCTAATAAAGTGGCCCTGTGTGTGAACCCACAGTCACAGGAGACGAGTGTCTGATATGTTTGGTTTTACAGACGAGAGAGAACACAGAGGGAGAATCTGTGAAGTCAACATCGAGGCCCCACTGAGATGAAAGAAGAGCCACTGACAACCACAGACCTCAGTCTGACCACAGTGGCGTCTGCATCCTTAGACACAGAGAGAGAGAAGTAAACAGAGGTCAGTAAACACATCACAGAGGTCATTGAGAAGCAGTGCATGATGGGAAGATGAGTGACACAAACTAGAAGCGCTCTGTCACAATCTGTTGAGAAATCGTCTAAGCCTGGTCGGCAACCTGCGGCTCTTTAGTCCTCAGTGCGGCTCCGCGTGGTTTGGGAAAATAAATGAGAAGTATTTAGCTGAAGTGTTTATGTGTATATATGTTTATGTTAGCTCCTTTTTAACTTGTAGTTCTAAATTGGAAGATTATTGTGATTTTGAAATATAAAAATAAAATTATATTCTATTATTCTTTCATCGCTCAAAATAAGCGTCACACTCGTGGAAGCCGGTGTAGCCGCCGAAGCGCCTGCATTTATCGAGACTTTCAACCCCAGGTAGGCCAGTTATGGATCTTCAGATCCACATTATGTCAGCAGCTCCACCGTGAACTATGTTAAAAACAAACAGCGCTCACGCCTCACAGACGACAGCTTACAGTCCTGCGTAAAGATGAAGTGCCTTCGTACAGACGCTGTGCGCAGAGGTTCAGGAGCAGAAGTCCCGTTGTAAACATATCACGGCAGACCCGACGATGTTTGCATGAACAACGCTTTTCAGCATCTCTTTATTGACCACTTTTCACACACGGTTGCTGTACGCACACAGCCGGTGTTAAAGCTCACAGACCGACACAACAGCAGAGACGTTAAGGCGGCGAGGCGTGATTGCAGGTGCCGCTCAGGTGCGTCCACCTCCCCTGCAGCGCTGCAGACCACGCCCCGCCACACACATTAACCAGGTAAATACATATTTAGGCAGAATTTTGCAAAAATCTATTTTTTTTTTCAGCAGCATACAGCTTTTTTCCCAATATTTTTTTTAAAAGTCAGGTCAAGGCTCCAAAAGCCCAAAGGCGATATAAGGGTGGCTCACAGCAGTTTTTAGTTCAGCTTTCCTTTAATTACATAAATAAAATGTAATTTTCTCTGTAGCACTTCATGGATTTCATAAGCAACACACCCTAGTTGTTCACACAAAGCATAAAGGTAAATAACAAAGTGTTATCTTCATGTTAGATGTCAGAAAGTATTTGTATTTGTCGTTGCGTGGAAACCAGGTCCACGTGGCTCTTTGGGTCTTAAAGATTGCTGATCTCAGCTTTCGTTCCCCGTCCGACAGCACACATTTACTCTGACACTGAAAGTGAAACTGGGCAGATGTCAGACTGATACCACACATTTCTTTTAAAAGCTGGTGTTTTCTGTATTAACCGCTGTGGTCATGTGGTTCAGCGTGGTCACTTCCGTTCAGTTCAATTTTATTTATAAAGCGCCAAATCACAACAACCGGTTGGGGCGAGAGAGGGAAGACAGGATAAAGACATGCTGTGGAAGAGAGACAGAGATTAATCAGTATGATTCATTGCAGGTAGAGTCGTGGTCTCTGAGCTGAGACTGTCTCCGGTTTGTCTCCTCTGCTCAAAGCTGCAAACTCCTCAGAGCAGCTCTGAAGCTTCAGAGAGAAGAAGCTCCCTAAGAACCCCTAAGGTGGTGTGAAACATTCACAGCTGGATGTTTTTAAGTGACTCTTTCATGACATTAACACATGTGAGGTTAACTATAAATCTCAGGAGTGTCTATCAAACTCCTGAGATGTGTTTGCTCCTGTTCACGGCTGTCGCTGACTCTGAGCCTCTGTAATAAACCTCCAAGGTCTCCATGTGTAAAGAAGTCTTCGTGCTGCAGTGAATCTGACCCTTAATGTTCTTCTTTAAGCTTCAAACACGTGTAATGAAGAAAGCTTGTTTATATGAGCTCCATAAAAACATCAGAGCAGGTTGAGGTGGCGTCCATCTCTGAACACTGTAGTTTGAGCATTCATCATCAATGAAAGCTGTTCCTTTGTAATTGTCACGGTCCCCGTGTCTCTCTGGTTGGCCCACGCTGGCTACAGGTTTTGTTGTGGTTAGTTTTAGTTTTTTGTCTCTCCTCCTCCTCTCTGCCTGGGTGGAGCTCATTACGGGCTCTCACTCTTGGCCCACGCACCCCTGTGGATGGTGTCCACCTGCGGCTGATCTGGCTGATTTCCCCAGCTGCTATTTAAGGCAGTGGCACAGAGCAGCTCGCCGCTGGAACGTCGAACCACCTGAGTTCGTGCTCGCGGCATATTCAAAGAAGAATCGCTTACACGTGTTTTATGTTGTGGAACTAACCTTTGACCTTCTGTCTGTAGATTCTGGACCGAATCACCGGACCTGTCCAAGTGGGGCAGTGTGTGGAGTGTTGGAGCGAGTGCGGCTGAAGAGGAGTGCGTGTGTGCGGAGGAGCGGTGGCGGTGACTGAGTGGAAGAGGAAGCGTGTGTGTGGATTCCCCCCCCCCCCCCTTCTCTCCCTGGAGCCCTGGACCCCCTCCCAACTCACTGTACATATATTTTGCACTAAGGTGATCCCTATTGTAAATAAATCCCCTTTTTGTTTCCTTGAAAGAACTGTCTGCGCGTGGGTCCGTTCAGTAGCCATGACAGTAATCCTCCAAACCAGCTTTCCATGACCTCGATGAGATCATCAAGGTCATGGAAAGGTGGGATAGGCTGTTGTAGTTTTATAACTGTGATGTGTGTGTGGTTGTAATTACATACAGATCCATGCTGTAGTTTAAACTGGTCCTTATACCTGAATTTATTGTGTACCCACAAAGGAGACTCATTAAGCTAATTAATGATGTAGGGCTGACTCGTGCGCAGCTGTTTTACATAGGTTAACTTTTCTTTATTGTGCATTTA
This sequence comes from Diplotaxodon limnothrissa, assembly GCF_057381915.1. Classification (NCBI taxonomy): domain Eukaryota; kingdom Metazoa; phylum Chordata; class Actinopteri; order Cichliformes; family Cichlidae; genus Diplotaxodon; species Diplotaxodon limnothrissa. Next base: position 17,914,388 of record NC_140598.1, on the reverse strand, counting down.
TTCCCGGTCTCAGTGCACATTTATTTAGAGCTGTGAGTACACCTCACTCACCGCTCACACTGAAAACACGCTTTCCTCTTTCTGCACATTCACAGTTGCAGCTCATGTTTGTACTGCAGGTTATCAGACATGACCATTAATGCTGAAGCAAAGAAGATGTGACAATGACCGATAGTGAAACTGAGACACTGCCCAGAGAAGTGGATAAGAGGAAACAAGCTTTATTTACTGATCTCGGTTCAGGATTCTGGTCAGACGAGACACAAAAACACAAACCAAGTGTTAAAAACCACAGTTTGTTTACAAAGTTTATAAGTAGTACTCTGTGTTTTATAAATGTGTATAAATACAGCTCAGTGCATGTCTTATCAATCTTCTATATACCATTGCTGCTCCTTAGTTTACCTTTATAAACACAGATGTGTTGTTATGACTGTGATCATGATTATCAGCAGCAGTAACAGCTGATATCAGCAACTCTAACAGTAACATGTCTGTATTTAGTGACTCAGCAAGGAAGCTAATACTCACTAATGTTTAATGGTGTAACTTTATTATAAAGTGCTGCACATGGTTTATCTGTGAGCTCTCCGAGTCAGGTGCGTCTAAAAAGCGTGAAGCAAACATTTAGAAAAAAATGCAACTAAAATGTAGGTTTTTTTAATTATTTGTTTAAATAATTAATGAAAATGTGTTCAAATGTGTTAAACTGAATGTTTGTCAATCCAGTAAATGTTTCCTTTAAATGGAGCATTTTATAAAATTACATAGAAAACTAAAGTTTCTGGGTCATTGTGGGCGGCGATGGTTTAAAATTAGTGTCAGACTGAAGCTCTGCTGGGTTTTCACCGTAGTAACAGTGAACAGAGTGAACTGCAGGAGTGTAAGAGACTCGGGCTGGAAACATGATAAAGTGTGAGAATGTAAGAAGATCAAAATGATGCTCAAAGAGAATAACAACATCATAACTGTATCGTAACTGAGCTTTGAAGAGTTATACTTGTTTGCGCTTGTCTCTGAGTCGGTTAGGTTACAGCTCACCCTCCGGTCTGTGGGCAGTTTCACGCATAATAGGAGTTAAAAACCATGACGAAGTTAAAAAAGTGTTAAATAACAGATTGTGTTATTCAGCTGATATGTGTCCACTAATAAAAGCAGGCTAACTCTAATATTAGGGTACTCGTCTGGGGCGCATTTAGGAATTTAGAAAATGCATGAAGACAAAACCGTGACTCATAATTACATCAAAGCTCAACTAAACTAAAGCCTCCTCTGAATAATTCTGTAGAAAAAAAACTCAACAAAAGTCTAGGATTATTTTAATATATCATTTTATTTTTTTCCAATATTGTTTCAGTTGTTTTAGTTTAGTTAATTTTACATCATGTGATGAGAATACTTTCTTCACAGCTGGTTTTAGTCTTGAGTTTTAGTTTCCACCCTGTGGCTGTGTGACTCCCGAGAACATGACATGACAACACCACAGGAAGCTTCCCCATCAGCTGAGCTGTAACATCCTCCAGCTGTTATATGGCTGGCGGATGTAGACAGTACAGAGAAAATAGTTCCAACATTAAACTGTTACAAGGTGTAAAGTTAAACATATACAGATTGAAACGTTATGTTATTAGTAAAAGTGGGAAACCCTCTCTGGGCTTCACTGTTACAGCAGTTTAACCTCCAACATCAGACGTTCATCTGTGAGCCGATACACAAAAGCTGGGATTCAAAGAGTCAGCAGGAGAGCGAGCGGAGAGCAGGGAGAAAACCCTGGACCCTGAACAAAGGCGTGTCCACAGTCCGTGACAGGTTTCAGTAACAAATCTTTCAGGAAGTGACTTTGAGGAGCGGGAAGAAACCAGTATCACATGTGCAGTCTGAGAAATGAGAAGCTGGAGCTTCCCACACGATGGACGCTTCCCTCTGCTCTGTGTGATGAAACGTCAGCGGAGTCAGAGCAGCAGACTCATTCAGAGTATTCAGAGTCCTCGAAGAGCGCGCACTCAGCCGTGAGGTCAACCACCGCCTCGTAGTTTTCTTCAATGCACTGGGTCATCTCCACGGAGACGGGAAGTCTGTTTGCTGTGGGCAAAGCATCGGGGTGAATGTTAGTCTCCACACATATACATACAGTCCTCAGTGAGACATGCTGCACCGCGGGCACCATCGTATGTCCAAGTTGGCCCACAGCAGGCCCACAGTGGGCAGCTGTGGGTGAACTGTAGGGCTGTGACTCATTACCGATGATACAGGACAATGGGTTTTAGTCTTTTAGTCTTGTCTCCATCATGTCTTCCAGCTTTGGGGTCTCCAACTCCAGTCCTCAGAGCTACCGTCCTGCAGCTTTTAGATGCATCCTTGTTCCGACACACCTGAATCAAATGAATGGCTTGTTACCAGGCCTTTCCCTAACTCGATGAAAAGCTGAAGAGGTAATTCAACCATTTGATTCAGCCGTTTCTCTGCATTAAAGCTACAGGACAGTAGCTCTCAAAGACTGGAGTTGTAGATCTCTGCTTTAAACCGTGCAGCTCTGGAGGTCTGTGCAGCTACAGATCAGGCGTGTACACCTTTTACTGCACTAGGTCACAGTTGAATCGATCACAATCAGGTTCCAACTTCTTAAAATAGTTTCAGACACTAGAAGCTGTTACCTTTGGTTCTTGTCTGCTGTTATTTGGGTGTATAAAGGTTAGTATGTGAGCCTGACCCTGGTTAAGAGCGGTGAAATATCAGATTAAAGCTATGGTTTGGCTTTAGCAGTCCGGTTACTGTAATAATTAAAAAGGCAGTGCAGACGTTTGTGATTTTACAGTCAGAGCTGCCAGCAGGACAGCAGCAGTGATGCACCTGTGTGCAGGTATCTACCTGAGCGCCTGGTGGCCAGCCGGTCCAAGCAGATGGACAGCAGCAGGCCGGTGGTGATGGAGTAAATACAAAAGGCCAGCAGGTGGGAGAGGAGTCTCAACACGGGCACACAAGAAGAAGGAGCAGGAGGACGAGGTGAGGAACAGTTGGTGGGAGGAGGAGGAGGGGGAAGAGAGGGGAAGGGGGACATGGTTTCACGAGAATGGACAGATGATCTGACGGAGGTCGTCGGGGGATCTGCAGGAGAGATAAGGAGGCGTCCTCAGTTCATTCACTCAGGGTTCGATAGAAAGGCTCAATGTGAGCGGTGCAGCGAGGCTACACCACAAACACAGGCTTTCATCTCCATCTATTAGTAATAGATGCTGAAGAGGAGCATGCTAGTTATTGCATCATTATTGATCGTGATTATAACCACAGTCAAATCTCAGAGTGATGAATTCTCTGTCTTTGCTCCACGTGCTCTCCATCGAGGTCAAGGACATTAGAAAAACACAAAAGAGGCCCAATTTATGATGACAGCAAAAGATGTCAGTGTTCTGACCTCTGACCCTCAGGTAGCTATGAGCAGATGATCCACTCAGATCAGTAGCACACCAGTAGAAACCCTCATTAGACTGCTGCACGTTGGAGATGGTGTGCTCTTTATTTCTAGGTCCAAGAAGACGTCCACTGTAGAAGAAGTAAGCTGCCACTGTTTCACCAGTGCTGAGCCTGCAACGCAGAGTGAGATTACTTCCTTTTGTCACAGGAAGTGCCGGGATCTCCAGGATCACTCCTTTTTCTGGGTAAGAGAGACAAAAGTACACACATGTAGACTGGAAGCTTCTGGAGACAGCATGCAGGAGGTCAAATGATGACGCCATAGGACTGAATTCATGACCGTTCATCATCACAGACTATAAATGATGGTGTGGCCACTGCAGTCTGACCCTCTGCTTTTATAATGATCACTCAGAGGCATTTTCTTCTTGCTATCATGGAGAAGAACAGATAGCTAGCATAGCTGTCAAGCTGCTTCCATAGACCATACTGATGTTTGCTAATCAGTGCTACATATCGTCCAAATTAAAACTGGCATTTCACTGAAGTGCAGCACAAACTTCTGAGGTATTCTGTTATTACAATTAACTAACCAGCAGCCATCCTATTGGTCCAAAAGCATAAACACGGTCCAGAGGTAACTTTGCCAGTAACCACAGCTGCCTGTCAAAGCCCCGTCACTGAAAGAGGCCACGCCCCCACCGATGAAACTTTAATACGGTTTAAACAGGCGAGTAACAAAAACATTCTCTCCCAGTATTTTGCCCTTTTATTGTTATAAAGGGCAAAATTAGATTCACTTATTTATTTATTAGATATTTTAACATGAGAGCCTGTGAGGGCTAACGCCCTGCTGGAGCCTCTGGTGGACATTACAGGAACTACAGGAACTTTCAGCCCCGCAGGTCGATGGCTGTTCTGTACCACAGTGCAGCAGATTTAACACCATCTAGTTTAGTGTAGCAGTGAGTTCTAAGTACTTAAGTATCTCCTAATTACAAGTATTTTAAGTATATCAATGTTTTCTAGCCTAAAAAATCCAAAACAATATGAACAAAAATCTGAGACATTAATTGAAACATATATTAAAACAATATGAAAGTAAAATTCAGACAACATGTCATTTGAAGTATAAACTGGATTCTTACGGCTCATCTCCACATAAGCACCACATTGTTGATCTATGGATCAAGCTGTTATTCACACATTCAAGGTGCTTTGTGCTAAATGCACCTGCACCTGCATATATATAAAAATAAATATATGGTTGTACTTCACCTGTCACAGGTGGTCCTGATGCTGTAATGCCCTTAAATGTTCAGAGCAACTGTGGAAAAAAAGAAGAAAAGAAACAACTTACTTTACCTGAAACACTGATGGTGACGTCATCACTCTTCTGCCCAGAAGTGGTTTCACACCAGTAAATCGCTGTGAAGGTTGTTTTAAAGTCCTGAACACACAAGGACTCATCAAGTCTAGTGAAGTCTGCTGCTGCTCCACACTCATCAGTCTGGTTTCCTCTGGTCCTCCTCACCGTCCATCCATCATCACAGCTCAGAGACACTGGAGAGGATCCGCTGAAGACCTGCTGAAGGTTTGGACTGACAGACAGAGACACTGGAGGACACATGTGTAAATGTATTTGTGTTCTTGTTGGAGTCTCACTGATCGTTTTCACATCATCTCCTCACCTGCAGAAACAGTCGGTGCAGACAGCAGCAGCACACACACACCTGCAACAGGAGGAAATCCACAGACTTGAGCTTTTTCTCACGTCCTCAGAGGTGCACACTAACAGACTGTGGCAGACGTCCACAGATCAGGAAGAAGACTGGACCATCCGGGACAAAAGACCGATATTTTCTTGGTTCCACATTCCTCACTATAAAGCACCTGAAGTACTGCTGAATCATCACAGCCTAATTGTTTTCAGCTTTTAGATCATTGTGTAAGTTTCCTCATACGGGACAAAATATAAAAACTTTAAAGGTTTCAAAAACCTTCCAGACTCCCAGTTGCTGGTTTTCTTTCCTCATTTGTAATATTTATTGCGTCCTTTGTTGTTTGTGTCTATATTAAGAATAAACATTTAAAAAACAAGCACATCTTTTACAGAGACCCTGACTCTAAACTACAGACCCTGCTGAACATTAAACATTTCTGATTGGATTATTTTCTGGATTTACACAGAACAGAAAGGAGCAGACTTCCTGTTTTCTCCCCCGACAACACGGAGTAAACTCTCAGGATTCATCCAGTGTCCGTCCTTTACCTGGAGCTGGACTCACTGAGTGGGTGAGTGGGTGGGTGAGTGGGTGTAGGATTGCTGTGTGTGACTCACCGGGGAGCAGAGCCACAGGTGCAGTCTTCATGGTGTCTGGATGAGCATCGAGGGTCAGTGTGAGCTGCAGACTTTCACTTCAGCTCTTTCACAGCCGCCTGTTACCACATTAAAGACGGAAGCCTCAGTATAAGGAGGGGAAACAGGAGCAAAGGTCTGAGCTCTCAGCCAATCACGTTCAAGTACGGCCTTCTTAAAACTGACCTGCAAACGCTGCAGTTTAGAAATCCTTCGCGAGCTGTGTGAGTCTATCAGAGGTCCTTCAGTCAGTCTGAAGAAAACACAACAGCTGAGATTGTTAGTCTATAAACAAACTCCACCACAGTCACATGACGGCAGCGTCGCCACCTCTGAGCTAATGAGTTCCTGCAGCACAGAAGCTCCTCACCTGCTCACATCACCTGCCTGAGTTCAGAGGCTTCTGTTTGGATGCACACACAGAGCTGCAGACCACGTCTGACCAGCAGCGACTGGTTTGAATGTGACCTCCAGCTCTTCTACTGGACCTCTAAAGTGGGTCTCGTGTCCAGACACGAGTGTTTTTAACTCTCAGTGGCTCGTGTTGGACAGGAGATATGTGAAATGCGCCGGAGTGATGTTCTAATGCAGGTGGTCGGAAATAAGAAGTAAAACAAGCTCACAGTGAGTCAGTGTGGGTGAGCTGTGGCCAGGACAAACCCACAGTTAGTCCACGTGATCCCACCTACACTTTACTAAACCTATAGGCCTTTATGTGTGAAACTGCAGGGGCCCTGTGGGTGATAACTGTGGGTTTGTCCTGCCCACAGCTCACCCACACTGACTCACTGTGGGCTCAGGAGGACACGTTAGCCGGGGCATTATTATTTATTATAAAATAAAACATGAAGCCAGAGAAGATGTTTTATTACACGCTCAGAAAATCGATGCTAGGAAGAAAGAAAGAAGGAAAGAAAGAAAGAAGGACAGGAGAGGAAGAAGAAAGCTTGGATTTAAAGGGGAGGATGCTCATTTAAAGCTTTGGTGTGAGTCCTCGTTTTTAAATCAAATGTTATGTTTGTTCACACTGTGAAACCTGCTGCTAAACAAACTGAGGCAGACTGACTGTGTTGTTTAAAGTCGTCTGCAGGTTAGTTTGCTGCACTGTGATTGGTTTAAAGCTTCCTCCACCACTTCAACCTCTTCTCTGCCCACTTCCTGTTTCGAGGCAAAGTCAGCCTCTTCAATGTAAGAAACAGGACAGATATATTTTTACATTTTCCTTCTCTGCTTGTGTTTAACTTACCTGAGTAAAGCTGAGAATCTTTATTGGAAATATAATTTAGACTGAAACGAAGTTTGTAATTCCATCTACTGATGTTATTATATTAATATGACACGAGGTTCAGTTGAACAGTAGTATCTGTACTTCTGCTTATGTACAGCTTGTGTGTACTTTGCCACCTCTGCTTATTTTCCTCTGTTATTGAGCCTGTCGCTAGTTAGCTAACATAAACTATGTAAGCTATTCAACCAACCACATTATGTCATGCTCCGTACTGACACAAGATGGCGCTACACGTTTTTAAAACTTTAAGCTCTTATTTGTTAAATCCAGCTTCACAGTTACATCAGTTTTTGAGAGCAGAGCTCAGTGATGGAAATGGGCCTTTACACATTTAAGAGTGTTGTTTCCACTTTAATGGGATCCTACAACTTTAAGTGGAGTGGACACAGCTCAGAGTACGAGAGCTGATGAAGCTCACGTTCACTTCACCATCGGCCTGTACAAATAACTGTCGATGTCTCAGTCTTCCATCAAATGCCAACGCTCAGCATCATCTTCAGCAGCAGCTGATTCTCAGACTGAACAGGCTTCATTTCTGTCTCTTTCTCCCACCTAGTGGTCATTCAGTGGTACTACAGATGATACGTCCCTTATAGAAACACGAGGCCTGACTCAGTGTGGCGTCATAAGTCGCTCACAGCCAGTTCAGCTCTTTTAGTTTTGTGTTTTTGCAGTTTCAGTTTGTTAACAATCACAGAGACACTCAGTGGACACAGGAAGTGTTGACTTAAAGTTTTGGACAGTTTTCATGTTGCACATAAAGACTTAGACCTCACAGCGATGGGTTATTAGAAGTGTGCGTGTTCTGTTTTTGAAAGCTGCAGATCATCACTCCAAAATTCTTCATCCCCTTAAAGTCCTGCTGCTGCTGCTGGGAGGTGCGTCCATATGGCAGTTTACAGTTTTCATGCAGGTCACATTGAATGGTTTTATTTTGAAACACCTTGATGGTCTCCTCCATCCTGCCGCTCTGGGGTCAAACTGTGGGATTACCCGGGTAGGACGGTCTGATGTCCAGACCACACCCACAGGTCCTGTTCTGATGCGATCCTGCAGCCTCGATGCCTCGACTGCTCAGTCTGATCACGGGGCCGTTTTCTTCTCTGACGTGATGCTTCATATTCAGCTGGATTAGTGACGGATGGAGGCACTTTTACTGCAGTCACACAAATCCTAAACAGGGAGGAGACAAGCCAACAGTGTCTGTGCTCGGATCCATCAGATACTTGATAGAGCGAGGCTTCAAACAGAAGTCAAGCCAGCACAGAAGACCATGGGCTGCCCTCTCCCCTCCCTGATGGACATTTATTCCTCCCGCTGCCTCAGCAGAACAACAAACATCATCAAGAACAGCTGCACCCTGGTTTTGACCTGTTCAACCTGCTGCCCACAGGTGCATCAGTACCCACAGACTCAAGAACAGTTTAAGGTCTCAGTCTTATTCACAGAAGATGTTCCTGTAAGCATCCACACCATGTCATGGTCCAAAGAAACCATGATGCTTACTGTGAAGACTACAAAAGTTTGGTTTACAAATCCAGTGCCAGCAAATAGTGCAGAGACTGTAATTGATTGTAGATCACTGTAGTGGTTAACCGCACTCAGGATGATCAAAATAGAAAAGTTACAGATTCATGATTGTGCAGGAATGTGGGCGTGAACCAGAGCAAGGTCAAAGAAACAATAGCTCTATCAATAATATCTGTCAAGGGGCAGGTGAAGGTAGGTCTGCATCCATAGGTGAAGCTGCACCCACGATGTAGGAGCGCCAACAAGGAGGAGCTTCATCTGAAGCCCCGCCTTCACTCTCTGATCACACATCACTTCCTGTTCACATGTTTATGTAATCATTTTAAATCTCTACAGTACCTGATCAATAAATAATAAACAGGTAGATTAAGGTGAGTTGTAATGCAGCATTACAGTTCAGCACACACGTAGAAACATGCATGATCAAAATGTTCTTCTCTGCTGTTTGTTTAAAAAGCCGATCTTCTCTAAAGCTCTGATGTTTCCTGACAGTTGGCAGCTTTGACCTTTGACCCACACGAAGCTTCCAGGATATTTGTGTTTGATGGAAGCATTCAGGACGCTCCATGGATCATCAGAACACACGGAAACAGCACAGCAGCACTGAGGAACAACTGTGATATACATAAGTGATGAATGAAGTATTTAAATGTGTATTTATTTATATAATGATCATCACAGGGCTTTCTGCAGCCCTCTAGTGGATCATGGTGACGTGCATGCACCAGGTCATTGTGGTTTTATGCCTGGCTGTGGAAATCGTCAGTGTTCTGGCATCATTCAGCACCACTGAGTGATCACTAGAGGGAGCAGGAGACCAGGAGTGAAACTGTGGCTACAGCAGGGCAGCTGTTGTGAGTCGCCAGCTGTGATCTGAGAATCAGCTGGATGTGAATAAACTAGATCAGGTTAGTGTTGGTGGTTGATTTAATACGAGCTGGTTCTGTGTGGCTGTGTCCACTGGAGGGGTGAAGTCGGGCCGTCGGAGCTCGACCACGACCCCCAGTCTGTTTATTCAAAACAATTCAGGTTACATTTGAAAATTAATCACTTTATAGCTTCGATCACGATCCTCCACTATGGGAAGATACGGCTGCTTGGTAACGTGGTTTCCTTTCTCCATTTATTGTTTTTACTCTATTCAAAACGTATTTGTGAACTTAGTGAGTTTGTACAGCCCAAATTCAAATAAACCTACATTTTTAAAATCAGTTATCCACTTTGCAAGGGCTTCATATACATGGACTCTGACTGTGCTCTAAACCTGAGTCTAGATCAGCAGGCTCAGATATGAAGCCAAAACCGGACAATTAATCACTCAGTTTATATCAACAAAACCCCGATAAAACCGAATGTTGTCATTCAGGTCAGTATGATAACAACGTTTATCCATAACAACCCAAACTGGCAGTTTCAAACAAGATGGCTAGAAAATCTAAAACTGGTTAAATTCATAGAGGAGAAAACAGAAAATGACTGAGTTAAAGATCAAACCTGCGCCTCGGTGAGATGGAAGGATTCAAAGCATATATTAGAGGTGAAGTCCTCGGCTTTATGAGTGCAAACAGCAAAAAAATGGAATAAACTAATTAAATCTTTGGAATTAGACTTAAATATTAGCGATGAATCAAACTGTTACGTTTGAGAAGTGAATATAATCAATTATCTTCTGATACAGCAACAAAAAGTCTGTGGCGATCTTATTATGATCAGTGGGAGAAAGTGGGAAGGCCCTCGGCATGGAGTTAAGGAAAGCAGTCTTTAATAGCACAAAGACCTCTTCAGGGAATGTAACAGTAGATCCATCTGAAATTTATGACAGTTTTAGAGAATTTTATGAAAATGTTTATAAATCGGAACATGCTTCAGAACAGGAACCTTAGCTCACATTCAGTCATAGACACTGAAGTACTTCAGGCTCTCCAAGCATTAACAGTGGTAACCCCGGCCGGAGGCCTTCTGATTGAATTTTACAAAACTGTCCAAGAAAAATGAATAATTTCACTTTTTAACATGCATGAAGAAGCATATCAAAGTGAGGCTCTCCACCCACTGAGACGGCAATGAGTACTTGTTTACCTGGTAAACCTCCTGCAGAGCGCTCATCACTCAGACCAATGACTCTGATGGGGGTGGACACTAAAATACTTCTATTAGACCCTTGGATCGCACATTTAGTTAGCGTTGTACGAAAGCATCGAGGGTTTCACAACATAAGAAGGGTTCTGAATGTAGGCTCGCCAGGCCTTGGACAGGATAGACCGCTCAGATTTATGTAACGTTCTCCCAAGTTAGGATTTGGAGATCATTTTCTCAGAGGGGTTCAACCTTTGTAACAAACAATACTTTCTAAACCCGTCACATTAGCCATCTCCTATGCTAGTTATTCTGACGATAACAGTAATAACTGACCTATTTGGTGTCTCGCCCTGTAAGATGATGACCTGACCTTTTCTGACTAGGCTGTCTGTCAGCACACCAAAATTCATGCAACAAATAGAAATATTAGGATGATTTCCTGGCTGTAATATAAATGATTAAAAATCCTCCATCCTGCTTCTGAACAAGGATGAAAGGCTCAACCCTTTAATGCTGAGTTAATGAAGTTAATACAGAATAAACACAAAGAATGCTTAAATTCAGAGAAGTTTAATAGTGTTCAGGATCAGCACGACTCAGATTAAAGACATCTTTCTAGCATCTGCTGATAGGAAATAATACTGAAACCAGGCCTAACAATGATCCAACTATCACAGAAATGTAGAAGACAAAATGTGTAACATCTTAATGCCAGCTGAATGTCAAAAAGGGACGAAAGTCAATATTTAAAACCTGCGAGTGTTGAACGTTTCTCCCTCCAAAGAAGCGACCCAGCTCAGTCCTTCTGTGCGCTCAGCCAGTTACTGAGGCAGACTATCCTGTTCACCTCTTCTGAGGACAAAGACGCACGCTTCTTCTCAGTGACGTCACCTGAGAGTGAGAATAAGCTCTCACAGGGCACTGTGGTTGCAGGGGTTGACAGGTACTTGCGTGCAATAGATGCCAGCCTGGCATGCGCCCCTTCTCTCTTTAACCACCACTGTAGAGGACACTCCCCTGCGCCCGCTTTGGGCTCTGCTTTGTACCGATCCAGACAGCGGCCGATGGAGTCTTCCTCCTCCTCTGTATCTGAATCTGAAGAACCCAGGAGGAAGATGGACATCTTGCTCTTCTTTGGTGACGGTTCCTCTTTTATCTGGACAGATGGTTGTTGTGCTTGTGTCTCTGCCATCAGAAGGTCATGTACCAGAGTCCACACCTCTCGTCTTTCATCTTTGGGAAGACACTTGAGGTCTTTAAACCTGGGATCAAGGGCAGTAGCGATCTTCAGCCATGTGAGATTGCTGCTGGCCCTCCGCTGAGCTAGGTCTGTGGTAAAAACCATCTTAAACGTCACAACGTAGACTGGGTCATCATCCAAGGGCTCCATGACCCAGAACAAATGACGCAAGGCTGGCAGCACCATGGAACAGGAGACATAGCGCTCTCCCCCCAGCAGTTCGGTCACATATCTGCAACAGAAAGAACAAGTGTGTATTTTTCTACTAATCGCACAGAGACAAACACAAATACCACAATATGTCAGTAAGTGATCCTCTAATTGAAAAGTATTGCAGTTATCTCACTCACTGTTAGCACTGTGTGCTGTGTGCTGGAAAATAGAAGCAAGAGCTGGGGTGGGAGGGGAGAGAGGTTCACCCTGCAAAGCTTTCCCGTGTGTTGTAGGCTAACACGGAGACAGAAAACCATTCCCCTTTAAAACCCCATCTATAATCACCTATCAACATCACATTAACTGTGTCAATCAACATCATTTCATTAAGATCACAAGCATACATTTGAATTGTGGGAGAAAATACAAACTGCACAGAATCCCAACCAGGAAGTTTGAATCCCGAAGCTTCATTCAGTGAGGAAACAGCTCTAACCACTGCACCACCTGATCTCAGCCCAAACACTAACTATGCTAAGACACAACCGCACAGAGACAAACACGTGGAAACACACAGGAGTGTTCTTAAAGACACAAACGAGAAACAGGATGATTTACCTGCAAGGTTCGAGCAGTTCCTCCAGCTTCTGCAGTCTGTCGAGCTCCTGCTCAGTCAGCATGGTCACCGTGCTGTTTTGCTGAGCCAGGATGGAGGTGAGCACGGATTTGTTTCTCTGGATCTGCTTGATCATCTCCAGGGTGGAGTTCCATCTAGTCTGAGCATCCTGAACCAGTGCTTCCGTGTCATGTCCATGTGCAGCTTGCTGTGCATTTAATTCCTGAGCGTTCGCTGGACTATCCTCAAAATGTCCAACAATCTCGCGACATTTGGCCAGAACTCTTTCAAAGCCGCTGTCGTTCAGAGCAACTGTGATGGCACTCTGCAGAATGTGGGCCGTGCAGGGCATGTGTTCAAATGGAAGCAGGCTGGCCACATCGACCATGTTGCCATACAGCCACGCACTGTCGGTGCCGAGCGTGGTTAGCTTGTCCCCGATTTTCCACTCGTTTGCAACACTCAGAAAATGGTCAGCATAGTGTCTCTCTTCAGTTTTACTCACCGCTAGTGCAAACGACTGTAGAGCCCAGTCGTTATCAATAAAGTGCGCTGTGACGGCGCAGTAGTTATCGCTGTCCACCGACGTCCAGTGGTCTCCGGTGAGGGCGACGTTCATTGCTCCCAGGAGCGTGGTGTGCCGCTGAGCCCTCTGGTCCTCATACACAGCGCGCAGTCTCGACACAATGGTTTCTGTGGAGGGCGGATTGTAGCACATGTCTCCCGATGCAGCGCGAAGGACTTCTTTCAGTCCGTCATCTTCTACCATGCTCGCTGGTCGGCAGCTTTTAGCTATCCAAACAACCAAGGCGCTGGTTAACTTTTCACTCACTTCTTCTGTTTTTAGCCCACGATAGTCCTGCGATTCAGCCGGGTGCTTCGCTCTCAGGTGATACCCCAGAGACGAATTGCTTCTGTGGTACCTGAACTCAGCTTCGCAAATCGTGCACGTTACTCTCGTTTTGTCCAACACGCCGTTCGGCAACTTCTTAAAGTAAAACTTTCCGCCCAAAGGTCCGTCCTTCTCCATGCTCGCGCCTGTTAGCTACAGTAGCATGGCAACGCTTCTTCTTCTTCTAATCATTTCCGGCAGGCCAAAGGCCAGCATAGCACAGTGCTGCCCCCTAATGCAGAGCTGCTGAACACAGGAATATTTGGATTTGCTTCTTTTTCTCTGCTCATGTTCAACTTGTCTGATTCAAGCTGGGAATATTTATTAGAAACAAAGTGAATAATATTATTTTATTATCACGTTGATGCAGCACATGGTTCAGTTAGCTTTGTATAAACACGTGTTAGAAATGTTCTTCAATCAGCTCTTTTTACTCTCATTTCACAGCCACTACTTTTTACTTTTACTTGAGTAAAGAAGTTGAAACAGTACTTGGAGTATTTTTAACAGTAGTACTTCTACTTCAGTACACACTGTGTGTACTTTTACCACCTGTGTCTGAGACCTCCTTCAGGGTCCACCTGAAGCTCTCAGTCTGCTGTGGAAAAAGGAAATCCAGGTGAGTTTCTCCTGATCACCTGAGGCCGTCATTACTGTGTGAACCCACACACCACTCCTCACTCCTCCCACCCGCTGCACACAGTCACTGAGTACAGACCGGCTGATTCCTGTAAAGGGAGAGGCAGGAAGAGGCGGAGCAACAGCTGAAAAACAAGAAGCCCAACGTCATTTTGCAGAAGTGAAAGTGTGAGAGAGCAGCAGCAGAGCTGCAGTCGAGTCCTGTTTGTCTCTAAAAGAAGATTCACTGGAGTCCATCAGGTTTCTCTCAGCAACAGTGGTGAGTGCAGCTGATCACACTTCCTGCTTCTACACAAATCTTCACTCTGTTCACTTCATCAGGGTCTAGAGCGCCACCTCATTCCTCCATGGTGCCACTTAGGCTACGTCCACACTCGCCCGGATAGATTTGAAAACAGCGCTCCGCGTCCACACTAGTGTTTTCAGTCGTTTTCACAGAGTTGTGCGTCCACATTAAGACTGCCGAAAACGCTTACGTTCCAGTCCTGCGCATGCGTGAAACGCAAGACGATTCGACTGGTCTCATTTCTGTCTGCTGCTTATTCACTTTCCAGCTGTTTGAAACGTCGCAGCAGAGGTGGAGGAAAAGCACCGAGTTTTAAAATGGACTAACAATGAGGTGGAGTTGTTGCTGCGAGTAACACAAAAGTACAAAGTTGCAAAAGCGAGAGAGAAATAAAGAATTTGAAGAAAAGCTCTGTGGAGCATGTGCAGACTGATATTCATCTTTAATAGGGCTGTCAAAACTGCTGCTGTATAATACCTTTGTTTAATTGGTCACATGACTAACATGCGTCATCGTTTTAGAAAGTCTCTGTTTTCACTGTTCACACTGTGACACAAACGCACCGTCTCCAAATGTTTCGTTTTCAAAATGTTTTCCTTGGAGAAAACGTCGTCTCAGTGTGGACGGGAGGCCAAAGCAGAGAGAAAACGCCGTCTCAGTGTGGACGGAGAGAAAACTGCTTTTTCAAACAAAAACGCATTAGTGTGGACGTAGCCTAAACAAATAGGTCACACCGGTA
Organism: Diplotaxodon limnothrissa; assembly: GCF_057381915.1. Taxonomy (NCBI): domain Eukaryota; kingdom Metazoa; phylum Chordata; class Actinopteri; order Cichliformes; family Cichlidae; genus Diplotaxodon; species Diplotaxodon limnothrissa. Next base: position 17,899,156 of record NC_140598.1, on the reverse strand, counting down.
CGACCAACCATTCGAGCAAAAACAAAAGGAAAAGTCTCCGTGTGGTCAACAACACATTATGCCCGTATCGTTGGCTAAACCAATCAGAGAGAGGGCAGGACCTCTCTGATTGGCCGTGGTCCAGATATTCCTGCAGGCCTACGTGTGGACGTTTGAAAGTGCAGGAGGTGAGCAGCCTGATAGGATGGATGTAGCTGTGGGTAATGAGAAAAGAGGAAAAGAACGACTGATAACTTTTTCGTTGAGGCCGGTGCTCTGACACGGAGCCATCAACCTCTCTAACAGTCGAAGAAGCTGTTGAAGAATCGTGTTCTGTGTGTGATGCTGCTATCCGCTCTGTTGTGTCTGAGATTGTATGTGCAGCTTTGTATGTGCAGGTCCATGGATGCAAGTGTTGTTCCCATAATCCTCTCTGCAGACTTTCTGACTCTTCAGAGCCTTCCTCTCTGTCTGTGTAGTGTTTCCATACCAGACAGTGATGCCTGCGGTGAGGATGCTGTCTATCAGTCCTCTGCAGGCCTGGGTGAGAGGGTGGTGGTTCATGCCAGCTTTCCTGAGCAGCCGAATGAAATAAAGCCTTTGCTGGGCTTTTTTCACAGTTGCTGTAGTGTTGAGAGTCCAGCTCAGGTCTGATGTAACCTGCAGTCCCAGGAATCTGTGGCTGTTTGCCCTCTCCACCTCCGTCCCTTTGACGATAAGAGGTTGCAGGGGAGGGAGTTCTTCCAAAAGTGCAGTATTCATTCCTTGGTCCGTGTTGAGGATGAGGTGAAGAAGCTTCTGTGATGAAAAGAAACTTAAAGAAGTCCAGACGCTTTTCTCTCCAAGCTCCTCAGACTACTGACGCTTGTTTCTCTCTTTGTAAAAATGAAATTTAAAGTGAATTTTGAATCAAATGTTTCTCTTCTTTCTCCCTCAGAGTGCAGACATGTCTGCTGCCAGCAATCTGCGATCTGAAGATCAGTTTCTGTGCTCCATCTGTCTGGATGTGTTCACTGATCCAGTCACTACACCATGTGGACACAACTTCTGCAAAACCTGCATCAGTCAGCACTGGGACATGAGTCAGAGCTGTCAGTGTCCCATGTGTAAAGAGACTTTCTACACTCGACCTCAGCTGAGGGTCAACACCTTCATCTCTGAGATGGTTGCTCAGTTCAGACGTGAAGCTCAGCAGAAAGCCAGCAGCAGCAGCTCAGAGCAACAAGCTGCCAAACCAGGAGAAGTTCCCTGTGACGTCTGCACTGGAACCAGACTGAAGGCCCTGAAGTCCTGCCTGGTGTGTCAGACCTCCTACTGTCAGACTCACCTGGAGCCTCATCTGACACTGAAAGGCCTGAAAAGACATCAGCTGGTTGATGCTGTGGAGAACCTGGAAGGCAGGATGTGCACGAAGCACGATAACCTTCTGCAGCTGTTCTGTAAGACCGACCAGACATGTGTCTGCATGCTCTGCCCTGTTTTAGACCACAAGAACCACGAGTTTGTTCCTCTGAGAGAAGAATATGAAGGAAAGAAGGCAGAGCTGGAGAAGACAGAGGCTGAGATTCAGCAGATGATCCAGAAGAGACGACTGAAGATTCAGGAGATCACAGAGTCGGTGAAGATGAGTAAAGATGCTGCAGACAGACAGAAAGCAGAAGGTGTTCAGGTCCTCACGGCTCTGATGGAGTCTGTTGAGAGACGCCTGAAGAAGCTCATGAAGGAGATCGAAGACAAACAGGAAGCTACAGAGAAACAGGCTGAAGGTCTCATCAAAGATCTGGAACAGGAAATCTCTGAGCTGATGGAGAGAAGCTCTGAGGTGGAGCAGCTCTCACGCTCTGAAGACCACCTCCACCTCCTCCAAAGCTTCTCCTCCCTGAAAGCTGCTCCACCCAGCAAGGACTGGACAGAGGTCAGAGTTCATCCACCATCATATGAGGAGACTGTGGGGAGAGCTGTGGCTCAGCTGGAGGAGACAGTCTGGAAACCCATGAAGAAGAAGCTGTTAGAGGCTGAGCTGCAGAGGGTGCAGCAGCATGAGGTGGATGTGACTCTGGATCCTGATACAGCTCATCCTAAACTCATCCTGTCTGATGATGGAAAACAAGTTTATCATAGTGATGTGGAGAAGAATCTTCCAGACAACCCAGAGAGATTTTCTAAGTGTGCTATTGTTTTAGGAGAGCAGAGTTTCTCTTCAGGCAGATTTTACTTTGAGGTTCAGGTTAAAGGAAAGACTAAATGGGATTTAGGAGTGGCCACAGAGTCGATCAACAGGAAGGGAAAAATCACACTGAGTCCTCAGGATGGTTTCTGGACTGTGTGGCTGAGAAATGGAAATGAGTACGAAGCTCTTGCTGGTCCTTCAGTTCGTCTCTGTCTTCATCCTGGTCCTGAGAAGGTGGGGGTGTTTGTGGATTATGAGGAGGGTCTGGTCTCCTTTTATGATGTAGGTGCTGCAGCTCTGATCTACTCCTTTACTGGCTGCTCCTTCACTCACAGACTCCACCCATTCTTCAGTCCCTGTAACAATGATGGAGGTAAAAACTCTGCACCTCTGATCATCTGTCCTGTCAATCAAACTGATCAATGACTGATTTTATTGGATGAATGATTGATTTTTCTTGAAGGGAACAAATGAACATGTTGAGTGTAAATCCTCTACAGTCTCCATGTTTCTATAGAATCTGATCATCAGGACTCTGATTCACACTTTGATTCTCATGGAGTTTGATTTGAACAGAAGAAAAGTTGAATCAGGAAATGTTCCCACTGATGGAGACTCGAGCTGAAGAGCAAATATCAGAGAACAAATGTCCAAAAGCTTCATTTCCAATAAAGTTTGTTCAATGCTTTGAGTGAATCCAGACTCATGTGTGGCTGTTATACGGAGCATCAGAGTCCAGCTGAGTTATGTTGGATACAAACTGCTTATTTTGGCTCTGTAAGTAGTAAAGCTGAATGAAGGTGACTCTGTTAGGACAACTTGTTCAGTGCAAGCACACAGTACTAAGAATAAGTTGATGTTTCTGACTGTGCAGGACTAACTGTGTATCTACTGACAAACATTTCACGTTCTATTAAATTAGAAAGCAATTAGTGTAAACCTGATGATGATTCAAAAAGAAGAATTCACAGCAGTTCCTGTAATGGCATCAAAATCAGCCCAACTTTTATTTTGAAATGCAAAACAGTATGCTTAGTAAGGATGTTTGTTTCCTGTCCTGCCTGAATGACTGTCATGGATCGAGGTGGTCCACATGTAAGCGCAGAAGAAGGTCTAACTTAGTGGCAGTGGATGTGGGTTGGACATGTAATGACCTTTGACCTGCAGGTGACCATCTTCAAGATTCAAAGATTCAAGATTCAAAGTGTTTGTCATGTGTCACAAGAGAAAAGGCATTTCTCTGTGCAATGAAATTCTTTGCTGTCCACCCACAGATGCTGATTAATATATACAATAGAAATAGAACATATATAAACACTTCTGTGACGGAGGACTCAGATCTGCTGGTGTCCTGCAAGCAAACAATCAGATTCTTTAGAACAAAAACTTTTTTTCTTTATTAAAACATGTTTTTTCTTACATTCAGCGTCCCCCTGGTCAGTCTGGATAGCCCTGACCACCACCCCACACACAATAATGTCATGAAAGCATATTTTTAAAAGGGCTCTGCAAACATGGCCAATAACTTATTCATACCTCAGCTCCCCTTTGACCTCAGAGTTTGGTGCCCTCCTCCTCCTGAGACGTGGAAGCATGTCTGCCATGGCAGTGTGTTAACATGTGTCTTCTTTCATAAAGTTTTCCAGTCCATGGATTTTATTCCAGTCTCGCGTCGTATTATTGGAAGGGACACATGACCGCCGGCCAAAACTGACACACGTGTAAAATACAGGATTATAACATCAGATCAGGGATCATGTTGTTCAGGTCATGATGCTGTGTGTGTCGCCGTGGGAACAATAATCATAGATTATGTGGAAAAACAGAAAGTTTCTCCTGGTGTCATTACTGCAGTACCCACAGTACAGCTCTAGTACACACAATACTCCCCCCATTATCACTGCACACTTCTTCAGCTGGTGATGAGCGCCCCCTGGTGTCACAGTGTTGATGATGTCATGCAAAGTGAAAAATAAACAGTGTCTGTTAATAACAATCATTTGTTCATTCTCATGTTTGCATCATGTTTCTGTAAAACCATCAGCTGTTTTTATAAGAACAGAAACATGTTAACACAAAGTTTCCTCAGACTGTGTGAACATCAGAGGACCTGTGACCCAGACTAAACACTGTTTGACTTCTGTCCATGGACGCAGGATTGTCTGATGTCCTATAAACACATCACGACTGCAGAGGCTGAAGCAGCGCTCGTACACAGGTGTTCAGTGACATCACACAGGTGGGCTGTGACCTGAGCCATCACCTGCTGACAGCCCTTCACAGCTTCGTACAACTGAACGTCTGAAGCTGCGTTTCACTAACAGCTAATAACACAGTGAGTCCTCAAAGGCTTCACACACGTCACTGCACACATTTATACATCCTAGTTGAAGCTTATGGATCATGCACGTCAATGATGCTTCAGCCTCAGAGGGTCATAACAGAGGGTCAAGGTGACAGGTGGAGGATTTAGATTTAAACAGCAGATGCACTGCAACAGAAAACAAAGTTATCATAGAGCTCTCCTGGTATGCTATTCCTAAGCACAGGCCCTGCACACAACATAAAGTACTGAAGCTCTGTTGTTTTCCATCTATCAGTTTCTGATTACTCTGATTACTTGGCCTGCGGTTAAACTCGATTGGTGTGTAAGTTCCCAGTTCTTTCAACCTTACTGAAAGTTCCCCAACAGTCTGGCTGGACAGCTGCAGGTACCTTCATCCACATGTTCACGAGTTTTCTTGTAACTCCAAGACAACATAAATGCATATAACCCAAGTTAAACATTGTAATCATCTCAACTATACCAGCTACAGGAGACAATGTTTGATGTTGTATGTCTTCCATTTTCTAATAATTGCTCCCACAGCTGATTTCTTCACACCAAGCTGCTTACCTATTGCAGATTCAGTCTTCCCAGCCTATGATGAAAATTACAGGCCTCTCTCATCTTTTAAATGGGAGAACTTGCACAATTGTTGGCTGAATAAATACTTTTTGCCTCATTGTACATCTCTATCTTTCACCACACTAACCTGCAGTAAATCCTATAGCTGTCTTTCCAGCCAGTTCTCTACATTGCATGCCCAATAGCAATGCAGGGAATTGGCTACAGTATTGGCTCGATCTGGTTGTAGAGATTTCTTCCTTAGTGTCCTTTCCTATAAAATCCCTGGATGTTTGGCAAGGCTAAGTTACCTGAAAACATGGCCTGTGCCTAAGAAAGCACAGCATTTTTCCCCATTTTGAAAGATGGGAAGGAAATCCTGTACTCCCTGAAATATAGATAGAGCAGAGCTCTGATAGGAGGATCCTTTGGTTAATGAAGATCTCAGAATCCCAAAAGCTGGATTCTGTTCATCTGGACGTAACATTTTCAGTGGAAGAAACATTTTGTCATTTCATCAGAGAGAAGAAATGTTCCTCCCACTGAAAACGCTCCAGATGAACAGAATCCACTTTTTGGGATTTACTCATCTGCATGATTGAGCATCAAGCATCAAGACAAGAGCTCAGAATGTTTCTTCAGCTCACAGCATTTAAAGGCATCCTTTACTCACCTGAGGAGATTTGGTCCAGGTGTATCTGAGGTGTTAGAACAGCTGTGTTAAAGGAGCAGAAATACAGAAAAGACCCACGAGAAGCAGAGACCTCAGTCTGACCCTGAAAACAGAAAACAAACAAAGGAAAAAACAAAGATGATGTTCCTCAGGACATCAAAGCGGACTGGAAACACCGAAATACGACGGTCCATGTGTATCAGAGCAATGAACACCAGCATCTCTTACAGGACCAGGATCACAGAGACCACAGAGATGAATGAAGATCCTCTGAGAACTAAAGACTTCAGTCTGAAACTGAAAGACCCCCAAATTAGTGACCATGGTGGCTACACCTGCACTGTCTACAAGGGTGGATACATCCTGCTACACAAAGTACTGTTACTAAATATCACAGGTGAGAAAAATATTCTGAATCCCAGATGTGTAAACCTGTGTGTGGGTCCAGCTGTTTGCAGCTGAGTGAGAATAAAAGCTGCACAGCTGTTTGTGCAGCCTCACACATCAACACACAACAGTTCAGCTCCAAGTCAGAGAAACACTGAAAACAGGAGCTGCTGGTTACACAGCAGAGGACATGATGGAGGATCCACCTCACTGATGTCAGTCTGTTTCATGTCCTGTTGTCAGTTCTGCAGGTAGAGATGGTGGAGGTGACCCGGGGGAAAAGTCTGTCCTTCTGCCCTTCAGATCAAAGACAACCTGCCTGTGGAGACATGAAAATGTGACAGTCCACACGTATCAGAGAGGCCAGAGTCAGCCTGACATACAAGGTCAGACTGAGATGGACAAAGACCCACTGAACACTAAAGACCTCAGTCTGACCCTGAAAGACCTCCACCTCACTGACAGTGGAGTCTACACCTGCACCATCTACAACAAGGATGGACACATGCTGCTACAGAAATCAGTGACTCTCAGAGTCAGAGGTGAGTGTAACAGCTGTTTGTCCACAGTGACTGAAAACAGGAGTGAAGATCAGGGAACTCAGAGTAGAACTATCAAAATAAAACAGGAAATGACCGAACAACAGTGGCTGTAGATGATGGAGGATCACCATCACTGACATCTGTCTGTCTCGTGTTCTCCTCTCAGTTCCTGAGGTTCAGATGGTGGAGGAGACAGAGAGGGAGGAGTCTGACATGCTGCCACTTATAACCAAATCTGATATTTGTCAGGACGTCATAGTGGATTGGAGACTCACTGAAGCTGAACAGATGAAGGTCCACGTGAATGAGAGTGGAAAAAATCAGCGAGATAAACAGGACCAGGTTTACAGAGGTCGCACAGAGATGGGGAGAGATCTGTCCTGCTGCTTTGTCCAGAACAAGTTACTTAACAAAGGAGAGAGGAGCTGCAGAGTAGCCTGACAACATCATTATATTTAATCAAGACTTTGACAAAAACATTTTACCAAAATGGTAAAAAACTGTTAACATAACTGGCGGCAGCTCTGATCACTGATTGGTTCACACAGTCCTCATTTCATTGCATATCTTCATTTGTGGAAATGTCATGGAGCTACATGTTAGTTTCCTGGTTTTACCTTTAGGTGGCGCTGTTTGTATTTGTTCCTGTGAAAGCTGTAACAGTGACAGACTTGGTTAAATGAAGGTTTATTTGTCTTCATGAACACATGATCAGATTATAGAGCTCATATGGAGTCATGACACAAACATGGTTTTACCTGCTTTTAGTGACAGGCTTTGTAATTCAAGCTGAGGATACAATGGTGCGATACAAAGATTTACAGCACATGAAGCAGAAACATTAAAACCTTCACCTTATCTGAACTAAATACAACAAACATCCTGCTACAGTTTAATAATGAACCAATCCAGCAACAATGAAGGAAGAAACCAAGATGCTCCTGACTCTGGTAAAGGAGAGGACATGAAACACAGACTGCTCTCTGCAAATGTCTAAGCTGCAGGTAAAAATCTGTTGGTCATTTTCAAACCCAGAGACTGTAAACACTGAGCAGAAACACAGAGTTCACCCCAGAACATCTACATGTCCAGCTAAGAAGTGACTTTAGGTTTAAACTTTAGTGTTTTATACAAATAAAATTAAATGTCTCATTTCTCTTCTGACTGACCCACTGCCCTCCTGTGGTCATGGCTGCAGACATGCCACAGTCTACAGTCTCTCCCCCTGAAGCCCACCTCTCATAGCACACTAGGTTGTCATTGACCCAGAACCATAAACCCAGAGTGCAGGAGTACTGCAGTCCCAGCCACACGAAAGGAGTCGAGGCGTTTTTGGCTCTTTCCTGGACCCATCGCTGCTCCTCAGGGTTGCTGATTGAAACCAGGTCATGATGTGTCTGTCTGCAGTAATTCAAGGCTTTCTCCCAGGTTTTGTTTTCCCTGATCAGAATCAGTTTATCTGCCATAAAATCAGAGACAACATGAAATCAGTTAAATCTGGACTTCAAGTCTCTGGATGTTTGGTCCAGTTTCACTGGAAGAACAAAAGAAAACATTTCAGTGATTCTTCAGACGAATCAGCAGCTCTACAGAGAAATCTCTGTTCCAACCATCAGCTAAACATCTTCACCTCTGACAGAAGTTCAACATACATGCAGAAATAAGTGGCTGCGGTTCCTTCTCCTTCATCGTAAGGAGGTAAGTGACGGACAAGGTAAGCGACTCGTGTTGTAACTGACGTCAGACACCGGAGATTTTGGCAGAAAATTAAAGCGAATGGTAGTTTAGATTTGAACAAATTCCTTTAAGCTTCAGTATTACCAAATACACTTATCAATTGTCTTATAACTAACAACATTTGTCTAAATCATCTCCAACACCCTGGAGAACAACGAGGAGAGTTTAGAGACTCTCCAAGATTATATTGATCAGTGCTTCCAGGATCTCGTGATGAAGAAGGCCCAGTGTGCAGCTTCCCCGGCCAAACCTGAGACGCCGTCGTCTAAAAGACTTCGTCCGGCAGATTCCCCACAACATCGCCAGCCGGCAAAGATATTGTTGACATGCTGGAGTCAATCGACCAACGATGTCCAGTTTCAATGCAAGGCTGTCCTTGGTGGAGATTCTTCACCGGGAATTTAAATGCTTGCGAGAATCCCTCAGTTCAGCCAGCAGCAGGTGAAAACGCTCGCTGCTGAAAATGCCACGCTAAGGGAGTCGGTGAAATGTCTCACAGACAATGTTACCCAGCTCAATAGAGAAAAGAAAAGAAACAGTTATTGATCTACAAGCTCGGAGCATGCGTGATAATCTGGTATTTTCTGGTATTCCAGAAGCCGCTGGAGAGGACGCGGAGACCACAGTGAAAAGCTTCATCAAAACCCACCTGAAGCTAGTCAATCATGGCTATGAGCCTAAAAACAATTAGGTCATCCTTTACAAGAACAGATGCTACTTCGGGTGGAAAAGGACAAAAGGAAATTGTAAATTGGACATGGAAGAAAACAAGATCAACGGACTTTAAAATATGTCGATAAATGAATGTGCGATTGCTAAGGATCCCTTTCTCTTTTTGAGGTTAATAGTTTTAGAATAATTATGCATAATGCTCGACGACTCAGATAATAAATCATATGATATTGAAGTAGGTATTGACCCTGAAAGGAATGTGCTTAATACAATTAATGTCACATGTGAATATTATACAGAGGAGCAATTCAGGGATACAGTTGAAATAGTTAATACATTTTCATTAATTCATATTAATTGCAGAAGTCTTTATAGAAGTTTTGCTTCGATTAAAGATTTTCTGTATAGTTTGAGAGGCAGGTTTCAAATAATTGCTCCGTCTGAAACATGGTTAGATGAGAAGAGGGGGTTTCTGTATGGAAGGGTACGATTTATACTTTGTAAACAGAACTAAGAAGAAGGCAGGAGGGACGGCACTTTTTGTTAATTGTGATTTGAAATGTAAAAAAGTTGAATATATGTCTGTGGCTATAGACGATGTAATGGAGTCTGTGATAGTGGAGTTGGACATAGAAAGAAGAAGTAATTGTAACGTGCATATATAGGAAACCGGGGTCACAGATTGAGTTATTTACAGAGGCAGTAGAAGACTTATTGAGTAAGGCTAAGGGAAAAGAGACTGTATGTTTGTGTGGTGATTACAATATTGATCTTTGTAAAGAGGCAAATGATAAGGCTGCGTCAGACTTTTTTGAATTATTATATGGTAAAGGATTTTATCCTTTAATTATAAAGCCGAGTAGAATAACAGATAAATCAGAAACACTAATTGATCATATTTTCATTAATAGTTTGGAGAGTAATATTATGAGTGGCCTCATCATAAATGATATAAGCGATCATCTACCAGTCTTTTTTACTTTTGATTTAAATATGAAAAGAAAGGAAGAGGTTGGTTTTGTGAGTCATAGAAGGTTAAGAAATAACGAGGCAATTAACAAGTTTAGACAAGATCTCATGGAAGTGGACTGGAAGGAGGTTTATGTTAATGAGGTCGACGTTGCATACGGAGCATTTTTAAATACATATTTGGCCTGTATGATAAACATTGTCCATTGGTATCATTTAAGTATAAGAAAAAGAATAAGAATATGAAACCTTGGATAACTAAGGGTCTTGCAAATGCCTGTAAAAAGAAAAATTATTTATATAGGGACTATATAACACAGAGAACTAAGAATGCGGAAATGAAATCTAAAGTTTATAAAAATAAGTTGGTATTAATATTGAGGAAAGCCAAGAAAGATTACTATAATAAACTTTTTCAGGAAAACAAGAATAATTTAAGGGCATTTGGAATATTTTTAAGGAGGTATTGGGTAACAAGAACACACCCTTAGATCGCCCTAATTATTTCATTAAGAATAATCAAGTTGTCGAAGACAAGACTGAAGTAGTAAACGAATTCAATTCCTTTTTGCAAATGTTGGACCCACTTTAGCAAATTTAATTAGGAAAAATGACGAAGCCTGGAAAGCAGAAAGTAGAGTGGTTAATTCTATATTCTTAGCTGATACTACCATAAAAGAAATAGCAGCAATTGTAGAAAACTTTAAAAATAAAAAATCTACTGACTGTGATGGTACAGACATGGTTGTAATTAAAAAGACTTTAGATTGTATAAGTATTCCTCTTTGCTATATTTTTAATCTTTCGTTGCAATCAGGAGTATTTCCTGATCGAATGAAAGTGGCAAAAGTGATACCCTTATATAAATCAGGAGATAAGCATAGTTTTAACAACTATAGGCCAGTGTCTCTTTTGTCACAGTTTTCAAAAGTGCTCGAAAAACTTTTTGCGCAAAGACTTGATAGTTTTATTGAAAAATATCAACTAATAAATGAAAATCAATTTGGATTTCGTAAAAATAGATCAACGGCATTAGCATTGTTGACTTTCATTGACGATATTTCATCTGCAACCAATAATAATAAATATACAGTGGGGGTATTTGTTGATTTAAAAAAAAGCTTTTGATATGTTACAACATTCTATTTTGATTTCTAAAGTGTATAATTATGGTGTGAGAGGTTAAAGGGCAAAATATTATTTTTAGCCTTAAACATAATTAATAGTGTCCGTAATTTCACTAAATCTCCTAATTTCAATAATTTCAATTTTATAAATAATTTATTTGTATGTTCTCTATATTTAACATTCTGAATCATTCGTATCACTTTCTTCTGTAATAAGTTTAGAGGTTTTATAGTATTCTCATATGTATTCCCCCAGACTTCAATACAGTAACTAAAATATGAGAAAAACAATGAAAAATATAAAATGTGCATTGTTTTTTAGTCTAATAAATTTTCATCTACTATTACACTCAAAAAACGAAATTCAGTAACTCTATCAATCAATTCTCCATCAATGGACATAATGACTTCATCTTCCTTTACACGATTGCCAAATATCATGAATTTCGTTTTTGTCAGATTCAAAGATAATTTATTTACATCAAACCATTTTTTTAATCTTAACATCTCAGAAGTCATAATTTCAACCAAATCTTTCAAATTCTCTCCAGAGCAATACAAATTTGTGTCATCTGTAAATAAAATAGAATTTAACCTTTTTGATATGTCACAGATATCATTAATATATAAATTTAAAAGTTTAGATCCCAAAATAGAACCTTGAGGAACGCCACATACAATCTTCAATCTTTCAGAGGTATTGCCGAGATAATGATCAGGGGAAGTGGCCACACATGGGAGCACAGCTGAAACACATGAACCTAACGACAGGACAGGAGAAGTGAAACTGAATACACTGACATTGAATACAGACTTACAAAGTAAAACAGGAAACATGGAGATTAGACATGACATGAACTAAACATAACCACGCAGACATGACTCATGACAGATAGACGCACGAACCAGGGAGACAGAGTACAGGAGAAGATGACAGAAGCGACAGCATGAACTTGACAACACAAGACACACACACATAAACACATGAAGGGCAAGGGAGGCTTAATACAAGGGTAATATAATTACAAATGAGCTGGAATAACTTAATGAACCTAAACAAACAATAAACATCAAAATAGACTAAACACAAAACACTGGGTCGCACGACCCAGGACCATGACAGTATTTTTATTGTGTTCAGGGGGAGAAGATAGCAAAAGGAAATTTTATTTTAAGCATCAGTTAGCTAGGACAACAAAGATTAATGAGTCCAGCGGTTAGGGGTATACGACTGTGGAACTCACTTCATTATAATTTAAAGAATTGTATAAGTTTACATTGTTTTAAAAAGCATTACATGCTTAAAACGATAACGCAATATGAAGAATGTGAATGAAATTGGAGTTCATTGAAAAAGGATCCATTATAATTTTTGTTTTATTTATTTTAATTTTATTTTTCTCCTTGTTACTATGTGGAGTGGTATATTCTGATTGTAAATTTGTTGTTTAGTTTGGGTTAGGACCGGAGATAAATGTTAATGTTAGTTTGTTCCCTGATTTTTGGTGCCCACTTGTAATATAAATTGGATTGTAGATAGGGGGCGGGGTTTAATAAGAATATTTTCTTCTTCCTGCTCCTTTTCACACATGGTTGTAGTGCTTTATTGATAGAAAGTGTGGTTGGTTTGTTTGAATTGTTGTACCAAGTGTGAAATAAATAAATAAATGAAAATGAAATGAAATGAAAGCTGCCGAAGGACACGGTGAAGAACATCGTCTTCGATAGGGTACATCGCCATTCGGGCTACAGCCGGGAGACCACGTCCTATTGTGGCCAAATTCGGCCACTTCAAACAAAAGCAACATGTGAAAAGCCGCGGCAGGGAATTAAAAGGAACGGACTTCAGCGTGAATGACCAGTTCCCCAAAGAGATCCTGGAACGACGCAGGGTCCTCTTCCCAATCCGATGCGGCTTCATCCAGAAGGGCTCCCGCGCTGTCATCGCTGTGGACCGGCTGTACGTGGACGGACAGCTGCACCGCGACCCCAACATCACTCCGTGGCTGTATTAACCTCACACCAGATAAGAATCCACTACACCCTTTCCCTATCCACTCACACTAACTTGCATTAACTTAAAATTAACATCTGTATAACTTACCGGTATCAAATCGCATCTTAAGTGTGATATGATAGCAGAATTAACACCGTCACTCCCCATCAGTGGTTTGATTGGAATGTTTCATTTTTTTGTTTGTTTGTTTTTTTCCTTCTTGTTTTTTTTTCTCTCTTTCCTCCCTCTTGTTTTTATGCTGCTCACCCCTGTCCTTGGTTTCTTTCTTTATTTCTTTCACTGCTTCGATCACCTGCTTCGACACTCATCCACAAACATCCTTTATTTCGACACATACGCACCATGCGCTCAACGGCAGCACATTTACTTCAGTCAGACAGCGCACCCAGGCGTATAGGATACACACACTTAAGCCAAGCCTACTCATATTAGTAAATATGCAAACACATAGTCAGACTCAGGGAGCATCTCGCCACACATTTTCTCTCTCTCCTTCTCCTTATTTATGAACAAGTGATGTATTCTCTCCACCTGTCTAAGCGACGCACACAGCATACACCCCTAGTTACACACAAACATCTATGGGTACACTGAGGTTCATTACATGGAATATAAATGGAGCTGGCTCCAGAGAAAAGAGGTTAAAAATATTTAATCAACTCAAAAAACTACAGGCAGATGTTGTCCTTTTACAAGAGACCCACAGACCTCTTAGAGGTTCGAATGAACTTAAAACACCTGAGTTTCCTAATGTGTTCTCAGCTTGTTATAATTCTAGACAAAGGGGAGTAGCAATTTTAATACATAAAAATATTAATTTCACAGTACTCGATACAGTTATAGATCCAGAGGGCAGATTCTTAATCATTAAACTATCTATACTTGATAAAAAGCTATGTATTGCAAGTGTATATGGTCCAAATGTTGATGATCCCTCATTCTTTCACGGTTTTTTCAGTGCACTCTCTGAACACTTAGATAGCACACTTGTTCTTGGAGGCGACCTCAACCTTGGACTAAATGAAGACATGGATAGGCTCAATACAGCGGGAACTCAGCGTAATTGGCAGTCCACAAATATAATCAAACAGTATATGAGTAACTTTGGTCTTTGCGATGCATGGCGCTCCCTTCACCCCACCAGTAAGGAATATACTTTTTTCTCACATGTCCATCACTCCTACTCTCGTCTGGATTATTTTTTGGTCAGCAGCTCACTGCTGAGTAACATTTCAGACACTGAGATTCATCCTATAGCTGTCAGCGATCATGGTCCTGTATCTTTAACACTAATGCACAAGAATAATACTACGCCAAGTAAAAACTGGAGATTTAATACATCACTACTTAAACATGAAAAAAAAAAAAAAAAAAGATGAAGACTTCTATAAAACGTTGTATTCACCACAAATAAACCCGTCTAAAAAGGAAATTGATCAGTTTTTGGACAACATAACTCTTCCAAAATTATTAGACACTCAAGCAATGGCACTGGATTCACCACTGACACCAGGTGAACTCCAGGAAGCCCTGATAAGTATGCCCAATAAATGGTAAATGGCCTGTATTTATATAGCGCTTTACTAGTCCCTAAGGACCCCGAAGCGCTTTACATATCAAGTCAACCACCCATTCACACACTGGTGATGGCAAGCTACATTGTAGCCATAGCCACCCTGGGGCGCACTGACAGAGGCGAGGCTGGCGCCACCGGGCCCTCTGACCACCGCCAGTAGGCAACGGGTGAAGTGTCTTGCCCAAGGACACAACGACCAAGACTGTCCAAGCCGGGGCTTGAACCGGCAACCTTCTGATTACAAGGCGAACTCCCAACTCTTGAGCCACGATCGCCTCAATAATAAGGCTCCAGGTCCAGACAGCTTTCCTGCAGAATTCTACAAAGAATTCTGGTCGATTCTAGCACCAGTTTTCTACAGAACGTTGTTGGAAATCAAAGAAAAGGGCAGACTTCCATCAAATATGAATTCTGCAAACATTAATCTCCTGCTAAAACCAGGCAAAGACCCTGTATATCCCTCAAGCTATCGTCCAATATCCCTTATAAATGTAGACCTTAAAATAATCTGCAAAGCTCTCTCAAAGAGACTGGAGAAAATAACCCCCCTCTTAATTCATCCTGACCAAACTGGTTTCATAAAAGGTCGGCACTCATCAACAAATACACGTAGATTACTTAATTTGATAGACTACTCATACAATAAAAACCTAGAAACTACAATATTCTCTTTAGACGCAGAAAAAGCATTTGACAGAGTTAACTGGAAATTTCTATTTGCAACTTTACACAAATTTGGTTTTGGATCCTCTTTCATTAACTGGTTAAAAATATTATATAATTCCCCAACAGCTTGTGTCAGAACAAATGACCAGACATCCTCCAGCTTCTGTCTCTTGAGGGGCACCAGGCAGGGATGCCCACTCTCCCCTTCACTGTTTGCAATTTTTATTGAACCACTAGCAGCAGCAATTAGACAGAATTCAGTAATTAAGGGCATAAAATGCAAGAACGTGGAACATAAAATCAGCCTTTATGCGGATGATGTGTTACTCTTTCTCCAAAACTCACAAACTAATATCTCTGGGGTGATTGAATTGATAAACTCTTTTGCAAGAATATAAGATTACTCAATTAACTGGTCAAAATCTACAGTCCTACCGATTAATTGCTCCTTCCATAATTCCTCTTCTACACCACTGCAATCGGGAAATATAAAATATTTAGGTATTAATGTTTCTCCCAAGCTTGCAGATCTAATTAAATTAAACCATATCCCACTTTTGAAGAAAGTAGAAGATGATCTGACTAGATGGAAATGTCTACCCATATCACTTATGGGAAGGGTTGCCGCTATAAAAATGATGGTATTACCCAAAATAAATTATTTATTCTCAATGATCCCAACTAAACCGCCACAAGATTGGTTCAGATCTCTAGATTCATGTATGTCCAAATTGCTTTGGAAAAATAAACCCCCACGTATAAGCTTATAAACACTACAAAAGACCAAGGATAAAGGAGGATTAGAACTACCTAACTTTCAGCACTACTTCTTAGCCAACAGGCTTCAGTTTATCTCAGGATGGCTAAAACACACCCTCTTAGATGAACCTTGGCTAGATGTAGAACAAGCACTCTGCAATAATCTAGAGATCTCAGACCTACCATTTATCAGCTCAAACATCCAACGACATGAATGCTTTAAAAGCATCAACATCAGCTCTTCTCTGACAGCATGGTGGGAGTTTCTAAAATTGGCGGAGTCTTCATTAATCCCATGCAAACGTACACCTATCTGGAACAACCCTGACATATTACAAAACAATAATATGATAAACTTTTCAGATTGGAGTGATAAAGGAATCAAATATTTAGAACATATACTAGAAGGAAGAGAATTTATTTCATTTGACGGACTAGTTACACAATATGGGATCAACAAGAAAAGATTTTTAGAATATCAACAAATTAAATCCATAGTAAAAAAGAAATTTAAACCAGGTCAAGTTGAACTACAAACACCACCAAGTGTGGTTCAATTTCTTACTCTTAAAACCCCCAAATTACTATCCAAAATATACAGAATGCTTTCTAAAACAGATGAATCAATATCACTTCCTATTGCAAAATGGGAAGCGGATTTATCAGTTAACTTAGACCAAAACTTCTGGTCTCAGATTTGCTTAAAAACCTTTCATCTAATTAGAAATCCCAGTCTTCAATTAATTCAATACAAAATATTACACAGAGTGCACTATACAGGTCATCGGATGTTCAAGATGGGCTTTACATCCTCCAACAACTGCTCACACTGCCAAACCAATTCACCGGACAATTACATCCACGCTCTTTGGTTCTGTCCACCAGTTCAGAAGTTTTGGCGCGAGATATGTGAAGACTTATCAAAGTGTCTGAAATGTAACATTCCAACTTCCCCCTTAGTGTGTTTGTTGGGCAGCTTAGATAATGTCACTTCAGAAAAGAACATAGCCCATATGGTTTTCACTGCCCTATGCATAGCCAACAAAACAGTCCTCATGAACTGGAAAAATAAAAATAATCTTAATTCTAACCAATATAGAAATTATCTATTAGATTACATTAGTCTTGATACAGCCTCTGCCACCACATCAGGTCAATTGCTCTGGGCTCCTTTGATCAGCTCCATCACCTAGTGGGGGTGGGGGGTCATAGTTTGGTCCCACCTTCGCTGTTGTGATTGGTGTGGGGGTAGGGACAGGCTTAGGGCATCAGGGGGTTCCCTAGGAGCATCTTCCTTGGGGGGCTCAACCCGGGGTAGCGGTCATGGCCTATTAAGGGCTCTGTTGACTCTTAGGTGACGGTTTCCTTGTGGCTGCGTGCAGCGGGGCTAGGGGAGGGTCTGTGCTGATGGACGTGGGTTACTGACCTGGTAGTCTGGCTGCCCCTGGGTGGGTCCGGGACAGGCGTGAGGATCTGGGGGCGCTCCGTCTCTGGGCTGGGGCCCTGGCTGGGCCTCGGGGGCTTGGGTCCTGGTTGGTATGTTGCTGGGGTTGTGGGCGGGTGGGTGTATGGGGGCTCGACCCCCATACAGCTGGCCCCAGGGAGGGGTCACTTGCCCCTCCCTTCCTTCCCTCCCCATCTCCAGCTGCCTCCCTCTTCCCGCTCCACCACAACCACCCGCACATGCAGGGCCTTGGGGTAAAGGTATGTCACCAGGGTGCAGAGGAGGCTAACCCCCCCCCCTCTGTCCCCTTCTGGCTGCCTCTGCCTCAATTTTATCCCACAACTTAGACATTCACATTACTCACACCCTCATTACACATACATATAGGATCTTGGGGGTGGGCATGCTACACGGAGTCCAAGTTACCATCAGGGTGTATACCTCACCCCTGGCGTCTCAATTTTAAATAAACGTAGACATTGAGGGCTAGCAGGAGGGACTATGCGCTTACCTGCTGCTCTCTGGCAGGTAGCTCCATGCCCTCCTGGGTTTTAAATGCACCTTAGAACACACATGCATCAACACTACAATGAGCGGGTGGAGGGAGGTTTGGAGTCTTCTCTCACCCCCGTTCTCTGTTGCCTGCTGGAGCGGGGGGTCTGGGAGGAGGAGTTGGCCGTCCGACTGGGGTCTGGAGTGTGGGGCCTCCCTGCTGCTGCAGAGTCAGGGCGGTCTGCTTCTCCCCACTGCAGGGAAAAGGGTAACACCACCTGGGTCTGGGTGCAGTTTCCCCCACCAGGGGCAAGGGTACCTAGACCTGGTTCGTAGAGTACGCTTGGTGAGTGTGATTGTGTGTACAGCATCTCTTTATGTCTGTCTCCACGTCGGTTGAGTGTGGAGTAAGTGCATATGAGAGCATGAGGGTGGGAATGGATGTTTGTATCTGTGTGTGCCTGTATGTCTGTGTCTATATGTCAGGTTGGGTATCAGACGCCACCTCTCTGGGGACATCTCAGGTCCTCCAAGGTTTGGAGGCCTATCTCCACCCACCACCACTTCCCCTGCCAGTGGCGGACTCCCTCAGACATCGGTGCGTTGGTGGTTCTTTGTGTCCGGGGATGGGCGTCCAGGTACACACCGGCTCACTCCTTGGCAGCCGCTTATCGGGGCCTGGAGCCTGGGGCTCGCTCGGGCCATTTCGGAGGTGGGGTGCCCCCGGCCTCTCTGCCTGGGGCTCGGTCACTCAGGCACAGCTGGCTGCCGGTGGAGCTCACGGGCGCGTCACTGCAACCCCCCCTGGCTTCTGCTCCGCGGCTGCTGGGTGAACCCTCATCTGGGACTCTCCTCAGCTCTTTCCGGGACAGTGGCGCGGCTGCCCCTCTGTTGGTCTTCCTTGGTCTCTTGTGTTCTGGGGGCCTCTGGATGTCTGGAGTTTTGATCTCCTCCATACCTGCTTCATGCCCTGGAGGACGGGGCTGTGGCCCCCCCACACCCTCTAGCAGATCATTACATGAAGGAACCTTTTTAAAAAAACAAGCGCGTCCATGCTCACAGGTGTACACACGGGTGACCACACCCACAAACTACACCCTTTTTGGCTGCTGCCTCAAAGCACACTGTGTTCTGTTGATCTTATGTGCTGCACAATAATGTTTAATATTTAGTATTCACTGTCATATTCACATATATCATTGTGATGTTGTTTACTGTATTGCTCTCATCTCAGCATTGTGCCATCACGCACCAGGGTGAGTTATAACAATGACAAACCCTGGTTTACTCCTAAACTCAAAAAGCTGTGGCTGGAAAAGAGTAAGGCGTTCAGAAGCGGAGACAGGGACTGCTACAGAGAGGCCAAGTACAGGTTCACTAAGGAAGTGGACATTGCCAAACATCAGCACTCTGAGAAGATGCAGCAGCAGATCTCAGAGAATGACTCGGCCTCTGTGTGGAAAGGTTTTAGGAATATTACAAACTACAAGCCTAAAACCCCCCACTCCACTGATGACTTGCTCTTAGCCAACACCCTTAACGACTTCTACTGTCGTTTTGACGAGCCATCAGGCAGCCTTCACACCTCCAACGGCCCCAACAATAGAGGCACTTTGGACACTCATCCCCCCACCTCTCCCCCCTCCATAGAGACATCACCACCTTCAAACTGTTCACCTGCAACACCCGCCCCCTCACCCCACACAAAAGAGGATTTCACACCACCTCCTCCGACCACAACTCTTCATATTCATGAAGCAGATGTGAGGAAGCAGTTTAGGAGTCTGAATGCTCGGAAAGCTCCCGGCCCAGACGGCGTGTCTCCTGCCACCCTCAGACACTGTGCAAACGAGCTGGCCCCAGTGTTTTCTGGCATCTTCAACTCCTCACTGCAGGCATGTCATGTGCCTGCCTGCTTCAAGTCCTCTACCATAATCCCTGTCCCCAAGAAACCTAGGATCACTGGACTAAATGACTACAGACCCGTGGCTCTGACATCTGTGGTCATGAAGTCATTTGAGCGCCTAGTTCTCTCCCATCTCAGGACCCTCACGGCCCCCCTCCTGGACCCCCTGCAGTTTGCATATAGAGCCAACAGGTCTGTAGACGACGCCATCAACATGGCCCTACACTTCATCCTGAAGCATCTGGACTCCCCAGGAACCTACGCCAGGATCCTGTTTGTGGACTTCAGCTCTGCCTTCAACACCATCCTTCCAGACCATCTCCGAGACAAGCTTTCCCAGATGAATGTGCCTGATCCCATCTGCCGGTGGATCACTGACTTCCTGACGGACAGGAAGCAGCACGTGAGGCTGGGGAAGAATGTCTCGGACTCCCGGACCATCAGCACCGGCTCCCCTCAGGGCTGTGTTCTTTCTCCTCTGCTCTTCTCCCTGTACACCAACTGCTGCACCTCCACCCACCAGTCTGTCAAGCTAATCAAGTTCGCAGATGACACCACCGTCATTGGGCTCATCTCTGACGGGGATGAGTCTGCCTACAGGAGGGAGGTTGAACGCCTGGTGTCTTGGTGCAGCCACAACAACCTGGTGCTGAATGCCCAGAAGACAGTGGAGATTATTGTGGACTTCAGGAAGCACACAGCCCCACTCCCCCCCATCATCCTGACTGACACCCCCATCACCTCTGTGGACTCATTCCGCTTCCTGGGTACCACCATCACCCAGGACCTGAAGTGGGAGCCCACCATCACCTCCGTCATCAAGAAAGCCCAGCAGAGGATGTACTTCCTGAGGCAGCTGAAGAAATTCAACCTGCCAACACGGACGATGATGCAATTCTACACTGCAATCATCGAGTCCATCCTCACCTCCTCCATCACCGTGTGGTACGCTGGAGCCACTATCAGGGACAAACAGAGACTGCAGCGTGTTGTGCGCTCCGCTGAGAAGGTGATTGGCTGCAGACTCCCATCTCTGCAGGACCTGTACACCTCCAGGACACTGCGGCGTGCAGCCCGGATCTCAGCTGACCCTTCTCACCCTGGACACAGTCTGTTTGACCTGCTCCCCTCAGGCAGGAGGCTCCGGTCCATTCGCACCAGAACCTCTCGCCATAAGAACAGTTTCTTCCCCTCTGCTGTTGGACACATGAACAATAACCATATGACTGTCCCCGCCACTAACACATGACCCTACGCTGTGTCACTGCATCATTTCATGTCTGGCACTGATCACCACCTGCACTCATGTATATATCTTTCTACGTAGCACTCATAATTCTTATTCTCATGTATATATCTCATGTATATCTCATGCACATATCTTTCTTTCTACATAGCACTTTAATTCTTATTGTCTGCACTGAAGCACCGCAGCAATTTCCTAATGTTGTAAACCTCAACATCTGGCAATAAACCCATTCTGATTTCTGATTCTGATTCTGATTTTCTTCAGCTTGTTTTCTTTTTTCTTTCTCAACAGGTGATCCAGGTGATTGATATATGCATTTTTGTTGTCTGCTTATTTAGTTGTTTTTTGTTTTTTTGCCCTTTATCCCCGTCCCTCTTCTCAGCTGTTTTTCCCCCTCTTCCTTTCTCCCTTTTCTTTTCCTCATTCAAGTCTGTCCCATATCTAGCAAGTGAAAATAAAAAATAAATAAAATAAACAATAAAAGGTGACTCAAATAGACCATTACGGCAAGGCTGAGATGGTCAATTTGGTAAAGTGAATCCGTTGGGCATCTTTCTTTGCCTTTAGACAATAATTCTGATGCAAAAGAGCCAAACGGGACAGGCAAAAAAAAAAAAAAGTGGCTGAAGAAACATACTGACCTAAATCCTCTCAGTGATTCCAGCAGTTCATCTATTGGACAAACAGCTGAGATAAATCTGTGTAAACTCACCATCATAGCAGAAGAAAGGCTTTCTTTGGTCACATCCAGCAGAGCTCCATCTTCCTGATCTCTCTAACAGAGTCGTAGCACATGTCCTGTTGTTTAGTCCATCATTAAATGAGTCCCAGTATCTGAAAGAGAAGTTACTCCCATCTGACCACCTCCAGCTGTCTCTGAACAGGCCGATACACGAGGCTGTAGAGTTCTTCAGCTTCTTAAACTCTTCACTGTATATCTGATCGAGTCCACTGGCCAGGTCGGTGTGATGCTGTCTGTAGTAGCTCTGAGCCTGAGTCCAGGTCACAGACGTCTCAGTCAAATGAAAGGTTTTGTTGTTTTTCATCGTTTCTGTCGAGTCAACAGAAAAACACAAAAACATCTTTATCAGCTAATCCGTCTCATTCTTAAAACTGCCTCTTTCAAGAACATGTGATATAACACAGATTATAAACTACATTATAACATTATTAAATATTGTATTATCATATTACTGTCCACATATTCTCACCGTTATAGCAGATGAACTGAAATGTGTGAGTACATGGGAAATCTATCCACGCCATGCTTGTCATTACACAGTTCTCAGGGTATGCTCCATCATCTGGCTCTGTACCTCCCCAACAGGTCTTATTTTCAGTGTATCTCACCCCCGGCAGAGACCAGTGCCACGTCCTGTTGTCTCCCGGCTCGCTGTACAGTCCAATCCAGGCTTGTGTTTGATTCTGTGCAGAGTCTTGAAGTCTTCTCATGTCTGTCAGGTCAAACACTTTGGCCAGGTCTGTGTAGTTCTCTCTGCAGTGTGCCCGTGCTTCATCCCAGCTCATCTCTTCTTTAATAAAGTGGTACTCATACAGCTGACATGTGATGAAGACACACTGACCTGAAACAGAAGAAATACTGTTGGATATCTGCTGATACAAGCAGGAAACTCATGTTCCCATCAAACTGTCCAATTTACAGGTCAATCCTTGATTTTCTCAGTAAGAGTTCATTTGTTTAATGAGTCCTGATCAAACTAAAGGATTTGAGGTGGAAACAATCAGGAGCCCTGGTAAAATGATCACTCACCCATCAGAAGAAGCAGAAACAGACTCCACTGCATCGTCGCTCTGTCACATGAAAATGACTTTTCTGTCATTTGGAGGAAACAATGAATCCAGCAGCTCTTCAGTGTTTGATGGACACGCAGCACTTTATATTAAACACAGATATCTAGTTTGTCACACACTGCTGTAAGAAATATATGATTGTTCTTAATAAATGATCATCTGTTTAAAATTGTCCATGAAGAAAAAAGCAACAGTTCAAATGTGGTCCACACAGCACCTCTGTACACAGACATGAAATGAGCCTGCAGGTTTGAAACTTACATCTGGTTCTTCTCTGGTGTTCATGCAGACAGCTGTGCAGTAAATAACCATCTGTACTAACACACTCTCTCTTTGTACTCAGTATTTCAATATGAAAATATAGAGTTTTTCCCACTGACTCAAAGACACACTGTTAATATCAGTTACATAGGGACTCATTTACATTAAGCTCTGGAAAGAAGAAACACTGGACTGTCCAACAAGCAGAAAGAGGAAGTTTCTAATATCCAAATATGACAGCAGAGGTGCACCTGAACAGGTCACCACTCTGTGACAGAAACATGAATATGAGTCTGTTGATTTTTGAGAATATAAACATAATGCTGCCTGTACTGATCAATATCGCTGGATCGCTCTGACGCTGACATGATCTTATAAACCTGTCAAAGACTTTTGTGTGCACTGATGCAGCAGTCACATGTTCAAGCTGAATAATCACACACACGCCACTTTTCAGTTATTTATTTATAACAAATGTTTGGAATCATGTATGATTTCCGTTCCACTTCTCACATGTGCACCACTTTGTGTTGGTCTTTCATGTGGAAGTCCAATAACATTGATTCATGTTTGTGGCTGTAATGTGACAAAATGTGGGAAAGTTCAAGGGGGCCGAATACTTTTACAAGCCGCTGTAGCTCTTTTCATTTTTAGTATTTGCTGGCCAGACTATATACAGACATTTAGAAAGAAACAAAACAGACAGTTTTTTCAGCTTTATACTTAAGTGGAAACTGATATTGAACATGAACAAAATGTAACACAACACCAACTTTAAATATGAAATATAAAAAATATGTATAAAAAGGTTTTTCAGCCTGGGCCACACTGGAGTTTTTAAATCTCCTGCTCTTTTTTTGTGCGTTGCCACTTCTCCATTCCTGCCTCTCTGCTCCGTGCATCATCATCAATCAATCATCAATTCTTATCTGTGATTGGACTGTAATGATGCACAGTAAAGTTTCGTAAAGCTCGTCTTTGAAATGTCTCTCTAACCCAGTTGGTGGAGGAGCTACGGCATTGCAAAACACTGACGGTAAAACCTAAGCAGAGTTCAGACAGCAGTAGCCTGTGAATGCTTTGTGCTACCGTAATACACCAAATATCCCGTAAAGAACAGCTTCTCATCTTTTCAAAGTGGATGCGAGTCCTGAAGGATGACATGCTCCAATCCAGAAATCTCTATGGCAGTGGTCCCCAACCTTTTTTGCGCCACGGACCGGTTTATGCCTGACAATGTTTTCACGGCCTTTAAGGTGTCGCAAATAAACACCACAAAAGAAAATTAGTACCGCTAACGAAAAAAGAAGATTTATTCATAACACGCGTTTAAAGACCCACAAAAACCGAGTTAACGACAAAAACAAAAATAACACTAAAAACCGCTAAAAACCCTGAAAACCATACATTTTACACCCGAACCTCAACTCTCACAGCCCGGCACCAAACGACTCGGGGTTGGGGGACCGCTGCTCTATAACATATTAAGCACAGATGGTAAACTGCAGTCAGACCCTGAATACATTTTCTTCTTTTGGCACAGATATTGTTTCAGTTATTCTTTGGTGTGCTGACATATTGGCTACACCGTCATCAGTCTGCTAAACACAGGAAGCAGCTGACTTTAAAACATCAGAGAAAACCAGGACCAGGAACAGCCTCAGTTTGTGGGAACCAGGATACGACCTGGAGAAAGAAGAAGAGATGAGGACACAGTCACCAGCAAACTCTGAAAGCACTTCATGGAAGCTGATTTTAAACTGAGCAATACTGATGATTCAGAAAAGTTTCATGTTTTAGGGATTGGACAAGGACCAAGAGTTCTCTGAAACCAGTAGAAAACCTGCGTTTGAATGCAGCCAAAAACTAACACTTGTCTGAAAATGTACAGTATTATTCTAGAAATGTGTGAAACTGGCCTTAACCTGCCCAAAAGTGTACATTTTAAAACATCAATATATTAAAAAAAATATTGATGTAAACCTGATCAAAACCAGTTTTAGACCCATCGTATGTGGTTTGAGATTTTGTATCTCTGAACGGTTTCAGTCTGGTCTGAACTGGTTTCTGGTCTGAACTGGTTTCTGGTATGAACTGGTCTGTGAGTGAGAGTGGTTCTCTGACCTCGAGCTCTCTGTCTGTAGTAGATGAACCCAGCCAGAGGCAAGATCAGACAGAGGAGCAGTCCTGAGGCGCCGACGGCAAGCTTGTCCCTCTCTGTCTTAGGCATGAATGAGGATGAGGAGGGATCTGAGTCACACAGGTGAGGGTCAGACAGGTGGAGAGACAGACAGGTATGTACAGGTGTGTAGATACAGACAGGTATTTACCCCAGTTAGTGATCAGAGGTTTCTCCAGGCTGGCGTGCTCCACCACACAGGAGATCTTCTCTCCAGACCTTCAACATAAACTTTAGTGACTCTCAGATCTGGACTTTAAATGTTTAAACTTTAGCACTATTATTATCATGATGCTCACCTGGGTGTGTACTCCAGGTAGCAGTGGGTCTGGTAGTACCAATCCCCATCCTCCATCTCCTCAGTGGAAGTGACATCAGAGGTGACTTCCTGTCCGTCTCTGTGCCAGCTCACTTTGATCTTACTGGGAAAGAAGTCATAGACACTGCAGACCAACATGGCAGGATGGTGACTGGAGAGAGGCATCGTGGAGTGAAGTTTGACAGTGGGCGGAGCTGCAAGACATTATTAGTTTGTATTATCATTAACGTTCTCTGTATAATTTGAATGCATTTATTTAAAAGGCACAGTGCATATTAATAGTGCGGGTGGAGTGCTGCTGACTTTGACTGAGGACATTGTCAGGCAGTGGAAGGAATACTTCAAGGGCCTCCATAATCCCACTGACACGTCTTTCGTGGAGGAAGCAGAGCCTGGCGTTGAGGGGGAAGACCCGCCAATGTCCACTGAGTCAAGTCACTGAGGCAGTTAAACTACTCGTTGGTGGCAGAGCCCCTGGGTTCAGCCTGAGTTCCTGAAGACTCTGGATGTTTTGGGGATGTTTTGGTTGTGTTTGGGGTGGTACCTCTGGATTGGTTCCCATCTTTAGGAAGGGGGACCGGAGGATGTCTTACAACTATAGGGGGATCACACTACTCAGCCTCCCTGGGAAGGTCTATGCCAGGGTGCTGGAAAGGACAGTCCGTCCGTTATACATGGAACACTGGACCAGCTCTTCATCCTCTTAAGGATACTCAAGGGTGCATTGAGGGAGTTTGCCCAACCAGGCAGGAGGTCAGGAGGAGGTGGCCTCCAGCTCGCACTGGAATGGTTCACAGCCGATGAGAATCAGCGCCTCCAAATCTGCAGCCATTCTCCTCAGAAAAAGAATGGAGTGCCCACTCCAGGTTGGGGACGAGTCCTTGCCACAAGTGGAGGAGTTGAAGTATCTTGGGGTCTTGTTCACAAGTGACAGGAGGTTGACAAACAGATTGGACAGCTGAGTGTAAAAGCAGGGCTCTCGATCTACGTCGATCTACTGCCCCACCCTTACCCGTGTTCACCAGCTGTGGGTAGTGACCGACAGAGCGAGGTCTGGATAAGATCCCACCAGGAGGAGGCCCAAAGGCAGACCCACGACCAGTGTTGGGTAAGTTACTTTAAAAAAGTAATTAATTACTAATTACTAATTACTTAGTCAATATTGTATTTAAAATACTTATCTAATTACTGTGCCAGAAAAGTAACTTAATTACTAAATAAGTAATTTAACTAAATACTTCTTAAAATCCCTATAAACCTTGAGTGGGCAAACAATAGAAATTAAACTCTTTAATAATAAATATTTTTTAAAGACGGAGACTACAGTACGCAGCGGCAGCATCTCTTCCACAGTGGAGCCTGCAATCATTCTTTAAGCTCCCCTTCAGATGCTTTCTGTGCTGCTGAAGTAAAATCAGGTTTTGCTGCTTAGCAGGAGTTGCCATGTTATCCATGGATGATGAACAAGGATCACTCAGAAGTGTTCGTCTATGCTCCGTGTCAGGCACTTCAGTAGATTACTCCTGCTATTAACAGCAGCCGATAGTTTTTACATATTACTGTAATGTTCTTGTCTGCTTGTTTCAGAAAAGTGAAGAGACGGGAATATGTCCATGTCATAAAACTCGCTTCAGCCGAGTCAGACAGCTTCCGCTGTAGAATATGACTGTGCAGCAAACTGGCGCGAAATGACGTGCAGCTGCACTACAGCGATGTTAAAGCGGCAGAGTTTACTTTTACGTTTAGAAGATAAATTAATGAAATTAAATAATGATATTCAGCGAGTTTTATTATTTTACAATGTAACACAAGTACATTGTAAGTAACTGTAATTAAAATACCTAAAAATGAACAGTAATCAGTTACTCTACTTTTTCAGTGGAAAAGTAATTTAATTACAGTAACGCGTTACTTAGTAACGCATTACACCCAACACTGCCCACGACACACTGGAGAGATTATATGTCTCAGAAATCTGCTGTGGTGACAGCACAGAAAGAAAGCTGCTGCTGGTTGTTGTAGTCAAAGTTATATATATTTGATAGATACGTTTATTTGATTTACAATATGTTTCGATTTAAAATTTTAACAAAATTAAAGTCAAAACTCTGAGCTTCTGATTAATGAAAGTTTTACATTATCATTCTAGGTGGTGGTTGCTAGGCGACAGGACCTGAACTGGAAGAGCTGATGGTGTAAATCTGTGGGCTGCAAACAACGGTGGAGGAGCTTGTGATCGAGGCCCCGATGGAAGGCACTTTGATCAGACTGTACCATCCGGGGCCTGCAGGGGGCGCTTTGCCTGTTTAATTAATCATATTTGTAACCAGTCACACAGATGGGTCAGATAAGAGAGGAAACTTCTCACACGTTTCTTTCTCTGAGGTTGCACCGTCTCACTCCGGAGAGGAAGTTACTGCTGTAAACAGCCTGCTCGTGCGGTTCAACATTCATGCTGTGTTTAGGTGCACTCGTAGATCGAACCATCTATAACCCAAAAGCAGAACACACAGGATGACTTCACACTATCAGACAGCTTCCCCTGCACTCTCTGTTTCTGATGTTACACAGTCACAGCTTGTGTGTGTTTACGTTTCACTGATCAGTCAGGTCAGCCTGTCAGCACAGCAGCTGTTTCAGCATTTTAGCTCACTTTACTGCAGAGATGCTGTAGAGAGTGAAACACACACAGATTACATAACAGCAGTCACATTTATATGTGTGTGTTCTGATGATAACTTTATAAGTGTTGCCTCATATTGAATAACTCCACTGTTACACTGAGTCATAGATCTGAGCTGTAAATGTTTGCAGGTGTGAAGCTGCTAAACAAGCTGTGAAGGTCACAACCAATAAATGAACTGCAGACATCAGTGTTTCATATTTATCATATTTAAAATAGATGAATAAGATGAAAAGAAGGAAATAATTAACCTGTCAGGCTGCTCCGTGCTGTTAAAATATGTATATGGAAATATTAAAAAACAATTGTGGATGATTTTTCAGCTCAAAGAGTTTAAAAAAATAATATCACAATGAGTGTGTTATGAGGAACAGCTGCAGTTTGCCTGTGTCACCAGCAGGGGGCGCCGCAGGTTAGATTCGTTCTCTGGCGTCTTATGTTCCGTGATCGATGATTTATCAAAATTAGCTGCAGCTGTGAGTCCATCATAAATGATTCAGAGTGAGGTCAGCAGGAACACCTGATGATGTCACACAGACCACGCACGCTCACCTGATTTAGACATAAGGTTGTGGTATCTAACATCAATGTTTGGTTTGCAGTACGTCCCCTTCTGAGCCCTCATGGTAGCCAGCCTTGCAGGAATATTGTTCCAGGCCTCTGCGGTCTTCACTCCAAAGTCAGTGAATCCAACAAACGTCCCCACATTGCTGTCAAACCTGATGATCTCTATCATGTTGTAATAGTAAGAGTCGGTGAACCGGATGTCCTTCAGCTCCGTGGAGTTAAAGTCACAGCGAGACAGTCTGTAAGTCATGAATCCATCTGAGAACAAACAGAACATCAGACCGAGGGCGAATCATGTCACCGATCAGTGTATTAGTGATCACTGGTCAGCGTATTGATGGTACCTGCTGTGCTGAGGCTGATGAAGAGGAGGCAGAGGAAGGATGAAGCCATGTTTCTAAGTTCTGCAGACAAACTGACTCAGTCTGACGGAGAGCTGCTCGAGAAACAGGAAGTCAGGTCACATGACCACAGCATCATCTGTTACTGTGGGATCAGCTCATAGTTCACACCCTTCACCTCCACGTGTGTTTCTGTCCGTTAAAGCTCTGAAAGCAGAGCAAACTGAAAACCTGCTTTCATTTACGTTTCAGTCACAGTCTGCAGTCATGGAAACATATTCGTGTGTAATAGTTATCTGCACCCAACACTGATGTCAGACCTGCTGTAACAATGAGAAGAACCTGTAACAGTGACAGTGATCAGATTTACAATCAGCTCTGTGGGTGTGTGGGACTCGTGTGTGGCTGATGTTCCTGCGTGGACGCCACAGTGTGATGTCATCATGGCGAGATCTTCAGAGCAGCTGGATCACATTTCACTGTTACATTAACATTACACTCAATCTGCATTTAAATATTCAAGCAGAGAAATTCAGATTCACATTTATAAACCATTAACAGTCAGACTGCAGCAGATGAACTTCAGCTCGTATTAATGTTGTGTTATTGAAGAGTATTTACATCACAATATGAAGCTGCTTCAGCTGACTGTTGTTGTGATTTTGTGCTGTAGAAATTAAACTGAATGAAATCAGAATGAGATTTTATCCATATTCAGAGTAAATTTAAATGGCAGATATTAAAACGTTACAGCAGGAATACAAACATGTTAGATTCATTTCTATAAACACTCACTGATTTTTCTTTCACCTGCTTTCATCAGCAGAGTCTTCATCAGGATTTAGTTTGACATCTTTGTGTTTGCAAAGACAAATTCAGACATCATTAATGTTCATTCTGTTAGAGCTCAAAGTCTGACTCCACACACACACACACAGAATCTGTCATTAAACTTTATTGATATATGAAAATCTGAAACACGGTTTGGTAAACAAAGACACATTATAGGAGTTTATGAACACTGAGGTCACATCAAACTGATCTCAGTCTCATCACTTTTGTGGCAGGAACAGAGTCCAGGTAAAATCTGCTGGTGGTGCGAGAGCACCTGAAAATAGCTTTGCTTTGAATTCCAGAGTTAAACTTTATTGACACCAGCGGCTGACGGCACAGCTCATACAGATGTTCCATTATTAAGCACGTCAGGTGAGGCAGGTAAACCAGAACAAAGGATCTGATGCTCATTACAGGCGAACTCTGCACACTCACCTACAGCACAGTCACACTGATTAGGAGCTCGTCATAGAATGACATCGTCACCGTGAGCCAATCAGCTGCACTCGTTTCCTTTGATGAGGAAGAAGGTTCCAGCAGCCACACCGACCAGACCGAGAGTCAGACCCACTCCACAGAACACAGAGGGTCCAACACCTGGATCAGGCTGAGCAGACGCCTCCACCTCTGGAGACACAGACACACAGAGAGAAACAGGATGACATGTATGTCTATGTAACTATATACACTCTACATCTACCTGCACTGAGCATGTGCACTGTAACTTTCACGTAGACTCTTAAAGATGTTTTTAAACACCTGGGTCATTAAGTGAAACCAAGAAAAGCCAAATCTGGAAGCATTTTAATGTTGTTGACAACACAAAGCCAGAGTGTAGAGGATATCATACGGAGCCGCTCCACAAACTGCACAGGCTCCTGACAGCTGTCCACCCATCAGTGCAATGGGAAGATGAAACACAGTCAGTTGAGTGTGAAGGTGCCAGTGTGTCTGCAACTGTTGCTGCTGCTGCATCTACAGCAGCATGCAGTACACCACCACATCCACCCGAACCAACCCAGAGCCCAAAGCAAAAAAAATGTAAATAGTTTAAATTTGAATTGTAAACAGACAAAAAACAACTATTTTTTACATTTTATGTGGAGTGAAGAAATAAAAGCACATTTACATAACAAACATATATAAAGAAAACACAATTTTTTACATTAGTCATTCATTTTATGCATAATCTTATATGGGTGTTAATAATAAATTAGTTAAAGCAACAAAACAACCTGAAGAGCCCCAAGAATGAGGTAACTATGAAAAACTATGGTGATTATGAGCACTGTGACATGACATGGAGGGGAAATACACAGACGACCTGACAAAGAGTGAATGAAACACACACTAAATACACACAGGAGGTGATCAGGGCAAGTGGAAACAACACATCTCCAAATATAATATAAGAAATTAAAATACACTCAAACAGCTGGATCACAGCTCTTCCCAAACAAGTAGGAATGAAGGCAAAGTAGCTACACTTGAGCATTTTAGAGGAAAAGAAACATTTAAATTCAAAGAACAAAAATATCTGTCTGGGAAAAGAAAAACAGGAATAACAGCTGTGTGATGCAGAACTGATCAAGTTATTTGAATCACTAGAATAGCTGATTAACCTCCACATATGTGGACATCACATCTTAGGTTGTCTGGACCATTATAGACATTATACTGTCACTGCTCGATCAGCATTTAAAACAAATGTCCTCATATGTGGATCTCATTTTTCTCAGAAACAAAAATCAGGTTTAAAAAAGAAAACAGGTAATTCTTTGTTTCTACCCTCATCAGGTCCCAATCAGCCCAAACAGCAAAGAGAGATTAGAAATGCCATGAAAGAGAGAGAGGGAGGGAGGGTCTTAGGAGGGACAGAAAGAGCACAGTTAGGTGTTGTGTTGGAGAGAATCATAAAGAGATCAGTGGTATCTGAAACACTTGCCTTGATGCTGGTCAGACTGCGTGCAATCCTTCTTCTATGGCTAAAATAGAAACAACATTTCAAAGAGCATCAGAGGAGCATAAAACACGAGGCCTTCACCCTGCAAAGCCCAAAGTGTCAGGCTTGAACCAGGAACTAAGTTTTTGAGAGTCCCACAACATCAGAGGGATTTTTACTGCTCAACAAAAGAAGCAAATTGCACTTTATATGTTTAAGGAATGAACTGAGAATGAGAAAGTAAGAGATGCAGGAAGTCACACACACACTGGAGAGTGTGATTAGACAGTTTGTGGAAGAGGAAACATGCAAGTGAGAGGAAAAGGAAGTTAAAGAAAGGGAGAGTAAGAAGAGGTCGAGCTCTCAGGACGAGAAAACAGTTACTTAACTGATGTTTGCACACACTCGCAATAACGACTCTCCTGACATGAAGGAAAACAGATAACTGCTCACAGATGAAGGAGCTCACCAACTGAAGGGTACAACACAGATCAGCAGGCCAGAGCCTGTGGAGGAGCAACACCGGCAGTACGCAGGCCAGGGTCAGCGATGGGGCCTGCACAAAGGTGGAGTGGAGGAGTCAGGCGGAGGACGACGTCTAAGGGTCGGCAGGCGTAGGAGGGGAACAACTATCACCTAACTATCCATCATATCTGCAGTGGACCACATGAAGCAGCTGCATCACTGATCCTCCCAACAAACTCCTAAGATTAAAGCCCAGAGCTCCAGCCCTCGTCTTACTGTATTTCATTACTCTGTATTTATATGTTTATGATGGCTCCAATGAGCATCACATTATTGAAGGGATGAGACCTGCACAGAGGGATTTACATAAACGTTACATCATGTAGGGATTATGTGTTGTGGTGCTGGCTTGATGGTAAAAAGAGTTTGAGTCTTGTAGTCCGAGCAGACAGACTCCTGTAACGTCTGCCAGATGGTAACAAGGAGAACAGCTGATGTGCTGGGTGGCTGTGGTCCTTGATGATGCTGTGTGCTTTGAGACACTTCTGGGGATAAACATCCTGAGTGGCAGGAAGCCTCGTGCCAGTGATGCTCTGTGGCTTCCTGCTGCTGCAGAGCAGCTTCTGTTCCAAACTGTGATGCAGCTCGTCAGCAAGCTCTCGGTCTTAGATTGTAGAAATTTGGAGGGATGGTTGGCGTTCATGCCAAACTTTGCAGATATGTAACATGGAGGGAGGAGCAGAGGTGACCTTTGACCAGCCACTCAAGGCACTTGATGATGACGGATGTCAGTGCAACAGGGCGGTAGCATTTCAGACAGGAGACCTCTGATTTCTTAGGAATGGGGATGATGGTGGTTGTTTTGAGGGATGTGGGGACCCCTGACTGCCTCAGGGAGAGGTTGAAGATGTTGGTGAACACCCTGCCAGCTGGTCGGTGCATGCTCTGAGAACCCGGCCTGAGATGCCGTCCGGTCCCGGAGCTTTGTGAAGATTGACCTTTTTGAAAGACCATCTCACAGCTTCTGTGTTAAGAGTATAAGTTACAGCCTCACTGTGCTCCTGAGGATAGAGCAGCGGCTCCTCGTTGTCTGCAACAAAACAAGCGTAGAAGTTGTTGAGCTCGTCTGTGAGAGACGCTGTGGGCTGGACACTGCCTGTGTTTTCCTTCTTGTAGTCAGTGATGCAGCGTAGTCCATTCAACAGGCGCCTGGCGTCAAAGCTGTGGTAGCTGGACTCCACTTTGTCCCTGTAGTCCTTTGTGGCCCCTTTTCAGAGGTCGTACCTGGCTGCTTCATATGCATCAGAACGCCCTGAGTTAAAGGCAGAGGTCCGCACTTTGAGCTTAGCAAGAATGTCCTTATCTACCAGGGTTTCTGATTTGGATATTTGCAGACGGTGGTTTTAGTGATGATATCGTCCATGCATTTTCCAATATATCCAATGACAGAGTTCATTGATGTTGCCATCAGCTGCACCCTCAAACATTTGTCGGACCTCCTCACTCTCACTGTCTCATTTAAAGTGTTGCTGACTCAGAGCTCCTGTCTGTGCTGATATTACGGTGCAAACCAGAAGGATTTCAGTTACATGTATTATTTCAAATTAAGGGAAATGGGGTTGTTAAGTCTAATTGTTGAATGTTGTCATTGTGCTTCTTAAATTTGTAAGGTCTTAGTTCAATCTATAGGGTAAACTGTCTGCCTCAGAGTCAACCACCCAAATATGTAACAAGGTCCAATAGGGAACTTTGTATGATTGTAAACTGAAATTCATGCATGTCTGTGTAAATGTGTATGATTAGTCTAATACAGCTGCTTTAGCTTTTCAATGGGTCCTTTACCGTAAGAATAAAGGCTGTCATGCTAATAACGTATGCTTTATTGATCTCCGTGGGGAAATTACTCTCTCTGCATGTAACTCATTGTAACAGTGGGCAGCAGAAAAATCAGGCGCCCGGGGAGCAGTGTGCAGGGACCCTCAGGAGTACCTCAGGGTAGCCGTTCAGTGGGGGCGTCCACACTACCCACTGAGCTATCCCTGCCCCCGACCGGATGACAGAGATATACTGTGTCATCTAGTCCCTGCCAGTATTCATGCTCGAAGGCTTTTCAGGGAGTTTTTAGGACATCCTGATAATAATGAATGACAGTCGTCCAGCCTGGAAGTAACAAATGCATGAACTCATTTTTCAGTAAGTGTGAGACAGGATATTTCTAATTTTAGAGATAGAAGCATGGGTGCAAAAATGGAAGAAAGCAGTTTTCAATATGTGCATTGAAGGACAGATCCTGGTTAAAAATCCAGACTAAGTATCTGGTTAGATACCATATATGTCTAAGGTTTTTTAGGACAGTAAACTCAGTCTTATCTAAATGTAGGAGCAAAATGTTCGAGGTCATCCAGGTCTTTGGTTTCTGGAGACATTCCTGCAGGTTGACTGGTGTGTGTTGGATACATGGAAGAGGGTGTCATCTGCATGACGGAGGTATGTTATGCCTATTGTGGTGTTACCTAAAGGACGCATGTGTAATGTAAACAGAACTGGTCCTAGCACTGAGCCCTGTGGAACTCCAGAAATAACCCTGAAGCTATCAAAGGACATTTCACAGCTCACACTGAGACCTTTGTTCAGAAAAAGAAGCTGCACCAAGATGAAATCCAAAACTGGGAATTAATTGTTTAATTATATCAATTTCACATATGGTGTCATGTAATCCACGTATGTAATTTGTGTCTACTGGTATGTTTCATGCCTTATTTTCATTTTCCTATAATTAGTCTCGTTTTAAGTTTCTTGAGAATTCTTTCAGGGATGCTGTGTCGTCTGCTTTGCAAACGAACAGGAATTCATTTGTCTTAAATTGGTTGACCAGGGGAATGTTGGGAAAGTATACTTATATAACTATATGCACTATATATCTATGTGCAGTGAACATATGTACTGTAACTTTCAAGTAGTTTTGCCCTCACCGTGGGTTATTAAGGTGGTTACGTTGTAACAGATACTGAACACATCACAGTAAAGTCACCTTAACGATCATTACAATACTACTGTATATAACCTGTATAATTAGGTCAGCTATTATTAACATGTTTATCATAAGATTATGCCACTTGCTGTCAGAGCACCTGTTGATGCATTCTGCTTGTTGCGAGATTTAACAACCAGGATTAATATGTGGCGTTTGACTGTGTCGTGACCTATTGTGATAATGCAAAGCAAAGAGTTCATCAAAGGGCCCCCAGCTGCAGATAACCCTGATCCAGAGCCCTGACCAGCCCCTGACCCAGCACCAGCTGTTTTTGGCTGGAGGACGAGTGGAAAGTTACCCTGCAGCAGCAGCAGGAGGTGGAGTTACTGGCCCCTATAAAGAGAAGCCACAGAGACATCTGCTCTGTCTGTCTCTGTGTTGCTCTGCTGTCTGTACTTAAGGCTCTACAGCCCACAGTTTGCTTTGCTTGCTTTGCTCTGTGTCGTCTTGCTGTTCTCTGTATGTTCTTACTTACTGTTCATATGATTCAGTGTGTTAAACTCTGTTCCCATCATTGGTGGGATGAGATGATCATATTGGCTCCAAAATGTGTGACAAAAATCATCGTGTCAAACTATCAGATCAGATCCAGCTGCTCTGATGAACACTGGCCTCAGTCTTTTGTTTAAATAAAGTTTTCTTACTATAGATCTTGGTCAGTGGTTCAGTCAGGGCCAGATGTCGCACTGTGCAGCTGTAGATGTCTCCCAGCTGTGCGGTGAACTGCAGTCTGGAGATCTGGGTGAAGGGTCCATCTTTGTTGGGATAGGGAACGTTGGTGCTGGATCCTTCTGTGACCTTCTGTCCGTTCTTGGTCCAGGAGACGTTGACAGGAGCAGGATAGAAACCAGTCACGTGACAGATCAGAGTGTTCTCCTCTCCAAACTCCACCTCGTCTCTGGTGTAGATCATCACAGCTGAAGGAGCATCTGTGCACAAACACATCAGGCAGAGGATCAGAGCTTCAGCTGGTTCCCATCAGCAGGTGATCGTGATAAACATCCATGACTTGTTCAGTCATTCACTGAGATGATGCCATCATTGTCTGTGTGAGAGAAACCAGCCTGACGAATCGTGAAGTTAAACTAGAGAAACAGGAGCACAGACAGAACTCTGCTCAGCTCCAGAGAAACTAATGAAGAAAAATAAATGTGGTCTTTAATAGAAACACAAATAGAAACATGTCAATTTCTAAATGTGTTTAAGGTGGAATGATTTCATACCTTTAATCAGTTTGTTTCACTGGCTGTGTTTGATTGGACTGATCATTTCAGGTAAACACAGGTGAGGTGAGACACACGTTAAATGTTTGTATTTACGGTTATTGGAAGGGTAGTCCTTCATCACCGCGCCAAGAGCCTTCAGGTTGTGTCTGCAGACCTTCAGCTCAGTCACAGCTTGTTTATAAGCGCCGGGGTAAGTCATAGGATCGGCAAAAGGAGGCAGCATGTAGACTTCCGTGTGGTTGTTAAAGTCTGCGTAGGCAACCTCCTCCCCATCCAGTCCATACATGTCCTCTGCATCGAAGTCTGAACAGCCGTTTATATGAACGTCACCGTGCAGACCTGAAATGAAACACCGATCAATAAGCTGCTGCCGGCCTGCCAGAGTTTACCGAGACAAACTCACCATCGGCAGAGACACAGAGGACACAGGAGAGGAAGAGGAGCAGCTCCTTCATCTTCATCAGCAGCTCTCTGACCGTTAAA
Source organism: Diplotaxodon limnothrissa (assembly GCF_057381915.1). Lineage (NCBI taxonomy): Eukaryota > Metazoa > Chordata > Actinopteri > Cichliformes > Cichlidae > Diplotaxodon > Diplotaxodon limnothrissa. The sequence goes on along the minus strand of NC_140598.1, from coordinate 17,861,758 downwards.
CTGTGTGTGAGTATGTGTGTGTGTGTGTGTGTGTGTGAGTGAACCGACTGAAAGTGTAGCAGCAGCTGAGCACTAACTCAGAGTAGCCAATCACAGAGGTCACACCCCATGATGTCATCAGTATCCAGGCAGCTGAAGGGAAAACGATCTACAAACAGCTGGAGACAGCTCCAATCAATCATCAGTATTTATAGACTCTTCACAATAATGTTTATCGTCATCAGTTTCCCCTCTGATGATTTTCAAAATAAAACAAACTTTATTTGAAAAACTGATTCAGTTTGTTTACAAAGATTTAGAAGAAGAAATAAAATATGAATTTGTCTTTTAAAATGGTTTCTGTGTCTGGGCCTGATTAGAACATGTTACATCACAGCAGCCTGAAACATTCATCATGTTCACCTCTTCCAGGGTATTACCTGCACACACACACACACCTGTAGGCATCAGCACAAACACACCTGGATGATGTCACTTAAAGGTGTCAAGAAGTAGAAGAAGGTGGAGAGATCAGCAGAGCTCACGTGTACGATGATAATCTGCAAGAAAACAAAGGTGACGACACTTTTATTCAGCAAAGCTTTGTGACACACGATCATTATGTGCTGTGTTCAGATCACAGGCTGCAGATTGTTTAGATATTGTTCCTCAGCTGGCTGCAAACTTTGCTGCTCATCGTCTACTTCAGGGCAAGCAGCTACTTCACTGTCAGCACTGTGAATGTCCTGATGCTCCTCAGCATCACACTGCACACAGATACTGTCTCCAACACCAAACAATCATTTGCCAGCTTTTCCTGGAATACGCAGCGTTCTGTGTCCACCTTCCTGTTCTTGACAGGTGCCAGGATTGGTCAGGATTCATCTCTTGTCATCTGTGTCGATCGTGCAGGCTAGTGACGTACATCTCCCGTGCTGTGATCTGAGAGTCAGCTGATCGACTCAAAATGAGAGTAAACTACATCAGGTTCGTGTTGGTGGATGGAGTCAAACATCAACACGCTGATGTAAACTAAGAGGCGTAGCTGAGTGTGTGAGCTGGCTCAGGCTGTGCAGAGCTCCACCTGTGGGGCGGGTCCGGGCCGTCAGAGCTCTCTGCTTCACCACAACCACGACTCTCAGGCTCGGCTTAGTTTTAAAAATAACGTTATAGCTTCACACTCCTAAAATACAGTGACAGGGAAACTAAGACTTATTGTAGCACGTGTCAGTCATCTATTCTCGTTCTTGATTGGTCACTGACGACATCATCTCTTAGAGGTTCATTTGGGTGTCGTGTCTCTGACAGCAGGGAGACGAGACGATGAAGAGGAGGGTAAAACGTTAGTTCAGCTTAAAGGTTGAAATACTGCTTTCACTCCCTGAATGCTCCGGTCTAATGTTCATGTGTTTCTGTGATGAGGAAGCTGAAAATCAGACTGACGACCTGGAGAACCACGTCCGACGCAAGAAGCTGCATCTGTTTGGTCTCTGGGACGGCGCCGAGGATCAGCAGTTGCACCCTAACACCTCGAAAGCCAAACCAACACAGGTGTCCTTATCTGATTCCTGAACCTCCAAGATCGGGAGTTTGTTTTCCGCTCCACAAAACAACTTAACATCGAGCTCATCAAAGTGAATTGTTACGCTTTAGAACTGAATATAATAAATTGTCTTCTGATGCATCAGCAAAAAGTCTAATGTGGCAGTTTTAGTATGACCAAGGAGGGAAAGCGAGAAAACTCTTGGTATGGAGAATGAAGGAAATGCAGAGTGAGAGGAATGTATCAGTCGATCCATCTGAACTTCAGTTCCCGACACGAACAGAAGACACAAAGCAGGAATTAGACAGACGTCTAACTATTGATCACTCATCAGGGGTGCCCGTTATCTCCAATGCTATTTATTCTGACTATGGTGATGACACTAGAGAGCGAAAATGTCAGAAGAAAGCTTCAGTGTGCCCATGCTGCTGCCAGTGAGTGTAGTTTGCCATTCATACGACTACAGGGAGCAAAACGCACTAGAGCAGCTGTTCTCCACCAGGAACTATGGTGAGTGGGTGCATGTGGAAGACACTTTTAAAGAGTTCACACAGATTTTAAATACACATCATTGGTCAATTAAACTCCAATATGAGAGTAGCCACTTAAAACTTCATGTCTTAGATACCACAGTATTTTTGAAGTGATAGAGGCCATAACAGAAAGCTGAGCAGAGGGTATTTTTCTTGCACAGAACAAGTTACCATCTGCCTCACACGTTCTGCAGCATAGATTTTACATTTTAAAGCTCTCGGGGGAAAAATCCCAGTTTGTGTGACATTTTAATGAGAGCAAAATCAGAGGGGAAGGTCAAAATGCCCTCAGAGAAACTGGTGTGTTACTCACTGCATAGATGCATCTAATCCACGTAGAGGAACGGTGTGGCCAACTGCAGGCAAGATGTGCCATTCAGAGTGGGGAGTGTGGGCTTGTGCCTTGTTTCTCTCCTGTTCCCACCTGTGTTTTTCCCTCTGAAGAACTGGTAACCAGTGTGAAACGTCAGGGATGCTCGATCAGACCAGTGAGAGCAAACAAACCCAGCCCTCCCAGCTTATGGTTTTAATCTTTATTGGGGGAGAAAACTTTTTAAGCCCTAATTTTGACAGGGAGTAGAGTCTTTGAAGCCTTTTCTGGATCCTCAGAGGGGATGAAGGAGGCAGAGGAGGAAGCAGAGATCGGTCTGTGTTTCATTGTAAGATAGAGACCTGGACTATTCTGGGAATGACAGCCGACTTTGGCCCATCGGTGGAGGATCTCATGAAGAGAGACGGCAGGGAGAAGGACAGTGTTTCATCGATAACAGCTCCAACACCTACAGTGTATATAATGTATACATCAAAGTATATTTGCTATACTTAATGTATATAACATCATGTTCTTCTGTCCCCTTCACAGTGCAGGAGCGTGTCAGGATAGATTTCACTGCGTGTTGTATTTGTATAACTGTGCATGTGACAAATAAAGAAACTTGACTCTACAATAATCAGCACAAACGAGGCTCTGACACATGGATTGTTTTTATAGTTTATTTAAAAGGATTAACCCCAAAATGTGAAAACAAGACCATCAACAGGCAAGACAGAGCTGACAATGTTACTGATGTCTGTCTGTAAATAAAGGGTGAGTGGAAACTAAAACTGGGGTTGGGAAACTTGCTGTGATCACTAACAGCTGCACGAGTTCTGGAGTCACCAATAAAACAAAAAGTATAAAAAAGGTTTAGCAAGCTCAGCATTACATGGATAAGGGATTAGGTGGGGATACTTTCAATGCAAACCCAGGATGAGAGCACGAGGTGAGGCAGAGGAGGAGCAGGGAAGTGATGAAGGAGGACCAAAAGGATTCTTCTGTATCTTTGGGTTTGCAGCAATAAGCAGGTGGATTTTTAATGTTTCTAACTGTTTGCACAGTTTCCGTGCTGTTATTCTTTAGCTTTGGGGCCGTTTTATAATAGTTTTGTCTGAGGTGTTTAAGCTTCTATTTGTTCATCCACAATATTGTTTAGCTGATTCTATATGAGCTCGTTCCAGTTCTTTCAGTCAGTCTGTTGCTTCTCTCCCGATCATTTTCCCTGTTCCTCATAAATCCCAAGGGTGGGGCCCGTGGGTCCATGTTAGAGTCTGGACACATTTCCACCCTGAAAAGAAGAAATGACATTCAGTTACCTTTGTGTGCAGCAGAAATGCCTCCTGGGTGCACTGGAGATAGAAAAGCACATCCCTCACTTATTTTAAAGCTAATGCATTCAACAGCATTTCTATAAAATCAGACCTGATTTTTATTCCATCATATTAAGCCCATCTCTCAGCATAAACATTACTGTCATGGGTTACTTTGATAACTCCAAACTACAGGAGGTCAGAGGTCGTTAGAAGCTCCCTGGCTGTGAAGAGGCAGGAGGCGAGCTGTAGGAAACCCTTTGACGGCTGATGAGGAATTGTAAATGCTTTTTGTTGGAAGACGGCAGCTCGTGAAAGGCAGATGTGCAATGCTTTTGTGCTGTGTGAACGACCATCGTTGAACATCTATAATCCAGTTTTAAGATCCCTTTTTGTCAGGTGTGACTGCACTTAAAGAGGCCTGGAGGCCTTTTCAGAGGCGTCTCTCTTCGTGCATGAGAGACAAAGGTGCCACCCTGCCTGCTGGCTTTGTTATCTTCACACCTCGGTTCATATGATTAGGTAGAGGATGATTAGGGGTCCATGACCCTCTTGGGGACTCTCCCATATGGCTAAATGTGGGACTCTCCATCAGCAGCTCCTTACACTACGCTGAGCTGGATGACTGAGAACCGACATACTTCCAGGTGAATGTAACGCTACGGAGAAACTACAGCGAGAGTAAACCTGCTAACTTTGGTGTTTTTTCAAGTATCGGGTAATTTTATATGTGACTTTTTCTATCAGGTGAACAAACTGTGCATGCATATTCACGCTAAAGATAAATGCAGAGAAAGCGCAGAGTCTCTGCTTTCAGAAACAATTGGATTAGTTTCAATTGAGCGAACGGTTCAAACGTTACAGTGATTTAAAAACGTTGCAGAAACCTGTTGGATTGTGAGTTTCAGGCATTAAATGCAATTCTACATCCGGACACTAGAGGGCGCAGAGCGCGATGGTGGTACCGAGCAGTGTTTTGGGGCGCAGAAGAAGAATTTCACAGAAAGAACTTCCTGTTGTGAAGCTAACGCCAGCACAGCATGTGTGTCGTTTGTGTTCACGGTTTAAAGAAGATTATTGTGTTTTCGTCTACTTGTTACCCAGGCTGACAGCAGCTTCACTGCCTCAGGTTAGTAAACATTACAATGAATGTGCACGGCGCACCTCACAGTACAGGCTGTTGTTCGGTCATTCGCACATCAGGATGCGGGTCATTGTGTGTACACTGTGGCTTTAGGCTGCAGGTTGATGGATGCTAATGCTAGCTGACTTGGCTAATGCAGAATACAGTGGAGCCCCGACTTACGAAAAGTTCAAGTTACGAAGGCACTGAACGGCAATACTTCTGCCCGTGTTACGGCAAAATGCCCGCGTAACGAAATCCGCTGGCTCTGATTGGCTGAGCCTTCAATGCCCACAATGCCTTCCGAATCATGTGACAACCCCTTGGCTTCCGTACTTGCTGTCACTACCCGATCCGTACCTGATTATATCACCTTCCCTATCCCTCCTAAAGGGAAATAAGTCCAATTTAAAATCTTGAATAAAATTTACCCGACAAATAGACTCCTTAGTGATAGATTCAAAATAGAAACGGGTAATTGTGTATTTTGTGAAACAGAAGAGGAGGATTTGGACCATCTATTCTTTTTGTGCAATTTTATACAAATATTTTGGTTGGATTTTCATACCTGGCTTTATTCCAGTGGGATTCAAATTACCCCATTTACCTTAAATATGATAATGTTTGGAGTGTTTTTGAAAGAAAAGAAAGCTAATTATGGTGTTAATGTGTTATTAATCTTGTGTAAGTATTTTATACATAAATGTCGCTTTTTTAAGATTAAACCAACACTGGCTCACTGGAAAAACGACCTAAACCTGTTGGTTAAATCTTTGACTTTAGTTAAAAAGAAAAAGGCTGCTTTTTTTGTTTCCTTTGTAGAAGATTTTGATTTAGTGAGTTAATAATCTGTTAATTTATGTGACCCCATCTTTATATTTTATTTTCACTATATATGAAAGTTGCTAATATGTAAGAAATGTTTATTCTCTGAATCTGTAATATATGGTGCATTTTGTTTGTATGTTTATATTACTAATAAAAGAAAAAAAAAAAAAAAAAACCCGATCCGTACCGGAAACCCGATCGGTACCCCGCATGCGCAAATCTTACGTCACTTCCTCTCTTTGCCAACATTGCGACATTCAATATATTTGAATGATACGGTTAGCGCCCAGTTAGCTCCTAGCATTTCTCAGCAGCTCTGCCTCCTTTTCGACTACCAGGACATTTAAACAATGAATAATCCGTATCCGCAACAAATTTTTGCTTTTCTCCTCAACAGAAAGCGTTCCCCGATTGAACAACAGCGCCGTAAAATAAGAAGAATGGCGCCTAATGACAGAGTTAATAATACAGACTTTATAATATGTCACGTGAAGATTCAGCAGCCAGATGAAGTGTTTACTGGCAATTGACAGTGATAGCAGACATTATCATCACTTTTCCAACAATCCTCTCCACACAGACAAGCATAAACACACTCGATTATCACTAAATCAAATTTAACACACGTTTGTAATGATGCTAATTCAGTTTACAATAGGGTTCATTCGCTCAGTCAGCAGGTGGCGGTATCCTCGTACACTGGGGAGTACACTGCCATTAAAGGAACAGAAGAAGAAGAAAACCCCTGCACATGCGCGGTACGGATCGGGTAGAACCGATTTGTACGGTCTGACTTTGCACATGCGCAGTAAGGATCGGGAGTCCTGATCCGTCACTATCTTTTAATTTTTTTATTTTTGTCTACATTATATTAAATGTTTCATTAGCGGAAACATGTTAAGAGATACTTGTTATTCTTAACATCTTAACAGATACTCTGACCTGTAACTATCGTAAAATGCTTCGACCGGAAGTAGACACCTTTCGCGCATGCGGGGTACCGATCGGGTTTCCGGTACGGATCGGGTAGTGACACCTGCGCTTCGCTGTTCCACTTGAACCACGCAGCTAGCAAAATGAAGCGTAAAGTAGGGCTGGGTATCGTCACTGATTTCTAGAATCGATTCAATTCCGATTCACAAGGTCCCGAATCGATTCGATTTAGTTCGATTCGATTTAAATCTGGGAAATTTTGACAGTCAGAAATATAATTCAGATCAGTACATTTACATATTTTTGTATCAATAAAAAGGAAGCTGACACACGCAAGACTTTATCACAGGTGTGAGCGTCACAGCAGAGGCCTTTGTGTCAAAGTAGCTGAGGATAAAACACAGAAAAACATGAAAGTGATTTTCCTGGCCTGGGATTTTATAAAAATATTCTGCAGTACGTCAAAAACGAAAGAAAACCATTAATCAACATATGAACATTACCTCTGACGTTACAGCGGTTTTATTACAGACACAGCATTTTGCATTTTGAATAATTTTAAAAAGTTTAAATTTGTTCAGTATTGAACGGCAGAAATGAGGTTTTCTTTTCGGAAGAATGTAAAAGGGAAAAAAACAGCGGCTGACAGCGCTGTAAGCAACAGTAGACTTGTGCGTAACAAGCAAGCGAATAATGAAGAAAGGGAAACTGTTCCTGAAGTATAGAGAGAGAGAGAGAGAGAGCTGCGCATCGCGATGGAAGCAAAACAGTAAAAGTGAATTCATGACGATGTTTATGTGAAGCGTTTGGATCTTCTTTTGCTGCTGGTTCAGTCAATATTGTTTGGAGAGAGATCAAACTAACAGCTTTAGAATCAGCGCATAAAGGGCATGAACACACAGCGCCGACCCGCCGACAGATCAGAATCAGCGAGCTGTCGGCTTTCAGCCCCGACCGTGAGAAAGGCGCCATCTAACTGATTCTGATCCGCGGGTCGCGCTGTGTGTTTAAGTCTATGTGCAGAGTCCCTGTACCTGCTCTCATTTACTGTTTGGTGGTTGTTGAAATTTTGTGAGATGTCACCTGAGATTCTGGCATTTCGGGCAAAATAAATTTATATTAAAAATCGATTCAGGATTTTAATGAATCGATTTTACGTTATCCAAGCCAGAATCGATTTTAATCGATGAATCGATTATAAAAACCCAGCCCTAGCGTAAAGTACTGTCGATGAAAACAAAGAGAGAAATTATTGATAAATATGAGCGAGGTGGGAAACTTAGTGCTATTGCACGCGAGTATGGCCGAAATCCTTCGACCATTGGAACAATTCTAAAACAAAAAGAAGTCATCAAAGCAGGTAAACCTTCAAAGGGCACCACCATCATGTCCAAAAGGAGGACCCCCATACACGACGAGATGGAAAGGCTTCTCCTTGTTTGGATTAAAGACAAGGGAGAGACTGGCAATACCCCCACAGAGACTGTCATTTGCGAGAAGGCGTCCTCAATTTATAATGATTTAGTAAGTAAGGCAGCTTCCGATGAGCAGCCAACGGCATCGACGTCCTCGCAGGAGGCACCCCTAACCTCCCCAGAGTTCAGGGCATCGCATGGGTGGTTTTATCGGTTCAAGAAGAGGACTGGCAACCACTCCGTTGTGCGTCACGGCGAGGCAGCAAGTTCCAATCACACGGCTGCCGAAGAATTTGTTAAAAAATTTGAACTTATAAATCAAGAAGGCTACATCCCCCAGCAGGTATTCAACTGTGACGAGACTGGCCTCTTCTGGAAAAAGATGCCGCGGCGTACGTACATCACCGCGGAGGAAATAAAGATGCCAGGCCACAAGCCCATGAAGGACCGTCTCCACCCTCGCCCTGTGTGCTAATGCCAGTGGGACTGTAAGGTCAAGCCACTCCTAGTGTACCACTCAGAAAATCCGCGTGCCTTCAAGAAACACAAAAACTTTAAAGGAGAGGCTCGAGGTTATGTGGAGGTCCAACCCCAAGGCCTGGGTGACCCGACAGTTCTTTGTCGAATGGGTCAACTTGGTCTTTGGCCCTGCTGTCAAGAAGTTCCTCGAGGAGAACGAGCTCCCCATGAAGTGCCCTCTGATCATCGATAACGCCCACCCCTCTGGCCTCGAGGACGATATCCTGGAGGAGTTCTCGTTCATCAAGGTTCTCTTCCTCCCTCCCAACACGACCCCTCTCCTCCAGCCCATGGACCAGCAAGTGACCTCTAATTTAAAGAGACTGTACACGAAACACATGTTCAAACGGTGTTCGGACATAACAGAGAGTACGCAACTCAGCCTCGGGGAGTTTTGGAAATATCATTTCGACATCGTTGCATGCCTCAAGTTGATTTCTTTGGCATGGCGGGAGGTGAGTCGTCGAACGCTAAATTCTGCTTGGAGGAAGCTGTGGTCTGATGCTGTTGCCCCTCGAGATTTTGAAGGCTTTGAGGGGGAACCTCAACCTGAAGTCAAGGTTGAGGAGATCGTAAATCTCGGCACCGCCCTGGGACTGCAGGTTGACGAGGAGGATATAAACGACCTTGTGCATGAACATCGAGAGGAGCTGTCAACGGCAGAGCTGCAAGAGTTGGAGGCGATGCTGCACTCATCAGTACAGCAACAATTCAGCGAGGAGGAGGCCGTCATACCATCGGCCGATATCAAGGACAATCACCCTGAAAAGAACTTTACCGCTCATGCTATAGAGCATTTTGTTGACATCTCCCACTTCAGATCCATTTTGAAAAGTAGACAGAGACAGACGTCGTTGGATAGATTTTTCACAAAGAGGCCAGCAACAAGTCAACCTTCAGGTGAAAGTGTGCCTACATGCAGCATATGTATGCATGCATACAGCTGACACATATATACACTTATTCCTCTAATTTTGAGTTATTGGTAATGTTTTTACCCAAATGCGATACTTCTTAAAATACAAGCAGACATTACAAAGAAAGCTGAAGTGTTACTAATTGTGTAAAAATGTCTGAATTGTTTTTTGTTGCCTTTCTTTTTTACTTGTAGTGTTTTAGATGTCAGGGCTGTTGGTGGATTAAAACTTTTTGTTAATAAAAATAATGTTCTCTCTGGTCTTTAATGTGCACTTCAGTGTCTGTTGCACTACCTCCTGATGTTTAAAGCCTGATTAATCTTTGAATTAAAAAATCAACAACTTTACACCTTAATGTTATGCCAGTTTCCCCCGTGGTGGTGCTGTATGTATGCATGCATACGTATGCTTTCTTCAGCCTCCACCACCTCCGCTAGGGCTGGGCGATATATCAAGTTTTTTAAAAATATCGATATATTTTCATACGAGATATAAGATGTGACAATATCGTTTATATCGATATAGTCTATGTTACGTTATAATTATACTTGTGGAGCCGCAGGTTTGCCTCTCTTTCGTCCACTTTTGTCTCTACGCAACGTTACTCGGCCTCGCCTCTCCTTCACTGAACACAACTCCGCCTCCCCCATAGCTTCACCTGCAGGCAATGACAAGATGAAAGCGGAAAATCTCCGTTAGCGAATTACCGCGGATGGCCCCGTGCGTGGGGCTGGACGGTGTCAATGTGTTAGCGAGCTAACCGCGCTAACGAGCTAACCGCGCTAACGACATGCAGCCCGGAGGGGCTGCACGGCCTAAAATCCTTTCATTTTCTCAAAACTCGACAGTGCGCCTTATGTATGAATTCTGGTTGTGCTTACTGACCACGAACCGATTTTATGTGGTACACAGCGCTCAGCAATCTGTCAAAAAATTTTTAATATGACTTTGCTAAGCTACGGAGCTGCACGGCTTGATGTCGGAGGATTACGGCTACCGGGGAGGAGCCTCGCGGAGTGATACGTACTGTGTGTGTATAAGGACCACAAATGGCACCTGTTCAGAGACGTGGTGCAGCTGTGAAATCTGTCTCTTTGTTATTATGCTCAGCGTCTGTTAGTTTACATTTTGACTGCACAATTGTGAGCTTTTTGTTATCCACAAAAACAACATTTTCTTTTATTTATGGACCATGATTATTTAATAAATGCTGATAATTTATTTTTGAGTAATTTCTTCATGTACATCTACGCTGTATGTAAATAAAAGTGCCCGTGTGACATCTGGGACACAGTGTGACTAAGAACTCTCTTTTTGTTATTAACTTATGGCTTTAAAAAAAATATCGAGATATATATCTTATATCGCCATCCAGCTAAAAAATATCGAGATATGAATTTTGGGTCATATCGCCCAGCCCTAACCTCCGCCACCAAGAACTCCGTCTCCAGCCAGCATCTAAGCACTCAAAAGGCGCGATGGCTGCTTCGATTTACAAAAAACCGTCGGGAACAGATTAATTTCGTAAGTCGGGGTTCCACTGCAGTGTGTTGCTGTGACATTTGTGAGGTTCCCTCAGACACACTCTGCCAGTCTTGTTGCTGTTAACAACAAAATATTAAAAAATCCACCATCTGTTCCACCGTCACCGGGTGATTTAACGCTACTCCGTGTTCATACTTGGAAGTATTAGCATGTTATTGACTTGGATACTATATTGTTTTAAGCCTTTGTGAATGTTTGTTCATTTTAAAGTGAAAACGCCATCTGCTTTTGGCACAAAACTATCGAATTTGCAGCTTCGGTTAAGTGGGATGGTTTGTCAGACATCACTGTAACATCATCCTACAGTAGGACCGTTTGTCAAACAGTGGTTACATGATGTCTGGAGACTTTCTGGTTCAGTTTTGTTTGTTTAGCAACTTTTGCTCATTTACGTAACTGCTGTTTTAGTCATGGCTTGTTTTCTTTGCGTTTGCTGGTTGTAGAAATGGTTTCTATGAAGCGTTTCTTTTAGCTGAACGAACTGCTCGTGTGCGTGCATGTTTTATACATGTGCTAAAGTTAAATGTCTTTGTGCAGAACATTGTGTGCTTTGGAGAAACAGCAGAGGATCAACAAAGGTTCAGTTTTAAAGTAGGTACTGCTCTGTGTCCAGTGTAGCGACATAGCTAGCTTTGCATCATACCGAGACACGCTACTGGTGCTATAAAGTGATGTGCAGAGTTTGTCTCTCTCTTTGTATTTGCAGTCCAAACAACATGGAGAAAAACATTGTGTACTGCCTGCTGTGCAACAAGCCCCAGCTGTTCATTTGGAATCACCTGAGCGGAGTGTGCCTGAAACACGGCACAGCACAGGAGAGGGAGCAAGAAGCTTCCAGAGCTAAAGCCTCCCAGAAGCTGTTTTCCAGGGAAGGTCGACTCTGGAGCTTCTCGGAGCTGCAGGAGTTTTGCAAGGACGCAACATCTTGCACCAAACTCTGCAGTCGCCTTCAGAGTCGTGGCTTTATCATCACAGACACTCCCCAAACCTGCCCATCACAGAGGTCTGATGAGCTTGTTGCCACTCTGGCCAGTCCAGCTGTGGCTCCGGTTGACTCGATCCATCCCTGATGGAGTCTCCCATAAATCCTTTGGCTGGACATTTGACTTGTCTTTATTTTTCCTTTGTTTGATGCTTTGCTTGGCTTTTGTTGTGTCTGACCTTTTCTGATTAAAAGAAAATTGAGCTCACAGGACACCATGTTGCCTCAGCTGATGCAGTCCTCTTTGCAATAATGTTTATTTCCAAAGGAATTTCTAGAAATTCAGAACAGTAAAATTCACAGAATGAATTAGAAGATAACTCTGATGTAGTTAAACTAAAATCCTCTGTGGGGGTTAGTATATAAACTCTTAACACCTAGTTAGCATGAATAAGTGTTGAATGATCAACTCCAGACAGATTTGGTATTCAACACTAAGTCAGAGTTAACGTTCCAACTCTCCAATAAGAGTTAAATTAACTTATAAAGACACTTTAAAAGAGCTGAAATCAAATCTGACAGTCTTCATTTGGACATGTTGGATTTTTTTTACTTTTTACTTTTTTTTTTCACTTTTTAACATGCATGTAGAAGCATATCACACGGAGGCTCTCCACCCACTGTGAGACAGGCAGTGAGTACTGAGAAACCTGCAGAACACTCATCATTTAGAGTCTGACGGGGGTTGACACTAAAATACTTTAAATGTTTAGCCTGAAGATCAAAGCCTTGGATCCCACATTTGATTCGCTTTGTACCAAAGCATCAAGGGTTTCACAATATAAGAAGGGTTCTCATATAATTCATGAGAGATGTGATGCTAACGATGCAGCTTTATTATCACTGGACGCTCGTCAGGCCTCGGACAGAATAGACTGGTCAGATTTATTTAACCTTCTCCCAAGATATGGATTTGGAAATCATTTTCTCAGATGGGTTCAACTTTAGTAACAAACAATAGTTTCTAAACCCGTCACATTGGAGTGTTCCACTCATCAGGGGTGCCCGTTATCTCCAATGCTATTCATTCTGACTATGGAACCTCTGGTGATGACACTTACAATGAGAGCTGTACTATTTGGTTTCCAGTTAGGAGATCGAGAGCAGAGATTGGCCCTAGGCCCTAGACTGGCTGTCTGTTAGCCAAGTTGCAAAATTAATGCTACAAATGGAGCTATTTAGACGATTTTCTGGCTGTAAATGATTCAAAATCCTCCTCCGTCCTATTCCTGAACAAGGATGAAAGGTTATGCAGAGTTTTTATATTGAGTCACGTCCTCTGCCTCCTCCAGAAGAATCCTTTCAGAAGTTAAACGATATCTTTAATTGGTTAATTTGGAATAACAAAGGTCCTAGATGAAGACTTGGCTTGTTGTACCTGCCATATGAAAGAGGGGGTTACAATTCTCTGATCTTAAACTGTATCACTGGTCTGCACAGGTGCGCTCAGCCATGCTCTATTTTTCCACTGAGACACCTGCAGCCTGGATAAAAAGTGAACAAAAAACAGAGACAAAGCTTCAGTTTGATCTGCATCTATGCTCTGCAAGCTCAAAAAATAAAAAAATAAAATTATATATATATATATATATAATTTTATTTTTATTTTAAAGTTTCCACTTGACAGAAATGTGTTTTTGTTTGAGATTCCCGAGGTTCGCACGGTGTCATCCTCCTGAAAAGGAAACACCTTGTGGCGTCAGGTGAGCTGCAAAAGGTGCTGTCAGTCACATGACCCTGAGCCTCAGCAGGAAGTCTGACCCCTTCATAATAAAAGCATGTTCTTCACCTGCACTAATCAGGCTGAGAACACGCTGGGCTGGAGTCACGTGATCGACTTGTAGTTCAAACACAGCTGTTTCCTTTCCTGAGTTTTTATCACATCTCCTAAACACATTTCCTCCACCTCACAACGTTTCTATCAAGGAAAAGTGCTTAGGAAAGGAGGTAGGAGACCACTGAGTGTATGTGAACGTGAAGGGCTTTTATTGTGAAATGCAGGGTAGGGAAAAGTTGTTCCGCACATGCGCGGTAGAGATCCTGCGTGAGCAGAGACTAGTCAGTTTAATAAGTTTGATGATTTGTTTAAAATACAGAACAAAAGTAAACAAAGTAGGACGGTAGGGCATCATGGCGGCTTTATGAACGGTAAGAGGCGGGAACACGGGGGCGACGGTCAGAGGGAGGACATCAACAGGAGGAGGACCGGAAGCTGTTTGAAAGCCGTGAGCGGGAGTTTGTCAGCAGGGGGAGAAACCGGCACCCGGAGCGAAGACATGGACCCCCTGCAGGAGCTCCTGGACCGGGTCAAGCCCAGCACCGAGGCGGTGAGTCCCAGTCTGACCCTGTTTGCCCGAACTGAGCGATAAATAACAGTCTACGTACACGCAGAGCCCAGCGTACGTAGACTGTCTGCGTCATGACGTAGGCAGAGTTCAGTTCAGTTCATTTTTATTTCAAACATTTCAAACATGTGCCTTCACAATCATTACAAAATATCATTCCAGTATTTGTTTGAAAAGGAGTAGGCTGAAGTATTTACTTGTTTGTCCCTACCCCTTCAAGTTTTACCTCTCATTCATTTAATTTTTTTTTGTCTTAAATTAAACAAACAACATATGAAACATATGAAGTAAAACAAAACATAACATACATAAATCAAAAACAAGAAATTAGCAAGCCCCACCACAGTATAGTTTCTTTCATATGAAAAATACAGAATGTGTATATTTGCAGATACACAAGTTATGGAAAAACAACAAACCAAAACAAAACAAAAAAAAAAAGAACCACAACACCATTACCAGCTACATTACCGTCCTGGGTTAACCCCGTTTTCTTCATTCTTATTTAAAATTAGGTTTTTATATTTTACTTTAAACTGTTTTATGTTTTGACTGTCTTTTATTTCTTCTGTTTGACTGTTCCATAATTTAACTCCTGCAATTGACATAGTTCTTAAAGTTGTTCTAGCACTTTGTATTTTTAAATTCCATTTCCCTCTTAAGTTATACCCACCTTCTCTTTCTATGAACAATTTACAGATTTCTTTGGGAAGCAATTTATTTCTGACTTTATACATTATTTGCGCTGTTTTAAGCTTCACCAAGTCTTGGAATTTAATAGCTTGCATTTTGACAAAGAGTGCATTTGTATGGTCCCTGTACCCTACATTATTTATTAATCTAATGGCCCTTTTCTGTATTATAGTTATTGTTTGTGTGTTACTTTTGTATGTGTTTCCCCAGACCTCTACACAGTAGCTCATATATGGCAGTAGTAAAGCACAGTATAAAATGTGCAGTGCTTTCTGATCCAACATATGCTTTGCTTTCCCCAGGACGGCAATGCCCCGTGCCAATTTCCCCCGAACATAAGTAATGTGTGGCTTCCAACAGAGCTCGTGGTCAATGATCACCCCAAGAAATTTTATTTCATTGACTCTTTCTAAATATACATTGTCAACACATATTTCTACTTCGATGTTTTTCTTTTGGTTTCCAAACAACATAAATTTGGTTTTATCTAGATTCAATGATAATTTATTTATATCAAACCACTTCTTTAATATCGTTAATTCCTGTGTGATCATCTCCAAAACCTGTGGCAATTCCTCTCCTGAACACAGTATGTTTGTGTCATCTGCAAATATTACAAACTTTAAAATCTCCGATACTCTGCAGATATCATTTAAGTACATAATAAACATTTTTGGACCCAGTACTGAACCTTGAGGTACTCCACAAGCTATATCCATCAAATTAGATTTATATTCATTTATTTGTACATATTGTTGCCTATTCCCTACATAGCTTTTTACCCATTCCAAAACCACTCCCCTAAACCCGTACTTTTCCAGTTTTTTTAATAGAATTTCATGATTAACAGTATCAAACGCCTTCTTTAGATCTAAGAAAACTCCGAGCGCATACCTCTTATTATCCATACATTCCGTTATCTTTTCCATTAGATCTATCAGTGCCAAAGCTGTTGATCTGTTGTTTCTGAACCCATACTGACTATCTGTCATTAATTCATATTTTTCCACAAAACTGTCAAATCTTTTTATGAAGAGTTTTTCCAGTATCTTAGAGAACTGGGAGAGTATTGACACTGGTCTATAGTTTGTAAAATGATGTCTTTCACCGGTTTTGTAAATGGGAATAACTTTAGCAACTTTCACTTTTTGTGGAAAAACTCCTTTTTGAAACGACAAGTTGAATATATATTTTAATGGTTTTACGATACCATCAATAACTGTCTTTACCGTTACCATATCAATATCATTCCAGTCTGTACTGGTTTTGTTCTTAAGTCCTCTAACTATGTCATAGATCTCTTTCTCTTCCACTGCTCTTAAAAACATTGAGCTACTATTCCTTTCAATATTTTCACCAGTGTCCCTTTCTATTCCATCAACCTTTATTTCTTCTGCCAGTTTTGGCCCTATGTTTACGAAGAATTCATTAAAGCCATTTACTATCTCCTCCATGTTATTAATACTTCTTGTCCCTTCTATAAAGTACCCAGGGTAATCATTATTCCTTGATTCATTTTTGATTATTCTGTTTAATACATTCCATATATCTCTTGTGTTATCTTTATTGTGTTCTAACCTTTTAATGTAATACTCTCTTTTACAGGATCTCATTATATTAGTTAATTTATTTTTGTAAGTTTTATACTTCATTTCAGTTTCTATTGTTCTCTTTTTTATGAATTCTCGATATAAGGTATTCTTTTTTTTGCTGGCATTTTGTAGTCCTTTTGTCATCCATGGTCTTCCTGCATAGTTGTGTTTCCTATTGATTTCAATTACTGGGCAGTTTTTATCAAGTAATGTGTTAAATGTTCTTAAAAATCCTTCGTAAGCTTTATTAACTTCTGTTTGTTCATATACAATATTCCAATCTTGCTTTAAAAGTTACTTTCTAAGACAATTTAAGGTCTTCTCTGTTCTTATTCTTTTGTAAATAATCTTATGTCCATCGTTGTTCACTTTATAAAAGCAATTATAAGATGCAAAGACTGGTAAATGGTCACTTATATCGTTGATTAACAGCCCACTTTTTATCTTTCCTTCTATTATATTTGTAAATGTATTATCTAATAGAGTTGCACAATGAGATGTTATTCTGGTCGGTCTTGTTATCAGTGGAAATAAACCGATGCTGTACATGGAATCAATAAATTCTTCTGTACTCTTATTATGATTTGGATTCAATAAGTCAATATTAAAGTCCCCACAAATAAACATTCTTTTCTGATTTATATTTGTAAATAAGTCCTCCATATTATCCTTAAATATCTCAATCTTAGATCCTGGTGTTCTATATATACAACTGACAATTAGGTTTTTCCTTTTTTCTATACTTATTTCCACTGATAAACATTCCATCACTCCATCAATAACAGTTGTCATTCTTCCCATTCTTTTGTACTTTAGGTTTTTATCAATGTAAAGTGCCACCCCACCTCCTTTCTTGTTGATCCTGTCTACATGAAGGAATTCATATCCATTTATTTTAAAGTCTTCTTCTTTTCCAGGAGTTATCCAGGTCTCCGATATGGCTATCACATTGAATGGCTGTTCAAACTGTTATGTAGTCTTTGATGGATTGAAAGTTTGCATATAAGCTTCGACTATTAAAGTGAACCATTGTTATACCCTGTTCTACCTTGAATTCCTTTTTAAGTTGCTCATTTGTATAATAATTGCATTCATTTGTCTTATTGTTAAAGAAATTACAATCAGGATCTATGTTGCTGTCATACATCAATGTCTTATTTTCAATATCTATATGAGTTGTTAGTTGAAAATTGTCAGACATCTGCGTTGGTTGTGCACTTGGACGGTCACATCATATTTAGCACTGCTTTGCTTTTATCAGTTCTATTTTTCTAGTTCCGTCATCTCTTTGATGACTAGAACCTTAGCCTGCTCTGGTGTTCCATTTAACTTAATGAATATTTTACAGTCTGACGTCCAAGTTGACTGTATTTTCTTCTGTTTTCTTAATATTCTTGCTTGTCTTGCAATGTCTGCATTTTTCTTGATTAGGTGTTCATTTAAATAAACATTTGTACCTTTTAGCTTTCTTCCTTGCTTGAGCAGTTCTTTTTTCTGTTTTCTATTAACAAAATGAATGATAATGGCAGGAAGAGGATGGCATCCCTCAATATTTTTACTGTCCATTTTGATACCTTTGCTTTTAAAGAAGGCCATTACCTGCTCTTCCAAAGAGCGTAGCTCTTGCTCGGGTGGCTCCCCTCTCTCTGATGCTGCTACCCGTGCGTATGTCTGATGCTTGGTTTCCAGTCCTGTCACTATCACATCATTTACTCTTGAATATTGTTCCAGATCTGACACCCGTCCTTCCAGCATAGCAATCTTCTTGTCCTTTTCCTCGCTCTGCCTTCTTAGTTCTTTAATATCATCCATTAAATTGAGTATCAGATTTTGTTGTTTTGAAATTGTTGTTATTTCTTCAGACATAAAGTTTAGGGATTTCTTTATGTCCTCCAGTTCCTCCTCATTAACGTTGCTCCTCTTAGGCGGCATCTTAACGGCGTTAAGGCCCGCTGGTTGCGAAGCACCCTTGAGGGTTGCCGAAACCCGGCCTGTCCTGGCAATTAAGAGCAGCAGCCGATCGCTGTTTCGAGCTAATTCTATAGCAGAAATCCACACAGAAAAGAGAATATAAGGATGTGAGCCTGTTCTACATTTATTATTGTGACCTCCGACCTGCTGCTTTGTTTCTTTAGGAGTCCCTGTGGTTAAAGAACATCTTCACCTCCATCTCTGAACACCTGAGTCCTGTGGTGTGTAGCTCCGCCCCCTCGCAGACAGGTGAGTTCCTGTTTGTTTGAAACAGCTGGCTGATAAATCAGCTGTACTTTAAATCCTTAATGACGATGTTCACTTATGAAACCAAATACTATTTAAACCATTATTTAAACAGTGAAAGCAGGGCTCACCTGCCCTCACAGGTGTCATCAGAGCAGTCCAGTGTGTAGATGTGAGTGTGGTTCAAAGGTCAGAGCCATGAAGGTGACCGACTGTCAGTGAGGAACAGGGAGGACTAAGAGTCTGAGGATGAAGAGCAGCTGCTTCCTCAGGTGGTCCCACCTGTTGACACACCAGCTCTGGTGTCCACTTCAGGTGTTCTCAGTGGGCGGGGCTTCAGTTGTTTATGTTTGTGTTTACCCTTTAAACTTTGTTTTCCCAGGTAACCACGGTGACCTCAGCCTCTTCGATCTGAGCATGTGTGCGGTGCAAGCGATCCAGCAGCAGATGTGTGTGGCCCACAGCTTACCTGTCAGCTACAGGTAACGCCCGCTGACATCATCGCTGTAGCAGGTCACGTGACCTGGCCTTACCGCTGTCCTCCCGTCTGTCCGCAGGCTGCTGTCCGTCTCCCAGCTCGTCTCCCAGCAGCACCTGGCCTGCGTCAGCAGCCTGTCCTGGAGCACCAATCAGCAGAGAGCCTGGGCCAGGGAGGCGGAGCTCGCCGTGCCGGGTCAGAGGGCGCTGCCGAGGGTCAACCTGCTGCTGATTGGCTGTCTGAGAGAAGGCCCTGACGGAGAGTACAGGCTGACGGACGCCAGCGGCAGCGTCATGTGTGAGGTGAGTCAGAGGGGGAGGAGCCTAACCTTAACCCATGGTCCATCAGCTGGTTAGTTCTCAGGAGCTTCTTCACAGCAGCGTCACTAAACCGGATCTGGTCAGAACTGATGGTAACGAGGTCACAACAAACTGCAGGTGTTCATGTGCAACGTGAATGAAATCGAATTCCTCTTTAATTCAGCTCATTCTCTGTGCAGGGACACAAGTGCTGATAGAGTCTGGTCATCACACGCTTCTCTGCTGATGTTTACATCAGCATGAAACAAGCAAACAAGCTCAACAGCTGACTTTCATTTCTGTAACTCAGAAACATCAGGACTTGTTAAATGTGAGCTGTGTTTATATGGATTCACTTAGCTGATCGATAAGTAAGGATGTAAAGACAGAGTCTGTCAGCAAGTGAGTAACTGTGCTGGCACAGACGTGATGACAGCAGAGCTTTATAAAGATGTGGAGCCTCCTCCTCACATAAAGTATACAGATAGCATCACCTGCAGTAACCTGACAGATTACAGTCAGACAGCTGCAGCAGGCTCAGTGTGGTCCTAGCATCACCGCACGGATTAATGACTCACAGTACTTGAAATGTGCAGTTCTCTTGTGTTCTTATTGCTATTTATTCTATTCTTCCCTTTTCTATACTCTGTATTTGTATATGTGTATATTTCTGCTCACCTTCTGTAACTTCTGTCGGTGCTGGGCTGTTGGAAACCGAATTTCCTGGAGGAACGCAGCCGAGGGATCAATAAAGTTTCATCTAATCAGATCAGATTAGATTAGATTAGATTAGATTAGATCAGATCTAATCCAATCTAATCTGATCTAATCTAATCTGATCTACTGCAGCTATAAAACAAACGGCATCACTGCAGATCAGAGCTGATGAAGCTGTCATCATCAGTACAGGCTTCCAGCATCCACCCAGGACACACTCCACCACTCTCTCACCCGCGTCTCTCTCTCTCCCTCATCCAGTGCCTGTCTCTCTCGCCCCTGTGGCTCGATCGTCCTGTTTTCCTCCCTCACTGGAACTACATCCCCCACAATGCATCGGGCCAGGAAGAGGCCGCAGGCTTCTTGGAGCTGATTGGCTCCCCTGTCCTGTTGTGTCCTGGTGCTGAGCAGGGATTGGCTGCTGCTCCTGGAAGGGTGGAGCTAAGCGGAGCGGTGGGAGTCGGAGAGGCCGGCAGGCTGCTGAGGCACAGGTGGGTCACATGACCTCTGAACTGCAGCGGAGTTTCTGAGCAGTGTGTGTGACAGATGTGTGTGTGTGTGTGTGCTCCAGGGTCAAAGGTCAGCGGCTGAGCGTGTTCGGAGAGGTGGGCTCAGTCTGCCCTCTGCTGGCCGTGGCAGGAACGACCTTCTTTTGCTTCACGCTGACGGATGAGTCGCGCTCGCTGCCCGTGCTCGTACAGGTACCAGCTCTCTGAGGATGATGATGGTGAGGAGGGACGATGAAGCTCAGTGTGTGTGTGTGTGTGTGCAGGACAGCAGCCGGCTCAGCTGGATCCAGCGTGTGTGTGTCGGGCAGAGCGTGTGTGTGACAGCTCTACGTGTGTGTGCGCTACGAGGCTGGAGAGGAAACAACATCCTGTGTGTGACGAAGCGCTCCGAGCTGCACGCCGACTACACGCACACACAGGAACACACACAGGAACACACACACTCTGAGTCCCTGCTGTCACAGCCTGCTGAGGACGACTGTGAGGAGGCGGAGCATGAGGAGGTGGAGCTGGACCAATCAGCTGTGAGGATAAAGCAATCCAAAGTCATCAGCTACCAGGTGAGAGTGCTGTGAGCTCTGATTGGCTACCACAGGTTTGTACCTGTGTGCTGATTACTAAGCCTCCTCTGCTGTGATAGGGCACGGTGACTGAGGTTGTGAGTGAGGGGGCGGGGCTCTACGTGCTGGATGGGAAGGTGGGTCTGTGCGTGGCCTATCAGCCGGCGGCGAAGAGGAAGCTGAGGGCGGGAGACAGAGTGGAGGTGAGTCACATGATGTGACATCATCATGCCCGTTTGTGTTCGTGGCAGCCACGACTAATAAAGTTTGATGGTTCCTCCTCCTGCAGTTGCATCACGCCCACTTCCTGTATCGGCCCTGCCCGGACTTCCCTCCCAGCATGCTTTGCACCTGCCTGCGCTCCAGCCTGAGGGTGACGGCCTTCAGCAGGGCGGGAGGCTCGCCACCCGACAACCGCTGCCCGGGAGATGGGGCGTTACCACGGTTACTGCTGCAGAGAAACACAGATGTGTCCGATTACCTGTGGACCTGTCACCTAAGCTCGCAGCTGGCACACAGGTGAGGCTCCACCCACCACCACCTGTCCACAGTCAGAGACAGCAGAGCCTAACCTTTGTCCTCCTGTCCTCCGCTGGCTCTGGCTTGTTTCCTGGTCCTGGTTCTGGTCCTCAGTCTGGTCCAAGGTGTGTGGAGGCAGCAGTGTGTGTGCTTGCTGTCCTGGAGGCTGATGGAGACTCTGAGCAGAGCTGGAGGACGAGGACGCAGAGACATCTACGCTGAGATGCTGGACGAGCCTCACACCTGTCCTGTGACGCAGGTAGGTCCCACTCTCACCTGTCTTCCTTACAGGTGAGTGTGGAGCATGCTCAGTGTGCTCTGTGTCCCTGCAGTACAGCGTGTCCTCGGCGGTCCGGCAGTACCTCGGTGTGTCGGAGCTCCTGGAGTCCCTGCAGACTGGCTGCTGGTCTTCGGCCCCTCTGAGCTCTCTGCTGCCCCCTGATGGCTCCAACCTGACCTCCGCCCAGATCAACGGGTTCCTGTCCTGGTCTTGCAGGACTCTGTCCTCCGAGCCTCGGGGTGGAGACGCTGTCAGGTAAGGTGACAGCAGCTCCCACATGAAGTCGTGTGATTACGTACCAATGGTTTTTGCCGGTTTGTGTGTCAGGCAGCGCCCCCTGCTGCTGGTCGGCGTGCTGGAGCTGCCGTCACAGACGTCTGAGTTCAAACACTCGATGCAGCTCAGAGACGCCGCGGGAGCTGCAGCCTGCGTGCTGACGGAGAGCAGCGAGGAGGAGGAGGGAGCGCAGAGGGCGGTCTTTAACAGCGCCTGGATCGGTACAATGCACGCACACAGACACACACACAGTGACACACAGCTTTATTCTTTAATGTGTGTGTGTGTGTGCTGCAGGTTGTCTGGTGGGTGTGGTGCAGTTCACCATGGTGACAGAGAGATTCCTCCAATCAGATTTCCCCTCCTACCAACACCTGGACCAGGACAGGTTCATCACACACAAACACTGCAGGTACACACACACACAACCTGCAGCATGCTGACTGCTCATTGGTCCACTCTCTGTGATGTAAGAGGGCGTCTGATTGGTTCAGGGTGTGAGCTTCCTTCCTGGTTGTAAACATTATGAGTTAAATAAAGCTGGGTTCAATTCACAGGGTTTACCTGCAGTTCTCTCTGGACCACCTGCACATCCTGAGTCCATCTGTTGCCATGGAGACACACCTGAGACACAAGGGGGAGGAGCCAGGAGGGGATGTCACTGCCAGGAAGCAGACAGTAGAAGAAGAAGAAGAGACTGCTGGGAATAAGAGGAGGAGAAGAGAAGAAGAAGAAGCCAACTCCGGCAACCCCTGGCCCTGTGTCTCCATGGTGATCAGGGTGGAGCAGAAGGAGGGTGTGTCCTGGAGGAATACAGGGGCGGAGGCAGAGGATCAGGAGGCAGGGCTGAGACTGTGCTTCTCACTGAAAGCTGCTGTGATTGGTCCAGTGGTCTGCTGGAGGCGGGACCCAAAGAATGAGCCAATGACAGAGAAAGAAAGTGAACAAAAGCAGGAGAGAAAGGTGAGAGACGCACCTGTGTGTGTTTACCTGAGCTCACCTGGATACACAGTTACGTGTGTGTGTGTGTGTGTGTGCAGGTGGTGCTGGCGTTCTCAGGTGTGTGTACGCGGTGGTTTCCTGTCCTCCAGCCTGGATGTTTCTACAGACTCATCGCCGCTAACACTCAGGTATCAACCCAGCTTTGATGATGTCACTAAGGGGCGTGGTCAGAGGTTGGCCTCATCGGTCTCTGCTCTCTGATATTAGTACACATGAACACGTTTTTCAGCTTTAACTGTAGTTGTTCACACACCGAGGTTAATTATGGAGTTCCACAGGGTTCAGTGCTTGGACCAGTTCTGTTTACATTATACATGCTTCCCTTAGGCAGCATCATCAAAACACAGCTTACATTTTTACTGCTATGCAGATGACTCCCACCATTCCTGTTTGTGGGGAGTTGATCTGACCTGAATCCTTGCAGCTGATTGGCCCATGTGTCTGTCAATCAGGATCCCAGTGTTCTGATTGGCTGTGGAGTTTCTGAGCGCAGTGGGGTGGATCTCCACGCTGAGTCAACCCTACAAGTCAGACGTGGTTGGAGATTCCACACTCTGACACGCCCACTGCTGCTGCCCACCTGCAGACAGGTAACACTCGGTTTGCTCCCCGTCTTCCTCCAGGACCCTTAAACTTTTTTTTTAGAGATTGACAGACCATGTGACTTTCACGCATTGCATTGTGGGTACAAGTGGCAACAAAATCAAAACACTGCATTAAGCGCTAGCATTTCCAGCCCTTTGGGGTCCTTCGGGACTAAGTAAAGAATACAAATACAGGCCATTTACCGTTTATTTAGCTGTTGTTAAATATTTTATCTCCTGTACAGGCCAACACAATCTGTTTGTCGTTTCAGGTTGTAGTGTTACACAACATTTTCAGAGCTAATATAAATAAAATGAGTGTTTCGTAATTCATTCAATTTATTGTCTTTATTTATAACTGGCATCATTGTTTCATTCTATTATAGAATCTTACAAGAAAGAGGCAACATTGTAAAAATCCATCAGCTTTATTAGCTGCTTCCTGAAAAACAAATCAACAATACAAAGAAAAAAGACTTTGCTAACAACAAACTGGAAAACAGTTATTCATCACTTGCTTGCTTCAGTACAACCCTTGGGCACATATATGCGGACGTTTCGTGGCTGTTTAGATCTCGCTCTCTCTCTTAACCAATCAGATCTGGCTGTGGTAGCAGCTTTAAACTCGGTATGACCCAGGCTGATAGAGGCGCCCAGTCTGGATCACATTCCTGCATTTTGTTTCTGGTTTTCCTACAAAACACAACAAACATTAGCCCGCAAAGCCACAGTGAACAAAGCAGCATAGCAACGAATTCAATTCAAATCAATATAAGACTTATTTGTAACCTACATCAACAATCATGTTGTGATAAATTACGTAATAACTCCAACAGAAGACTTAATAATACAACACAGTTAATAATACAGCAGCTTCTTGCCATTTTTGTGTTTCTTTTTATTACTGTGTGACTGTTTTCGTGTGAAAGCCTGCGTGCGCTAGTACCGCTTGCCACTCGTTCCCACAATCCTTTGCGGTTTTACCCCTGAATGACGTCATATTTTTAATGTCTCTTCTCTGTGTTTTCAGGCCGTCCCACCCACAGTCTTGTCCGTCTCAGAGGTCTTAGACTGCAGGTAAACTGCTCGTCCCTCACTGAGTCGCCCCCTGTGGCCATCTGAGGAACTGCAGCTGCACACACACTCTCTTACTGGTGTGTGTGTGTGTGTGTGTGTGTGTGTGTGTGTGTGTGTGTGTGTGTGTGTGTGTGTTTCAGCTCAGAGCTGGTGTGTTTTCAGGGTGTGGTGTCTGAAAGGATCAGTGTGAACAACAGGACCGCCCACTCTGGACACACACACTCAGGTACAAACACACAGGTGGTTTGTGTATCAGGCTTTTCTGCTGTGAAGTTGTAACATGGGGATCTATGGAGGCGACTCACTGCTGCCTCTGCTGGACACTAGAGGAACTGCAGGCATCAGTGCTTCAGGTATGAGTCTCAGGTCTGACTGTTAGCTGAATGTGTGTGTGCAGGTGTGCGTCTCACTCTTTGTGACCAAGCTGGGAGGAGTCTGCAGGTGTACCTGGACCTAAGCCACACCCCCTACCCACCTGGCCTGTTGCCGGGTAACACTCTGCTGTTGTCTGGTTTCCAGAGGAGGCTGTCCAGGTGAGACACACATAGACAGGCTTATAAAAGTTTGGACTCTTTATTTGGACTCATTTCCAACAATGTCAGCCCCAATAAAGTTATGGATCATCTTGCATCAATAGGCTGCTGGTTTTCTTTACTGGTTTCAGGTGTTACCAGCAAAATAGTTGTTTGATCATCTGGAAATGTATCCAGATTTATTTATTTAGACAGAGATCTTGACCCCCCAATGTTCAATACAAAGTCACGCCCATGGTTACGTACCTGTGCGGTTTACCTGTGTGTGTGTTTCAGGACAGGAAGTGTGTACTGCACGTACTTACCTGTCAGCTCCATAACTGTGGTCTCCCTGGGAGACACCAGGTAAGTTTACAGGTAAAGTCTGGTTCACGTGTTTGTCGTGCTGTTGTTTATTTGTTTGTTTGGTTTCTATCAGCTCGGCCCAGCCTCCTCCTCCTGCTCCCATCATGCACCTGGGTGAGTGGGCTCTGAGCAGCAAGCAGAGGGGCGCTGTGGGACAGGTCAAAGGTCACGTGGTGTGTTTCCTGTTCCTGCAACTGCAGTGGAGCTGCTCGCTGTGTGGCAGCGTGTACACACAGGTACTGCATAAAATACACACAGTGTGTACAGGATGTGTTTAGTGTCAGTTTCTCGGGTGCAGTGAAAGTACTCAGAGTGCTTCATGTGTTGTTAGCGTGTTGGTGGCGTGTTAGTGTTGGTGCAGTAAGTAAAGTGTCGTTTTGGAGGAAACTGCTCACGATTTCAGGTGTGTGTGTTTACCTGCTGCTCTCTCTCTCTCAGGGCTGCAGCAGCTCTCAGTGTCACTCGACCTCGTCAGTGTTTCAGTCCAAAGCAAAGTAAGTGCAGCTTCCTGTTGAGCTCACCTGCTGATACGTGTTAATCACCTGGATGAGTCAGGTGACAGTCACATGATCAAACCATGTGGCTCTGCTCTTCGATCAGGCTGGTGATCGATGACGGGACAGGTGAGGCTCACGTCTGCTTCTCAGCTGCTCTGGTTCGTGCTCTGCTGGGATTGGCTGATGCTCAGTGGGAGGGGCTTCAGAGAGCACTCAGGGTCAGAGGTCACATCAGAGTCTTCCCTCGTGGGCAGAGCCAGGTCAGTAGCACCTGTCAGGTGTATATGTTTACCTGTCACAGGTGAGTCACGTGCTCATCGTCGTCTTTAAACTTTATTTTGTCTTTAAAATTTAAGATGAGGCTTTAACTGTGAAAGGGCACATCCTGTTTGCATCCTGGTAACAGCTCCGTCTGCTCACACCTTACTGCTGAACTGGTTTGGGGGCGTGGCCACTTCCACCTTTAAAAGTCTGTAGGTGTGACGGACCCACGCTGGGCTCACGTGAACAGGAGGGAGGGGCCTTACAGCCGTGTGTTTCAGCGAGACTCAGGTCGTGCCCCTGACTCCACCCACTCGACCTGATGAAGCAGCAGGTGGTGTAGTTCTGAGGGTAATCAGGGCTGACTGTGAATGCCACACCTCCCACATGGAGGGTGGAGACCACAGGGGAGGGGCAGGACAGCGAGAGGCATTTAGGACTCGGGTCACACCAGGAGAACCCACAGGGCCCCTCCACCCACAGGTGGAGCTGTGTTAAAAGACCCTGCAGACTGAAACGTCCTGTGGTCAGAGGAGGTGAAACGAGAAGAAGATGCAGCTACAACCCAAAGAACAGCGTCCACACAGTGAAGCACGGTGGGGACGCTGTGGGGGGGCCACCACAGAGAGAAACAGGCGTCCTGCAGGACGTTTCCACAGGGCCGAGCCGTGAGTCTGCAGAGACATAACCTCTGTGTCTGTCTCAGGTGTGTGACGGGGACGCTGACGACTTCCTCCTCCACTTCCTGTTGTGTCTGTGCAGCAGCGATGTCATGATTCGGCCGCTCAGCCTCACCTGCAGGAAACACACCAACCAGAGACCAGAAGGTAACCCCACCCTCACCACCCTGACTGCAACCTTCAGTGTGTGTGTGTGTTTCAGAGGTGAGGAGGTTCACTCGAGGAGACAGAGAGTTCCTGACCAGACTGGCTCCTCCCCTTCAGCTCACCTGTCTGCACCTCCACCCTGACTGAGCTCCACCTGCTTCGTTCTGACTTCATCTGTTCTACGTGTTCGTACAAATAAAACTTTATAGTTCCTCCTCCTGTCACACGGTATCTCACCTTCACTGACCCTGACGCTGGTGATCAGGGTCAGAGGTCACACGAAGCTCTCTGGGTTTAACAGGTCATGTGACCCTTCTACAGGAAGTGATCCCTGTGAGTGGCGCCCACATCGGAGACGTTCTCAGATGGTGATTCATGAAACCTAATTGGTAAAACTAAACACTGAACGTGTTTCGGTTTGTTTACAGAGGTCAGACGGTGAAAGCTTCAGCCTGACCAGGAAAGAATCAGTCCTCTTTAAATCACACTTACTTTAAATGAATTCCTCCTCACCTTCATGTGTTTTGTATTATTGCATCTTATACTGAAAGAGTTCATCCATCGACACATTTGAATCCTGCAACATTTCACCGTGTCAGTTTGTCATGAATTGGACTATTTTAGGATTTCAGTTCATCTTTCCAATAAAGCTGGCAGCTCTGAAACAGCTGTTCTCTCTGAGGCTGTTTTGCATGTAAATAAAAGTGAAATAATTAAATGTTCTGTGAACAGACCGTCCAGTGGAGCTCCTCAGGGCTCTGTGCTTTCACCACTTTGTTTTCTATGCTAATGAGTGTCAGAGCACGTCAGCATCAGTCCTTCAACATGGTCACAGCCTCTGATGAAGGTGTTCAAATGTGGCTTTTAATCCAGGTTTACACTTAAACAGTCTCCATGAAACGGGCCTCTGCCCTCATTCATCCTGGAGATCACTCGTCTAAACCAACCAACATAAAGAACGTGATGTTTTCAAAGCGAACACGTACACACAGTTGTTATGGATACGATTAAATGTAGGAGCGATGATTTGTGAAATCCTACATGTGTGTTCTAACATGCTTTAATGATGGCACGAGCTGACAATGAATAACATAAAGTTAATAGTTAATCTGCAACAAAACTTTGTCACCGCTTCAGTTTTTGGTCTTTTCCACATACGGTTGTTGTTGTCATGGAAACAGAAACCAATCGGGCCTTGGATGGACGTCGGAGTTCTTAACAGCAGCTCGTTGTTCATTCTGATGTTGTTTTTTAATTATATTTTATATTTAATATCATATATTGGCCGTTTTCAGCTTTATCTGAAGGGCCACAGGTCAGACTCCAGCTGGGCCTGCCGCTCTCAGCCTCACTCTGAGGAAGCCCACAGTCTCTCACAGTGGAAACTACACCGGGGGACCCCATCCTTGGGGTGGACCCATTTTTGTTGTAGCGTGTTTTGGGGTTTAAAAGCCACAGAGACGCGGTGCTTAGAAAAAATGCATTTCAGCTGTGCTGATGCTCCTGACACGTTGGAACGTTGGGTTGTGTTGCGTGGTTGAGAGGAGGCGGCAAAACACCTAGCAGGCTAGTCGGAAGAACACACACCCACGCTGGTATCGGTAATCCACGGTGGTTCTTTAATACGCCTTCTTCAACAACCATATAAAAGCCCGGCTGAACGGCTGCGGCTCAACAGCATAACGCCCAGCGTTCATACAACCCAAGCGTTGCAAACAAAACAAGAAGAAAACGTAAATCCGTCCCTCGTTAAGCAGAAGCGTGCAGGCACGTGTCCTCATAATCCCAGAGAGAGAGAGCAGCGGCACAAACTGATGACACCATCAACCCTCGACTTGGGTGTCTTAAAGGGACACCGCACCATAGTGGCTGTCACAACGTATAAGACTGGGGAAACCTGCATTCAGCTGGACCTGAAAAACACTATGTCCAGATAAACACAATGAACTTTTGGAGAAAAATAAAAGATTCTTCATCAGACTAACAACTAAAAACATGACACTTACCTTAACAGTATGGGCTACATCAAATATATTCAAGACCGACAACAACACTTCTCACTGCTGCTAATTTTAACAAAACAAAAAGTAGAAAAAGGCAATTCACCAAGTCTTGAAAAGTAAAACTGAAAAATAGAAACACAGAATAAAACATCCATCCAGATCTTTACCACCAACAACATAAAATCTATCTTGATTAAATGGCCTAATTCTCCAATAAATGAGCAATAATAAAGTAAGAAAAAATAAGACATTCAATTTATGGACGCTCAAATTAACAGAGCGACATTAAACGCACCTCATTGCCTGCCGTAGCGTTCTTCGCAGCTGCACTTCACCTCAAAGGTCGGTTAATACATCGGATTGAACTTAACCAAAGTCCAATTAAAGGAAAATAAATGTTTCTAACAAATACAATGAAGAAGATTAAAATAATTCACTGTCAGTTACTGTCGCTGTGAGTTTGACCAGGTCAGCTGCTTCATTTGGTTCTGCCTAAAGTTCTCTCAGTGATCCAGTGTTTATATGATAAGATACGTGTTTAATGCAGAGAGTTGGAATTACAAGTTGGTAAGAAGCTTTTTAACAAAGGTTTGATTTAAGCTTTAAGTTCAAAGGTGAAAGAAATTTCACGTTTGATGAAGGAAGATCAAGGCTAACAAGGACATAGGTCAAAGGTCAAAATAAGGTGAGAAAATATAATAGATATATATAATCAATCAATAAGGTGAAAATATCAGATAAAAGGGTTTTTTTGGTTATAAGGAATAAAGAGGTCAAAGGTCAAAACAAGAGACACTGGTAGAGACCTCAAATCATTGTTACTGAAGAAGGAGGAGTTCTTTAACAGTACGACATTGATAGAGTTTGTTTGTGTGTTTGAGAGTTCAGACTGAAAGGGAGCGCACAATCGTGTGTGTGTCTGCAGCTGTTGTGTTGTTGCTGCATCGTTGCCTCAGGGGGAAAGTTGTGTGTGTGTTATGCAGACTAGCAGAGACTGCAGCTGTCAGCAGCCACACACACTTTCTATTCTTCAAATCAAATCACAGTGAAACATGTTCACTGACAGCTCAGCTTCAGCATCGTCTTCATGCTGTGACTGCAGCCGTTCAACTCTGTTTGTCTTTAACCCAAATCATCACAACATGCAAATATAATCATCAAAATGATGTGACTGGAAGGATGCAGCAGTCTGTGCTCCACCTTTCTCCTCCACACCTGCAGGTGGAGAACATGGATGCATGAATCTCTACAGAGTTCTTTGAATATTATCCGTCTCATCAGTTTTCAGTGAACAAAACTCCTCACAGAGCCAAAATAAGCAGTTTGTATCCAACATAACTCAGCTGGACTCTGATGCTCCGTATAACAGCCACACATGAGTCTGGATTCACTCAAAGCATTGAACAAACTTTATTGGAAATGAAGCTTTTGGACATTTGTTCTCTGATATTTGCTCTTCAGCTCGAGTCTCCATCAGTGGGAACATTTCCTGATTCAACTTTTCTTCTGTTCAAATCAAACTCCATGAGAATCAAAGTGTGAATCAGAGTCCTGATGATCAGATTCTATAGAAACATGGAGACTGTAGAGGATTTACACTCAACATGTTCATTTGTTCCCTTCAAGAAAAATCAATCATTCATCCAATAAAATCAGTCGTTGATCAGTTTGATTGACAGGACAGATGATCAGAGGTGCAGAGTTTTTACCTCCATCATTAGGACTGGGACAGAAGTATGGGTGGAGTCTGTGAGTGAAGGAGCAGCCAGTAAAGGAGTAGATCAGAGCTGCAGCACCTACATCATAAAAGGAGACCAGACCCTCCTCATAATCCACAAACACCCCCACCTTCTCAGGACCAGGATGGAGACAGAGGGGGACTAGAGGGTCATCAAGAGCATCGTACTCATTTCCATTTCTCAGCACTACAGTCCAGAAACCATCCTGAGGACTCACTGTGATGTTTCCCTTCCTGTTGATCGACTCTGTGGCCACTCCTAAATCCCACTCAGTCTTTCCTTTAACCTGAACCTCAAAGTAAAATCTGCCTGAAGAGAAACTCTGCTCTCCTAAAACACAAGGACACAGAGAAAATCTCTCTGGGTTGTCTGGAAGTTTCTTCCTCACATCACCACAGTACACTTGTTTTCCATCATCAGACAGGATGAGTTTACGATGAGCTGTATCAGGATCCAGAGTCACATCCACCTCATGCTGCTGCACCCTCTGCAGCTCAGCCTCAAACAGCTTCTTCTTCATGGGTTTCCAGACTGTCTCCTCCAGCTGAGCCACAGCTCTCCCCACAGTCCCCTCATATGATGGTGGATGAACTCTGACCTCTGTCCAGTCCTTGCTGGGTGGAGCAGCTTTCAGGGAGGAGAAGCTTTGGAGGAGGTGGAGGTGGTCTTCAGAGCGTGAGAGCTGCTCCACCTCAGAGCTTCTCTCCATCAGCTCAGAGATTTCCTGTTCCAGATCTTTGATGAGACCTTCAGCCTGTTTCTCTGTAGCTTCCTGTTTGTCTTCGATCTCCTTCATGAGCTTCTTCAGGCGTCTCTCAACAGACTCCATCAGAGCCGTGAGGACCTGAACACCTTCTGCTTTCTGTCTGTCTGCAGCATCTTTACTCATCTTCACCGACTCTGTGATCTCCTGAATCTTCAGTCGTCTCTTCTGGATCATCTGCTGAATCTCAGCCTCTGTCTTCTCCAGCTCTGCCTTCTTTCCTTCATATTCTTCTCTCAGAGGAACAAACTCGTGGTTCTTGTGGTCTAAAACAGGGCAGAGCGTGCAGACACATGTCTGGTCGGTCTTACAGAACAGCTCCAGGAGTTTATCGTGCTTCGTGCACATCCTGCCTTCCAGGTTCTCCACAGCATCAACCAGCTGATGTCTTTTCAGACGTTTCACTGTCAGATGAGGCTCCAGGTGAGTCTGACAGTAGGAGGTCTGACACACCAGGCAGGACTTCAGGGCCTTCAGTCTGGTTCCAGTGCAGACGTCACAGGGAACTTCTCCTGGTTTGGCAGCTTGTTGCTCTGAGCTGCTGCTGGCTTTCTGCTGAGCTTCACGTCTGAACTGAGCAACCATCTCAGAGATGAAGGTGTTGACCCTCAGCTGAGGTCGAGTGTAGAACGTCTCTTTACACATGGGACACTGACAGCTCTGATTCATGTCCCAGTGCTGACTGATGCAGGTTTTGCAGAAGTTGTGTCCACATGGTGTAGAGACTGGATCAGTGAACACATCCAGACAGATGGAGCACAGAAACTGATCTTCAGATCGCAGATTGCTGGCAGCAGACATGTCTGCACTCTGAGGGAGAAAGAAGAGAAACATTTGATTCAAAATTCTCTTTAAATTTCATTTTACAAAGAGAGAAACAAGCGTCAGTAGTCTGAGGAGCTTGGAGAGAAAAGCGTCTGGACTTCGTTGAGTTTCTTGAAGACGTTTCATCAGAGAAGCTTCTTCAGTTCTCAGAGTAACTGGTGGAGACCCAGCAACACACTCAGACACAAACTGGTTCATCCAAACACAAACCTAACATCGTAGTGTCTGCTGTACAGTGCAGCGTCCAGATGGACAGGATCAACGTTTGGGGATGAAGATAAATACAGTCGTTACAAAGATGTGAAATTGTTTCTCTGTTTTACAGAAGGTCCAAGATTCATCCAGATCATTTGTATACTTGAATAAATCAGTTTGTTGGATATTTTCCATCAATCACTGTGAAGTAAACTTCGACCTTGTTGGTGACTGAATACTTCTTATTGTACGTCCAGATCAACGAGCCATTAATATTAAACAGTGACTGTTCCAGTAGAGCTGACAGTGAGGAGGACGATGAATCACAAACCTCAGAAATGTGTTATTAACTGTTGATCCAGTATTTTAATGGCATTGATGAGAACATGTTTATTCAGAGGTGTCTGTATATTTGGTCCATTTGTGCGTCAGTAAAAACTGTCCTGTTTTCTCTCACAGATACTGGAACATCCTCACAAACTCAGGATGTGGAAGAAGATGAACTTTTCCAGTCACTCGCTGGGATACATCATTCATGTTATTCTGGATCCTCAGAAAACATTGATTTATTTTTGTGTTTCACATATTTGTTTGTCCAAATCAAAGATTGATGTTAGTAGAGAAGAAGCCACCATGATAAAGCCTGTGTGTGAAAACGAGATCAGTGGATTTGATCAAAATCCCATTTAAGGAGGAATTCTGTCCTCCAGTTTGTTTAAATAAGCTTTGGGATTAAACAGCATCATCTATGTTTGTGTCTGATGACATGTTTGATCCAGGTCAGCTTGAATATCACAGCTGATGTGTGGAACTCTGACATGTTTAAAGCCTGATTATCAGGATGATTCAAACACATCTGTCTAAATAATGAGATTCATGTTTCCACACAAAGTTATAAAGTGCAGCATCGACTGTTTTCTGAATGATTGAGGATCATCTGTGACTCTTACAGGATACACTAAGTCAGATAATCTTTGTAAAATGTGTGAATGACTTTTTGAAGTACTGACCAAAATCTGCTGGTTTACAGTATCAAAGGCTTTATATCAATAAAGAATAAATAGGTGTTTTCACGTCTGTAATCCTTATGATCAATCAGATCCAGAATCAATCTAAGAGGAACAGGAAGTGATGAATAACCAGGAAGTGTGGAGTCAGTCTGAAGTCCAGAGCACAGCCTGAGTCCACAGTCCTGAGCAGAGCCACAGTGAGACTGAAGCAGCAGCTCGATGCTCCTACAGTGGATCTGTGGTTACATGAGCAGATTTCTATGGATCCAGTGTGACTGTGATGAGTCCTGATGAAGTGAACAGAGTGAAGATTTGTGTAGAAGCAGGAAGTGTGATCAGCTGCACTCACCACTGTTGCTGAGAGGAACCTGATGGACTCCAGTGAATCTTCTTTTAGAGACAAACAGGACTCGACTGCAGCTCTGCTGCTGCTCTCTCACACTTTCACTTCTGCAAAATGACGTTGGGCTTCTTGTTTTTCAGCTGTTGCTCCGCCTCTTCCTGCCTCTCCCTTTACAGGAATCAGCCGGTCTGTACTCAGTGACTGTGTGCAGCGGGTGGGAGGAGTGAGGAGTGGTGTGTGGGTTCACACAGTAATGACGGCCTCAGGTGATCAGGAGAAACTCACCTGGATTTCCTTTTTCCACAGCAGACTGAGAGCTTCAGGTGGACCCTGAAGGAGGTCTCAGACACAGGTGGTAAAAGTACACACAGTGTGTACTGAAGTAGAAGTACTACTGTTAAAAATACTCCAAGTACTAATTCAACTTCTTTACTCAAGTAAAAGTAAAAAGTAGTGGCTGTGAAATGAGAGTAAAAAGAGCTGATTGAAGAACATTTCTAACACGTGTTTATACAAAGCTAACTGACTGTGTGACTAACTAACTGACTAACTGCTGTGGTTTGGAGTAGAGATTCCTGAATTTACCAGGTGCACCTGAAGGCAGCACAATTTAAACCGTAAATAATGATGTAGGTGCGCAAATCCTTTTCAAGCTTCACAGCATCAAATGAGCCAGCTTACGTTTGTTGCACTTCTACACTAAGTTCTACGCTCGCGTTTCTTCGTTGCTGATTTTTGTTCCACAAACTAAAAGAACAAAGATTCAACCTTTAATATATTTTCATGTGTGTTTCAAGCACTGTGACATATCACACACACACATGCTGAGTGTGTCACTGATAAAGCTGTGACACAGCAGCTCACTCAGTCCAGTCCAGGTAACAGACTCACCTGTTAGCAGCAGCTCTGCCCTCACAGAGCTCAGCTGCTTATTTCAGTCAGCAGGAAACATTAATATTATGGACTACAGCCGTCTGTCAGGGCCGTTCAAGGACACAACGTCACACAC
This sequence comes from Diplotaxodon limnothrissa, assembly GCF_057381915.1. NCBI lineage: Eukaryota > Metazoa > Chordata > Actinopteri > Cichliformes > Cichlidae > Diplotaxodon > Diplotaxodon limnothrissa. The sequence continues at coordinate 17,826,317 of NC_140598.1, read as the reverse complement.
AGGTTTAAACTGTTAGACTCATGAATACCCACAACGTTCGATGCACATTTCTCTTTAACAGGAGCAAACGGCCTGATCAGATAATATAAGAACTCATAAAAGCTCATTTATGTAAATCTCTGCTTGGACCAGTGAAACAGTCTCACACTGACTAAACACCATCACTACTTCAGTAATGACAGAGGGGCGTAGGCGTGCTCGTGGGACAGCTTCCTCCAGCTGTGGAAACCAGATGTGGAAGCAGACTCCCTGATGTTGCAGTCCAACACCAGCAGAGAGGACTCAGCTGCTGGGCGGAGCTTATCTTCCTGTCCTGTTCAAATCCAGCATGAAACTCTTCTTATGTTCCCTCTTCAGTCTGATCCTGTCTAACAAACATCACTGTTCACCTCCTCCTCCCTCTGTGACTCCTTCATGTCCACTTTACTCCTCAGTAAGTCTCCACAGCTCCAAGCCAGCTCTGCATTCAGAGTTAGTCCACGTTCTTACCTCCATCTTCAACCTTTCCTCAGCCAGAGTGTTGTGTCTGTGCTTCCACAGGCCCCGCTGGTTTACAAACTTGTTCCTGTTAACGGAAACAAGACGAACAGCTTTTACTTGCTAGCAAGGGAGGACCGCTCGGTGTGTCAGGAAAGCACTGACTCCACCCACAGACGACCTTTTACTGAACACAGTTACAGTACACACAAGCACCACCCATTGTAACCACCCTATGGTCAACAAACATAAGGCCCTATGTGTGTGTGTGTGTTTGGGGTGCGTTTGTGTGACCTCCTGCCCACAAAGGATGATAAAGCAGGAAGCTTACTAAGCAGCAAACAGAGCCCTCACATAGATGAGCCTATAACAAAACACTGCAGCCTCCCCACCAACAAACTGGCTGGAGAGGTGGTCAGAGACAAAGGAACGTCTTTGATCAGGCTGCTTGAACCAAGACTTACAAACTTAAGTAACACAATGACAACATTTAACAATTTGACTCCCACACAGAGCACTATCCCCACATGCTTCAAGACCACAACCATCATGCCCCTCCCCAAGAAAAGCCCAGCCACTAAACGCCTGCAGACCAGTCGCACTGACTCCCATCATTGCAAAGTGCTTTGAGAGAGCGGTGCTGGCCTACATCCAGAGCAACATCCCAGACACTCTGGACCCCCTGCAGTCTGCCTACCGGCCCAATAGGTCCACGTCAGACGCCATCGCTGCTGCCCCTCACTACTCCCTCTCCCACCTGGAAAACAAAGACCTCAGGGTGCTTTTTGTTGATTATAGCTCCGCCTTCAATACAGTCATCCCTCACAAACTCATTCCCAAGATCCTCAGCAGCTTCTACAGCTGCACTGTGGAGAGCACACTGACCAGCTGCATCACTGCATGGTACGGCAGCACTACTGCTATGGACCAAACGCCTGCAGAGAAGATGATCAGGACCCCGCTGCCCTCTGCATCCACCATCGCAGAGTCCAGAGGAGAGCTGCCTCCATCCTCAAAGACCCCACATCCCCCCAACACGGCTGTTCACACTTCTACCCTCAGAACAAAGGTTCAGAAGTTCAAAATCCAGAACATCCAGACTCAACAACTCCTTCTTCCCACTGCTGTCAGACTCTTGGACAGCTGACCTGTTTTAACAGTAATGTTTGCACATCAGGTCATCTTTCATATCAAGCTCACAGCTCCTTTGCACATACATCTACCTCACACTTACATTTAGTCTCCACTCATTTATTCATAGTATTTGTATTTTATCTTGTTCTATTTGTATTTATTAACGTGCATCTGTGTGTGGACAGCACAGAGATCCACATCTGAAACCATCAACAGTCACATGTAGATCTGCTTCATCTTCAGCTCTGTGTTTCGTTTTTGTCTGATCTTCTCTGAAGCTTCCTGACAGTCAGCAGCTTTGACCTTTGACCCACATGAAGCTAACATGTGACACAGAGTCAGGACGCTCCGTGGAGATCCATCAGCACAGCAGAAACACGCTCGGGGTCATCATCTTTAGAAACTTCCTGTGGATCCTACAGTCTAAGATCCAGAGCTGTCACTAGGATGGTTCAGTCATTTCACATCAGCTACAATTAGAACTCAGAGCTGGGCAAATATAATCAATCACATGCTGTAGAAACATAGAAGTTTCTATCCTTCAGAAAACATCTGACAAAAAGATCTAAAAGTGTGTGAAGAGCAACACTTGTTGTTCTCTAAATGTTGGGCCACAGCTGTAGAAAACACTGTGAGTGTTGGTCAGTAATGACATTTCATTTAATTTCTCTTTGTGCAGGTGAACACTGTCCAATCTTCTATCTAAATGACTGCTTTGTCTTTAAAAAGGTGAAGAGCCTGAGGCCGGTGACCTTTCCCCGAGTACATCCTCACAGCGGCTCACAGGACCAGGCCTCACTCCTGTCCTGCCAGAGGAGAAGCTTCAGAGTGTCCGTGCAGTTCAACCACACCTGTCATATTCAGTACGGCGTTCATGCAGGTTGCTACCCGACAGTTACAGCATGTAGTAATACAGTCCCACTGCCTGTTCAGCATATGCAAACATATTCATGTTCAAGCATGTGATGACAAAGGCCTCCCACTGTGGGCATTTCATCATGTTTAGGAGCCTCATCCAGCCACACATCTGATCAGTGGAGTATTAGTAACACAGAAAACTAAAGAGGACACATGTTACTTTTATCTTTATTTATTTGATACATCTGTCATTGTTAGACATGAGGTTCACTGAAATCATTAGTTTTGTCAGATTTCTCTCCCTCTTCCATGTGACTGTGTCAGCTCGTCAGCATCTGTTTGGGACGAGAATGCACCAGGAAGTAATGAAAAGTACCATTAAAAGCAGGAGAGGTTCTTATATTACAGAAGAAGAGATTATTTAAAAAACTATCTCAATGCCATCAATGATTTATGGCACTGAGATAGTCCCGTTCTACCTTTAAATACTCGAGAAACAACAAGTAGGCCTGCAGTGCGAGAGCGAAGAGACCTGAACACTGAACAGAATCAGAATACTTTATTAATCCCTTGACTACGTCATGATCCACCTGATCGCTCCGTACAGACAGAGGCTGAAGCTCTCCAAACCTGTCATGAGGACTAAAAAACTGTGGAGCAACAAGTTGCTGGAGGACCTTGGCACATGTTTACAGATGAGGATGAGTTCATGGACGCTGTCACCTCCTATATCCACTTCTGCGAGGACAGCATCGTGCCATCACGCACCAGGGTGAGTTATAACAGTGACAAACCCTGGTTTACTCTTAAACTCAAAAAGCTGTGGCTGGAAAAGAGACAGGGACAGAGAGGCCAAGTACAGGTTCAGTAAAGAAGTGGACATTGCTAAACACCAGCACTCTGACAAGATGCAGCAGCAGATCTCAGAGAACGACTCTGCCGACAACTTCTTCTTGGCCAACACCGTCAACGACTTTTACTGCCCTTTTTATGAGCCATCAAGCAGCCTTCATACCTCCACCAGCCCCAACAATAGAGACACCTCTGACACTAATTTTTGATTAAAGTGTTGTCTTGCAGTATGTTTCGCACTAAGTACCACAGCAATTCCCTAATGTTGTAAATCTGCTCAATGTTTGGCAATAAAACCCTTTTCTGATTCTGATCTCGAAGGAAATTATGTAACAGCTGTTGACAGAGGAAGATCAAAGCTTCTTTAAACTGTGTGAACCTCAAAAAGCTAGCAGAGGGTCTGCTCTTCATCCACCAGCTCCTCTTCACCATGTTTTACCACCAGAGGAATTTGGGTTTTTATTTTTTCCTTTCTGTGGAACTCGTCAGACGTCCTGTAGGAGCAGACAGAGGAGCATCAGATGTATCCAGTCTGGTCTCATATCCGGTTGTTCAGTGATGACACGACGAATCCTACTTCCGGGTCTAAAGTAGTCTGCGTTTAATATGGCATTTGTGTTGTTAACATGTTTAATGTTATGTATTTTCTTCTATTTGATCTCAAAAAGCTCCTAAAACAGTCAGCGACCACTGTTGACCTCCCTCGGCTTTTATTACCACTAATCATTTATTTAAGCTCAGTTTTTAAAACCTTAGGATGTAACTACAGCCCAGCCCATGCAGCAGTATATGAATGACTAACCTCGTATTGTGGATGGATTATCTCAGTTGTTCTCCTGGCTGAAGTTTGGTTCTTTTACAGCATCCTGCCATGCATTACATTTGTTTCTGACCACCGAGAACACTCACATTAACTTTTATCGAGTGGAAAAAAAGTTAGCTTGTTTATATTATGCTAACATAGCTGTGTCGCTAGCGGTCACGTAGCACATCATTATATAGCAGCTAGCCCAACTTCAGTAACCCTACAAGCGTCACTGCTGTTTAGTTTTCTGTCTTCATTTATGCTGGAAGTGATAACAGAGCTGTACGTTTGAATTTGTTTCCAAAACCCCGCAGTCAGGACATGCTATATTGTATTTAGATAGAAGCTAGCGAGCTAACTCCCTGCTAACTTCTAACTCCGTTAAATGTCATAAATTCCGTTTTCATGGATGCCTGGATGTTAAACTCAATTGTTACACCTGGTAGAGCAGAACACTGATCATTTTATTAAAGATGAAAGACTTTAGACAGTTTTTCAACTCTCAGTAATGCCATAGTGATCGTTTGATATATGGACCTGCAGCGGAGTTTAGACCCAGACACGGCTAGTGACGTCAGACTGAACAACCGGATTGACACACATGTAACATCACATGGTCCAGTTTCACAAAGAGAAGTGAACAATCAGCTGCATGGGAGATGTTTGGTAAATTTCATGTTTTTTAGGGTGCTGAATCCAAAAGTTATGTCAATTTCTCTCCATCATGTACAGTGTTTTTGCAAAACATGAGGAGTTTCCATCAAAAAAAGTACAGCAACGATAAAATAAAGGACCCATATTTTATTACAATTAACTATGTATCATTGTTCTGCGATTCCTCAACTCCTGCTATGAACAAAATAAACCTGTTGAGACATGATCATTGCTCATCTGATCATCCTTACACTTTCTATTTTTATGTCTCTTGAGTCTCTATCTTAGAAATACTTGAATTAATGTAAGAAATCATTATTGGATATGGTTTTCTGACTCAAATATAGAACAGCAGATTTCAGCTTGAAAAAACTTTATTACACTAAAAACATGAGTTTTGCCAGACAACCTGATGAGATGGCATTTTTAAATACTTTTTCCCAGTTTCAGTGAGAAAAAATCTATAAGAAACAGTAAATCAGTCCAGCAGTACTGGAGGAGGTCCAGAGGTGCACAAGGAGGCCACCTTAAAGATCTGACACATTTAAATCAGGTCTGGTTTTATTTCCATCATCCTTTAAGGAAGGTTTGGATTTGTTATGTCACTGTGATATTCACATCATGTCAGTCACCTCCACACTGAACACTTCACACCAGCTTTAACAACAGACAAAGAACAAGAGGAACAGAGAGAAGGAGGGAGGAAGAGGACATGATTCAGAGGAAGGACAAAGGAGAAGGGAAGGGACAAAATGCATAGAATTAAGGCCGCAGTTAGCCTGCGACTTTTGCATCCCCCAATTTTGGGGCAGGAATTGGCCGGGGTTTAGTAGTCTGTTGGGGCATTACGTGGGGATGCGTGTACTGCCCCAGGGGTGGAGAGTGGGTCATGCCATTCAAGGCAGCATTTTTGCAGAAGAAAGCTCTCTGTGGGGAGCCATTGCTCCCCACTCCTAACTTTTCACTCCCATTTGTCCTGCAGACTTCGAGGGCTAGGGGCCGTTTCGTCCCAGCCAGTGCTCTATATTAGCCTTTCTCTCACATATGTAGCATGAGAGAAGGTATAACACTGTAGAAAAGGAGTGCCTGGCTATTCAGTGGGTGGTGCCGGGGAGACAGGTAAGGCCACAGGTGGAGGCATTTAGACTTCTCACAGTCTCTTCTTTTTATAGTGAAGCAAGAGAATATACAGTGGGGCAAAAAAGGTTCTGTGTTATTGTTTGCCATCAGTCTGACTGTGGCATATTCAGTGTTGTGTTATCAGGGGTTCTTCCAAAAGTGCAGTATTCATTCCTTGGTCCGTGTTGAGGATGAGGTGAAGAAGCTTCTGTGATGAAAAGAAACTCAAAGAAGTCCAGACGCTTTTCTCTCCAAGCTCCTCAGACTACTGACGCTTGTTTCTCTCTTTGTAAAATGAAATTTAAAGTGAATTTTGAATCAAATGTTTCTCTTCTTTCTCCCTCAGAGTGCAGACATGTCTGCTGCCAGCAATCTGCGATCTGAAGATCAGTTTCTGTGCTCCATCTGTCTGGATGTGTTCACTGATCCAGTCTCTACACCATGTGGACACAACTTCTGCAAAACCTGCATCAGTCAGCACTGGGACATGAGTCAGAGCTGTCAGTGTCCCATGTGTAAAGAGACTTTCTACACTCGACCTCAGCTGAGGGTCAACACCTTCATCTCTGAGATGGTTGCTCAGTTCAGACGTGAAGCTCAGCAGAAAGCCAGCAGCAGCAGCTCAGAGCAACAAGCTGCCAAACCAGGAGAAGTTCCCTGTGGACTTTTTGGTCGACTCCTTTGCTGTCTTTTACTTACTTACTTAATTAATTAAGAATTAATTTGTGCTGTGTGTGTGTGTGTGTGTGTGTGTGTGTGTGTGTGTGTGTGTGTGTGTGTGTGTGTGTGTGTGTGTGTGTGTGTGTGTGTGTGTGCGTGCTGTCATTCACTTGCAGGTGTTTGTACCATTAAGCTGTAATAACAAGAACAATAAATAAGAGATTAGGAACAATATTGAATCTATATATATATAATATAATAAATAATATATATAATTATATATATTATATATAACAATAAAAAATGCTATGATTCACATAAATAAAAATAAAATGTATGATGGATGAAACCTTATCAAGGCTCTCAGCGCCTCCTTTGTTCTTGTTGTAGTCCTGGATCATCAGAGGCTTCCTGTCCTCTGTGGTGCTGACAGCGGCGTCTTTGTGTAGGACGACAAGATGTCAGGATGACATTTCTATTCTTCTTGGGAACTTATGACACAAGAGTGTGTGTGTCAGTGAAAGCACATTTGGATGAGAGTCCTTCCTCTGGTTGATACCAGCTGAGGGGGAAGTTCAGGCTTGTTCTTCCTCACTGTCCCTACCATGGTGAGCTTTCTTTTCAGCAGCTCCTGACCACCTGTCTCCTGAAGCACCGTGCACTTGTGGATTACCAGCTTCTGCAGTCTTTTCCTCAACACTAACCCTCATATAGTGTGAATGATGTTGTGAAGCTGGTTAGGGTTTAGAATGTACGTGGTTAATGATGTGCTTTTGAACACACCATGTGTGAAATAGTCCCATGTGACCCCGTGGGGAGCTGTTTATCTTGTGCCTTGTTTCTCTCCTGTTCCCACCTGTGTTTTTCCCTCTGAAGAACTGGTAACCAGTGTGAAACGTCAGGGATGCTCGATCAGACCAGTGAGAGCAAACAAACCCAGCCCTCCCAGCTTATGGTTTAATCTTTATTGGGGGAGAAAACTTTTTAAGCCCTAATTTTGACAGGGAGTAGAGTCTTTGAAGCCTTTTCTGGATCCTCAGAGGGGATGAAGGAGGCAGAGGAGGAAGCAGAGATCGGTCTGTGTTTCATTGTAAGATAGAGACCTGGACCATTCTGGGAATGACAGCCGACTTTGGCCCATCGGTGGAGGATCTCATGAAGAGAGACGGCAGGGAGAAGGACAGTGTTTCATCGATAACAGCTCCAACACCTACAGTGTATATAATATATACATCAAAGTATATTTGCTATACTTAATGTATATAACATCATGTTCTTCTGTCCCCTTCACAGTGCAGGAGCGTGTCAGGATAGATTTCACTGCGTGTTGTATTTGTATAACTGTGCATGTGACAAATAAAGAAACTTGACTCTAATCAGCACAAACGAGGCTCTGACACATGGATTGTTTTTATAGTTTATTTAAAAGGATTAACCCCAAAATGTGAAAACAAGACCATCAACAGGCAAGACAGAGCTGACAATGTTACTGATGTCTGTCTGTAAATAAAGGGTGAGTGGAAACTAAAACTGGGGTTGGGAAACTTGCTGTGATCACTAACAGCTGCACGAGTTCTGGAGTCACCAATAAAACAAAAAGTATAAAAAAGGTTTAGCAAGCTCAGCATTACATAGATAAGGGATTAGGTGGGGATACTTTCAATGCAAACCCAGGATGAGAGCACGAGGTGAGGCAGAGGAGGAGCAGGGAAGTGATGAAGGAGGACCAAAAGGATTCTTCTGTATCTTTGGGTTTGCAGCAATAAGCAGGTGGATTTTTAATGTTTCTAACTGTTTGCACAGTTTCCGTGCTGTTATTCTTTAGCTTTGGGGCCGTTTTATAATAGTTTTGTCTGAGGTGTTTAAGCTTCTATTTGTTCATCCACAATATTGTTTAGCTGATTCTATACGAGCTCGTTCCAGTTCTTTCAGTCAGTCTGTTGCTTCTCTCCCGATCATTTTCCCTGTTCCTCATAAATCCCAAGGGTGGGGCCCGTGGGTCCATGTTAGAGTCTGGACACATTTCCACCCTGAAAAGAAGAAATGACATTCAGTTACCTTTGTGTGCAGCAGAAATGCCTCCTGGGTGCACTGGAGATAGAAAAGCACATTCCTCACTTATTTTAAAGCTAATGCATTCAACAGCATTTCTATAAAATCAGACCTGATTTTTATTCCATCATATTAAGCCCATCTCTCAGCATAAACATTACTGTCATGGGTTACTTTGATAACTCCAAACTACAGGAGGTCAGAGGTCGTTAGAAGCTCCCTGGCTGTGCAGAGGCAGGAGGCGAGCTGTAGGAAACCCTTTGACGGCTGATGAGGAATTGTAAATGCTTTTTGTTGGAAGACGGCAGCTCGTGAAAGGCAGATGTGCAATGCTTTTGTGCTGCACGACCATCGTTGAACATCTATAATCCAGTTTTAAGATCCCTTTTTGTCAGGTGTGACTGCACTTAAAGAGGCCTGGAGGCCTTTTCAGAGGCGTCTCTCTTCGTGCATGAGAGACAAAGGTGCCACCCTGCCTGCTGGCTTTGTTATCTTCACACCTCGGCTCATATGATTAGGTAGAGGATGATTAGGGGTCCATGACCCTGTTGGGGACTCTCCCATATGGCTAAATGTGGGACTCTCCATCAGTAGCTCCTTACACTATGCTGAGCTGGATGACTGAGAACCGACATACTTCCAGGTGAATGTAACGCTACGGAGAAACTACAGCGAGAGTAAACCTGCTAACTTTGGTGTTTTTTCAAGTATCGGGTAATTTTATATGTGACTTTTTCTATCAGGTGAACAAACTGTGCATGCATATTCACGCTAAAGATAAATGCAGAGAAAGCGCAGAGTCTCTGCTTTCAGAAACAATTTGATTAGTTTCAATTGAGCGAACGGTTCAAACGTTACAGTGATTTAAAAACACGTTGCAGAAACCTGTTGGATTGTGAGTTTCAGGCATTAAATGCAATTCTACATCCGGACACTAGAGGGCGCAGAGCACGATGGTGGTACCGAGCAGTGTTTTGGGGCGCAGAAGAAGAATTTCACAGAAAGAACTTCCTGTTGTGAAGCTAACCCCAGCACAGCATGTGTGTCGTTTGTGTTCACGGTTTACAGAAGATTATTGTGTTTTCGTCTACTTGTTACCCAGGCTGACAGCAGCTTCACTGCCTCAGGTTAGTAAACATTACAATGAATGTGCACGGCGCACCTCACAGTACAGGCTGTTGTTCGGTCATTCGCACATCTCGGTAAAGGATGCGGGTCATTGTGTGTACACTGTGGCTTTAGGCTGCAGGTTGATGGATGCTAATGCTAGCTGACTTGGCTAATGCAGAATACAGTGGAGCCCCGACTTTCACGAAAAGTTCAAGTTACGAAGGCACTGAACGGCAATACTTCTGCCCGTGTTACGGCAAAATGCCCGCGTAACGAAATCCGCTGGCTCTGATTGGCTGAGCCTTCAATGCCCACAATGCCTTCCGAATCATGTGACAACCCCTTGGCTTCCGTACTTGCGCTTCGCTGTTCCACTTGAACCACGCAGCTAGCAAAATGAAGCGTAAAGTAGGGCTGGGTATCGTCACTGATTTCTAGAATCGATTCAATTCCGATTCACAAGGTCCCGAATCGATTCGATCCACGATTCGATTTAATTCGATTCGATTTAAATCTGGGAAATTTTGACAGTCAGAAATATAATTCAGATCAGCACATTTACATATTTTTGTATCAATAAAAAGGAAGCTGACACACGCAAGACTTTATCACAGGTGTGAGCGTCACAGCAGATGCCTTTGTGTCAAAGTAGCTGAGGATAAAACACAGAAACACATGAAGGTGATTTTCCTGGCCTGGGATTTTATAAAAGTATTCTGCAGTACATCAAAAACGAAAGAAAACCATTAATCAACATATGAACATTACCTCTGACGTTACAGCGGTTTTATTAGAGACACGGCTAACGTTTTGCATTTTGAATAATTTTAAAAAGTTTAAATTTGTTCAGTATTGAACGGCAGAAATGAGGTTTTCATTTCGGAAGAATGTAAAAGGGAAAAAAACAGCGGCCGACAGCGCTGTAAGCAACAGTAGACTTGTGCGTAACAAGCAAGCGAATAATGAAGAAAGGGAAACTGTTCTTGAAGTACAGAGAGAGAGAGAGCTGCGCATCGCGATGGAAGCAAAACAGTAAAAGTGAATTCATGACGATGTTTATGTGAAGCGTTTGGATCTTCTTTTGCTGCTGGTTCGGTCAATATTGTTTGGAGAGAGATCAAACTAACAGCTTTAGAATCAGCGCATAAAGGGCGTGAACACAAAGCGCCGACCCGCCGACAGATCAGAATCAGCGAGCTGTCGGCTTTCAGCCCCGACCGTGAGAAAGGCGCCATCTAACTGATTCTGATCCGCGGGTCGCGCTGTGTGTTTAAGTCTATGTGCAGAGTCCCTGTACCTGCTCTCATTTACTGTTTGGTGGTTCTTGAAATTTTGTGAGATGTCACCTGAGATTCTGGCATTTCGGGCAAAATAAATTTATATTAAAAATCGATTCAGGATTTTAATGAATCGATTTTACGTTATCCAAGCCAGAATCGATTTTAATCGATGAATCGATTATAAAAACCCAGCCCTAGCGTAAAGTACTGTCGATGAAAACAAAGAGAGAAATTATTGATAAATATGAGCGAGGTGGGAAACTTTGTGCTATTGCACGCGAGTATGGCCGAAATCCTTCGACCATAGGAACAATTCTAAAACAAAAAGAAGTCATCAAAGCAGGTAAACCTTCAAAGGGCACCACCATCATGTACAAAAGGAGGACCCCCATACACGACGAGATGGAAAGGCTTCTCCTTGTTTGGATTAAAGACAAGGGAGAGACTGGCAATACCCCCACAGAGACTGTCATTTGCGAGAAGACGTCTTCAATTTATAATGATTTAGTAAGTAAGGCAGCTTCCGATGAGCAGCCAACGGCATCGACGTCCTCGCAGGAGGCACCCCTAACCTCCCCAGAGTTCAGGGCATCGCATGGGTGGTTTTATCGGTTCAAGAAGAGGACTGGCAACCACTCCGTTGTGCGTCACGGCGAGGCAGCAAGTTCCAATCACAAGGCTGCCGAAGAATTTGTTAAAAAATTTGAACTTATAAATCAAGAAGGCTACATCCCCCAGCAGGTATTCAACTGTGACGAGACTGGCCTCTTCTGAAAAAAGATGCCGCGGCGTACGTACATCACCGCGGAGGAAATAAAGATGCCAGGCCACAAGCCCATGAAGGACCGTCTCCACCCTCGCCCTGTGTGCTAATGCCAGTGGGACTGTAAGGTCAAGCCACTCCTAGTGTACCACTCAGAAAATCCGCGTGCCTTCAAGAAACACAAAAACTTTAAAGGAGAGGCTCGAGGTTATGTGGAGGTCCAACCCCAAGGCCTGGGTGACCCGACAGTTCTTTGTCGAATGGGTCAACTTGGTCTTTGGCCGTGCTGTCAAGAAGTTCCTCGAGGAGAACGAGCTCCCCATGAAGTGCCCTCTGATCATCGATAACGCCCACCCCTCTGGCCTCGAGGACGATATCCTGGAGGAGTTCTCGTTCATCAAGGTTCTCTTCCTCCCTCCCAACACGACCCCTCTCCTCCAGCCCATGGACCAGCAAGTGACCTCTAATTTAAAGAGACTGTACACGAAACACATGTTCAAACGGTGTTCGGACATAACAGAGAGTACGCAGCTCAGCCTCAGGGAGTTTTGGAAAAATCATTTCGACATCGCTGCATGCCTCAAGTTGATTTCTTTGGCATGGCGGGAGGTGAGTCGTCGAACGCTAAATTCTGCTTGGAGGAAGCTGTGGCCTGATGCTGTTGCCCCTCGAGATTTTGAAGGCTTTGAGGGGGAACCTCAACCTGAAGTCAAGGTTGAGGAGATCGTAAATCTCGGCACCGCCCTGGGACTGCAGGTTGACGAGGAGGATATAAACGACCTTGTGCATGAACATCGAGAGGAGCTGTCAACGGCAGAGCTGCAAGAGTTGGAGGCGATGCTGCACTCATCAGTACAGCAACAATTCAGCGAGGAGGAGGCCGTCATACCATCGGCCGATATCAAGGACAATCACCCTGAAAAGAACTTTACCGCTCATGCTATAGAGCATTTTGGTGACGTCTGCCTCTCCCACTTCAGATCCATTTTGAAAAGTAGACAGAGACAGACGTCGTTGGATAGATTTTTCACAAAGAGGCCAGCAACAAGTCAACCTTCAGGTGAAAGTGTGCCTTACAGGGGGAAAAGCGATGGAAGTAGCAGTAGTGATTAGTTCAAAAACATAAAAATGCACAAAAAATGTAAAAAATAAATGATAAAATAGATTTTTTTTAATTATCTAAGTTTAAAAAAAGTTTTAGTTTTAATGTTTAGAACGTCATGTACATGCAGCATATGTATGCATGCATACAGCTGACACATATATACACTTATTCCTCTAATTTTGAGTTATTGGTAATGTTTTTACCCAAATGCGATACTTCTTAAAATACAAGCAGACATTACAAAGAAAGCTGAAGTGTTACTAATTGTGTAAAAATGTCTGAATTGTTTTTTGTTGCCTTTCTTTTTTACTTGTAGTGTTTTAGATGTCAGGGCTGTTGGTGGATTAAAACTTTTTGTTAATAAAAATAATGTTCTCTCTGGTCTTTAATGTGCACTTCAGTGTCTGTTGCACTACCTCCTGATGTTTAAAGCCTGATTAATCTTTGAATTAAAAAATCAAGAACTTTACACCTTAATGTTATGCCAGTTTCCCCCGTGGTGGTGCTGTATGTATGCATGCATACGTATGCTTTCTTCAGCCTCCACCACCTCCGCCACCAAGAACTCCGTCTCCAGCCAGCATCTAAGCACTCAAAAGGCGCGATGGCTGCTTCGATTTACGAAAAACCGTCGGGAACAGATTAATTTCGTAAGTCGGGGTTCCACTGCAGTGTGTTGCTGTGACATTTGTGAGGTTCCCTCAGACACACTCCGCCAGTCTTGTTGCTGTTAACAACAAAATATTAAAAAATCCACCATCTGTTCCACCGTCACCAGTTAATCTGGAACACCGGGTGATTTAACGCTACTCTGTGTTCATACTTGGAAGTATTAGCATGTTATTGACTTGGATACTATATTGTTTTAAGCCTTTGTGAATGTTTGTTCATTTTAAAGTGAAAACGCCATCTGCTTTTGGCACAAAACTATCGAATTTGCAGCTTCGGTTAAGTGGGATGGTTTGTCAGACATCACTGTAACATCATCCTACAGTAGGACCGTTTGTCAAACAGTGGTTACATGATGTCTGGAGACTTTCTGGTTCAGTTTTGTTTGTTTAGCAACTTCTGCTCATTTACGTAACTGCTGTTTTAGTCATGGCTTGTTTTCTTTGCGTTTGCTGGTTGTAGAAATGGTTTCTATGAAGCGTTTCTTTTAGCTGAACGAACTGCTCGTGTGCGTGCATGTTTTATACATGTGCTAAAGTTAAATGTCTTTGTGCAGAACATTGTGTGCTTTGGAGAAACAGCAGAGGATCAACAAAGGTTCAGTTTTAAAGTAGGTACTGCTCTGTGTCCAGTGTAGCGACATAGCTAGCTTTGCATCATACCGAGACACGCTACTGGTGCTATAAAGTGATGTGCAGAGTTTGTCTCTCTCTTTGTATTTGCAGTCCAAACAACATGGAGAAAAACATTGTGTACTGCCTGCTGTGCAACAAGCCCCAGCTGTTCATTTGGAATCACCTGAGCGGAGTGTGCCTGAAAGACGGCACAGCACAGGAGAGGGAGCAAGAAGCTTCCAGAGCTAAAGCCTCCCAGAAGCTGTTTTCCAGGGAAGGTCGACTCTGGAGCTTCTCGGAGCTGCAGGAGTTTTGCAAGGACGCAACATCTTGCACCAAACTCTGCAGTCGTCTTCAGAGTCGTGGCTTTATCATCACAGACACTCCCCAAACCTTCCCAACACAGAGGTCTGATGAGCTTGTTGCCACTCTGGCCAGTCCAGCTGTGGCTCCGGTTGACTCGATCCATCCCTGATGGAGTCTCCCATAAATCCTTTGGCTGGACATTTGACTTGTCTTTATTTTTCCTTTGTTTGATGCTTTGCTTGGCTTTTGTTGTGTCTGACCTTTTCTGATTAAAAGGAAATTGAGCTCACAGTACACCATGTTGCCTCAGCTGATGCAGTCCTCTTTGCAATAATGTTTATTTCCAAAGGAATTTCTAGAAATTCAGAACAGTAAAATTCACAGAATGAATTAGAAGATAACTCTGATGTAGTTAAACTAAAATCCTCTGTGGGGGTTAGTATATAAACTCTTAACACCTAGTTAGCATGAATAAGTGTTGAATGATCAACTCCAGACAGATTTGGTATTCAACACTAAGTCAGAGTTAACGTTCCAACTCTCCAATAAGAGTTAAATTAACTTATAAAGAGACTTTAAAAGAGCTGAAATCAAATCTGACAGTCTTCATTTGGACATGTTGGATTTGCTGTGTGGTAAGGCACCTGGGCCAGATGGCTTTGTGACTTTAAAAAACCTTCCCAGAAGAAAGAATAATTCCACTTTTTAACATGTATGTAGACGCATATCACACGGAGGCTCTCCACCCACTGTGAGACAGGCAGTGAGTACTGAGAAACCTGCTAAACCTGCAGAACACTCATCATTTAGAGTCTGACGGGGGTTGACACTAAAATACTTTAAATGTTTAGCATGAAGATCAGAGCCTTGGATCCCACATTTGATTCACTTTGTACCAAAGCATCAAGGGTTTCACAATATAAGAAGGGTTCTCATATAATTCATGAGAGATGTGATGCTAACGATGCAGCTTTATTATCACTGGACGCTCGTCAGGCCTCGGACAGAATAGACTGGTCAGATTTATTTAACCTTCTCCCAAGATATGGATTTGGAAATCATTTTCTCAGATGGGTTCAACTTAACCCGTCACATTGGAGTGTTCCACTCATCAGGGGTGCCCGTTATCTCCAATGCTATTCATTCTGACTATGGAACCTCTGGTGATGACACTTACAATGAGAGCTGTACTATTTGGTTTCCAGTTAGGAGATCGAGAGCAGAGATTGGCCCTAGGCCCTAGACTGGCTGTCTGTTAGCCAAGTTGCAAAATTAATGCTACAAATGGAGCTATTTAGACGATTTTCTGGCTATAAATGATTCAAAATCCTCCTCCGTCCTATTCCTGAACAAGGATGAAAGGTTATGCAGAGTTTTTATATTGAGTCACTTCCTCTGCCTCCTCCAAAAGAATCCTTTCAGAAGTTAAACGATATCTTTAATTGGTTAATTTGGAATAACAAAGGTCCTAGATGAAGACTTGGCTTGTTGTAACTGCCATATGAAAGAGGGGGTTACAATTCTCTGATCTTAAACTGTATCACTGGTCTGCACAGGTGCGCTCAGCCACGCTCTATTTTTCCACTGAGACACCTGCAGCCTGGATAAAAAGTGAACAAAAAACAGCGACAAACCTTCAGTTTGATATTATTTTATTTTATTTTAAAGTTTCCACTTGACAGAAATGTGTTTTTGTTGGAGATTCCCGAGGTTCGCACGGTGTCATCCTCCTGAAAAGGAAACACCTTGTGGCGTCAGGTGAGCTGCAAAAGGTGCTGTCAGTCACATGACCCTGAGCCTCAGCAGGAAGTCTGACCCCTTCATAATAAAAGCATGTTCTTCACCTGCACTAATCAGGCTGAGAACACGCTGGGCTGGAGTCACGTGATCGACTTGTAGTTCAAACACAGCTGTTTCCTTTCCTGAGTTCTTATCACATCTCCTAAACACATTTCCTCCACCTCACAACGTTTCTAACAAGGAAAAGTGGTTAGGAAAGGAGGTAGGAGACCACTGAGTGTATGTGAACGTGAAGGGCTTTTATTGTGAAATGCAGGGTAGGGAAAAGTTGTTCCGCACATGCGCGGTAGAGATCCTGCGTGAGCAGAGACTAGTCAGTTTAATAAGTTTGATGATTTGTTTAAAATACAGAACAAAAGTAAACAAAGTAGGACGGTAGGGCATCATGGCGGCTTTATGAACGGTAAGAGGCGGGAACACGGCGGCGACGGTCAGAGGGAGGACATCAACAGGAGGAGGACCGGAAGCTGTTTGAAAGCCGTGAGCGGGAGTTTGTCAGCAGGGGGAGAAACCGGCACCCGGAGCGAAGACATGGACCCCCTGCAGGAGCTCCTGGACCGGGTCAAGCCCAGCACCGAGGCGGTGAGTCCCAGTCTGACCCTGTTTGCCCGAACTGAGCGATAAATAACAGTCTACGTACACGCAGAGCCCAGCGTACGTAGACTGTCTGCGTCATGACGTAGGCAGAGTTCAGTTCAGTTCATTTTTATTTCAAACATTTCAAACATGTGTCTTCACAATCATTACAAAATATCATTCCAGTATTTGTTTGAAGTATTTACTTATTTGTCCCTACCCCTTCAAGTTTTACCTCTCATTCATTTAATTTTTTTTTGTCTTAAATTAAACAAACAACATATGAAACATATGAAGTAAAACAAAACATAACATACATAAATCAAAAACAAGAAATTAGCAAGCCCCACCACAGTATAGTTTCTTTCATATGAAAAATACAGAATGTGTATATTTGCAGATACACAAGTTATGGAAAAACAACAAACCAAAACAAAAAAACAACCAAAAAAGAACCACAACACCATTACCAGCTACATTACCGTCCTGGGTTAACCCCGTTTTCTTCATTCTTATACTTATTTAAAATTAGGTTTTTATATTTTACTTTAAACTGTTTTATGTTTTGACTGTCTTTTATTTCTTCTGTTAGACTGTTCCATAATTTAACTCCTGCAATTGACATAGTTCTTAAAGTTGTTCTAGCACTTTGTATTTTTAAATTCCATTTCCCTCTTAAGTTATACCCACCTTCTCTTTCTATGAACAATTTACAGATTTCTTTGGGAAGCAATTTATTTCTGACTTTATACATTATTTGCGTTGTTTTAAGCTTCACCAAGTCTTGGAATTTAATAGCTTGCATTTTGACAAAGAGTGCATTTGTATGGTCCCTGTACCCTACATTATTTATTAATCTAATGGCCCTTTTCTGTATTATAGTTATTGTTTGTGTGTTACTTTTGTATGTGTTTCCCCAGACCTCTACACAGTAGCTCATATATGGCAGTAGTAAAGCACAGTATAAAATGTGCAGTGCTTTCTGATCCAACATATGCTTTGCTTTCCCCAGGACGGCAATGCCCCGTGCCAATTTCCCCCGAACATAAGTAATGTGTGGCTTCCAACAGAGCTTGTGGTCAATGATCACCCCAAGAAATTTTATTTCATTGACTCTTTCTAAATATACATTGTCAACACATATTTCTACTTCGATGTTTTTCTTTTGGTTTCCAAACAACATGAATTTGGTTTTATCGAGATTCAATGATAATTTATTTATATCAAACCACTTCTTTAATATCGTTAATTCCTGTGTGATCATCTCCAAAACCTGTGGCAATTCCTCTCCTGAACACAGTATGTTTGTGTCATCTGCAAATATTACAAACTTTAAAATCTCCGATACTCTGCAGATATCATTTAAGTACATAATAAACATTTTTGGACCCAGTACTGAACCTTGAGGTACTCCACAAGCTATATCCATCAAATTAGATTTATATTCATTTATTTGTACATATTGTTGCCTATTCCCTACATAGCTTTTTAACCATTCCAAAACCACTCCCCTAAACCCGTACTTTTCCAGTTTTTTTAATAGAATTTCATGATTAACAGTATCAAACGCCTTCTTTAGATCTAAGAAAACTCCGAGCGCATACCTCTTATTATCCATACATTCCGTTATCTTTTCCATTAAATCTATCAGTGCCAAAGCTGTTGATCTGTTGTTTCTGAACCCATACTGACTATCTGTCATTAATTCATATTTTTCCACAAAACTGTCAAATCTTTTTATGAAGAGTTTTTCCAGTATCTTAGAGAACTGGGAGAGTATTGACACTGGTCTATAGTTTGTAAAATGATGTCTTTCACCGGTTTTGTAAATGGGAATAACTTTAGCAACTTTCACTTTTTGTGGAAAAACTCCTTTTTGAAACGACAAGTTGAATATATATTTTAATGGTTTTACGATACCATCAATAACTGTCTTTACCGTTACCATATCAATATCATTCCAGTCTGTACTGGTTTTGTTCTTAAGTCCTCTAACTATGTCATAAATCTCTTTCTCTTCCACTGCTCTTAAAAACATTGAGCTACTATTCCTTTCAATATTTTCACCAGTGTCCCTTTCTATTCCATCAACCTTTATTTCTTCTGCCAGTTTTGGCCCTATGTTTACGAAGAATTCATTAAAGCCATTTACTATCTCCTCCATGTTATTAATACTTCTTGTCCCTTCTATAAAGTACCCAGGGTAATCATTATTCCTTGATTCATTTTTGATTATTCTGTTTAATACATTCCATATATCTCTTGTGTTATCTTTATTGTGTTCTAACCTTTTAATGTAATACTCTCTTTTACAGGATCTCATTATATTAGTTAATTTATTTTTGTAAGTTTTATACTTCATTTCAGTTTCTATTGTTCTCTTTTTTTATGAATTCTCGATATAGGGTATTCTTTTTTTTGCTGGCATTTTGTAGTCCTTTTGTCATCCATGGTCTTCCTGCATAATTGTGTTTCCTATTGATTTCAATTACTGGGCATTTTTTATCAAGTAATGTGTTAAATGTTCTTAAAAATCCTTCGTAAGCTTTATTAACTTCTGTTTGTTCATATACAATATTCCAATCTTGCTTTAAAAGTTCATTTCTAAGACAATTTAAGGTCTTCTCTGTTCTTATTCTTTTGTAAATAATCTTATGTCCATCGTTGTTCACTTTATAATGGCATTTATAAGATGCAAAGACTGGTAAATGGTCACTTATATCATTGATTAACAGCCCACTTTTTATCTTTCCTTCTATTATATTTGTAAATATATTATCTAATAGAGTTGCACAATGAGATGTTATTCTGGTCGGTCTTGTTATCAGTGGAAATAAACCGATGCTGTACATGGAATCAATAAATTCTTCTGTACTCTTATTATGATTTGGATTCAATAAGTCAATATTAAAGTCCCCACAAATGAACATTCTTTTCTGATTTATATTTGTAAATAAGTCCTCCATATTATCCTTAAATATCTCAATCTTAGATCCTGGTGTTCTATATATACAACTGACAATTAGGTTTTTCCTTTTTTCTATACTTATTTCCACTGATAAACATTCCATCACTCCATCAATAACAGTCGTCATTCTTCCCATTCTTTTGTACTTTAGGTTTTTATCAATGTAAAGTGCCACCCCACCTCCTTTCTTGTTGATCCTGTCTACATGAAGGAATTCATATCCATTTATTTTAAAGTCTTCTTCTTTTCCAGGAGTTATCCAGGTCTCCGATATGGCTATCACATTGAATGGCTGTTCAAACTGTTATGTAGTCTTTGATGGATTGAAAGTTTGCATATAAGCTTCGACTATTAAAGTGAACCATTGTTATACCCTGTTCTACCTTGAATTCCTTTTTAAGTTGCTCATTTGTATAATAATTGCATTCATTTGTCTTATTGTTAAAGAAATTACAATCAGGATCTATGTTGCTGTCATACATCAATGTCTTATTTTCAATATCTATATGAGTTGTTAGTTGAAAATTGTCAGACATCTGCGTTGGTTGTGCACTTGGACGGTCCCATCATATTTAGCACTGCTTTGCATTTATCAGTTATATTTTTCTAGTTCCGTCATCTCTTTGATGACTAGAACCTTAGCCTGCTCTGGTGTTCCATTTAACTTAATGAATATTTTACAGTCTGACGTCCAAGTTGACTGTATTTTCTTCTGTTTTCTTAATATTCTTGCTTGTCTTGCAATGTCTGCATTTTTCTTGATTAGGTGTTCATTTAAATAAACATTTGTACCTTTTAGCTTTCTTCCTTGCTTGAGCAGTTCTTTTTTCTGTTTTCTATTAACAAAATGAATGATAATGGCAGAGCAGCTGCTTCCTCAGGTGGTCCCACCTGTTGACACACCAGCTCTGGTGTCCACTTCAGGTGTTCTCAGTGGGCGGGGCTTCAGTTGTTTATGTTTGTGTTTACCCTTTAAACTTTGTTTTCCCAGGTAACCACGGTGACCTCAGCCTCTTCGATCTGAGCATGTGTGCGGTGCAGGCGATCCAGCAGCAGATG
The DNA here is from genome assembly GCF_057381915.1 of Diplotaxodon limnothrissa. Lineage (NCBI taxonomy): Eukaryota > Metazoa > Chordata > Actinopteri > Cichliformes > Cichlidae > Diplotaxodon > Diplotaxodon limnothrissa. The sequence continues at coordinate 17,805,456 of NC_140598.1, read as the reverse complement.
TGTGTGGCCCACAGCTTACCTGTCAGCTACAGGTAACGCCCGCTGACATCATCGCTGTCGCAGGTCACGTGACCTGGCCTTACCGCTGTCCTCCCGTCTGTCCGCAGGCTGCTGTCCGTCTCCCAGCTCGTCTCCCAGCAGCACCTGGCCTGCGTCAGCAACCTGTCCTGGAGCACCAATCAGCAGAGAGCCTGGGCCAGGGAGGCGGAGCTCGCCGTGCCGGGTCAGAGGGCGCTGCCGAGGGTCAACCTGCTGCTGATTGGCTGTCTGAGAGAAGGCCCTGACGGAGAGTACAGGCTGACGGACGCCAGCGGCAGCGTCATGTGTGAGGTGAGTCAGAGGGGGAGGAGCCTAACCTTAACCCATGGTCCATCAGCTGGTTAGTTCTCAGGAACTTCTTCACAGCAGCGTCACTAAACCGGATCTGGTCAGAACTGATGGTAACGAGGTCACAACAAACTGCAGGTGTTCATGTGCAACGTGAATGAAATCGAATTCCTCTTTAATTCAGCTCATTCTCTGTGCAGGGACACAAGTGCTGATAGAGTCTGGTCATCACACGCTTCTCTGCTGATGTTTACATCAGCATGAAACAAGCAAACAAGCTCAACAGCTGACTTTCATTTCTGTAACTCAGAAACATCAGGACTTGTTAAATGTGAGCTGTGTTTATATGGATTCACTTAGCTGATCGATAAGTAAGGATGTAAAGACAGAGTCTGTCAGCAAGTGAGTAACTGTGCTGGCACAGACGTGATGACAGCAGAGCTTTATAAAGATGTGGAGCCTCCTCCTCACATAAAGTATACAGATAGCATCACCTGCAGTAACCTGACAGATTACAGTCAGACAGCTGCAGCAGGCTCAGTGTGGTCCTAGCACCACCGCACGGATTAATGACTCACAGTACTTGAAATGTGCAATTCCCTTGTGTTCTTATTGCTATTTATTCTATTCTTCCCTTTTCTATACTCTGTATTTGTATATGTGTATATTTCTGCTCACCTTCTGTAACTTCTGTCGGTGCTGGGCTGTTGGAAACCGAATTTCCTGGAGGAACGCAGCCGAGGGATCAATAAAGTTTCATCTAATCAGATCAGATTAGATTAGATTAGATTAGATCAGATCTAATCCAATCTAATCTGATCTAATCTAATTTAATTTGATCTAATCTGATCTAATGTAATCTAATCTAATGTAATCTAATCTGATCTGATCTAATCTAATTTAATTTGATCTAATCTAATCTAATCTGATCTACTGCAGCTATTAAACAAACGGCATCACTGCAGATCAGAGCTGATGAAGCTGTCATCATCAGTACAGGCTTCCAGCATCCACCCAGGACACACTCCGCCACTCTCTCACCCGCGTCTCTCTCTCTCCCTCATCCAGTGCCTGTCTCTCTCGCCCCTGTGGCTCGATCGTCCCGTTTTCCTCCCTCACTGGAACTACATCCCCCACAATGCATCGGGCCAGGAAGAGGCCGCAGGCTTCTTGGAGCTGATTGGCTCCCCTGTCCTGTTGTGTCCTGGTGCTGAGCAAGGATTGGCTGCTGCTCCTGGAAGGGTGGAGCTAAGCGGAGCGGTGGGAGTCGGAGAGGCCGGCAGGCTGCTGAGGCACAGGTGGGTCACATGACCTCTGAACTGCAGCGGAGTTTCTGAGCAGTGTGTGTGACAGATGTGTGTGTGTGTGCTCCAGGGTCAAAGGTCAGCGGCTGAGCGTGTTCGGAGAGGTGGGCTCAGTCTGCCCTCTGCTGGCCGTGGCAGGAACGACCTTCTTTTGCTTCACGCTGACGGATGAGTCGCGCTCGCTGCCCGTGCTCGTACAGGTACCAGCTCTCTGAGGATGATGATGGTGAGGAGGGACGATGAAGCTCAGTGTGTGTGTGTGTGTGCAGGACAGCAGCCGGCTCAGCTGGATCCAGCGTGTGTGTGTCGGGCAGAGCGTGTGTGTGACAGCTCTACGTGTGTGTGCGCTACGAGGCTGGAGAGGAAACAACATCCTGTGTGTGACGAAGCGCTCCGAGCTGCACGCCGACTACACGCACACACAGGAACACACACAGGAACACACACACTCTGAGTCCCTGCTGTCACAGCCTGCTGAGGACGACTGTGAGGAGGCGGAGCATGAGGAGGTGGAGCTGGACCAATCAGCTGTGAGGATAAAGCAATCCAAAGTCATCAGCTACCAGGTGAGAGTGCTGTGAGCTCTGATTGGCTACCACAGATTTGTACCTGTGTGCTGATTACTAAGCCTCCTCTGCTGTGATAGGGCACGGTGACTGAGGTTGTGAGTGAGGGGGCGGGGCTCTACGTGCTGGATGGGAAGGTGGGTCTGTGCGTGGCCTATCAGCCGGCGGCGAAGAGGAAGCTGAGGGCGGGAGACAGAGTGGAGGTGAGTCACATGACGTGACATCATCATGCCCGTTTGTGTTCGTGGCAGCCACGACTAATAAAGTTTGATGGTTCCTCCTCCTGCAGTTGCATCACGCCCACTTCCTGTACCGGCCCTGCCCGGACTTCCCTCCCAGCATGCTTTGCACCTGCCTGCGCTCCAGCCTGAGGGTGACGGCCTTCAGCAGGGCGGGAGGCTCGCCACCCGACAACCGCTGCCCGGGAGATGGGGCGTTACCACGGTTACTGCTGCAGAGAAACACAGATGTGTCCGATTACCTGTGGACCTGTCACCTAAGCTCGCAGCTGGCACACAGGTGAGGCTCCACCCACCACCACCTGTCCACAGTCAGAGACAGCAGAGCCTAACCTTTGTCCTCCTGTCCTCCGCTGGCTCTGGCTTGTTTCCTGGTCCTGGTTCTGGTCTTGGTCCTCAGTCTGGTCCAAGGTGTGTGGAGGCAGCAGTGTGTGTGCTTGCTGTCCTGGAGGCTGATGGAGACTCTGAGCAGAGCTGGAGGACGAGGACGCAGAGACATCTACGCTGAGATGCTGGACGAGCCTCACACCTGTCCTGTGACGCAGGTAGGTCCCACTCTCACCTGTCTTCCTTACAGGTGAGTGTGGAGCATGCTCAGTGTGCTCTGTGTCCCTGCAGTACAGCGTGTCCTCGGCGGTCCGGCAGTACCTCGGTGTGTCGGAGCTCCTGGAGTCCCTGCAGACTGGCTGCTGGTCTTCGGCCCCTCTGAGCTCTCTGCTGCCCCCTGATGGCTCCAACCTGACCTCCGCCCAGATCAACGGGTTCCTGTCCTGGTCTTGCAGGACTCTGTCCTCCGAGCCTCGGGGTGGAGACGCTGTCAGGTAAGGTGACAGCAGCTCCCACATGAAGTCGTGTGATTACGTACCAATGGTTTTTGCCGGTTTGTGTGTCAGGCAGCGCCCCCTGCTGCTGGTCGGCCTGCTGGAGCTGCCGTCACAGACGTCTGAGTTCAAACACTCGATGCAGCTCAGAGACGCCGCGGGAGCTGCAGCCTGCGTGCTGACGGAGAGCAGCGAGGAGGAGGAGGGAGCGCAGAGGGCGGTCTTTAACAGCGCCTGGATCGGTACAATGCACGCACACAGACACACACACAGGGACACACAGCTTTATTCTTTAATGTGTGTGTGTGTGTGTGCTGCAGGTTGTCTGGTGGGTGTGGTGCAGTTCACCATGGTGACAGAGAGATTCCTCCAATCAGATTTCCCCTCCTACCAACACCTGGACCAGGACAGGTTCATCACACACAAACACTGCAGGTACACACACGCACAACCTGCAGCATGCTGACTGCTCATTGGTCCACTCTCTGTGATGTAAGAGGGCGTCTGATTGGTTCAGGGTGTGAGCTTCCTTCCTGGTTGTAAACATTATGAGTTAAATAAAGCTGGGTTCAATTCACAGGGTTTACCTGCAGTTCTCTCTGGACCACCTGCACATCCTGAGTCCATCTGTTGCCATGGAGACACACCTGAGACACAAGGGGAAGGAGCCAGGAGGGGATGTCACTGCCAGGAAGCAGACAGTAGAAGAAGAAGAAGAGACTGCTGAGAGTAAGAGGAGGAGAGGAGAAGAAGAAGAAGCCAACTCCGGCAACCCCTGGCCCTGTGTCTCCATGGTGATCAGGGTGGAGCAGAAGGAGGGTGTGTCCTGGAGGAATACAGGGGCGGAGGCAGAGGATCAGGAGGCAGGGCTGAGACTGTGCTTCTCAGTGAAAGCTGCTGTGATTGGTCCAGTGGTCAGCTGGAGGCGGGACCCGAAGAATGAGCCAATGACAGAGAAAGAAAGTGAACAAAAGCAGGAGAGAAAGGTGAGAGACGCACCTGTGTGTGTTTACCTGAGCTCACCTGGATACACAGTTACGTGTGTGTGTGTGTGTGTGTGTGTGCAGGTGGTGCTGGTGTTCTCAGGTGTGTGTACGCGGTGGTTTCCTGTCCTCCAGCCTGGATGTTTCTACAGACTCATCGCCGCTAACACTCAGGTATCAACCCAGCTTTGATGATGTCACTAAGGGGCGTGGTCAGAGGTTGGCCTCATCGGTCTCTGCTCTCTGATATTAGTACACATGAACACGTTTTTCAGCTTTAACTGTAGTTGTTCACACACTGAGGTTAATTATGGAGTTCCACAGGGTTCAGTGCTTGGACCAGTTCTGTTTACATTATACATGCTTCCCTTAGGCAGCATCATCAAAACACAGCTTACATTTTTACTGCTATGCAGATGACTCCCACCATTCCTGTTTGTGGGGAGTTGATCTGACCTGAATCCTTGCAGCTGATTGGCCCATGTGTCTGTCAATCAGGATCCCAGTGTTCTGATTGGCTGTGGAGTTTCTGAGCGCAGTGGGGTGGATCTCCACGCTGAGTCGACCCTACAAGTCAGACGTGGTTGGAGATTCCACACTCTGACACGCCCACTGCTGCTGCCCACCTGCAGACAGGTAACACTCGGTTTGCTCCCCGTCTTCCTCCAGGACCCTTAAACTTTTTTTTTAGAGATTGACAGACCATGTGACTTTCACGCATTGCATTGTGGGTACAAGTGGCAACAAATCAAAACACTGCATTAAGCGCTAGCATTTCCAGCACTTTGGGGTCCTTCGGGACTAAGTAAAGAATACAAATACAGGCCATTTACCGTTTATTTAGCTGTTGTTAAATATTTTATCTCCTGTACAGGCCAACACAATCTGTTTGTTGTTTCAGGTTGTAGTGTTACACAACATTTTCAGATCTAATAGAAATAAAATGAGTGTTTCGTAATTCATTCAATTTATTGTCTTTATTTATAACTGGCATCATTGTTTCATTCTATTATAGAATCTTACAAGAAAGAGGCAACATTGTAAAAATCCATCATTATTAGCTGCTTCCTGAAAAACAAATCAACAATGCAAAGAAAAAAAACTTTGCTAACAACAAACTGGAAAACAGTTATTCATCACTTGCTTGCTTCAGTACAACCCTTGGACACATATATGCGGACGTTTCGTGGCTGTTTTCATCTCGCTCTCTCTCTTAACCAATCAGATCTGGCTGTGGTAGCAGCTTTAAACTCGGTATGACCCAGGCTGATAGAGGGGCCAGTCTGGATCACATTCCTGCATTTTGTTTCTGGTTTTCCTACAAAACACAACAAACATTAGCCCGCAAAGCCACAGTGAACAAAGCAGCATAGCAACGAATTCAATTCAAATCAATATAAGACTTATTTGTAACCTACATCAACAATCATGTTGTGATAAATTACGTAATAACTCCAACAGAAGACTTAATAATACAACACAGTTAATAATACAGCAGCTTCTTGCCATTTTTGTGTTTCTTTTTATTACTGTGTGACTGTTTACGTGTGAAAGCCTGCGTGCGCTAGTACCGCTTGCCACTCGTTCCCACAATCCTTTGCGGTTTTACCCCTGAATGACGTCACATTTTCCATCTCTATTCTCTGTGTTTTCAGGCCGTCCCACCCACAGTCTTGTCCGTCTCAGAGGTCTTAGACTGCAGGTAAACTGCTCGTCCCTCACTGAGTCGCCCCCTGTGGCCATCCGAGGAACTGCAGCTGCAGCCTGCTTTAAACTCTTACTGGTGTGTGTGTGTGTGTGTGTGTGTGTGTGTGTGTGTGTGTTTCAGCTCAGAGCTGGTGTGTTTTCAGGGTGTGGTGTCTGAAAGGATCAGTGTGAACAACAGGACCGCCCACTCTGGACACACACACTCAGGTACAAACACACAGGTGGTTTGTGTATCAGGCTTTTCTGCTGTGAAGTTGTAACATGGGGGTCTATGGAGGCGACTCACTGCTGCCTCTGCTGTTGTCTGGTTTCCAGAGGAGGCTGTCCAGGTGAGACACACATAGACAGGCTTATAAAAGTTTGGACTCTTTATTTGGACTCATTTCCAACAATGTCAGCCCCAATAAAGTTCTGGATCATCTTGCATCAATAGGCTGCTGGTTTTCTTTACTGGTTTCAGGTGTTACCAGCAAAATAGTTGTTTAATCATCTGGAAATGTACCCAGATTTATTTATTTAGACAGAGATCTTGACCCCCCAATGTTCAATACAAAGTCACGCCCATGGTTACGTACCTGTGCGGTTTACCTGTGTGTGTGTTTCAGGACAGGAAGTGTGTACTGCACGTACTTACCTGTCAGCTCCATAACTGTGGTCTCCCTGGGAGACACCAGGTAAGTTTACAGGTAAAGTCTGGTTCACGTGTTTGTCGTGCTGTTGTTTATTTGTTTGTTTGGTTTCTATCAGCTCGGCCCAGCCTCCTCCTCCTGCTCCCATCATGCACCTGGGTGAGTGGGCTCTGAGCAGCAAGCAGAGGTGCGCTGTGGGACAGGTCAAAGGTCACGTGGTGTGTTTCCTGTTCCTGCAACTGCAGTGGAGCTGCTCGCTGTGTGGCAGCGTGTACACACAGTGTACACACTCAGAGTCTTCCCTCGTGGGCAGAGCCAGGTCAGTAGCACCTGTCAGGTGTATATGTTTACCTGTCACAGGTGAGTCACGTGCTCATCGTCGTCTTTAAACTTTATTTTATCTTTAAAATTTAAGATGAGGCTTTAACTGTGAAAGGACACATCCTGTTTGCATCCTGGTAACAGCTCCGTCTGCTCACACCTTACTGCTGAACTGGTTTGGGGGCGTGGCCACTTCCACCTTTAAAAGTCTGTAGGTGTGACGGACCCACGCTGGGCTCACGTGAACAGGAGGGAGGGGCCTTACAGCCGTGTGTTTCAGCGAGACTCAGGTCGTGCCCCTGACTCCACCCACTCGACCTGATGACGCAGCAGGTGGTGTAGTTCTGAGGGTAATCAGGGCTGACTGTGAATGCCACACCTCCCACATGGAGGGTGGAGACCACAGGGGAGGGGCAGGACAGCGAGAGGCATTTAGGACTCGGGTCACACCAGGAGAACCCACAGGGCCCCTCCACCCACAGGTGGAGCTGTGTTAAAAGACTGAAACGTCCTGTGGTCAGAGGAGGTGAAACGAGAAGAAGATGCAGCTACAACCCAAAGAACAGCGTCCACACAGTGAAGCACGGTGGGGACGCTGTGGGGGGGCCACCACAGAGAGAAACAGGCGTCCTGCAGGACGTTTCCACAGGGCCGAGCCGTGAGTCTGCAGAGACATAACCTCTGTGTCTGTCTCAGGTGTGTGACGGGGACGCTGACGACTTCCTCCTCCACTTCCTGTTGTGTCTGTGCAGCAGCGATGTCATGATTCGGCCGCTCAGCCTCACCTGCAGGAAACACACCAACCAGAGACCAGAAGGTAACCCCACCCTCACACACCACCCTCACCACCCTGACTGCAACCAAGTCGTGTGTGTGTGTGTGTGTGTGTGTGTGTGTGTGTGTGTGTGTGTGTGTGTGTGTGTGTGTGTGTGTGTTTCAGAGGTGAGGAGGTTCACTCGAGGAGACAGAGAGTTCCTGACCAGACTGGCTCCTCCCCTTCAGCTCACCTGTCTGCACCTCCACCCTGACTGAGCTCCACCTGCTTCGTTCTGACTTCATCTGTTCTACGTGTTCGTACAAATAAAACTTTATAGTTCCTCCTCCTGTCACACGGTATCTCACCTTCACTGACCCTGACGCTGGTGATCAGGGTCAGAGGTCACACGAAGCTCTCTGGGTTTAACAGGTCATGTGACCCTTCTACAGGAAGTGATCCCTGTGAGTGGCGCCCACATCGGAGACGTTCTCAGATGGTGATTCATGAAACCTAATTGGTAAAACTAAACACTGAACGTGTTTCGGTTTGTTTACAGAGGTCAGACGGTGAAAGCTTCAGCCTGACCAGGAAAGAATCAGTCCTCTTTAAATCACACTTACTTTAAATGAATTCCTCCTCACCTTCATGTGTTTTGTATTATTGCATCTTATACTGAAAGAGTTCATCCATCGACACATTTGAATCCTGCAACATTTCACCGTGTCAGTTTGTCATGAATTGGACTATTTTAGGATTTCAGTTCATCTTTCCAATAAAGCTGGCAGCTCTGAAACAGCTGTTCTCTCTGAGGCTGTTTTGCATGTAAATAAAAGTGAAATAATTAAATGTTCTGTGAACAGACCGTCCAGTGGAGCTCCTCAGGGCTCTGTGCTTTCACCACTTTGTTTTCTATGCTAATGAGTGTCAGAGCACGTCAGCATCAGTCCTTCAACATGGTCACAGCCTCTGATGAAGGTGTTCAAATGTGGCTTTTAATCCAGGTTTACACTTAAACAGTCTCCATGAAACGGGCCTCTGCCCTCATTCATCCTGGAGATCACTCGTCTAAACCAACCAACATAAAGAACGTGATGTTTTCAAAGCGAACACGTACACACAGTTGTTATGGAGACGATTAAATGTAGGAGCGATGATTTGTGAAATCCTACATGTGTGTTCTAACATGCTTTAATGATGGCACGAGCTGACAATGAATAACATAAAGTTAATAGTTAATCTGCAACAAAACTTTTTCACCGCTTCAGTTTTTGGTCTTTTCCACATACGGTTGTTGTTGTCATGGAAACAGAAACCAATCGGGCCTTGGATGGACGTCGGAGTTCTTAACAGCAGCTCGTTGTTCATTCTGATGTTGTTTTTTAATTATATTTTATATTTAATATCATATATTGGCCGTTTTCAGCTTTATCTGAAGGGCCACAGGTCAGACTCCAGCTGGGCCTGCCGCTCTCAGCCTCACTCTGAGGAAGCCCACAGTCTCTCACAGTGGAAACTACACCGGGGGACCCCATCCTTGGGGTGGACCCATTTTTGTTGTAGCGTGTTTTGGGGTTTAAAAGCCACAGAGACGCGGTGCTTAGAAAAAATGCATTTCAGCTGTGCTGATGCTCCTGACACGTTGGAACGTTGGGTTGTGTTGCGTGGTTGAGAGGAGGCGGCAAAACACCTAGCAGGCTAGTCGGAAGAACACACACCCACGCTGGTATCGGTAATCCACGGTGGTTCTTTAATACGCCTTCTTCAACAACCATATAAAAGCCCGGCTGAACGGCTGCGGCTCAACAACATAACGCCCAGCGTTCATACAACCCAAGCGTTGCAAACAAAACAAGAAGAAAACGTAAATCCGTCCCTCGTTAAGCAGAAGCGTGCAGGCACGTGTCCTCATAATCCCAGAGAGAGAGAGCAGCGGCACAAACTGATGACACCATCAACCCTCGACTTGGGTGTCTTAAAGGGACACCACACCATAGTGGCTGTTACAACGTATAAGACTGGGGAAACCTGCATTCAGCTGGACCTGAAAAACACTATGTCCAGATAAACACAATCAACTTTTGGAGAAAAATAAAAGATTCTTCATCAGACTAACAACTAAAAACATGACACTTACCTTAACAGTATGGGCTACATCAAATATATTCAAGACCGACAGTAACACTTCTCACTGCTGCTAATTTTAACAAAACTAAACAAAAAGTAGAAAAAGGCAATTCACCAAGTCTTGAAAAGTAAAACTGAAAAATAGAAACACAGAATAAAACATCCATCCAGATCTTTACCACCAACAACATAAAATCTATCTTGATTAATTGGCCAAATTCTCCAATAAATGAGCAATAATAAAGTAAGAAAAAATAAGACATTCAATTTATGGACGCTCAAATTAACAGAGCGACATTAAACGCACCTCATTGCCTGCCGTAGCGTTCTTCGCAGCTGCACTTCACCTCAAAGGTCGGTTAATACATCGGATTGAACTTAACCAAAGTCCAATTAAAGGAAAATAAATGTTTCTAACAAATACAATGAAGAAGATTAAAATAATTCACTGTCAGTTACTGTCGCTGTGAGTTTGACGAGGTCAGCTGCTTCATTTGGTTCTGCCTAAAGTTCTCTCAGTGATCCAGTGTTTATATGATAAGATACGTGTTTAATGCAGAGAGTTGGAATTACAAGTTGGTAAGAAGCTTTTTAACAAAGGTTTGATTTAAGCTTTAAGTTCAAAGGTGAAAGAAATTTCACGTTTGATGAAGGAAGATCAAGGCTAACAAGGACATAGGTCAAAGGTCAAAATAAGGTGAGAAAATATAATAGATATATATAATCAATCAATAAGGTGAAAATATCAGATAAAAGGGTTTTTTTGGTTATAAGGAATAAAGAGGTCAAAGGTCAAAACAAGAGACACTGGTAGAGACCTCAAATCATTGTTACTGAAGAAGGAGGAGTTCTTTAACAGTACGACATTGATAGAGTTTGTTTGTGTGTTTGAGAGTTCAGACTGAAAGGGAGCGCACAATCGTGTGTGTGTCTGCAGCTGTTGTGTTGTTGCTGCATCGTTGCCTCAGGGGGAAAGTTGTGTGTGTGTTATGCAGACTAGCAGAGACTGCAGCTGTCAGCAGCCACACACACTTTCTATTCTTCAAATCAAATCACAGTGAAACATGTTCACTGACAGCTCAGCTTCAGCATCGTCTTCATGCTGTGACTGCAGCCGTTCAACTCTGTTTGTCTTTAACCCAAATCATCACAACATGCAAATATAATCATCAAAATGATGTGACTGGAAGGATGCAGCAGTCTGTGCTCCACCTTTCTCCTCCACACCTGCAGGTGGAGAACATGGATGCATGAATCTCTACAGAGTTCTTTGAATATTATCCGTCTCATCAGTTTTCAGTGAACAAAACTCCTCACAGAGCCAAAATAAGCAGTTTGTATCCAACATAACTCAGCTGGACTCTGATGCTCCGTATAACAGCCACACATGAGTCTGGATTCACTCAAAGCATTGAACAAACTTTATTGGAAATGAAGCTTTTGGACATTTGTTCTCTGATATTTGCTCTTCAGCTCGAGTCTCCATCAGTGGGAACATTTCCTGATTCAACTTTTCTTCTGTTCAAATCAAACTCCATGAGAATCAAAGTGTGAATCAGAGTCCTGATGATCAGATTCTATAGAAACATGGAGACTGTAGAGGATTTACACTCAATATGTTCATTTGTTCCCTTCAAGAAAAATCAATCATTCATCCAATAAAATCAGTCATTGATCAGTTTGATTGACAGGACAGATGATCAGAGGTGCAGAGTTTTTACCTCCATAATTAGGACTGGGACCGAAGTATGGGTGGAGTCTGTGAGTGAAGGAGCAGCCAGTAAAGGAGTAGATCAGAGCTGCAGCACCTACATCATAAAAGGAGACCAGACCCTCCTCATAATCCACAAACACCCCCACCTTCTCAGGACCAGGATGGAGACAGAGGGGGACTGAAGGGGAAGCACATGCTATGTACTTATTTCCATTTCTCAGCACTACAGTCCAGAAACCATCCTGAGGTCTCCGTCTGATTATTCCCTTCCTGTTGATCGACTCTGTGGCCACTCCTAAATCCCACTCAGTCTTTCCTTTAACCTGAACCTCAAAGTAAAATCTGCCTGAAGAGAAACTCTGCTCTCCTAAAACACAAACACACACAGAAAATCTCTCTGGGTTGTCTGGAAGTTTCTTCTTCACATCACTATGATAAACTTGTTTTCCATCATCAGACAGGATGAGATTAGGATGAGCTGTATCAGGATCCAGAGTCACATCCACCTCATGCTGCTGCACCCTCTGCAGCTCAGCCTCTAACAGCTTCTTCTTCATGGGTTTCCAGACTGTCTCCTCCAGCTGAGCCACAGCTCTCCCCACAGTCCCCTCATATGATGGTGGATGAACTCTGACCTCTGTCCAGTCCTTGCTGGGTGGAGCAGCTTTCAGGGAGGAGAAGCTTTGGAGGAGGTGGAGGTGGTCTTCAGAGCGTGAGAGCTGCTCCACCTCAGAGCTTCTCTCCATCAGCTCAGAGATTTCCTGTTCCAGATCTTTGATGAGACCTTCAGCCTGTTTCTCTGTAGCTTCCTGTTTGTCTTCGATCTCCTTCATGAGCTCCTTCAGGTGTCTCTCAACAGACTCCATCAGAGCCGTGAGGACCTGAACACCTTCTGCTTTCTGTCTGTCTGCAGCATCTTTACTCATCTTCACCGACTCTGTGATCTCCTGAATCTTCAGTCGTCTCTTCTGGATCATCTGCTGAATCTCAGCCTCTGTCTTCTCCAGCTCTGCCTTCTTTCCTTCATATTCTTCTCTCAGAGGAACAAACTCGTGGTTCTTGTGGTCTAAAACAGAGCAGAGCATGCAGACACATGTCTGGTCGGTCTTACAGAACAGCTCCAGGAGTTTATCGTGCTTCGTGCACATCCTGCCTTCCAGGTTCTCCACAGCATCAACCAGCTGATGTCTTTTCAGACGTTTCACTGTCAGATGAGGCTCCAGGTGAGTCTGACAGTAGGAGGTCTGACACACCAGGCAGGACTTCAGGGCCTTCAGTCTGGTTCCAGTGCAGACGTCACAGGGAACTTCTCCTGGTTTGGCAGCTTGTTGCTCTGAGCTGCTGCTGCTGGCTTTCTGCTGAGCTTCACGTCTGAACTGAGCAACCATCTCAGAGATGAAGGTGTTGACCCTCAGCTGAGGTCGAGTGTAGAACGTCTCTTTACACATGGGACACTGACAGCTCTGATTCATGTCCCAGTGCTGACTGATGCAGGTTTTGCAGAAGTTGTGTCCACATGGTGTAGTGACTGGATCAGTGAACACATCCAGACAGATGGAGCACAGAAACTGATCTTCAGATCGCAGATTGCTGGCAGCAGACATGTCTGCACTCTGAGGGAGAAAGAAGAGAAACATTTGATTCAAAATTCACTTTAAATTTCATTTTACAAAGAGAGAAACAAGCGTCAGTAGTCTGAGGAGCTTGGAGAGAAAAGCGTCTGGACTTCTTTGAGTTTCTTGAAGACGTTTCATCAGAGAAGCTTCTTCAGTTCTCAGAGTAACTGGTGGAGACCCAGCAACACACTCAGACACAAACTGGTTCATCCAAACACAAACCTAACATCGTAGTGTCTGCTGTACAGTGCAGCGTCCAGATGGACAGGATCAACGTTTGGGGATGAAGATAAATACAGTCGTTACAAAGATGTGAAATTGTTTCTCTGTTTTACAGAAGGTCCAAGATTCATCCAGATCATTTGTATACTTGAATAAATCAGTTTGTTGGATATTTTCCATCAATCACTGTGAAGTAAACTTCGACCTTGTTGGTGACTGAATACTTCTTATTGTACGTCCAGATCAACGAGCCATTAATATTAAACAGTGACTGTTCCAGTAGAGCTGACAGTGAGGAGGACGATGAATCACAAACCTCAGAAATGTGTTATTAACTGTTGATCCAGTATTTTAATGGCATTGATGAGAACATGTTTATTCAGAGGTGTCTGTATATTTGGTCCATTTGTGCGTCAGTAAAAACTGTCCTGTTTTCTCTCACAGATACTGGAACATCCTCACAAACTCAGGATGTGGAAGAAGATGAACTTTTCCAGTCACTCGCTGGGATACATCATTCATGTTATTCTGGATCCTCAGAAAACATTGATTTATTTTTGTGTTTCACATATTTGTTTGTCCAAATCAAAGATTGATGTTAGTAGAGAAGAAGCCACCATGATAAAGCCTGTGTGTGAAAACGAGATCAGTGGATTTGATCAAAATCCCATTTAAGGAGGAATTCTGTCCTCCAGTTTGTTTAAATAAGCTTTGGGATTAAACAGCATCATCTATGTTTGTGTCTGATGACATGTTTGATCCAGGTCAGCTTGAATATCACAGCTGATGTGTGGAACTCTGACATGTTTAAAGCCTGATTATCAGGATGATTCAAACACATCTGTCTAAATAATGAGATTCATGTTTCCACACAAAGTTATAAAGTGCAGCATCGACTGTTTTCTGAATGATTGAGGATCATCTGTGACTCTTACAGGATACACTAAGTCAGATAATCTTTGTAAAATGTGTGAATGACTTTTTGAAGTACTGACCAAAATCTGCTGGTTTACAGTATCAAAGGCTTTATATCAATAAAGAATAAATAGGTGTTTTCACGTCTGTAATCCTTATGATCAATCAGATCCAGAATCAATCTAAGAGGAACAGGAAGTGATGAATAACCAGGAAGTGTGGAGTCAGTCTGAAGTCCAGAGCACAGCCTGAGTCCACAGTCCTGAGCAGAGCCACAGTGAGACTGAAGCAGCAGCTCGATGCTCCTACAGTGGATCTGTGGTTACATGAGCAGATTTCTATGGATCCAGTGTGACTGTGATGAGTCCTGATGAAGTGAACAGAGTGAAGATTTGTGTAGAAGCAGGAAGTGTGATCAGCTGCACTCACCACTGTTGCTGAGAGGAACCTGATGGACTCCAGTGAATCTTCTTTTAGAGACAAACAGGACTCGACTGCAGCTCTGCTGCTGCTCTCTCACACTTTCACTTCTGCAAAATGACGTTGAGCTTCTTGTTTTTCAGGTGTTGCTCCGCCTCTTCCTGCCTCTCCCTTTACAGGAATCAGCCGGTCTGTACTCAGTGACTGTGTGCAGCGGGTGGGAGGAGTGAGGAGTGGTGTGTGGGTTCACACAGTAATGACGGCCTCAGGTGATCAGGAGAAACTCACCTGGATTTCCTTTTTCCACAGCAGACTGAGAGCTTCAGGTGGACCCTGAAGGAGGTCTCAGACACAGGTGGTAAAAGTACACACAGTGTGTACTGAAGTAGAAGTACTACTGTTAAAAATACTCCGTTTCAACTTCTTTACTCAAGTAAAAGTAAAAAGTAGTGGCTGTGAAATGAGAGTAAAAAGAGCTGATTGAAGAACATTTCTAACACGTGTTTATACAAAGCTAACTGAACCATGTGCTGCATCAACGTGATAATAAAATAATATTATTCACTTTGTTTCTAATAAATATTCCCAGCTTGAATCAGACAAGTTGAACATGAGCAGAGAAAAAGAAGCAAATCCAAATATTCCTGTGTTCAGTTTTCTCCATTTACAGGCCGACTGTGCCTCTAAACAGGAACATGAGCAGGAAGAGGCTGAAGTGGATTCAGCAGGTGGAGGATGCCTAACATCAGCTGGAAAGATTTACTGTGACGTTTGTTTGCTGTTTTCGCCTCGTGCACGAGAACATCACCAAATAAACTCCAGACAGTTTTTAATATTTCACTGTTCAAGAGCAAAAAGACTGACGGACTGTGTTTAAGGCCACCTCACAAATGTCACACATGAAATATTCAGTGTTTATTTGCTGGTTTGTTGGCAGCAGCTCCTTAAAGTCTGTCACACATCTGTTTGACCGTCTCCAGTTAATCTGAGACACCAGTTAATCTGCAACAGCAGCATCAGGCGGCTCAGCTGATCTCTGGTGTGTAGCTGCTGTGCTGCGCTCCCATTCCTCAGTGAAAGCAACAGCAGAACAAAAACTCTCTCCATCCACATGTTTGAAAAGAAAGCTTTTAAACAGATGAACACACTCAGTAAAGGACAAAGAAAGAAGTAAGAAAAAATTAGAGCAAAGAGTAAAAGCAGGAGCAACTGAAACAGGCTGCATGCTAGCTGCTGCATGCTAGCTGACGCATGCTAGCTGCTGCATGCTAGCTGACGCATGCTAGCTAACACATGAGCACTAGAACTGTTCAACTTCATTGTTATGATTTTAGCACCGAGTTACATGAAATCCTGCATCAAAAAGAACAACACAGCGATCACAGACATGTTTCTGCCAACAAACCAACATTAACCCAGAAAAGCCTCTAAAACAACCTGCTGTGGTTTGGAGTAGAGATTCCTGAATTTACCAGGTGCACCTGAAGGCAGCACAATTTAAACCGTAAATAATGATGTAGGTGCGCAAATCCTTTTCAAGCATCACACCATCAAATGAGCCGGCTTATGTTTGTTGCACTTCTACACCAAGTTTTACGCTCACGTTTCTTCGTTGCTGATTTTTGTTCCACAAACCAAAAGAAAAAAGAATCAACCTTTAATATATTTTCATGTGTGTTTCAAGCACTGTGACATATCACACACACACATGCTGAGTGTGTCACTGATAAAGCTGTGACACAGCAGCTCACTCAGTCCAGTCCAGGTAACAGACTCACCTGTTAGCAGCAGCTCTGCCCTCACAGAGCTCAGCTGCTTATTTCAGTCAGCAGGAAACATTAATATTATGGACTACAGCCGTCTGTCAGGGCCGTTCAAGGACACAACGTCACACACAGGTTTAAACTGTTAGACTCATGAATACCCACAACGTTCGATGCACATTTCTCTTTAACAGGAGCAAACGGCCTGATCAGATAATATAAGAACTCATAAAAGAAGATCTAGTTCCTGCATTTATTACTTCCAGGCTGGACGACCATAATTCATTATTATCAGGACGTCCTAAAAACTCGCTGAAAAGCCTTCAGCTGATCCAGAGAGAGTTTGTTTCACACTGGTTCCTGTTCTACCCGCTCTACTGTGGCGTCAGCTCCCAGTCTGCAGTCAGGAGACCTTCTAGCTTTGACATCATGCTTTAAACTCTGAAAGATTTCATTCTGTTTCCTCCAGAGAACTCCCCAAACCAGCAGAACAAGAAGAACCACCGAAACCAGACCTGCTACAACCAGCACGAGGGTGGAGGAGGAGGGAGGAGCGGAGGAGTCTGTTACAGGCCAAACAAGAGCAGGAGAGTTCACAGGATTAGAGGAGGTGCAGGTGTGGAGATGAGGAGGAGGATCTGCAGGAGACATGGTGAAGATGGTTCAGTCAGCTTATTTTTACTTCAGGTGAGTTCAGGTCTTTATACAGGATGTGATGTCATTGTCTGACCTCTGACCCTCAGAAAGCCCTGAGGAGATTCTCCAAACACATCAGTAGCACAGGAGTAGAGACCTTCATCAGACTGCTGGACGTTTGTGATGATGAACTCTGATTTATTTCCAACATGACTTCCATTAAAGAAGAAATGAGCTGTGATGATGTCACCATTGCTCTGTCTGCAGCGCAGTGACATCACTTCCTGCTGGCACAGGATCTGGAGGGATCTCCAGGATCAGAGCTTTATTGGATCAGCAGACACAAACAGAGTGATGCATAAATCTGTGACTGGCATCAAATGTGTTTGTGTTCTTGTTGGAGCCTCACTGATGGTTTGACTTCATCAACTCACCTGCAGACAGCAGCAGCACACACACCTGCAACAGGAGGTCAGAGGTCAGTGAGAGTCAGAGGATACTGAGGGTCAGAGGTCAGTGAGAGTCAGAGGACACTGATGGTCAGAGGACACTGAGGGTCAGAGGACACTGAGGGTCAGAGGACACTGAGGGTCAGAGGTCAGTGAAGGTCAGAGGCCACTGAGGGTCAGAGGACACTGAGGGTCAGAGGTCACAGAGTGACACAGCCTGAGTGTATCATCACCATCATAGTTTATTTATATAGCACTTTAAAAACACACAAGGCTGACCAAAGTGCTGAACAATAGAAACATAATAGATACAATAAGAATAATAAATAGGATAAAATTACAAACATAGCAAAAACAATAAAATGTAAGTAAATACAAGTCAGTTAACCACTGAGTCAAAAACAAGCAAATAAAAATGTGTTTCTCTGGATTTAAAAGCAGCACTGATGTCGACTGCCTCGTGTGAAGAGGAAGATTATTCCAGAGGAGCCACGATGGAGAACGCTCCGTCTCCTCAGTTTCAGCCCTGATTTGGGGACTGAGAGCAACGGCCGCTCAGCTGACCGGAGCGAACGAAGAACACGGTGAAGAACAGTTCCTGTTCTGTCAGTGACATACAGGAAAGACAGACGATGTCAGAGGAAACATGGACTGGTTTAGGAGGAAGTAGCACCAGTTTAGTGTGATGGTTTAGTCAGAGTGGGAGCTAAAAGTGAACCTATAGACAGAGCTCAGAGGAGTGTGATGGTCCCCAGTTCCAGAAACGGTGGCAGAGCCGAGATTAATAACAACTAAGAGGATATTTGCACAAATGGAAGAAAGCAGTCTTACATATTTGTTTAATATGAGCGTTGAAGGACATGTCCTGGTCAAAAATGACTCCAAGGTTCCTCACAGTGTTACTGGAGGCCAAGGTAATGCCATCCAGGGTAAGAATCTGCTTAGATACCATATTTCTAAGCTTTTCAGGGCCGAGTACAATAACCTCAGTTTGATCTGAATTAAGAAGCAGAAAGTTAGCGGCCATCCAGGTCTTTATGTCTTTAAGACATTCCTGCAGTTTAACTCATTGATTGTATGAAATCTCCCAGAATAGATGGTTGGAGTGTTTTCTAATCATATTGTGTTGGGGAAACATGAACATGTAAAAAGTTCCAGCACATCGAGCTCTGTGACCAACACTTGTGTGTTAAGAAGAACACTTGTATAACAATATGGTGTGAAATGAAAACTCTGACGTTCAACACAGCATTGTTTCAGTCATCAACACATTCCTGCACTTTAGCTGATGTGTATCATGTGGCTTGATGGAAACCTTTTGAACACAAGCTCACACACACAGGTGTACACAGACACACACTGTGTCGTCCTGGGCTGCTGACACTAAACACATCGTGCATTATCAGTCCAGTGTGCTGCTCAGTAGGATTCAGTGTTTATTAGTTACTGTTACTGGTGCACATGATGCTGCTGCTGTGGTTTGCTGTGGTTTACCAACAACACGGCACCGAGCTACCTTAAGGAACTGCTTAAATCGTACGTTCCTGCCTGATCATCTACTCAGTTACTCTTGGTGCAGCCTGGATCTCGGCTGAAGTCTAGAGGTGACCGGGCGTTTGCCCTGGCTGCAGTTGTGGAATAACCTTCTGATCGTGATTCTTTTAAATCACGGTTAAAAACCTGTTTGTTTAATCTCGCCTTTCCTGCTCGTTCATGCTCGCACCTTAGACTTACTCTATTTTCCCTTATACATATTTTTAATGCCTTGTGCTTTCATTATGTTTTATATTACCCCTGTGTATTAGTGCCATTGACCTGTGAGTATATTTGATACTTTGCTGAGGCCTCATAAGACTCGTGTTACTTCTCTGTGTCTTATGTTAAGCACTTTGGTGTACCGCTGGTTTTTAAATGTGCTCTATAAATAAAGTTGTTGTTGTTTCCTTGGTGTGCTGGTTTCTTTTTGCTTCTTTTTGTTTCTTTTTGTTTCTTTTTGCTTCTTTTTGTTTCTTTTTGCTTCTTTTTGTTTCTTTTTGCTTCTTTTTGTTTCTTTTTGTTTCTTTTTGTTTCTTTTTGCTTCTTTTTGTTTCTTTTTGCTTCTTTTTGTTTCTTTTTGTTTCTTTTTGTTTCTTTTTGCTTCTTTTTGTTTCTTTTTGTTTCTTTTTGCTTCTTTTTGTTTCTTTTTGCTTCTTTTTGTTTCTTTTTGTTTCTTTTTGCTTGTTTTTGTTTCTTTTTGTTTCTTTTTGCTTGTTTTTGTTTCTTTTTGTTTCTTTTTGCTTGTTTTTGTTTCTTTTTGTTTCTTTTTGCTTGTTTTTCTGCAGGATGGGATCAAACAGATTTTAGTCTTTTCTCTCTGTCCCTCTTCTCCTCTATGTTTCTCTCCTTATCTTTACTTTGTCTTTCTTCTGTCTCGGCCCAGTCCTGTCTGTTCTGAGTGTAATAACTCAAAAGTAAAACAAATCTATTACATTTAGCATAGCAAAGCCATAATGATCCCTTTGCGAAATAACTGTGGGGGCGTTTTTCTTGGCTTTCAGATTGTTCTGATTATTCTGATGGTTACAGGTCAGGACAGGCAAAAGAAAAATGGTGTCAGCTGCATGTCAGTGACACTGTGCACTTACCTCCTACTGATGACATCAATGAGATATGATACCAACCACTGCACCTGCGACACCTACAGCCTGCTCTAATGGCTCTAACAGCACATCATGATCACAGCATTGAACACATCATACATTTGGGCAGGTTTGTAGAAATGACAGCTGCTCAGTCCAAACTGGCTGAAAGCCTCCTGTCCTGTTGGAGTCTGTGCTGTGATTGGTTCTCATGTAGTGCTCTTCTACACCACCTGAACTCTTACTTTACTCAATATTTACTGGCTGTATGAAACTCGCCTCACACAAACACTTCTTTCTGTGCTTTTTCTATCAAAGTGCTTTCTGTCTAACGCACACACATCCACAGTCCAATGCATCTAACTTTGTGTTCGCGTCCCGCCCGAGGATATTTAGCATGCAGCCTGGAGCCGCCAGGAGTCAAACTACCAACCTCCAGGGTCTTAACAGGTGCCCGCTCGACCTCCTGAGCTGTGAGAGTGAAAGGATGAAGGTGGGACTCAGGAGCAGGAGCAGGGAGGCAGCTGCAGCCTTCATGCTGTCTGCACTGACTGAGAGACGCCTCCAGCTTCCCTTTGATCTCATCGGGTGTGTGCTCTCTGTGTGAGTATGCTGCTGTGTTACTCTGATGAGTTGCTGAGGCTGTGATGATTAAACAAGCTGTTATCATCATGAAGAATCCCCTCCACCCTCTGCACCACCTACTGGACAGACTAACAGGTAACTTTGCTGCCTGACACTCTGCACGCATCGCCTGCATCCACCAGTGAGACAAACGTCTAAATCTAAACTCTCGTACAGAACTTAAACCCTTTGCTTTACTATTGAATTGTTCTTGTCAAGTTCAGATTGTGGTGCAGTTTCAAAGTGACACAAAAATCTGTTGGTGACTTTAAATCTTGTCAAAGCACAGAGACGCTACGAGCCCCTCACTGCTCCTCACAGAGACCAGAGGAGGGTGGATGAACTGTTGGTGTCTTTGCTGATGGGTTAGATGAGACGTCACACAGAGGGTCTGTTACAGGGATGTCAGGGGGTCCTGGTGTCCCACAGCAACCACACATGGCAGCAGGTCATGTTATTGATGGCATCATTGTGTAAGTGTGTGTGAATCAGGACGTATTAAAGAGTCTCCTTTACTGTCTGAAACTGTCCAAAGCTTCCTGATCAACACTTCCTGCTGCACTTTCAGATCCTCTCTCTGCTCACAGGAGAATCAAACCACTGACCTTTGACCTCTGACTCCTCAGCGTGTTTGCTCTGCAGCTTGTAAACGATGACATAATGAAACATGTCGTTACAATAATGTCAGATGTTGGTGTCGCTGACGTTAAAGTCACAGTTGTAGATCACGAGAGCAGAAGTGTCGTGTTCAGGTGTGACGCAGCTGCTGTCATTAGATTTAAATAGAAGCGAGCGTCCAGCCAATGAGATCAGTCCTGCTCTGTGTGCTCTCTCCTGGTTGGTCTGTGGATGTTGTCATTACAGGTTATTTCAGTGCGGTTGGGGGTGTAGCGTCCTGATGGTGTTCCTCCTTCAGCTCGGCTCTGTCGGGGTCGTAGGTCCAGTGTTTGAGTTTCTGTAACTTCTTCATGTTTTTGGTGAAATGTTCCTGGTTCCTGTTACCATGACGTCTCAGTGTTGTGTCTCTGGGCTTCTTGTAGGTGACGTCTGGTTCTTTTGTCCTCCTGGTCCTCTGTGAGTTTTGTCCTTTGGTGTCCCTGTTATGAAGTCAGTCAGGTGTCTCTGTTTGGGCACCTGTGTGAGGTTAGTCTCTGTGTTATTGTGAGTCTCTGGTCTCGTGCACTTTGTGTTGTCCTGATTCTCTCCTGCTGTGTGTTTATTGTCTCCTGTTGTTCATTTCATGCTTCACACTCATGCTGTGTGAGAGATCACACAGCATGAGTGTGATCTCTCACACAGCATGAGTGTGCTCTGTGTTTCTGTTACACTTCCCTAGTTTCTTCATTTAGTGCATGTTGTTGTATTGAGACTAGTTTGAGTTTATCAGGCAGTCGCATTCATGTTTCCACACTTTCATTCATTCATTCACCTCAAAAATGAATTGGAGATTACTGATGGATGAGTGAACAGATCAGAGACTCTGTAGAGTTTAACGTTTTTAACCTTTCGAGTCATCGAGAGGCTCCATCAGCTCAGTGGTGAGGTTGTTGTCAAAGCCCTCAAAGCCCTTTTAACCAATAGAGCTCATCCAGGTCTTTAACAGAAGCTGCAGGTTAACTCTACAGATCCAACAGCAGCGTGATAAAGAACGATACATTCGTTCAGACTACAATAAACACATTCAGTTACAGAGTCACAGGTAAGGGTCTCATACTGTGATGTAGTGCAGGAACTTTTATATTTACAGTAAAGTAGAAATGAAGCTGGTTAAAGACAAAGTCAGGCTGACATTGTGTGAGAGAGGAGTGCAGACTGCATTAATAACTAACATGTACACTATAAACACAACTGCATGAAGGTGAAATACAAACCATGTTTGGGCTCTTGTGGCTCACAGGTGAGTTCAGGCTGAAGACTCGTCATCCAGACTGATGGAGAGCAGCAGGAAGCACTTCCTGAAGTAGCACTAAAGCTTGTGAATGAATTGTTTCACAGCACGTGCAGTCCCATTGAGAGATTAAAAACAAATAAAAGACTTTAAACGAGCCTCACATGTACAGGTAGGGAGTGGAGTGAAATTAAAATGGGCTAATGTGCTCAGACTTGTTGCAGTTAAAGACGTGCTGCAGCACAAGCTGCAGACTCATAATGGATGCATCAGTAACCCCACAATAAAGTGCGTTACAACAATCCAGCCTAGATGCAACAAAGGCGGGTTACTGTCTCAAAAAGCTGTTTGGATCAAACAGGAACTTTTCTCTCCATCATGCTTGTAAAATGACACCTAGACGGCAGAGTGTATCCTGGTTGGAAAGTGGTCAGCATTTCTTTGAATCCCTCACCCTCAACCACAGCAAGTGGTCTCAAGTCTTTTAAAATCACAGCTAAGACGCTCTCAGTAAGTACAGCCACCTCCTGGGGGGTGCATGGTGTACTTCTTCTCTGACAGTAGTCCTCCAGACTTTTCTGTTTGTTCCTGAAATCATAAATCACACACAGCACACAGATGAATTCGAATAATTACAAAATAATTATATGGAAAGCATAATATCAAAATAATTAGATAAGGATCTGGTTGATATATATAGATATATATAAACCATGTATGTGCCTTACTGTTATGCCATGTGCTATCATAGCATAACAGTAAGAGATTAATGATAATCACCAATGTTGAACATATGATATGGCTGCAAAAAATAACTGCAAAAAATAGCGTTTAAACAGCCATAGCTGATGGCACCTTTACTGGTGCACTGCTTTCTAGCCATTAGATGGCATAACTTTGACCTATAAGATCAAGCTGGAGAAGCATTATGTATAAAAACAGCGTTCAAATAGGATGAAAGACATTAAACTTGACAAATCAAGAGTTCGTTGTCATTTTGCTTTTGCAAGCACTTTAACAATGTTTTAACAGTGTCCACGACGGCTACGTTTAGCAGGTGGTGCATTATCCTTGTTAACATTTCTCCTGCGGCCAATTCGCTCTCACATTTTCGTCTTTCGCCGATTCTGATAATCAGCCTGCGCGCATTCAGACTCATTTTGCCAGCATGGGCCACAAATAAAAAAAACAACAACTAAACAGCAGCTGCTATATGTTACTGCTAAGCAGCTTAAATTAGTTTTGTATTTATGGAGGTTGGGTGTTTATCTCTGTCTATGAGTGAGTGTATGTCGGGGGGGGGGGGGTCTGGATGAATTAACGGGTAAAAACTAGCGTTAGTAAAAAAGTTGAAAACTTACGGTGGTTTGTCCTTTGCAGAAGCTGCTCCTGGATGTCGTCGTTTGAGGTGCTGGTGCATAGCCGTCGTGCTTTTATGATAGGCCATTTCCACCTCACAAAGCCGGCAAACGACTGAATCACTTCCTTTTTGGTTAAAATATCCCCATACTGTAGAGCTGCGTGTTCGGGTGCAGTGGTTTAAGTCGACTGCGACTGCCTCACTCATGTTACCGCTACTCGCTGCCGCCATGTCTGTTTTTGAAAGTGACGACGTATCGAGGGAAATTGTTTTACGTCGACGTATTTTACGCGTCGACGTAATCGATTACGTCGACGCGTTGTCCCAGCCCCAATTAGGAGTACTCGATCCCTCCTCTGTGATGTCCATCACAGCGACTAGAATAAAACAAAAATGCTATATTTGTTCCTTTAAAAAAGATGTGTCAGAAAGAACAACAATAAATCACAAATGTGCAGCGTTGAAACTGGCCCCACGTCGCTGAGAGGAGTCGACCGTCCAAACAGATGATTGACGGCTCACGGCACCAATGTAACCCCCCTCAGTCTCCATGTCCGGTGCTGTATGAGTAAAACTCGCTGGACTTCAGATGGGTAGAGCTCAGGCGTGGTTTATTCCCCTTTAGTGGGTCTCTGCAATAACATGGGACATGAATAACCATGGGTTTCCAGCAACAGGACTCCGCCCAAACACAGCAAAAGCTTCATTGCTACTCACGGATAAACAAATGATCGTATAGTGGAACTCTTAGTTTTCTTAAAATAAATAAAAAAAACAAATATTGATTGAAAAATAAAATGGCAACAAAACTTATTGCGGAAAATAAAATAAAAATATTACTTCATTGTGGTTTAGGTAAAAAAAGAGAAATTAATTCTCTTAAATGCACATTCATGTAAATATAAATAAACTTCCAGACCAAATCCAAAATTTCCTTTCATGTACAATAGTAAATGAAACGATGCTGCCATCTACTGGGCAAAACTTAATAAGCAGTATTTCTTAAACAGAATTAGCCTGCAGCTCAACCAAATACATGTTTCAAATACACATACCTGCAATAACATGGGACATGAATAACCATGGGTTTCCAGCAACAGGATCCCGCCCAAACTATCAAGAGAAGTTTCACAGTATTAGACACGACAGCCTCCTCTAGCTGTTAGCCGCTAGCTCAGCGTGTCCATTTTTCCTACCGCCTAACCAATTAATTGCAAAACAAGGTCATAAAACTGAATCTACTCAGATGCTACTGGAGGGGCAGTTCATGCTGTTAATGCACTGTCATGTTAACCTCAATGAGGATCTTCAAATATGTTTTAAACTCATGTTGAGTCAGGGCGGACTGAGGAAGAACTTACCACAGCAAAAGCTTCATTGCTACTAACGGATAAGCTTAGGAAAGACCCGTTTACCAGTAGCAGACTTCCGCTGCGGATTTTCAAAATAAAAGTTTCGAAATAAACCCATGGTTGAGATCCCAAGTTTAACAGGAATTTAACAACAACAAAACCATATTCATTCTTTTACATCGTTACAAAAGCATACAGTACTTAATTGAGATGGAACATTTTAACAACAAAAGTATAGATAACCCCTCCCCCCTCCCAAAATGGTTTGTTCCAGCTGGCCTCTCCCCTGCTCTGGCTCTGGCGCAGAGGCTGAGACCTGAGACGCAGCGGAGCGGAGACATAAGTGTCTGGTTTAAAACAGGACATATTAGCTGCATTTAACCTTCAGTTACTCTTTATATAGTTGGTAGGAGTCAGACCATGTTTCTGTTTACCTGAAAAACATTACACCAGGTAACCTGCTGGTAGTGATGGCCAAATGAAGCTTTCTGAAGCTTGTATTGAAAAACGGTTCATTACTCGAAGCTTTTCAACACAGTCCTCTCCGGTGACATCTGGTGGCGAATATTTTGAAGAGCAGCTTGAATCTGCAAAATAAAACGGACTGCTCAATCATCGCTGCTCACTCAAGAGTGGAGTTCTCTCTGATATTGGGCCACCGTTCCGTTGCTTTGAACATGTAATTGGTTTTGTTTTCTCGATTGGGGGGCTGAAAAAAATGTAATGCGTATTTGCGTAATACATGTTGATCAATAAACTTTCCCTATTTAAACATGCACTATGGTGGCCTTTCTCTGCTCATAACTCCTTGATGTTGGTAAATACAATAAGTGAGCAATATATATAATATACATATGAGCATGCACAGCACATTATGGAGTATGCCCCTGCTGTGGAGTCCTGCCTCCATCTACTTGTCATTTAATCACTGGACAGCTGGACAGGTTCATACAAAATATTAGATGAGGCCAATTGTCCTATACATATTTTTGACCTAGGGGTGGGATTGATTGTGAACTGGAAAGGGAAAATGCTTAGGAAGCTGAGTACGGCTGCATCGTCACTGATTTGTAGAATCATTTTGATTCGATACAGGATTCAATTTGATTGGAATCTGGAAAGTTTTGCCTCAGTCAGAAATATTACAATTCTGGTCATGTATCAGTATTTATCCATAATTTTGTATCTATTAAAAGAAAGCTGACACATGTGAGACTTAATTAGAGATGTAAACAGAGAGTTATGAAACCTGCAGCTGCAGAAGCCAGCGAAGAAAAAAGAGGCAAACAGCGCGGACCCGCCGACACACCAAAATCTGATTCTGACGCGTCGGGTCCGCGCTCTGTGTTCACGTTTGTATGCAGAATCCGTAAACCTGCTCCCAGTTACTGTTTTAGCTGCATGGTGTTTGACGACATGTTGTGAGGTTTAACCTGAGATGCTGGCGTTTCAGGCATAATAACGTTAATTTACAAATCGACACAGGATTGTAATGAATCAATATCACTTTATTCAATTTAGCATGGATTGTAATCAGAAAGGCGATAATCAAAACCCACCCCTAATCAAGAACTTGCAAAGTAAAAACATGATCAATGTAAGGTAGCCCTTTTGTTATTTACATTTAAAAAGAGGATTAGTGTTACTGTGCGCTGGCTGAGTCTGTTTCTTTTCTTAGAAATAGTTTCTCCTGCCCTGGAGAAAATCCACTTGCATGGAACAGAAGAGGCTGTGGAGTGCAGGAACCACACTGCAAGCTGGTAGATATGCAGGTATTCCTGGGTCCTGCAGACTATCACCTAAAAACAATAAACAAAATGATTTTCTAAACTGTAGCAATGTAATGTACGTATAGTGTCAAATACATTGTTGTAGTCTTCATCAGCTTTAATTCACATGGAAGTGTTCCTGAAGTCATATGCTGTAATGATATTTACATTATGAAAACATGATTTTGGACATTTCAAGTTTTTCACTTCGGCAGATAAAATGAATTGAGCAAAATCAACTCAAAATATTCCCACACGCCAGAACGTCCTCTCTTCCTCGCTGGCTCCATATCTGTCAGTGGAATGATCACCTCTTCGCTCTCTGTCACCCTCAACACACTCCACGAATCCCGTGGATGATTCACTTCCTTATATCTGTTTGAATCAGGTACCGAAGCAGTTACGTGCGTAACGAAGCTTCGGACGTCACTGGTCACGTGACTTTTGCCAAACGAAGCAAGCCTCGACACAGTGCTTCTGAACCAGTGTGTTGTTTTTTTCGACACACGCTCCGGAGCGCCAGCTTCAAGCGGGCCATCACTACCTGCTGGGTTAAAAACGTGTTTCCCGACTATGTTTGCTGCCCTACAATCCGTCCTGCTCTGTAGTAAAATCAGCCATATTTGACCGTCCTGTTGCTCCTATTGAAATTTATACAGCCTATTTAAAATCTAAAACTTAACATGCTGCTGCTGTTACCACTGTCCTGTTTGAAGTGTAATCAGAGAAACTGGTTATTTTGTCATATGTGCATTAACCTTATAACTCCTGTTGTGTGCGTGTGTGTTTGTGTACAGAGAGACAGCCAGGTTCATAATGGATATGAGGAAGTTTTTTCAAAAACAGGAGCCACATTCAGGTAAAAGTGTTGGATCAGTGTTTCAGTATTTATATCCTTTATTAGATGTACATGTGTAGTAGTAGTAGTATTATTTATTGTCATTGTCAAGAACAATGAAATTGCGTTTGGGGCTTCCATACAACCCAAAAAAAAGAAGAAAATAATAAATACCCCTTAAAACCCAAGTGTACATATTTAACCCAGTGTGACTCCAATGCAATAAGACAATCCTTAGCAATAATGTTCGTAGAAATTCAGACAAAGACCTGAGAAACATGACAAAATACAACAATGCAACCCATTCAATATTATTGTACTGTGAGATATGATATCAGATATGATAGTTATCTATTTAAGAAAGAGGGGGGGGGGGGGGGGCAGGAGGGGGAAGAGAATAAAGATATGATGCACCAATGCAGACCAGTTCATTGCTATTAAGAAGTTGGATATGGTTATTGTCCGTGAGAGGGGGGCAGAGAGTTCAGGAGCCTCACAGCCTGTGGATACAGGCTGTTGGCCAGTCTGGATGTTCTGGCCTGTATAGACCTGTACCTTCTCCCTGAGGGCAGCAGATGGAAAAGGTGGCGCGCAGGGTGATGTTGGTCCCGCAGGATACTGTGCACCCTCCTCAGACAGCGAGTGGGGAAGATATTACTGATCTCTGGCAGACTTGTTCCAATAATTCTGCCAGCTTCTTTCACCACCCGCTGGAGTGCTTGCTGATCGGCCTTGGTGCAGCTGGGGAACCACACTAGAAATCCATACATCAGAACGCTACTGATGGCACAGTTGTAGAAGTTCAACATCAGAGATCTGGGAATGTGTGCGCTCCGCAGTCTCCACAGGTAGTAGAGGCGCTGTTGGGCCTTCCGTACAACTGAGGTGATATGGTTGCCCCAGGACAGGTCCTCGGTCACAGTTACCCCCAAGAATTTAAAACTGCTCACCCTCTCCACCGCCTCACTGCCAATGAAGAGAGGCAGATGGTTGTTATGACCCCTCTTCCGGAAATCTACAATGATCTCCTTGGTCTTTTTGGTGTTTAAGACCAAGTTATTGTCGTGGCACCATGACTCTAGTTGTTGCACCTCTGTCCTATAGTTTGTCTCATCATTGTTGGATATAAGTCCGAGCACTGTAGTGTCATCGGCAAACTTAACAATGAGATTGGACGCGCAGGAGGAAATACAGTCATGGGTGAAGAGAGTGTATAGCAGAGGGCTCAGAACACACCCCTGAGGGGCACCGGTGTTGACCACAAGGGTGGAAGAGGTGTTCTTACCCACTCTGACACTCTGTCTACGGTTAGTGAGGAAGTCCACAATCCAGTTGCACAGAGAGGAGTTAAGTCCCAGTTGGTGGAGTTTGGGACGGAGTTTGTATGGCCGGATGGTATTAAAAGCCGAGCTGTAGTCTACAAAGAGGAGCCGTGCATAGGTGTTCCTGTGTTCCAAGTGCTTCAGTAATGTGTGCAGCACTGTGGCGATCGCATCCTCGGTTGACCGGTTCTCCCTGTATGCAAACTGGTGCGAGTCCAGGGATGGTGGAAAAGCAGCTCTGATGTGTTTAATGACCAGTCTCTCCAGGCATTTGGCGGGAATGGGGGTGAGTGCCACAGGTCTGAAATCGTTCAGACATGTGACATTTGACTGTTTTGGGATGGGAACGATGGTTGCTGCTTTGAAACATGATGGTATCAGTGAACAGGACAACGAGGTGTTATATATAGAGGTGAAGACGTCCGCCAGGTCCGCAGCACAGTCTTTTAGCACCCGGCCCAGCACTCCATCCGGCCCGGCCGCCTTCCTGCTTTGGTTATTTGCCTTTTGGTTGAAAGTAAACTGAGAGAGGACTTTTTTTATTAGTGATCTTAATAATACTTTTTTTAATCTAATTGAATACAACCTATTTGTGTTTGATTGTCAGTCCAAAGAGGGAGAGAGGAAAGAGGAGAACATGAGGAGAAAGTACAAGGTCAGGAAGAACCAGGTAAGAAAACAGACAGGAAACAGTGACAGGCACAACAGAAACTGTTAAACTGGCAAAGAAAAAACCCCAACTAAGTTTACTCATACAATCTGGAAGTTGTGTTCTCCCTATATTAAAGCTGCTATACCGAGTCTGCTAAACAAACTGGGCTGTCAGCCCTGGCACTGCATTACCATGTTGAGCTTCAGTCAGAGGAAGTCACGGTTGCCAAAAACGTTTTGAAGCTCAAGAGTGAGGCTGGTGCCATCCCAGATATGTTAACATTGTGCAATCTTCTGGATAATCAGATCTTCCCCACACTGAAAACTGTTATTCAGGTTGCCCTAACAAACCCAGTTAGCAGCTGTAGCTGAGTAGCTGCGTGAGTCAGCTCCATACCTGGCTGAGAAGGACCATGGGTCAAAGCTGACTCCAGCACCTGGCTGTGATGTCAGTTGAGAAAGAGATGCTTGAGAGACTTGACCACCAAAATGTGATAGACAGATTTACCAACCTCAAGCTGAGGCGACATAGGATAAAAGAAAAGAAAAGATCTGCAGAGCCATAGAAGTATCTGCAGTAAACATCTTTTCATACCATAGGCCAAGGTGTCTCAGGTTTTCTAACGTATTAATAATATTTTGCACATTTCAAGGACTCGGAGTCTTTTTTCATATATCTGTATTGTATTATACAAACACATTAAAAGTGAATCTCTGTCCAAAAAATGCCCTCAGTTTACTTTTTACTCACTGTGAGCATCACTCATTATTCTCCCGCAGTAATTAAGGTTAGGATATTTATTTAAATTCCAATCCATTCTTCTTTAGCAGCATTTAAATAACCTTTATCAGATTTGATGGTTTTGTTACAGACTTTAAAAAAAGTGTTTTGCTTTTCTTTCACAAATGTGGGATTCAATTGTGTTAAAATGTACAAAGCAGTGATGTCATGTTTTGTGACGAGGACTCAGGCACAGAGAGACTTGGTGCATTTAAGAATCTTACGATTTAATAAAGAAATTTGCAGACTTGCACAGAGATGGTAAAATTATTATGACTGAAAATGGAGATGAAGACAACAGACGATGAGGAACAGAGGGAACTCGGGACAACTGGAGACATTTAAGGATGCAGGGACTGACAGAGACGGGGAGGACGTCTCATCGTGATGAGTAAAGTTTATCTTGCCTGGATGGGCAGCTCTCTGGGTGCTCAGCACCCCCAAAGCTCTGATCCTAGAATCGCCCCTGGTGGGAACTAGTGCGTTAGCGCAGTTAGCTCGTTAACGTGTTGACGCCGTCCAGCCGTATGGAGGACCACAAGAGCCACGCGCACCGAAATAAAGAAATTCTGTACTTAATTAATGAATTGTAGAATAAAATCTGTATTTGTAAATTCATTTTTGAATTCCAATTTAATAAACTGGTTTTTAAAACGCTTTTTAAGTCTTCATTTCAAAAAACATTTTCGAATTGCACTTTAATAAACTGCACACACTCTAACAACATAACAATATAATACTATAACAATATAAAGACAGAAGAAGCAGAAGGATAGAAATAAAGTCAGGAATGGGGCAATGGCAATATTTTCTATATACAAGGGGAAAAACTGTTTGTAGTTCTCTTATAGTATTGCACATTTTTCACGGACCTGTTACAGAAGTCTGTTGTGAGTATGTTGCACATTAGTCAGTGAATCGATCGTACATTCAAAATGAGGTGAAGTAGTGCAGTGTTTATTTTAAGTGTTCTGTGTTTTTGTTTGCCATCAGTCTGACTGTGGCATATTCAGTGTTGTGTTATCAGGGGTTCTTCCAAAAGTGCAGTATTCATTCCTTGGTTCTGTCCGTGTTGAGGATGAGGTGAAGAAGCTTCTGTGATGAAAAGAAACTCAAAGAAGTCCAGACGCTTTTCTCTCCATCCAGACAGATGGAGCACAGAAACTGATCTTCAGATCGCAGATTGCTGGCAGCAGACATGTCTGCACTCTGAGGGAGAAAGAAGAGAAACATTTGATTCAAAATTCACTTTAAATTTCATTTTTACAAAGAGAGAAACAAGCGTCAGTAGTCTGAGGAGCTTGTGTTCACTGATCCAGTCTCTACACCATGTGGACACAACTTCTGCAAAACCTGCATCAGTCAGCACTGGGACATGAGTCAGAGCTGTCAGTGTCCCATGTGTAAAGAGACTTTCTACACTGGACCTCAGCTGAGGGTCAACACCTTCATCTCTGAGATGGTTGCTCAGTTCAGACGTGAAGCTCAGCAGAAAGCCAGCAGCAGCAGCTCAGAGCAACAAGCTGCCAAACCAGGAGAAGTTCCCTGTGGACTTTTTGGTCGACTCCTTTGCTGTCTTTTACTTACTTACTTAATTAATTAAGAATTAATTTGTGCCTGTGTGTGTGTGTGTGTGTGTGTGTGTGTGTGTGTGTGTGTGTGTGTGTGTGTGTGTGTGTGTGTGTGTGTGCGTGCGTGCTGTCATTCACTTGCAGGTGTTTGTACCATTAAGCTGTAATAACAAGAACAATAAATAAGAGATTAGGAACAATATTGAATCTATATATATATAATATAATAAATAATATATATAATTATATATATTATATATAACAATAAAAAATGCTATGATTCACATAAATAAAAATAAAATGTATGATGGATGAAACCTTATCAAGGCTCTCAGCGCCTCCTTTGTTCTTGTTGTAGTCCTGGATCATCAGAGGCTTCCTGTCCTCTGTGGTGCTGACAGCGGCGTCTTTGTGTAGGACGACAAGATGTCAGGATGACATTTCTATTCTTCTTGGGAACTTATGACACAAGAGTGTGTGTGTCAGTGAAAGCACATTTGGATGAGAGTCCTTCCTCTGGTTGATACCAGCTGAGGGGGAAGTTCAGGCTTGTTCTTCCTCACTGTCCCTACCATGGTGAGCTTTCTTTTCAGCAGCTCCTGACCACCTGTCTCCTGAAGCACCGTGCACTTGTGGATTACCAGCTTCTGCAGTCTTTTCCTCAACACTAACCCTCATATAGTGTGAATGATGTTGTGAAGCTGGTTAGGGTTTAGAATGTACGTGGTTAATGATGTGCTTTTGAACACACCATGTGTGAAATAGTCCCATGTGACCCCGTGGGGAGCTGTTTATCTTGTGCCTTGTTTCTCTCCTGTTCCCACCTGTGTTTTTCCCTCTGAAGAACTGGTAACCAGTGTGAAACGTCAGGGATGCTCGATCAGACCAGTGAGAGCAAACAAACCCAGCCCTCCCAGCTTATGGTTTAATCTTTATTGGGGGAGAAAACTTTTTAAGCCCTAATTTTGACAGGGAGTAGAGTCTTTGAAGCCTTTTCTGGATCCTCAGAGGGGATGAAGGAGGCAGAGGAGGAAGCAGAGATCGGTCTGTGTTTCATTGTAAGATAGAGACCTGGACCATTCTGGGAATGACAGCCGACTTTGGCCCATCGGTGGAGGATCTCATGAAGAGAGAGGGCAGGGAGAAGGACAGTGTTTCATCGATAACAGCTCCAACACCTACAGTGTATATAATATATACATCAAAGTATATTTGCTATACTTAATGTATATAACATCATGTTCTTCTGTCCCCTTCACAGTGCAGGAGCGTGTCAGGATAGATTTCACTGCGTGTTGTATTTGTATAACTGTGCATGTGACAAATAAAGAAACTTGACTCTAATCAGCACAAACGAGGCTCTGACACATGGATTGTTTTTATAGTTTATTTAAAAGGATTAACCCCAAAATGTGAAAACAAGACCATCAACAGGCAAGACAGAGCTGACAATGTTACTGATGTCTGTCTGTAAATAAAGGGTGAGTGGAAACTAAAACTGGGGTTGGGAAACTTGCTGTGATCACTAACAGCTGCACGAGTTCTGGAGTCACCAATAAAACAAAAAGTATAAAAAAGGTTTAGCAAGCTCAGCATTACATAGATAAGGGATTAGGTGGGGATACTTTCAATGCAAACCCAGGATGAGAGCACGAGGTGAGGCAGAGGAGGAGCAGGGAAGTGATGAAGGAGGACCAAAAGGATTCTTCTGTATCTTTGGGTTTGCAGCAATAAGCAGGTGGATTTTTAATGTTTCTAACTGTTTGCACAGTTTCCGTGCTGTTATTCTTTAGCTTTGGGGCCGTTTTATAATAGTTTTGTCTGAGGTGTTTAAGCTTCTATTTGTTCATCCACAATATTGTTTAGCTGATTCTATACGAGCTCGTTCCAGTTCTTTCAGTCAGTCTGTTGCTTCTCTCCCGATCATTTTCCCTGTTCCTCATAAATCCCAAGGGTGGGGCCCGTGGGTCCATGTTAGTCTGGACACATTTCCACCCTGAAAAGAAGAAATGACATTCAGTTACCTTTGTGTGCAGCAGAAATGCCTCCTGGGTGCACTGGAGATAGAAAAGCACATTCCTCACTTATTTTAAAGCTAATGCATTCAACAGCATTTCTATAAAATCAGACCTGATTTTTATTCCATCATATTAAGCCCATCTCTCAGCATAAACATTACTGTCATGGGTTACTTTGATAACTCCAAACTACAGGAGGTCAGAGGTCGTTAGAAGCTCCCTGGCTGTGCAGAGGCAGGAGGCGAGCTGTAGGAAACCCTTTGACGGCTGATGAGGAATTGTAAATGCTTTTTGCTGGAAGACGGCAGCTCGTGAAAGGCAGATGTGCAATGCTTTTGTGCTGTGTGAACGACCATCGTTGAACATCTATAATCCAGTTTTAAGATCCCTTTTTGTCAGGTGTGACTGCACTTAAAGAGGCCTGGAGGCCTTTTCAGAGGCGTCTCTCTTCGTGCATGAGAGACAAAGGTGCCACCCTGTCTGCTGGCTTTGTTATCTTCACACCTCGGTTCATATGATTAGGTAGAGGATGATTAGGGGTCCATGACCCTCTTGGGGACTCTCCCATATGGCTAAATGTGGGACTCTCCATCAGCAGCTCCTTACACTATGCTGAGCTGGATGACTGAGAACCGACATACTTCCAGGTGAATGTAACGCTACGGAGAAACTACAGCGAGAGTAAACCTGCTAACTTTGGTGTTTTTTCAAGTATCGGGTAATTTTATATGTGACTTTTTCTATCAGGTGAACAAACTGTGCATGCATATTCACGCTAAAGATAAATGCAGAGAAAGCACAGAGTCTCTGCTTTCAGAAACAATTGGATTAGTTTCAATTGAGCGAACGGTTCAAACGTTACAGTGATTTAAAAACGTTGCAGAAACCTGTTGGATTGTGAGTTTCAGGCATTAAATGCAATTCTACATCCGGACCCTAGAGGGCGCAGAGCGCGATGGTGGTACCGAGCAGTGTTTTGGGGCGCAGAAGAAGAATTTCACAGAAAGAACTTCCTGTTGTGAAGCTAACGCCAGCACAGCATGTGTGTCGTTTGTGTTCACGGTTTACAGAAGATTATTGTGTTTTCGTCTACTTGTTACCCAGGCTGACAGCAGCTTCACTGCCTCAGGTTAGTAAACATTACAATGAATGTGCACGGCGCACCTCACAGTACAGGCTGTTGTTCGGTCATTCGCACATCTCGGTAAAGGATGCGGGTCATTGTGTGTACACTGTGGCTTTAGGCTGCAGGTTGATGGATGCTAATGCTAGCGACTTGGCTAATGCAGAATACAGTGGAGCCCCGACTTACGAAAAGTTCAAGTTACGAAGGCACTGAACGGCAATACTTCTGCCCGTGTTACGGCAAAATGCCCGCGTAACGAAATCCGCTGGCTCTGATTGGCTGAGCCTTCAATGCCCACAGTGCCTTCCAAATCATGTGACAACCCCTTGGCTTCCGTACTTGCTGTCACTACCCGATCCGTACCGGAAACCCGATCGGTACCCCGCATGCGCAAATCTTACGTCACTTCCTCTCTTTGCCAACATTGCGACATTCAATATATTTGAATGATACGGTTAGCGCCCAGTTAGCTCCTAGCATTTCTCAGCAGCTCTGCCTCCTTTTCGACTACCAGGACATTTAAACAATGAATAATCCGTATCCGCAACAAATTTTTGCTTTTCTCCTCAACAGAAGGCGTTCCCCGATTGAACAACAGCGCTGTAAAATAAGAAGAATGGTGCCTAATGACAGAGTTAATAATACAGACTTTATAATATGTCACGTGAAGATTCAGCAGCCAGATGAAGTGTTTACTGGCAATTGACAGTGATAGCAGACATTATCATCACTTTCCCAACAATCCTCTCCACACAGACAAGCATAAACACACTCGATTATCACTAAATCAAATGTAACACACGTTTGTAATGACGCTAATTCAGTTTACAATAGGGTTCATTCGCTCAGTCAGCAGGTGGCGGTATCCTCGTACACTGGGGAGTACACTGCCATTAAAGGAACAGAAGAAGAAGAAAACCCCTGCACATGCGCGGTACGGATCGGGTAGAACCGATTTGTACGGTCTGACTTTGCACATGCACAGTAAGGATCGGGAGTCCCGATCCGTCACTATCTTTTAATTTTCTTATTTTTGTCTACATTATATTAAATGTTTCATTATCGGAAACATTTTACTTGTTATTCTTAACATCTTAACAGATACTCTGACCTGTAACTATCGTAAAATGCTTCGACCGGAAGTAGACACCTTTCGCGCATGCGGGGTACCGATCGGGTTTCCGGTACGGATCGGGTAGCGACACCTGCGCTTCGCTGTTCCACTTGAACCACGCAGCTAGCAAAATGAAGCGTAAAGTAGGGCTGGGTATCGTCACTGATTTCTAGAATCGATTCAATTCCGATTCACAAGGTCCCGAATCGATTCGATTTAATTCGATTTGATTTAAATCTGGGAAATTTTGACAGTCAGAAATATAATTCAGATCAGTACATTTACATATTTTTGTATCAATAAAAAGGAAGCTGACACACTTTATCACAGGTGTGAGCGTCACAGCAGAGGCCTTTGTGTCAAAGTAGCTGAGGATAAAACACAGAAAAACATGAAAGTGATTTTCCTGTTCTGGGATTTTATAAAAATATTCTGCAGTACATCAAAAACGAAAGAAAACCATTAATCAACATATGAACATTACCTCTGACGTTACAGCGGTTTTATTACAGACACAGCATTTTGCATTTTGCATAATTTTAAAAAGTTTAAATTTGTTCAGTATTGAACGGCAGAAATGAGGTTTTCTTTTCGGAAGAATGTAAAAGGGAAAAAAACAGCGGCCGACAGCCTGTAAGCAACAGTAGACTTGTGCGTAACAAGCAAGCGAATAATGAAGAAAGGGAAACTGTTCCTGAAGTATAGAGAGAGAGAGAGAGAGCTAGCTGCGCATCGCGATGGAAGCAAAACAGTAAAAGTGAATTCATGACGATGTTTATGTGAAGCGTTTGGATCTTCTTTTGCTGCTGGTTCGGTCAATATTGTTTGGAGAGACATCAAACTAACAGCTTTAGAATCAGCGCATAAAGGGCGTGAACACAAAGCGCCGACCCGCCGACAGATCAGAATCAGCGAGCTGTCGGCTTTCAGCCCCGACCGTGAGAAAGGCGCCATCTAACTGATTCTGATCCGCGGGTCGCGCTGTGTGTTTAAGTCTATGTGCAGAGTCCCTGTACCTGCTCTCATTTACTGTTTGGTGGTTGTTGAAATTTTGTGAGATGTCACCTGAGATTCTGGCATTTCGGGCAAAATAAATTTATATTAAAAATCGATTCAGGATTTTAATGAATCGATTTTACGTTATCCAAGCCAGAATCGATTTTAATCGATGAATCGATTATAAAAACCCAGCCCTAGCGTAAAGTACTCTCGATGAAAACAAAGAGAGAAATTATTGATAAATATGAGCGAGGTGTGAAACTTTGTGCTATTGCACGCGAGTATGGCCGAAATCCTTCGACCATAGGAACAATTCTAAAACAAAAAGAAGTCATGAAAGCAGGTAAACCTTCAAAGGGCACCACCATCATGTCCAAAAGGAGGACCCCCATACACGACGAGATGGAAAGGCTTCTCCTTGTTTGGATTAAAGACAAGGGAGAGACTGGCAATACCCCCACAGAGACTGTCATTTGCAAGAAGGCGTCCTCAATTTATAATGATTTAGTAAGTAAGGCAGCTTCCGATGAGCAGCCAACGGCATCGACGTCCTCGCAGGAGGCACCCCTAACCTCCCCAGAGTTCAGGGCATCGCATGGGTGGTTTTATCGGTTCAAGAAGAGGACTGGCAACCACTCCGTTGTGCGTCACGGCGAGGCAGCAAGTTCCAATCACAAGGCTGCCGAAGAATTTGTTAAAAAATTTGAGGAACTTATAAATCAAGAAGGCTACATCCCCCAGCAGGTATTCAACTGTGACGAGACTGGCCTCTTCTGAAAAAAGATGCCGCGGCGTACGTACATCACCGCGGAGGAAATAAAGATGCCAGGCCACAAGCCCATGAAGGACCGTCTCACCCTCGCCCTGTGTGCTAATGCCAGTGGGACTGTAAGGTCAAGCCACTCCTAGTGTACCACTCAGAAAATCCGCGTGCCTTCAAGAAACACAAAAACTTTAAAGGAGAGGCTCGAGGTTATGTGGAGGTCCAACCCCAAGGCCTGGGTGACCCGACAGTTCTTTGTCGAATGGGTCAACTTGGTCTTTGGCCCTGCTGTCAAGAAGTTCCTCGAGGAGAACGAGCTCCCCATGAAGTGCCCTCTGATCATCGATAACGCCCACCCCTCTGGCCTCGAGGACGATATCCTGGAGGAGTTCTCGTTCATCAAGGTTCTCTTCCTCCCTCCCAACACGACCCCTCTCCTCCAGCCCATGGACCAGCAAGTGACCTCTAATTTAAAGAGACTGTACACGAAACACATGTTCAAACGGTGTTCGGACATAACAGAGAGTACGCAGCTCAGCCTCAGGGAGTTTTGGAAATATCATTTCGACATCGCTGCATGCCTCAAGTTGATTTCTTTGGCATGGCGGGAGGTGAGTCGTCGAACGCTAAATTCTGCTTGGAGGAAGCTGTGGTCTGATGCTGTTGCCCCTCGAGATTTTGAAGGCTTTGAGGGGGAACCTCAACCTGAAGTCAAGGTTGAGGAGATCGTAAATCTCGGCACCGCCCTGGGACTGCAGGTTGACGAGGAGGATATAAACGACCTTGTGCATGAACATCGAGAGGAGCTGTCAACGGCAGAGCTGCAAGAGTTGGAGGCGATGCTGCACTCATCAGTACAGCAACAATTCAGCGAGGAGGAGGAGGAGGCCGTCATACCATCGGCCGATATCAAGGACAATCACCCTGAAAAGAACTTTACCGCTCATGCTATAGAGCATTTTGTTGACATCTCCCACTTCAGATCCATTTTGAAAAGTAGACAGAGACAGACGTCGTTGGATAGATTTTTCACAAAGAGGCCAGCAACAAGTCAACCTTCAGGTGAAAGTGTGCCTTAGAGGGCGAAAAGCGATGAAAGTAGCAGTAGTGATTAGTTCAAAAACATAAAAATGCACAAAAAATGTAAAAATAAATGATAAAATAGATTTTTTTTTTAATTATCTAAGTTTAAAAAAGTTTTAGTTTTAATGTTTAGAACGTCATGTACATGCAGCATATGTATGCATGCATACAGCTGACACATATATACACTTATTCCTCTAATTTTGAGTTATTGGTAATGTTTTTACCCAAATGCGATACTTCTTAAAATACAAGCAGACATTACAAAGAAAGCTGAAGTGTTACTAATTGTGTAAAAATGTCTGAATTGTTTTTTGTTGCCTTTCTTTTTTGTCAGGGCTGTTGGTGGATTAAAACTTTTTGTTAATAAAAATAATGTTCTCTCTGGTCTTTAATGTGCACTTCAGTGTCTGTTGCACTACCTCCTGATGTTTAAAGCCTGATTAATCTTTGAATTAAAAAATCAACAACTTTACACCTTAATGTTATGCCAGTTTCCCCCGTGGTGGTGCTGTATGTATGCATGCATACGTATGCTTTCTTCAGCCTCCACCACCTCCGCCACCAAGAACTCCGTCTCCAGCCAGCATCTAAGCACTCAAAAGGCGCGATGGCTGCTTCGATTTACAAAAAACCGTCGGGAACAGATTAATTTCGTAAGTCGGGGTTCCACTGCAGTGTGTTGCTGTGACATTTGTGAGGTTCCCTCAGACACACTCCGCCAGTCTTGTTGCTGTTAACAACAAAATATTAAAAAATCCACCATCTGTTCCACCGTCACCAGTTAATCTGGAACACCGGGTGATTTAACGCTACTCTG
Organism: Diplotaxodon limnothrissa; assembly: GCF_057381915.1. Taxonomy (NCBI): domain Eukaryota; kingdom Metazoa; phylum Chordata; class Actinopteri; order Cichliformes; family Cichlidae; genus Diplotaxodon; species Diplotaxodon limnothrissa. The sequence goes on along the minus strand of NC_140598.1, from coordinate 17,765,246 downwards.
TGTTCATACTTGGAAGTATTAGCATGTTATTGACTTGGATACTATATTGTTTTAAGCCTTTGTGAATGTTTGTTCATTTTAAAGTGAAAACGCCATCTGCTTTTGGCACAAAACTATCGAATTTGCAGCTTCGGTTAAGTGGGATGGTTTGTCAGACATCACTGTAACATCATCCTACAGTAGGACCGTTTGTCAAACAGTGGTTACATGATGTCTGGAGACTTTCTGGTTCAGTTTTGTTTGTTTAGCAACTTCTGCTCATTTACGTAACTGCTGTTTTAGTCATGGCTTGTTTTCTTTGCTTGTAGAAATGGTTTCTATGAAGCGTTTCTTTTAGCTGAACGAACTGCTCGTGTGCGTGCATGTTTTATACATGTGCTAAAGTTAAATGTCTTTGTGCAGAACATTGTGTGCTTTGGAGAAACAGCAGAGGATCAACAAAGGTTCAGTTTTAAAGTAGGTACTGCTCTGTGTCCAGTGTAGCGACATAGCTAGCTTTGCATCATACCGAGACACGCTACTGGTGCTATAAAGTGATGTGCAGAGTTTGTCTCTCTCTTTGTATTTGCAGTCCAAACAACATGGAGAAAAACATTGTGTACTGCCTGCTGTGCAACAAGCCCCAGCTGTTCATTTGGAATCACCTGAGCGGAGTGTGCCTGAAACACGGCACAGCACAGGAGAGGGAGCAAGAAGCTTCCAGAGCTAAAGCCTCCCAGAAGCTGTTTTCCAGGGAAGGTCGACTCTGGAGCGTCTCGGAGCTGCAGGAGTTTTGCAAGGACGCAACATCTTGCACCAAACTCTGCAGTCGCCTTCAGAGTCGTGGCTTTATCATCACAGACACTCCCCAAACCTTCCCAACACAGAGGTCTGATGAGCTTGTTGCCACTCTGGCCAGTCCAGCTGTGGCTCCGGTTGACTCGATCCATCCCTGATGGAGTCTCCCATAAATCCTTTGGCTGGACATTTGACTTGTCTTTATTTTTCCTTTGTTTGATGCTTTGCTTTTGTTGTGTCTGACCTTTTCTGATTAAAAGGAAATTGAGCTCACAGGACACCATGTTGCCTCAGCTGATGCAGTCCTCTTTGCAATAATGTTTATTTCCAAAGGAATTTCTAGAAATTCAGAACAGTAAAATTCACAGAATGAATTAGAAGATAACTCTTATGTAGTTAAACTAAAATCCTCTGTGGGGGTTAGTATATAAACTCTTAACACCTAGTTAGCATGAATAAGTGTTGAATGATCAACTCCAGACAGATTTGGTATTTAACACTAAGTCAGAGTTAACGTTCCAACTCTCCAATAAGAGTTAAATTAACTTATAAAGAGACTTTAAAAGAGCTGAAATCAAATCTGACAGTCTTCATTTGGACATGTTGGATTTGCTGTGTGGTAAGGCACCTGGGCCAGATGGCTTTCTGACTTTACAAAACCTTCCCAGAAGAAAGAATAATTCCACTTTTTAACATGTATGTAGAGGCATATCACACGGAGGCTCTCCACCCACTGTGAGACAGGCAGTGAGTACTGAGAAACCTGCTAAACCTGCAGAACACTCATCATTTAGAGTCTGACGGGGGTTGACACTAAAATACTTTAAATGTTTAGCATGAAGATCAGAGCCTTGGATCCCACATTTGATTCACTTTGTACCAAAGCATCAAGGGTTTCACAATATAAGAAGGGTTCTCATATAATTCATGAGAGATGTGATGCTAACGATGCAGCTTTATTATCACTGGACGCTCGTCAGGCTTCGGACAGAATAGACTGGTCAGATTTATTTAACCTTCTCCCAAGATATGGATCTGGAAATCATTTTCTCAGATGGGTTCAACTTTTGTAACAAACAATAGTTTCTAAACCCGTCACATTGGAGCGTTCCACTCATCAGGGGTGCCCGTTATCTCCAATGCTATTTATTCTGACTATGGAACCTCTGGTGATGACACTTACAATGAGAGCTGTACTATTTGGTTTCCAGTTAGGAGATCAAGAGCAGAGATTGGCCCTAGGCCCTAGACTAGGCTGTCTGTTCGCAAAGTTGCAAAATTAATGCTACAAATGGAGCTATTTAGACGATTTTCTGGCTATAAATGATTCAAAATCCTCCTCCGTCCTATTCCTGAACAAGGATGAAAGGTTATGCAGAGTTTTTATATTGAGTCACGTCCTCTGCCTCCTCCAAAAGAATCCTTTCAGAAGTTAAACGATATCTTTAATTGGTTAATTTGGAATAACAAAGGTCCTAGATGAAGACTTGGCTTGTTGTACCTGCCATATGAAAGAGGGGGTTACAATTCTCTGATCTTAAACTGTATCACTGGTCTGCACAGGTGCGCTCAGCCACGCTCTATTTTTCCACTGAGACACCTGCAGCCTGGATAAAAAGTGAACAAAAAACAGCGACAAACCTTCAGTTTGATATTATTTTATTTTATTTTAAAGTTTCCACTTGACAGAAATGTGTTTTTGTTTGAGATTCCCGAGGTTCGCACGGTGTCATCCTCCTGAAAAGGAAACACCTTGTGGCGTCAGGTGAGCTGCAAAAGGTGCTGTCAGTCACATGACCCTGAGCCTCAGCAGGAAGTCTGACCCCTTCATAATAAAAGCATGTTCTTCACCTGCACTAATCAGGCTGAGAACACGCTGGGCTGGAGTCACGTGATCGACTTGTAGTTCAAACACAGCTGTTTCCTTTCCTGAGTTCTTATCACATCTAAACACATTTACTCCACCTCACAACGTTTCTAACAAGGAAAAGTGCTTAGGAAAGGAGGTAGGAGACCACTGAGTGTATGTGAACGTGAAGGGCTTTTATTGTGAAATGCAGGGTAGGGAAAAGTTGTTCCGCACATGCGCAGTAGAGATCCTGCGTGAGCAGAGACTAGTCAGTTTAATAAGTTTGATGATTTGTTTAAAATACAGAACAAAAGTAAACAAAGTAGGACGGTAGGGCATCATGGCGGCTTTATGAACGGTAAGAGGCGGGAACACGGGGGCGACGGTCAGAGGGAGGACATCAACAGGAGGAGGACCGGAAGCTGTTTGAAAGCCGTGAGCGGGAGTTTGTCAGCAGGGGGAGAAACCGGCACCCGGAGCGAAGACATGGACCCCCTGCAGGAGCTCCTGGACCGGGTCAAGCCCAGCACCGAGGCGGTGAGTCCCAGTCTGACCCTGTTTGCCCGAACTGAGCGATAAATAACAGTCTACGTACACGCACAGCCCTGCGTACGTAGACTGTCTGCGTCATGACGTAAGGCAGAGCAGCAGCCGATTACTGTTTCGAGCTAATTCTATAGCAGAAATCCACACAGAAAAGAGAATATAAGGATGTGAGCCTGTTTTACATTTATTATTGTGACCTCCGACCTGCTGCTTTGTTTCTTTAGGAGTCCCTGTGGTTAAAGAACATCTTCACCTCCATCTCTGAACACCTGAGTCCTGTGGTGTGTAGCTCCGCCCCCTCGCAGACAGGTGAGTTCCTGTTTGTTTGAAACAGCTGGCTGATAAATCAGCTGTACTTTAAATCCTTAATGACGATGTTCACTTATGAAACCAAATACTATTTAAACCATTATTTAAACAGTGAAAGCAGGGCTCACCTGCCCTCACAGGTGTCATCAGAGCAGTCCAGTGTGTAGATGTGAGTGTGGTTCAAAGGTCAGAGCCATGAAGGTGACCGACTGTCAGTGAGGAACAGGGAGGACTAAGAGTGTGAGGATGAAGAGCAGCTGCTTCCTCAGGTGGTCCCACCTGTTCACACACCAGCTCTGGTGTCCACTTCAGGTGTTCTCAGTGGGCGGGGCTTCAGTTGTTTATGTTTGTGTTTACCCTTTAAACTTTGTTTTCCCAGGTAACCACGGTGACCTCAGCCTCTTCGATCTGAGCATGTGTGCGGTGCAGGCGATCCAGCAGCAGATGTGTGTGGCCCACAGCTTACCTGTCAGCTACAGGTAACGCCCGCTGACATCATCGCTGTCGCAGGTCACGTGACCTGGCCTTACCGCTGTCCTCCCGTCTGTCCGCAGGCTGCTGTCCGTCTCCCAGCTCGTCTCCCAGCAGCACCTGGCCTGCGTCAGCAGCCTGTCCTGGAGCACCAATCAGCAGAGAGCCTGGGCCAGGGAGGCGGAGCTCGCCGTGCCGGGTCAGAGGGCGCTGCCGAGGGTCAACCTGCTGCTGATTGGCTGTCTGAGAGAAGGCCCTGACGGAGAGTACAGGCTGACGGACGCCAGCGGCAGCGTCACGTGTGAGGTGAGTCAGAGGGGGAGGAGCCTAACCTTAACCCATGGTCCATCAGCTGGTTAGTTCTCAGGAGCTTCTTCACAGCAGCGTCACTAAACCGGATCTGGTCAGAACTGATGGTAACGAGGTCACAACAAACTGCAGGTGTTCATGTGCAACGTGAATGAAATCGAATTCCTCTTTAATTCAGCTCATTCTCTGTGCAGGGACACAAGTGCTGATAGAGTCTGGTCATCACACGCTTCTCTGCTGATGTTTACATCAGCATGAAACAAGCAAACAAGCTCAACAGCTGACTTTCATTTCTGTAAATCAGAAACATCAGGACTTGTTAAATGTGAGCTGTGTTTATATGGATTCACTTAGCTGATCGATAAGTAAGGATGTAAAGACAGAGTCTGTCAGCAAGTGAGTAACTGTGCTGGCACAGACGTGATGACAGCAGAGCTTTATAAAGATGTGGAGCCTCCTCCTCACATAAAGTATACAGATAGCATCACCTGCAGTAACCTGACAGATTACAGTCAGACAGCTGCAGCAGGCTCAGTGTGGTCCTAGCATCACCGCACGGATTAATGACTCACAGTACTTGAAATGTGCAATTCCCTTGTGTTCTTATTGCTATTTATTCTATTCTTCCCTTTTCTATACTCTGTATTTGTATATGTGTATATTTCTGCTCACCTTCTGTAACTTCTGTCGGTGCTGGGCTGTTGGAAACCGAATTTCCTGGAGGAACGCAGCCGAGGGATCAATAAAGTTTCATCTAATCAGATCAGATTCGATTAGATTAGATTAGATTAGATCAAATTAGATTAGATCAAATTAGATTAGATCAGATTAGATCAGATGAGATTAGATCAGATTAGATTAGATCAGATTAGATTAGATCAGATCAGATTAGATTAGATTGGATTAGATCTGATCTAATCTAATCTAATCTAATTTGATCTAATCTGATCTAATCTGATCTAATCTAATCTAATCTGATCTAATCTAATCTAATCTAATTTAATTTGATCTAATCTAATCTGATCTGATCTGATCTGATCTAATCTGATCTGATCTGATCTAATCTGATCCAATCTCATCTAATCTGATCTGATCTGATCTGATCTGATCTGATCTGATCTAATCTGATCCAATCTGATCTAATCTAATCTAATCTAATCTGATCTACTGCAGCTATAAAACAAACGGCATCACTGCAGATCAGAGCTGATGAAGCTGTCATCATCAGTACAGGCTTCCAGCATCCACCCAGGACACACTCCGCCACTCTCTCACCCGCGTCTCTCTCTCTCCCTCATCCAGTGCCTGTCTCTCTCGCCCCTGTGGCTCGATCGTCCTGTTTTCCTCCCTCACTGGAACTACATCCCCCACAATGCATCGGGCCAGGAAGAGGCCGCAGGCTTCTTGGAGCTGATTGGCTCCCCTGTCCTGTTGTGTCCTGGTGCTGAGCAGGGATTGGCTGCTGCTCCTGGAAGGGTGGAGCTAAGCGGAGCGGTGGGAGTCGGAGAGGCCGGCAGGCTGCTGAGGCACAGGTGGGTCACATGACCTCTGAACTGCAGTGGAGTTTCTGAGCAGTGTGTGTGACAGATGTGTGTGTGTGTGCTCCAGGGTCAAAGGTCAGCGGCTGAGCGTGTTCGGAGAGGTGGGCTCAGTCTGCCCTCTGCTGGCCGTGGCAGGAACGACCTTCTTTTGCTTCACGCTGACGGATGAGTCGCGCTCGCTGCCCGTGCTCGTACAGGTACCAGCTCTCTGAGGATGATGATGGTGAGGAGGGACGATGAAGCTCAGTGTGTGTGTGTGTGTGTGCAGGACAGCAGCCGGCTCAGCTGGATCCAGCGTGTGTGTGTCGGGCAGAGCGTGTGTGTGACAGCTCTACGTGTGTGTGCGCTACGAGGCTGGAGAGGAAACAACATCCTGTGTGTGACGAAGCGCTCCGAGCTGCACGCCGACTACACGCACACACAGGAACACACACAGGAACACACACACTCTGAGTCCCTGCTGTCACAGCCTGCTGAGGACGACTGTGAGGAGGCGGAGCATGAGGAGGTGGAGCTGGACCAATCAGCTGTGAGGATAAAGCAATCCAAAGTCATCAGCTACCAGGTGAGAGTGCTGTGAGCTCTGATTGGCTACCACATGTTTGTACCTGTGTGCTGATTACTAAGCCTCCTCTGCTGTGATAGGGCACGGTGACTGAGGTTGTGAGTGAGGGGGCGGGGCTCTACGTGCTGGATGGGAAGGTGGGTCTGTGCGTGGCCTATCAGCCGGCGGCGAAGAGGAAGCTGAGGGCGGGAGACAGAGTGGAGGTGAGTCACATGATGTGACATCATCATGCCCGTTTGTGTTCGTGGCAGCCACGACTAATAAAGTTTGATGGCTCCTCCTCCTGCAGTTGCATCACGCCCACTTCCTGTACCGGCCCTGCCCGGACTTCCCTCCCAGCATGCTTTGCACCTGCCTGCGCTCCAGCCTGAGGGTGACGGCCTTCAGCAGGGCGGGAGGCTCGCCACCCGACAACCGCTGCCCGGGAGATGGGGCGTTACCACGGTTACTGCTGCAGAGAAACACAGATGTGTCCGATTACCTGTGGACCTGTCACCTAAGCTCGCAGCTGGCACACAGGTGAGGCTCCACCCACCACCACCTGTCCACAGTCAGAGACAGCAGAGCCTAACCTTTGTCCTCCTGTCCTCCGCTGGCTCTGGCTTGTTTCCTGGTCCTGGTTCTGGTCCTCAGTCTGGTCCAAGGTGTGTGGAGGCAGCAGTGTGTGTGCTTGCTGTCCTGGAGGCTGATGGAGACTCTGAGCAGAGCTGGAGGACGAGGACGCAGAGACATCTACGCTGAGATGCTGGACGAGCCTCACACCTGTCCTGTGACGCAGGTAGGTCCCACTCTCACCTGTCTTCCTTACAGGTGAGTGTGGAGCATGCTCAGTGTGCTCTGTGTCCCTGCAGTACAGCGTGTCCTCGGCGGTCCGGCAGTACCTCGGTGTGTCGGAGCTCCTGGAGTCCCTGCAGACTGGCTGCTGGTCTTCGGCCCCTCTGAGCTCTCTGCTGCCCCCTGATGGCTCCAACCTGACCTCCGCCCAGATCAACGGGTTCCTGTCCTGGTCTTGCAGGACTCTGTCCTCCGAGCCTCGGGGTGGAGACGCTGTCAGGTAAGGTGACAGCAGCTCCCACATGAAGTCGTGTGATTACGTACCAATGGTTTTTGCCGGTTTGTGTGTCAGGCAGCGCCCCCTGCTGCTGGTCGGCGTGCTGGAGCTGCCGTCACAGACGTCTGAGTTCAAACACTCGATGCAGCTCAGAGACGCCGCGGGAGCTGCAGCCTGCGTGCTGACGGAGAGCAGCGAGGAGGAGGAGGGAGCGCAGAGGGCGGTCTTTAACAGCGCCTGGATCGGTACAATGCACGCACACAGACACACACACAGGGACACACAGCTTTATTCTTTAATGTGTGTGTGTGTGTGTGCTGCAGGTTGTCTGGTGGGTGTGGTGCAGTTCACCATGGTGACAGAGAGATTCCTCCAATCAGATTTCCCCTCCTACCAACACCTGGACCAGGACAGGTTCATCACACACAAACACTGCAGGTACACACACACACACAACCTGCAGCATGCTGACTGCTCATTGGTCCATTCTGTGATGTAGGAGGGCGTCTGATTGGTTCAGGGTGTGAGCTTCCTTCCTGGTTGTAAACATTATGAGTTAAATAAAGCTGGGTTCAATTCACAGGGTTTACCTGCAGTTCTCTCTGGACCACCTGCACATCCTGAGTCCATCTGTTGCCATGGAGACACACCTGAGACACAAGGGGGAGGAGCCAGGAGGGGATGTCACTGCCAGGAAGCAGACAGTAGAAGAAGAAGAAGAGACTGCTGGGAGTAAGAGGAGGAGAAGAGAAGAAGAAGAAGCCAACTCCGGCAACCCCTGGCCCTGTGTCTCCATGGTGATCAGGGTGGAGCAGAAGGAGGGTGTGTCCTGGAGGAATACAGGGGCGGAGGCAGAGGATCAGGAGGCAGGGCTGAGACTGTGCTTCTCAGTGAAAGCTGCTGTGATTGGTCCAGTGGTCAGCTGGAGGCGGGACCCAAAGAATGAGCCAATGAAAGAGAAAGAAAGTGAACAAAAGCAGGAGAGACAGGTGAGAGATGCACCTGTGTGTGTTTACCTGAGCTCACCTGGATACACAGTTACGTGTGTGTGTGTGTGTGTGTGTGTGCAGGTGGTGCTGGTGTTCTCAGGTGTGTGTACGCGGTGGTTTCCTGTCCTCCAGCCTGGATGTTTCTACAGACTCATCGCCGCTAACACTCAGGTATCAACCCAGCTTTGATGATGTCACTAAGGGGCGTGGCCAGAGGTTGGCCTCATCGGTCTCTGCTCTCTGATATTAGTACACATGAACACGTTTTTCAGCTTTAACTGTAGTTGTTCACACACTGAGGTTAATTATGGAGTTCCACAGGGTTCAGTGCTTGGACCAGTTCTGTTTACATTATACATGCTTCCCTTAGGCAGCATCATCAAAACACAGCTTACATTTTTACTGCTATGCAGATGACTCCCACCATTCCTGTTTGTGGGGAGTTGATCTGACCTGAATCCTTGCAGCTGATTGGCCCATGTGTCTGTCAATCAGGATCCCAGTGTTCTGATTGGCTGTGGAGTTTCTGAGCGCAGTGGGGTGGATCTCCACGTTGAGTCAACCCTACAAGTCAGACGTGGTTGGAGATTCCACACTCTGACACGCCCACTGCTGCTGCCCACCTGCAGACAGGTAACACTCGGTTTGCTCCCCGTCTTCCTCCAGGACCCTTAAACTTTTTTTTAGAGATTGACAGACCATGTGACTTTCACGCATTGCATTGTGGGTACAAGTGGCAACAAATCAAAACACTGCATTAAGCGCTAGCATTTCCGGCACTTTGGGGTCCTTCGGGACTAAGTAAAGAATACAAATACAGGCCATTTACCGTTTATTTAGCTGTTGTTAAATATTTTATCTCCTGTACAGGCCAACACAATCTGTTTGCCGTTTCAGGTTGTAGTGTTACACAACATTTTCAGATCTAATATACCGTATTTCCCGGACTACAAAGCGCACCTGAATATTAGCCGCACAAGCTAAAATCAGGGGAAAATCCTGTTTTGTACATACATTAGCCGCACCTGACCAAAAGCCGCAGGTGTTTCAATGTTGACTTATCATATGTAAGAGAATATGCACAAAGGGAATTGTCAGGAAAGAGATGGCTGTTTGGAGACATCACTTTTATTAATATTTTGAAAAACAAGTTATGGGTACATATTTGCACATGTAGTACATAACAGTAGCCTACAGCACACCAGAACAATAGATTCAGACTACCTTTTAGGCTCAGGTGCAGTGACACAGCTTTAACAAGAAGAAAAGTCAGTCATTCACCATCTTTCTCTTCTTCCTGCGCACTAAAACCACCAAAGTCCTCTTCTCCAGTGTCGGATACAAACAGGCTCAGGATGGCTTCGTCATCCACTCTTCTTCTCTCCTTCGTTGTCACTTTCAAAACCAAAGAAATCCTCGTTGTCAGTGTCAGAGTCGAACACCCTCAGAAGGGCCGTGGCGGTGTCCTCCTCTCCATATTGCAGCAGTCCAGCCCTTCAAAATCCGTTGGTGATCGTGGATGTTTTCACACTTTTCCACGCTGTCAGAATCCACCGGTGGAGTTGGGCATAACTTGCAAGTTTATCGCCGCTCATCATCCACGCCTCCCGCTGAATGCGTAGCGCTACTTTGAAGTTTGTTTTTCGCGCTACTTCGTACGGCACTACGTTGCCTGGCGGACGGACATGTGACTAACATACCACTCTTGAACCCCGATCCTTCCGCCAGGCAACGTAGTGCCGTACAACAGCGGAACACACAAAACAAATCGTCTTACGATATGACAACAATCACGGACAATCCATAGAAAAGCCGCACCTGACTAAAAGCCGCAGGGTTCAAAGCTTGTGCAAAAAGTAGCGGCTTATAGCCTGACAATTACGGTAAATAAAATGAGTGTTTCGTAATTCATTCAATTTATTGTCTTTATTTATAACTGGCATCATTGTTTCATTCTATTATAGAATCTTACAAGAAAGAGGCAACATTGTAAAAATCCATCATTATTAGCTGCTTCCTGAAAAACAAATCAACAATGCAAAGAAAAAAACTTTGCTAACAACAAACTGGAAAACAGTTATTCATCACTTGCTTGCTTCAATACAACCCTTGGGCACATATATGCGGACGTTTCGTGGCTGTTTCGATCTCGCTCTCTCTCTTAACCAATCAGATCTGGCTGTGGTAGCAGCTTTAAACTCGGTATGACCCAGGCTGATAGAGGGGCCAGTCTGGATCACATTCCTGCATTTTGTTTCTGGTTTTCCTACAAAACACAACAAACATTAGCCCGCAAAGCCACAGTGAACAAAGCAGCATAGCAACGAATTCAATTCAAATCAATATAAGACTTATTTGTAACCTACATCATCAATCATGTTGTGATAAATTACGTAATAACTACAACAGAAGACTTAATAATACAACACAGTTAATAATACAGCAGCTTCTTGCCATTTTTGTGTTTCTTTTTATTACTGTGTGACTGTTTACGTGTGAAAGCCTGCGTGCGCTAGTACCGCTTGCCACTCGTTCCCACAATCCTTTGCGGTTTTACCCCTGAATGACGTCATATTTTTAATGTCTGTGTTTTCAGGCCGTCCCACCCACAGTCTTGTCCGTCTCAGAGGTCTTAGACTGCAGGTAAACTGCTCGTCCCTCACTGAGTCGCCCCCTGTGGCCATCCGAGGAACTGCAGCTGCAGCCTGCTTTAAACTCTTACTGGTGTGTGTGTGTGTGTGTGTGTGTGTGTGTGTGTGTGTGTGTGTGTGTGTGTGTGTGTGTGTGTGTGTTTCAGCTCAGAGCTGGTGTGTTTTCAGGGTGTGGTGTCTGAAAGGATCAGTGTGAACAACAGGACCGCCCACTCTGGACACACACACTCAGGTACAAACACACAGGTGGTTTGTGTATCAGGCTTTTTCTGCTGTGAAGTTGTAACATGGGGATCTATGGAGGCGACTCACTGCTGCCTCTGCTGGACACTAGAGGAACTGCAGGCATCAGTGCTTCAGGTCTGAGTCTCAGGTCTGACTGTTAGCTGAATGTGTGTGTGCAGGTGTGCGTCTCACTCTTTGTGACCAAGCTGGGAGGAGTCTGCAGGTGTACCTGGACTTAAGCCACACCCCCTACCCACCTGGCCTGTTGCCAGGTAACACTCTGCTGTTGTCTGGTTTCCAGAGGAGGCTGTCCAGGTGAGACACACATAGACAGGCTTATAAAAGTTTGGACTCTTTATTTGGACTCATTTCCAACAATGTCAGCCCCAATAAAGTTCTGGATCATCTTGCATCAATAGGCTGCTGGTTTTCTTTACTGGTTTCAGGTGTTACCAGCAAAATAGTTGTTTGATCATCTGGAAATGTACCCAGATTTATTTATTTAGACAGAGATCTTGACCCCCCAATGTTCAATACAAAGTCACGCCCATGGTTACGTACCTGTGCGGTTTACCTGTGTGTGTGTTTCAGGACAGGAAGTGTGTACTGCACGTACTTACCTGTCAGCTCCATAACTGTGGTCTCCCTGGGAGACACCAGGTAAGTTTACAGGTAAAGTCTGGTTCACGTGTTTGTCGTGCTGTTGTTTATTTGTTTGTTTGGTTTCTATCAGCTCGGCCCAGCCTCCTCCTCCTGCTCCCATCATGCACCTGGGTGAGTGGGCTCTGAGCAGCAAGCAGAGGTGCGCTGTGGGACAGGTCAAAGGTCACGTGGTGTGTTTCCTGTTCCTGCAACTGCAGTGGAGCTGCTCGCTGTGTGGCAGCGTGTACACACAGGTACTGCATAAAATACACACAGTGTGTACAGGATGTGTTTAGTGTCAGTTTCTCGGGTGCAGTGAAAGTACTCAGAGTGCTTCATGTGTTGTTAGCGTGTTGGTGGCGTGTTAGTGTTGGTGCAGTAAGTAAAGTGTCGTTTTGGAGGAAACTGCTCACGATTTCAGGTGTGTGTGTTTACCTGTTGCTCTCTCTCTCTCAGGGCTGCAGCAGCTCTCAGTGTCACTCGACCTCGTCAGTGTTTCAGTCCAAAGCAAAGTAAGAGCAGCTTCCTGTTGAGCTCACCTGCTGATACGTGTTAATCACCTGGATGAGTCAGGTGACAGTCACATGATCAAACCATGTGGCTCTGCTCTTCGATCAGGCTGGTGATCGATGACGGGACAGGTGAGGCTCACGTCTGCTTCTCAGCTGCTCTGGTTCCTGCTCTGCTGGGATTGGCTGATGCTCAGTGGGAGGGGCTTCAGAGAGCACTCAGGGTTAGAGGTCACATCAGAGTCTTCCCTCGTGGGCAGAGCCAGGTCAGTAGCACCTGTCAGGTGTACATGTTTACCTGTCACAGGTGAGTCACGTGCTCATCGTCGTCTTTAAACTTTATTTTATCTTTAAAATTTAAGATGAGGCTTTAACTTTGAAAGGACACATCCTGTTTGCATCCTGGTAACAGCTCCGTCTGCTCACACCTTACTGCTGAACTGGTTTGGGGGCGTGGCCACTTCCACCTTTTTTTTTTTTTTTTTTTTTTGCCCATTTGGTTCTTTAGCCATCAGAATTGTTGTCTGAAGACCAACAAGGATACCCAATGGATTTACTTTGCCAAATGGATCTTCGTGGCATTGCCGTATTGGTCCATTTGGTCGATCTTTGTTTTTATTATTTATTATATTTTATTTTCAGATGTTACAGATGGGACAGACATCAGTGAGGGATAGGAAAGGGAGAAAGAAAGAGGAAGGAAAGGAAAAACAGAAGGGGAGAGGGACAGTGAGAAAGGGGGAGAAAAAAAATAAAAATCTCCTGGATCACCTGTTGAGAGAAAAATAGAAAACAAGCAAAAAAACAAAAAAAAACAAAGCAACATACTAAACACAACACCATCGCATTAATCTAGCTAAGTGTAAACAGCAGTAAATACTAAATATTCAATGTTGTTGTGCAGCACACAGGACAGATGTGCTTCGAAGTAGTAGCCAAGAAAGGTGTAATTTAAGTCTACGAGCAGTGAACACCCGTGTGCATACCTGTGTGCATACCTGTGTGGATCAGCATGCTTGCATTCCAAAGGTTTCTCCATGTAACGATCTGCTAGGGAGTGTGGGGGGGCCACAGCCCCGTCCTCCAGGGCATGAAGCAGGTATGGAGGAGATCAAAACTCCAGACATCCAGAGGCCCCCAGAACACAAGAGACCATAGAAGACCAACAGAGGGGCAGCTGCGCCACTGTCCCAGCAAGAGCTGAGGAGAGTCCCAGATGAGGGCTCACTCAGCCACTTTTAAAGGCCACTTCCACCTTTAAAAGTCTGTAGGTGTGACGGACCCACGCTGGGCTCACGTGAACAGGAGGGAGGGGCCTTACAGCCCTGTGTTTCAGCGAGACTCAGGTCGTGCCCCTGACTCCACCCACTCGACCTGATGAAGCAGCAGGTGGTGTAGTTCTGAGGGTAATCAGGGCTGACTGTGAATGCCACACCTCCCACATGGAGGGTGGAGACCACAGGGGAGGGGCAGGGCAGCGAGAGGCATTTAGGACTCGGGTCACACCAGGAGAACCCACAGGGCCCCTCCACCCACAGGTGGAGCTGTGTTAAAAGACCCTGCAGACTGAAACGTCCTGTGGTCAGAGGAGGTGAAACGAGAAGAAGATGCAGCTACAACCCAAAGAACAGCGTCCACACAGTGAAGCACGGTGGGGACGCTGTGGGGGGGCCACCACAGAGAGAAACAGGCGTCCTGCAGGACGTTTCCACAGGGCCGAGCCGTGAGTCTGCAGAGACATAACCTCTGTGTCTGTCTCAGGTGTGTGACGGGGACGCTGACGACTTCCTCCTCCACTTCCTGTTGTGTCTGTGCAGCAGTGATGTCATGATTCGGCCGCTCAGCCTCACCTGCAGGAAACACACCAACCAGAGACCAGAAGGTAACCCCACCCTCACACACCACCCTCACCACCCTGACTGCAACCTTCAGAGTCGTGTGTGTGTGTTTCAGAGGTGAGGAGGTTCACTCGAGGAGACAGAGAGTTCCTGACCAGACTGGCTCCTCCCCTTCAGCTCACCTGTCTGCACCTCCACCCTGACTGAGCTCCACCTGCTTCGTTCTGACTTCATCTGTTCTACGTGTTCGTACAAATAAAACTTTATTGTTCCTCCTCCTGTCACACGGTATCTCACCTTCACTGACCCTGACGCTGGTGATCAGGGTCAGAGGTCACACGAAGCTCTCTGGGTTTAACAGGTCATGTGACCCTTCTACAGGAAGTGATCCCTGTGAGTGGCGCCCACATCGGAGACGTTCTCAGATGGTGATTCATGAAACCTAATTGGTAAAACTAAACACTGAACGTGTTTCGGTTTGTTTACAGAGGTCAGACGGTGAAAGCTTCAGCCTGACCAGGAAAGAATCAGTCCTCTTTAAATCACACTTACTTTAAATGAATTCCTCCTCACCTTCATGTGTTTTGTATTATTGCATCTTATACTGAAAGAGTTCATCCATCGACACATTTGAATCCTGCAACATTTCACCGTGTCAGTTTGTCATGAATTGGACTATTTTAGGATTTCAGTTCATCTTTCCAATAAAGCTGGCAGCTCTGAAACAGCTGTTCTCTCTGAGGCTGTTTTGCATGTAAATAAAAGTGAAATAATTAAATGTTCTGTGAACAGACCGTCCAGTGGAGCTCCTCAGGGCTCTGTGCTTGCACCACTTTGTTTTCTATGCTAATGAGTGTCAGAGCACGTCAGCATCAGTCCTTCAACATGGTCACAGCCTCTGATGAAGGTGTTCAAATGTGGCTTTTAATCCAGGTTTACACTTAAACAGTCTCCATGAAACGGGCCTCTGCCCTCATTCATCCTGGAGATCACTCGTCTAAACCAACCAACATAAAGAATGTGATGTTTTCAAAGCGAACACGTACACACGTTGTTATGGATACGATTAAATGTAGGAGCGATGATTCGTGAAATCCTACATGTGTGTTCTAACATGCTTTAATGATGGCACGAGCTGACAATGAATAACATAAAGTTAATAGTTAATCTGCAACAAAACTTTTTCACCGCTTCAGTTTTTGGTCTTTTCCACATACGGTTGTTGTTGTCATGGAAACAGAAACCAATCGGGCCTTGGATGGACGTCGGGAGTTCTTAACAGCAGCTCGTTGTTCATTCTGATGTTGTTTTTTAATTATATTTTATATTTAATATCATATATTGGCCTTTTTCAGCTTTATCTGAAGGGCCACGGGTCAGACTCCACCTGGGCCTGCCGCTCTCAGCCTCACTCTGAGGAAGCCCACAGTCTCTCACAGTGGAAACTACACCGGGGGACCCCATCCTTGGGGTGGACCCATTTTTGTTGTAGCGTGTTTTGGGGTTTAAAAGCCACAGAGACGCGGTGCTTAGAAAAAATGCATTTCAGCTGTGCTGATGCTCCTGACACGTTGGAACGTTGGGTTGTGTTGCGTGGTTGAGAGGAGGCGGCAAAACACCTAGCAGGCTAGTCGGAAGAACACACACCCACGCTGGTATCGGTAATCCACGGTGGTTCTTTAATACGCCTTCTTCAACAACCATATAAAAGCCCGGCTGAACGGCTGCGGCTCAACAACATAACGCCCAGCGTTCATACAACCCAAGCGTTGCAAACAAAACAAGAAGAAAACGTAAATCCGTCCCTCGTTAAGCAGAAGCGTGCAGGCACGTGTCCTCATAATCCCAGAGAGAGAGCAGCGGCACAAACTGATGACACCATCAACCCTCGACTTGGGTGTCTTAAAGGGACACCACACCATAGTGGCTGTCACAACGTATAAGACCTGGAAACCTGCATTCAGCTGGACCTGAAAAACACTATGTCCAGATAAACACAATCAACTTTTGGAGAAAAATAAAAGATTCTTCATCAGACTAACAACTAAAAACATGACACTTACCTTAACAGTATGGGCTACATCAAATATATTCAAGAACGACAACAACACTTCTCACTGCTGCTAATTTTAACAAAACTAAACAAAAAGTAGAAAAAGGCAATTCACCAAGTCTTGAAAAGTAAAACTGAAAAATAGAAACACAGAATAAAATATCCATCCAGATCTTTACCACCAACAACATAAAATCTACCTTAATTAAATGGCCAAATTCTCCAATAAATGAGCAATAATAAAGTAAGAAAAAATAAGACATTCAATTTATGGACGCTCAAATTAACAGAGCGACATTAAACGCACCTCATTGCCTGCTGTAGCGTTCTTCGCAGCTGCACTTCACCCCAAAGGTCGGTTAATACATCGGATTGAACTTAACCAAAGTCCAATTAAAGGAAAATAAATGTTTCTAACAAATACAATGAAGAAGATTAAAATAATTCACTGTCAGTTACTGTCGCTGTGAGTTTGACGAGGTCAGCTGCTTCATTTGGTTCTGCCTAAAGTTCTCTCAGTGATCCAGTGTTTATATGATAAGATACGTGTTTAATGCAGAGAGTTGGAATTACAAGTTGGTAAGAAGCTTTTTAACAAAGGTTTGATTTAAGCTTTAAGTTCAAAGGTGAAAGAAATTTCACCTTTGATGAACATAGGTCAAAGGTCAAAATAAGGTGAGAAAATATAATAGATATATATAATCAATCAATAAGGTGAAAATATCAGATAAAAGGGTTTTTTTGGTTATAAGGAATAAAGAGGTCAAAGGTCAAAACAAGAGACACTGGTAGAGACCTCAAATCATTGTTACTGAAGAAGGAGGAGTTCTTTAACAGTACGACATTGATAGAGTTTGTTTGTGTGTTTGAGAGTTCAGACTGAAAGGGAGCGCACAATCGTGTGTGTGTCTGCAGCTGTTGTGTTGTTGCTGCATCGTTGCCTCAGGGGGAAAGTTGTGTGTGTGTTATGCAGACTAGCAGAGACTGCAGCTGTCAGCAGCCACACACACTTTCTATTCTTCAAATCAAATCACAGTGAAACATGTTCACTGACAGCTCAGCTTCAGCATCGTCTTCATGCTGTGACTGCAGCCGTTCAACTCTGTTTGTCTTTAACCCAAATCATCACAACATGCAAATATAATCATCAAAATGATGTGACTGGAAGGATGCAGCAGTCTGTGCTCCACCTTTCTCCTCCACACCTGCAGGTGGAGAACATGGATGCATGAATCTCTACAGAGTTCTTTGAATATTATCCGTCTCATCAGTTTTCAGTGAACAAAACTCCTCACAGAGCCAAAATAAGCAGTTTGTATCCAACATAACTCAGCTGGACTCTGATGCTCCGTATAACAGCCACACATGAGTCTGGATTCACTCAAAGCATTGAACAAACTTTATTGGAAATGAAGCTTTTGGACATTTGTTCTCTGATATTTGCTCTTCAGCTCGAGTCTCCATCAGTGGGAACATTTCCTGATTCAACTTTTCTTCTGTTCAAATCAAACTCCATGAGAATCAAAGTGTGAATCAGAGTCCTGATGATCAGATTCTATAGAAACATGGAGACTGTAGAGGATTTACACTCAATATGTTCATTTGTTCCCTTCAAGAAAAATCAATCATTCATCCAATAAAATCAGTCGTTGATCAGTTTGATTGACAGGACAGATGATCAGAGGTGCAGAGTTTTTACCTCCATCATTAGGACAGGGACTGAAGTATGGGTGGAGTTTGTGAGTGAAGGAGCAGCCAGTAAAGGAGTAGATCAGAGCTGCAGCACCTACATCATAAAAGGAGACCAGACCCTCCTCATAATCCACAAACACCCCCACCTTCTCAGGACCAGGATGGAGACAGAGGGGGACTGAAGGGGAAGCACATGCTATGTACTTATTTCCATTTCTCAGCACTACAGTCCAGAAACCATCCTGAGGTCTCCGTCTGATTATTCCCTTCCTGTTGATCGACTCTGTGGCCACTCCTAAATCCCACTCAGTCTTTCCTTTAACCTGAACCTCAAAGTAAAATCTGCCTGAAGAGAAACTCTGCTCTCCTAAAACACAAACACACACAGAAAATCTCTCTGGGTTGTCTGGAAGTTTCTTCTTCACATCACTATGATAAACTTGTTTTCCATCATCAGACAGGATGAGATTAGGATGAGCTGTATCAGGATCCAGAGTCACATCCACCTCATGCTGCTGCACCCTCTGCAGCTCAGCCTCTAACAGCTTCTTCTTCATGGGTTTCCAGACTGTCTCCTCCAGCTGAGCCACAGCTCTCCCCACAGTCCCCTCATATGATGGTGGATGAACTCTGACCTCTGTCCAGTCCTTGCTGGGTGGAGCAGCTTTCAGGGAGGAGAAGCTTTGGAGGAGGTGGAGGTGGTCTTCAGAGCGTGAGAGCTGCTCCACCTCAGAGCTTCTCTCCATCAGCTCAGAGATTTCCTGTTCCAGATCTTTGATGAGACCTTCAGCCTGTTTCTCTGTAGCTTCCTGTTTGTCTTCGATCTCCTTCATGAGCTCCTTCAGGTGTCTCTCAACAGACTCCATCAGAGCCGTGAGGACCTGAACACCTTCTGCTTTCTGTCTGTCTGCAGCATCTTTACTCATCTTCACCGACTCTGTGATCTCCTGAATCTTCAGTCGTCTCTTCTGGATCATCTGCTGAATCTCAGCCTCTGTCTTCTCCAGCTCTGCCTTCTTTCCTTCATATTCTTCTCTCAGAGGAACAAACTCGTGGTTCTTGTGGTCTAAAACAGAGCAGAGCATGCAGACACATGTCTGGTCGGTCTTACAGAACAGCTCCAGGAGTTTATCGTGCTTCGTGCACATCCTGCCTTCCAGGTTCTCCACAGCATCAACCAGCTGATGTCTTTTCAGACGTTTCACTGTCAGATGAGGCTCCAGGTGAGTCTGACAGTAGGAGGTCTGACACACCAGGCAGGACTTCAGGGCCTTCAGTCTGGTTCCAGTGCAGACGTCACAGGGAACTTCTCCTGGTTTGGCAGCTTGTTGCTCTGAGCTGCTGCTGCTGGCTTTCTGCTGAGCTTCACGTCTGAACTGAGCAACCATCTCAGAGATGAAGGTGTTGACCCTCAGCTGAGGTCGAGTGTAGAACGTCTCTTTACACATGGGACACTGACAGCTCTGATTCATGTCCCAGTGCTGACTGATGCAGGTTTTGCAGAAGTTGTGTCCACATGGTGTAGTGACTGGATCAGTGAACACATCCAGACAGATGGAGCACAGAAACTGATCTTCAGATCGCAGATTGCTGGCAGCAGACATGTCTGCACTCTGAGGGAGAAAGAAGAGAAACATTTGATTCAAAATTCACTTTAAATTTCATTTTACAAAGAGAGAAACAAGCGTCAGTAGTCTGAGGAGCTTGGAGAGAAAAGCGTCTGGACTTCTTTGAGTTTCTTGAAGACGTTTCATCAGAGAAGCTTCTTCAGTTCTCAGAGTAACTGGTGGAGACCCAGCAACACACTCAGACACAAACTGGTTCATCCAAACACAAACCTAACATCGTAGTGTCTGCTGTACAGTGCAGCGTCCAGATGGACAGGATCAACGTTTGGGGATGAAGATAAATACAGTCGTTACAAAGATGTGAAATTGTTTCTCTGTTTTACAGAAGGTCCAAGATTCATCCAGATCATTTGTATACTTGAATAAATCAGTTTGTTGGATATTTTCCATCAATCACTGTGAAGTAAACTTCGACCTTGTTGGTGACTGAATACTTCTTATTGTACGTCCAGATCAACGAGCCATTAATATTAAACAGTGACTGTTCCAGTAGAGCTGACAGTGAGGAGGACGATGAATCACAAACCTCAGAAATGTGTTATTAACTGTTGATCCAGTATTTTAATGGCATTGATGAGAACATGTTTATTCAGAGGTGTCTGTATATTTGGTCCATTTGTGCGTCAGTAAAAACTGTCCTGTTTTCTCTCACAGATACTGGAACATCCTCACAAACTCAGGATGTGGAAGAAGATGAACAGTCACTCGCTGGGATACATCATTCATGTTATTCTGGATCCTCAGAAAACATTGATTTATTTTTGTGTTTCACATATTTGTTTGTCCAAATCAAAGATTGATGTTAGTAGAGAAGAAGCCACCATGATAAAGCCTGTGTGTGAAAACGAGATCAGTGGATTTGATCAAAATCCCATTTAAGGAGGAATTCTGTCCTCCAGTTTGTTTAAATAAGCTTTGGGATTAAACAGCATCATCTATGTTTGTGTCTGATGACATGTTTGATCCAGGTCAGCTTGAATATCACAGCTGATGTGTGGAACTCTGACATGTTTAAAGCCTGATTATCAGGATGATTCAAACACATCTGTCTAAATAATGAGATTCATGTTTCCACACAAAGTTATAAAGTGCAGCATCGACTGTTTTCTGAATGATTGAGGATCATCTGTGACTCTTACAGGATACACTAAGTCAGATAATCTTTGTAAAATGTGTGAATGACTTTTTGAAGTACTGACCAAAATCTGCTGGTTTACAGTATCAAAGGCTTTATATCAATAAAGAATAAATAGGTGTTTTCACCTCTGTAATCCTTATGATCAATCAGATCCAGAATCAATCTAAGAGGAACAGGAAGTGATGAATAACCAGGAAGTGTGGAGTCAGTCTGAAGTCCAGAGCACAGCCTGAGTCCACAGTCCTGAGCAGAGCCACAGTGAGACTGAAGCAGCAGCTCGATGCTCCTACAGTGGATCTGTGGTTACATGAGCAGATTTCTATGGATCCAGTGTGACTGTGATGAGTCCTGATGAAGTGAACAGAGTGAAGATTTGTGTAGAAGCAGGAAGTGTGATCAGCTGCACTCACCACTGTTGCTGAGAGGAACCTGATGGACTCCAGTGAATCTTCTTTTAGAGACAAACAGGACTCGACTGCAGCTCTGCTGCTGCTCTCTCACACTTTCACTTCTGCAAAATGACGTTGAGCTTCTTGTTTTTCAGCTGTTGCTCCGCCTCTTCCTGCCTCTCCCTTTACAGGAATCAGCCGGTCTGTACTCAGTGACTGTGTGCAGCGGGTGGGAGGAGTGAGGAGTGGTGTGTGGGTTCACACAGTAATGACGGCCTCAGGTGATCAGGAGAAACTACCTGGATTTCCTTTTTCACCTCGTGCACGAGAACATCACCAAATAAACTCCAGACAGTTTTTAATATTTCACTGTTCAAGAGCAAAAAGACTGACGGACTGTGTTTAAGGCCACCTCACAAATGTCACACATGAAATATTCAGTGTTTATTTGCTGGTTTGTTGGCAGCAGCTCCTTAAAGTCTGTCACACATCTGTTTGACCGTCTCCAGTTAATCTGAGACACCAGTTAATCTGCAACAGCAGCATCAGGCGGCTCAGCTGATCTCTGGTGTGTAGCTGCTGTGCTGCGCTCCCATTCCTCAGTGAAAGCAACAGCAGAACAAAAACTCTCTCCATCCACATGTTTGAAAAGAAAGTTTTTAAACAGATGAACACACTCAGTAAAGGACAAAGAAATAAGTAAGAAACAATTAGAGTAAAGAGTAAAAGCAGGAGCAACTGAAACAGGCTGCATGCTAGCTGACGCATGCTAGCTGTCGCATGCTAGCTGACGCATGAGCACTAGAACTGTTCAACTTCATTGTTATGATTTTAGCACCGAGTTACATGAAATCCTGCATCAAAAAGAACAACACAGCGATCACAGACATGTTTCTGCCAACAAACCAACATTAACCCAGAAAAGCCTTTAAAACAACCTGCTGTGGTTTGGAGTAGAGATTCCTGAATTTACCAGGTGCACCTGAAGGCAGCACAATTTAAACCGTAAATAATGATGTAGGTGCGCAAATCCTTTTCAAGCTTCACAGCATCAAATGAGCCGGCTTACGTTTGTTGCACTTCTACACCAAGTTTTACGCTCGCGTTTCTTCGTTGCTGATTTTTGTTCCACAAACCAAAAGAACAAAGATTCAACCTTTAATATATTTTCATGTGTGTTTCAAGCACTGTGACATATCACACACACACATGCTGAGTGTGTCACTGATAAAGCTGTGACACAGCAGCTCACTCAGTCCAGTCCAGGTAACAGACTCACCTGTTAGCAGCAGCTCTGCCCTCACAGAGCTCAGCTGCTTATTTCAGTCAGCAGGAAACATTAATATTATGGACTACAGCCGTCTGTCAGGGCCGTTCAAGGACACAACGTCACACACAGGTTTAAACTGTTAGACTCATGAATACCCACAACGTTCGATGCACATTTCTCTTTAACAGGAGCAAACGGCCTGATCAGATAATATAAGAACTCATAAAAGCTCATTTATGTAAATCTCTGCTTGGACCAGTGAAACAGTCTCACACTGATTAAACACCATCACTACTTCAGTAATGACAGAGGGGCGTAGGCGTGCTCGTGGGACAGCTTCCTCCAGCTGTGGAAACCAGATGTGGAAGCAGACTCCCTGATGTTGCAGTCCAACACCAGTGTGAGCAGAGAGGACTCAGCTGCTGGGCGGAGCTTATCTTCCTGTCCTGTTCAAATCCAGCATGAAACTCTTCTTATGTTCCCTCTTCAGTCTGATCCTGTCTAACAAACATCACTGTTCAGCTTTTACTTGCTAGCAAGGGAGGACCGCTCGGTGTGTCAGGAAAGCACTGAATCCACCCACAGACGACCTTTTACTGAACACAGTTACAGTACACACAAGCACCACCCATTGTAACCCCCCTATGGTCAACAAACATAAGGCCCTATGTGTGTGTGTGTGTTTGGGGTGCGTTTGTGTGACCTCCTGCCCACAAAGGATGATGAAGCAGGAAGCTTACTAAGCAGCAAACAGAGCCCTCACATAGATGAGCCTATAACAAAACACTGCAGCCTCCCCACCAACAAACTGGCTGGAGAGGTGGTCAGAGACAAAGGAACGTCTTTGATCAGGCTGCTTGAACCAAGACTTACAAACTTAAGTAACACAATGACAACATTTAACAATTTGACTCCCACACAGAGCACTATCCCCACATGCTTCAAGACCACAACCATCATGCCCCTCCCCAAGAAAAGCCCAGCCACTAAACGCCTGCAGACCAGTCGCACTGACTCCCATCATTGCAAAGTGCTTTGAGAGAGCGGTGCTGGCCTACATCCAGAGCAACATCCCAGACACTCTGGACCCCCTGCAGTCTGCCTACCGGCCCAATAGGTCCACGTCAGACGCCATCGCTGCTGCCCCTCACTACTCCCTCTCCCACCTGGAAAACAAAGACCTCAGGGTGCTTTTTGTTGATTATAGCTCCGCCTTCAATACAGTCATCCCTCACAAACTCATTCCCAAGATCCTCAGCAGCTTCTACAGCTGCACTGTGGAGAGCACACTGACCAGCTGCATCACTGCATGGTACGGCAGCACTACTGCTATGGACCAAACGCCTGCAGAGAAGATGATCAGGACCCCGCTGCCCTCTGCATCCACCATCGCAGAGTCCAGAGGAGAGCTGCCTCCATCCTCAAAGACCCCACATCCCCCCAACACGGCTGTTCACACTTCTACCCTCAGAACGAAGGTTCAGAAGTTCAAAATCCAGAACATCCAGACTCAACAACTCCTTCTTCCCACTGCTGTCAGACTCTTGGACAGCTGACCTGTTTTAACAGTAATGTTTGCACATCAGGTCATCTTTCATATCAAGCTCACAGCTCCTTTGCACATACATCTACCTCACACTTACATTTAGTCTCCACTCATTTATTCATAGTATTTGTATTTTATCTTGTTCTATTTGTATTTATTAGCGTGCATCTGTGTGTGGACAGCACAGAGATCCACATCTGAAACCATCAACAGTCACATGTAGATCTGCTTCATCTTCAGCTCTGTGTTTCGTTTTTGTCTGATCTTCTCTGAAGCTTCCTGACAGTCAGCAGCTTTGACCTTTGACCCACATGAAGCTAACATGTGACACAGAGTCAGGACGCTCCGTGGAGATCCATCAGCACAGCAGAAACACGCTCGGGGTCATCATCTTTAGAAACTTCCTGTGGATCCTACAGTCTAAGATCCAGAGCTGTCACTAGGATGGTTCAGTCATTTCACATCAGCTACAATTAGAACTCAGAGCTGAGCAAATATAATCAATCACATGCTGTAGAAACATAGAAGTTTCTATCCTTCAGAAAACATCTGACAAAAAGATCTAAAAGTGTGTGAAGAGCAACACTTGTTGTTCTCTAAATGTTTGGCCACAGCTGTAGAAAACACTGTGAGTGTTGGTCAGTAATGACATTTCATTTAATTTCTCTTTGTGCAGGTGAACACTGTCCAATCTTCTATCTAAATGACTGCTTTGTCTTTAAAAAGGTGAAGAGCCTGAGGCCGGTGACCTTTCCCCGAGTACATCCTCACAGCGGCTCACAGGACCAGGCCTCACTCCTGTCCTGCCAGAGGAGAAGCTTCAGACATCTGATCAGTGGAGTATTAGTAACACAGAAAACTAAAGAGGACGTGTTACTTTCATCTTTATTTATTATACATCTGTCATTGTTAGACATGAGGTTCACTGAAATCATTAGTTTTGTCAGATTTCTCTCCCTCTTCCATGTGACTGTGTCAGCTCGTCAGCATCTGTTTGGGACGAGAATGCACCAGGAAGTAATGAAAAGTACCATTAAAAGCAGGAGAGGTTCTTATATTACAGAAGCAGAGATTATTGTAAAAAACTATCTCAGTGCCATCAATGATTTAGGAACCTGAGAGAGGACTTGGTAAAATAAGACGTTCTTATAACTTCACCCTGTGACGGGCCAAGCTGCGACTCTCAGAGATGGTGATGTAGGTACAGAGCACGTGAGAGTGCGGTCCAGGAAATGTCTCTTCTAAAACTAGATGAAGGCACAAGGGGATCAATGTCAAGATGTAGAGATTCGACATCTTCATCCTTCAGTGGAGACTCCAGAACACCTGGGTGGGTATCATGACAGACAACAGAGAACAAATCCACCTTGAGACTTGGGAGGAAGGAGTGCTGGGCACAGAAGAGATGAAGAGTATCTGAGATGATGAGAAATCCATCTTCCTCCAAGCTGTGAGTACATCATAGTAAATGTGTCACACCTGTCCAAACCTCCCTCCACAGACGCTCAATTCTACATTTGAAAAATACAGAAACGTTGTCAAAGGTCAGTCGCAGACTGACAAAGAACAGCCAACAGCAATTCAGCTGGAGCCAGTCATGATGAAATAATAATGTCAGTTTGATCTGAAGAGCTTCAGCACCTCTGGTTGTGCTTTTCCCACTAAGAAAGCTTCCACATCCTCTCACAGTGAACATCACCTCAGCAGGCTCTGGACCATATCAGATTTTGAAATAAGTATTCAAACAACAGGACACACAAAAACTATTCAAATACCAGACTGACACACTTACAGCACTGAACAAATCCTGATGAGTCCATGTTTAAAAATCACGAGACTAACTTCAGAATAGATTTAACGGAGCTTTGCTCACATGAAGGCAAAGGGAGCAAATCCAAATCTTCTGATCCAGCCAGAAAAAACTCAAGTGCAGTGCTGTTGTTGCATTAATGTTTGGGAAGCAACCATCCTCTCCTCAGACACAAGAGACCCTTTAAGACCAGCCTCGCAAAAGCAGTCACACTGAATGAGAAAGGAGTGGACAAGAGCTTTAAAAGGATGGCTGGAGGTCCACAGTGTTGAATTTGGTGGGTGGGTTGCACTTCCACTCCTCTAGTCAGAGCTGTATTTCAAACACACACACACACACACACACACACACACACACACACACACACACACACACACACACACACACACACACACACTTTGAATATTTGGCCATGTTTAATGTAGCAGATTCCCAGATAATAAATATGACATAACCCCAAAATGAATTATTAATATTTACTTCAGTATATCGACGTACCAACTACAGAAATGGAAAATACTTTATCACCTGGAAGAACTGAGTCACAGCCACAGCTTTACTTCTGTGTGGAGAACAAAGCGTCTTCATCAGAAGGTGGCAGCAGAGATCTCTAATCTGAATCTCCTCTTTAACTGATGGTCTCTCTTTGAAGTCTAAACCTGATGTTGAAAGAACAGTTTACACTGAACTGTCACAGTTAGTCTGAGGAATAAAATCTGCATACCTACTGACTACTTGTGGGATAAAGCAACAGAAATGAAGACTGGAAATAAAACGAGACGTTTCAGTCACACAGCAGAGCACTCAGCTGTTAGTTAATGTGATGACCTTGAGCTGTGTTTGTTCAATAGGAGTTGGTAGCAGATGCAGAGGTGGTTCTTTAACTGATACGGTGGCTTTGAAAACGTTCTCATATCCCAGCACACAGAGTAAATCATGTATTATTATGTGAAGTGGCGATAAAACCGAATTAAAAATTGAAAAGAATCATTCTGTGCTGTAGTTGTGTTTATCTCCTGCATCTCGGTCACTTCTAATGACACATAAATCAATGTTCAGAAGTCATTGCTGTGTGTGAGACACTGACAGATGAAGCTCTTCTTCTCTTCGTGTCTTTGATCAACTACTTTTGTTTTGATTGTCATGATCACCGTCGCTCTCACTGTGGAAATCTGGATCCTGTTCTCATATGAATGATGCTAATCTCCATCTGTCGTTATCATAATCTGTGATCATCCCAGCACTGAAACAAGCTAACAGTTCACCTGTAACTCAGTTTGTAATCCACATGTCTGAATGACAGATGAACGTGATTGGCTCAGACGCTACTTGTCTGCATTTTTATTCTCTCCTTTGTTCTGCAGCTTAAGGACTGAAGCAGTGTGTGCATTACACCAGAGATTTGGATTTTCTTCTGCTTTTAATAAGCCTGAACTAACAGAATGCTTTCTACTCTATTTTGCTTGTAACTGTAGGTTTTTATATGAAATAAAACCATTTAAGCACAAACATCCTAAATGATCTAAACATCAGATATTATCTGAGGAGTACCAGCCAGACAGAGTCAGGCTCACCTTAATACACAACTTGGGAGAGAATTTTAAAACGTTGACACACTGATCATCAGACACCTTCACGAGACAGTGAGTAATATATCAAGCTTGAGTATGAGCACGCAAATATCTGTGGAGATTCTTTTCTGAGGTCGGGTTACACCGAAGGACGGCTTTGTCACTCCCTCCTTGACAAAGCAGTCAGAGATGTGCGTATAGTGCTTATCACTGCTAATCAAGCCAGTAAAGTAAGATGTTCTTGCAGCGTTTAGTCAGTTGAACAAGGTTAATAAGGTCTTTTTCCACATCTGTTCAGCTTTTCTACAGAATATAATCCTGCATCCAAGAGGAAGGATTGACGGTTTGAAATAAGCTGTATTTTAAGGGGCTACACAATGGAGAGCTAATCGACATGTATTATTAAAACAATTGAGGTTACCACAGATTTTTGAAAACGTGGATGTTTAAATAAGGCAGAGAGATTAGAATATAAGTGCAGAATTCAGATATAGCTTCTGAACTTTAGAATGAATTATGTAGTAGTCATTTTGTGGAAGTTGAGTATTTCTTATTCAGCTTGTTTATACTCTGCCTGAGCACTCACACCACTTTATACAACACGCCTCATTAATGGCACAAGCTCCTGAGGATGTTTTACCAGTCGGTGGTTGCTGGAGTACTTTTCTATGCTGTGGTGTGCTGGGGGAGCAGCACAGCAAAGAAGGACTCATCCAGGCTGGAGAAACTGATCAGGAGGGCTAGCTCTGTGGTCGGCATGAAGCTGGACACTCTGGTGACAGTGGCAGAGAAAAGGACATTAAAGAAACTGATGGACATTATGAACAATGCTGGGCATCCTCTGCACACGGCCATAAACAACCAGAAGAGTCTGTTCAGTGACAGGTTGCTTCTCCCCAAGACAAGAACTAACAGACTTAAAAACTCCTTTGTCCCACACGCCATCAGACTGTTTAACTCCTCTCTGGAGGGGAGAGGGAGGGGAAACAGGAGGACAAAGGAGGGGGGAACAACTAAGCTGTAGTGCCTCTTCACCTCACTGTACAATACCTTGTGCAATACTTTTCCTAATAGTCAACAGTGCAATAGACTCAATACTTGAAATGTGCAATTCACTTGTATTTTTATTTTTATTCCTATTTATTCTATTTATCCCCTTTGTATATTTTATTTATATTGTCTCTGTATTTATATATGTGTGTGTGTGTGTGTGTGTGTGTATATATATAATATTCTGTAACTCTGTAACTTCTGTCGGTGCTGTGCTTTTTTGGAAACTGAATTTCCCAGAGGAACCACCTGAGGGATTAATAAAGTTCTATCTTATCTCTTAAGCTTTAAGTGCTTTCTATCCCACACTCACACTGCAGTGGGCTGTGGAGAACAACCTGGGGTCAGCATCTTGCCCGAGGATATTTGGCATGCAGACTGATAGATGTGCTCCCTTCTGAACCACAGCCACACTATGAGATCACATCCTTCTAATTACAAGAATTATGTTTCTTCCCTCAGGAGTTGGGATGATGGGCAGTGAGTACGACTGAACATAGAGATGGGAGGAGCTGAGGAAAGCATGAAAAGCTCTGAGACAGAATGATTGGCTGTTTATTATTTGACTCAATGGCACGTAAATCAATTCATAATCCTGCTAATGTGTTTTTCTTTCAGAATCTCTGGTTGCTATGCTCTCTCACAATTAAAATGAGTCCACAGTTCATTTCTTTTCAAACTCAGAGTCTTTTTATCTTTCATGTTGTTTTTACGTTGTTCTAGTGCAACACTCAGGCTGTAGTTTCCAGTTCCTGTGTATTATCTGCACACATGGTTTCTGACAACAAAGCTGACTTTGACTTGGAACATGTCGTGTCAGCAAAAGCTCTGGATAATGTTTCAGCGAGTCCTGTTCTCCAGACAAGAGATGCTATTTGGCAATAATAGCAATAATTTTCCACATGGAAAATCTTTCTATACAACTTTGTTTGCAGTGTGAGCTTCACTTCTATTTGTAGAAGTAAATACAAACACTCATGTTCTCTTGTCCTCTTATACTCTGTTCAGGTCTGTTGAAAATAATGTCCCAGTGGAAAAGCTTGTTAGTTTAGGCCTTTATAGATTCTGATGATCTCTGAGCAGCAGCAGAAGGAAATAAACCTCCAACAGAACGAACTCTGGGAAATTCAGTCATCTTTTCACAGGTGGGGATGAGGTGAGAGAAACAAAGAGCTTTTAGAAATAACAGTCAACAAACACATTATTGGGATGAAGTCCTTTCAGCCTCTGTGCGACACACAGACAACCTCTCACAGACACAGACACACACAGACAGACTGTAGACAGATGAAACGAACATATATTGATGAACTCAGGATGACCTACTAGCCTTGTGTACATGTGAGAGCTTCAGGTATATAGAATTACTGAAGGCTTTTGTTGAGTGTTAGTAAAAGGCGTACATGTGACAGGCGTGTACTCTCTGACGTGAAATGTTTCTGAGGCCAAGGTAAGGCCAAGCTGGGCAGCCAAGACCAAGAAATGGACCAAACACACCAGAATTGTTATATGTAGCAACGAGCAGCACTTTGCATGTTGAAGGACACGTGTATCAGCAGGGGTGGCTTACCCAAGAACACGAGCCACTCTTCTGTTCCTCGTGTGGTTCTGGGGCACACCGCTCCTCCTGGCTGCCTGACCCACGTCTTCTCCTTTCACCTTGAATCATGTTCGCTGAAGCCAGAACTTTTCTATGTCTCACAAAAAAACAAGTCATCTGTTCAACAGCCTTTATGTTTATCAGTAGGCTGGCTTTATTGTGCTCATTAATCTGCAATAAGGACATAGTTAAAGCCTTGTATTCTTACTTGTATTGTTCCAACAATCGTGCTAGGTCAGGGGTGGCAAACTCAATCGCACAGGGGGCCAAAGGTCAAGGCCCGCTTTAGGTCTCGGGCCACACAAGATAAACATTTATTGAACACTAAAACAATGTTTTTAAACATATATATGAATTAAAAAAAGACAGGAATATTATTAAATAAACTTAAAAAAATAAACTTTAAATATTTTGCTCTCCATAAAAATATATCCTGTCAAAATTACACAAGTTAGAAATATGAACATGCTGCCAGAAACCCAGAAAAATAAATGAGAGCAAACACAAGGTTGGAGCCGCATGTAGACGAGCTGGGTGCTGCTGCAGGGATGGAGCTAATAAACTGTGTGGGACGTTCAGTGTCTCTCCCTGAGTGCATCATTACACTGCAGCTGCATCTGCACAGGTGCAGCTCAGCAAAGTGCGCTGACTGGGTTCAACATTACTGCAACAGGGAAAGTGAGGCAGGCTGCACTGGTGCATTAGTGACAGCTTCACTGCGTCACACCATGATGGGATAGATGGTCTCATAGGGTCAGAAAAGTTGGATTTGATGGGCTTTCGCCTGCAGTGTGAACGTAGCCTAAGACTACTAAATGAAAACACGTGGCTCAGTAGCACAAAAGACCACTAAAGCTAGGAAACACTTATTTCAAAAGCTTGTGCTTTACTAACTATAAGAAGCTAACATTTTTAATAGCTCACCTGAGTGCCTGCATCATGCACACTGGCTGTGTCTTCAACACTGTAGCCCACACCGTTTACTGCATGTCACTGACTGGTAATCTGAAAGTGTGTGTGTTGTCCAACTGAACCATATCCTTTTGGTTTTTTATTTGGCAATATTGAGTTTGAAAATCATCAAGATGACATTTGTCATAATCTGGAGGTACTTAATGAACCGCAGACGCACAAAGATGCTTCTGTCGCCGTTTCACAGAGGTTTTTGGTTTCCAAGCAGTTTTCAGCCGAGTCCTCTGGGCTGCTGTTAAAGCTCCATGCTTGAGTTAGGACTTGGGTTTTGTGTTCTTCTACAAAAAGGTTTGAGAGACCAGTTTATTTCCTTTTCTTTTCTTTCTTTGCACACTTGAAATGTATATAGTTGGTGTACTAATAGATCATCTAATGACTTTTATTTTACATGGAAGTCATTCTAAACTGTCCTTTTCTGTCTCATTTTCCAATTGGCTGTTCACCAAATCACTGTTCAGGTTGCTCCCCAATTTCAGGGGTGTCCCCAGTCATTACTGGGAAGAACAAAGGAACACACTGTTGGCATGTTTTATTTCATCTAGTGTGGATAATGATGAGTAAAAGACAGCTACCTTCACCATGCAAAACAACAGTGTGACACAAAGATGAGGTTATGTATCTCTGTGTTGACCATCAGTCAATATGACAAATTAAACAGCAGTGACATTTTATCTGGGTGGAGGTAAAAACCATTGTTATAAAGCGAAATGCCAGCAAGCATGGAGCTAAAATAAATAACAGTGTATTTTAGTCTGTTTGTTCTTGGTTTTGAGTGAAGGTACAGAAACAGTATATAAGTGCTGGTGTTAGGTTCAGCACCTGCACACTTGAAGGCTGAAGTTACAAGCTGACACTGATAACAGGGAAGATAAGGTATTATATCAAATGCTTGCTGGGAAGTGTCAGATTATTGTCTATCTTTTCTTTCATAAACGACCTACTTTGAATTTTCTGATTTGTACAGAGATGCTAAACATCACCATGAAGCTGCTGACTGTGTCTACACTTCTCTGCGCAATGGTGGCTCTGGGCACTGCTGCTGGTGAGTATTCCAGTATACTGAGCATCATCTATACATCTTATGCATGAATATATTAAACTGAAAATTATAATGAAAATCAACATTTGCTGTTGTCTAGCACTTCCAGATGAAGTGGCCAGTAATGGGACAGAGGCATCAATTTCAGCAGGTCAGTGGACTTTTCAGGTTTGAAACCAAAACTAATCACATTTTTATCATCAGTACATCAGCTTTCCTACGTCAGCTTTCATAAATTTGTTTTCATGTGTGATGGACAAGTACATTTATAGCTTAAAAAAGTTCATCTTTAACACTCAGATAAAAACACATTTTTCATGAATTTTTATTTTAAAAACGTTTTCCGACACAGTAAAGTAGCTCAATATTCTTTGATTGTCTTCAGGAGAACATCATGTTGAGAAGAGAGCAGCATCTTGTCCAAGCGGCTGGACTCAGTATGGGAATCGATGCTTTCTCTACGATAACCGTCAAATGACTTGGGCTCAGGCGCAGGTAAAAGCAGTGATGTGAATTTATCATTTATCCTTTGTGCAATCTTAACTCTTTCTGTTTACGTTGTCATTTCTATAAACTCAGTCTGTTGATTTCCATTGTAGCGAATCTGCCAGTCCTTGAATGCAAACCTGGCATCTGTAAACAGCAACGACGAGTACCAGTTCATTCGAGCCGTCATATCTAGTGCCTCTCGTGAAAGTGGACTAACATGGGTTGGTGGCTCAGATGGTCAACAGGTATATCACTTATCATTATTCAGAGGACCCTCCCCCATTAGCAAGCACGTGGTGACAGTGGGGAAGAAAAACAATTTTTAACAGGAAGAAACCTGAGGCAGAACCAGGCTCAGGGATTAGTTCCCACCTGCAGTAGATATGGAGGTCTTTAAGATGGGATCTGATTATTCAAGACATATTATTGTATCTACATGCACATTTAGAACTTGGAACTGTAGCTTATTTGTGAACATATTCTTGCCTACGTTTTTCTGTTTTCTAGGAGAATTACTGGTTTTGGATTGATGGAACCTATTTCACATTTACGCAGTGGTGTCACGGAGAACCTAACAACGCTGGGGGAAACGAGCATTGCTTAATGGTGAATTCTTCAGGTAAACCTAAAAGTACAATGTAAGAGCACTATAAATGTTAAAGGAAAAAGGAAACAATACCCAGAATCCCCCAAATAATCTTTATGCATTTAATGTGACAAACAGTGATGAGTGAAAAAATGTCAGCAGTACATTTTTCTATCATATTAATTATTTACATAGTGTTTTGATGCAATACTAAACACATGTATGTGTCAGGTGCTGTTGTTATACAGAACAACATATTTAGATCAGTGATCATTTCTCCATGTGATTGTGATTTCAGTTCATGCTGATTTTGTGTACTTACAGGAAGCAAGTGTTGGAATGATGGGAGATGTGACAGCCAATACCCATTTATTTGTGTCAGGGCCATCTGCTGATTCCTGGGCTCTCGTGAAGGCGTGGCCTACCTGACGACAGAGCAAATCCTCTAATATATCACAATAAGAATCTGGTTCTGATTTGATTTACTTCTTTTCTTTTACTGTAATGCTGCATAAGGAATGAAGCGACAAGTGACATAAACTGGAGCTGCTCTTTTAACAGGAGCAGACTGCATGTGTACTTGAAAGAATGCTTTTAGCAAAACGTTGTTTCCCAGAATGAATTGTTGTTTCTCATCTTCTTCATCATTAAAATCTTAAGCATTGAATCAAAATGGTCTGTGCATTTAAATGCTTCATGCTTATCAGTGTGCTCTTAAATATCACATACATCCTCACTGTAAAATCTAACTAGTTCTCTGAGCTTAAAAAACGTATGCAAACGCATTGCCTAGAAAACAAAGAGACACTAACAACGCCTGATGACTAAATTAGGACGACTTAATCATTGTGAGTACAAAGTACTACAGATGACTTCATTTTTCCTGAGTGAGCAATACTAATGGTTTATCCACTGAAAAAGATTTGAAATCTAACAAAATAAAAATATATATAAATTTTGTGTTAGCTTACTATTTTAAATTTTGCTAATGCTTTATCATCCTTGAACTTGAGATTTATAGTAGAACACTTAAACACTATAAGTATGGCTAAAAAATAACTATCAGCATTTCTTCTAATGCAGTTAAACTCAGTCCAACGGTGATTTTCAAATGCAAGAAAGTATATCAGTAAACATCTTGGACACTGTTCTGCTAAATATCAAACAAGCATATTCCTACTATTGTGTCTTGTGCTGTTTAATAATACTTAAACAATTATTAAATTGGTATTTGTATATTTTTTTGTTACACAATTTAAAACTTTTAAAAACGTATAATAAAGTATTTCTCAACCTCATGCACTAGCTCACGCTGCCTATGCACTGCAGAATGCTAAAGAAAAAAAACTTGTATGAACAGCACACAAGAGTGAAAACAGATATAAGATGCCTAGAAAAATCATATAAATGAAACATGTATGTTTTGGATACTTATGTGAAAGTAATGAGAAAGTGGCCACTTTCATGAGTAAATCACGTAAGCCTGATATGATTCACTATATGAAGCAGGCCACATCTTATGCAGGTCTTTTATAAGTTTTTCCTATTTCTTTTCCATATGGGCAGAAACACAGTCAGCCCAATATTTATGTACTAAAACCAACTATGGTCAGCTTAAGTTATAATTATTTAATTTTTCCACAGAGCCATATCCACCCCTGCTTGTGTCACTCAAGAATGCGAGTTTGATTGATGACCCTAGCCTTGACCTTTTGACCTTACCGGAAGTACTCCGGAAGTGACTAATCGATTCCAGGGCTGTGTCCCAATTCAGGGTCGCATGCTTGAAGTACGCGCACTACGCGCACTACGCGTACTACGTACGGTGCGTACTATAAGTACGAGAAGTGCGGAAGTGAGAGGCGTGCTGTTCAGGTGGCCTAGCAACCATGATACTAACCGCGAGAAACGTTAACCTCTTCGACATGTCAATGGCTGTGAACAAAGAGAAAGTTGTAAATAACTCATGAAAGAATAAAGTTACGTTGAAACCAAGCACACCATTGTTTTTCTTGTGACATTACCAATAAGTTTGATGTGTCACATGGCCCTCTTCCTATTGGAAAAACAAAAGTTGTATCCAAGATGGCCGACTTCTAAACGGCTACCATGGTCACCGCCCATCTTGAGGAGTTTGCCCCCTCACATATACTAATGTGCCATAAACAGGACTTTAATATCACCAACCATTCCCATGTTGTTACAGTGTATCCATATAAATGGCCCACCCTGTATATTGTGTTCAGTACACTTCACTACAGTGGGATTTCGGAAATATATAAATACGGACAACAGGCTCTTCCGCGGCAATCTCTTGTCGTCAATAAGCAACGTTTAGGGAGCTCTATAGTATTCAATGAGAGGACCCTGCACGTCAGTTCTCGACGCGAGGGGGTACCCTGCGCGTCGATAAGTGAAGCAGAGGGAGCCTGACCATGCGTCACACGTTTGACGAGTTGGGAGTGAGAACGTGTTGCTCTGGCACAGCTACAAGCCATGTGAGCTCGTAGCCCCTCCCACTAGGATGTACTACCACAGTTGACCGTCGTAAAGCAGCCGCAAACCAATAGCAATACAAAAACCCTCAAAATCATTGAAGAACATTTTATAACCGAACACCCAATACATATATACTTTATATCACACCATATCAGATCACCAAATTAACACTGGGTTACATTAACATTTTACCACAACTTCACCAGATGTAGCTCAAGCGCGCCCCCGGACAGTGCCAGCAGATTGAAACTGAAAAACAAATTGTAAGCGATACAAAAAATGTAGTTTCAATTGATTGTTTTTTCACTATCATTTTTTTTTAAACTTTCAATACAAGAATACATTTATTTCAGTTACAATATTTTTTTCTCAGTTTCATTTTAAGGTGGCATCGTTCTAACCCCATACGGATTCTGACTGAGAGACACAGTGTTCGGCCACGATGTGCTGAGATCAGTGAGCACATACTACACATACAGTTAGTTTTAGTTTGTTTTGCACTTTATTGTTGAGTAACTGAATTTATCTAAATTGTTTTGATTTATAATTGTCGCATTTGCAATAACTTTACTTAATTGGATTGTAAGGTTTAATGTTTTCATATATTATTTGGAAAAGTGTTTTAACAATACGTTGCATTAATGCATAGTTTGTATGAGAGATGTTTTATTTTTTGTCATTTATGTCAAATATGACGTCATCAAACTTCTAAGTTGTGAATTACAGCTAGAACAGCATAATTAATATTTGAGTTGCTGACCCCTTCTGTTGACAGGTCAGGTTTATTGTACACTGGATTGTTCCTGAGGTGCGAGCCTTCCCACCTGGACTTTGAAAGACTGAGATTCGCTTCTTTCTTGATGATCTGCTGCACTTTGCGTTGTGGTAGGACTGTATCACTCACACTTTCACACACAGCTGGTTATAACACCACTGACTGACATTCTCTCACCCCTATTTTCTTTCACACCCTGGGAGTTTTTGGACTTTACCCCTTGGACATGTTTTATTTGGGACTTTAAATGATAAGCTGTTGTGTAGAACATTCTCCACATGTGAAAGGTGTGTGAGATTTTCATCTGAATGAACAAAGGAGCTTGCAAAGAAAAGCGTCTGGACTTCTTTAAGTTGCTTGAAGACGTTTCACCTCTCATCCGAGAAGCTTCTTCAGTTCTAAGGTCAAATGGTGGAGAGTCCCAGATATAAACCTAGTGGGAGTATCCCCCCACAGAGGGACAAAAGGACCCCCTGATGATCCTCTAATCACCTGAGCCAAGGTGTGAAACTGGGTGTGGGTCCCAATCAGCCAGAGTTTCGGGTGATTCATTGTGAAACCTGGCCCCACCTTGTCATCATTATCCAGACGCTTTTCTTTGCAAGCTCCTTTGACTACGATGACCTGGATGACTGAGAACCTTCACAGACATCTGAATGAACACTGAATTTGTGTAATCTGCTTTCTATAACAGTTAAGGAGTCAGGTTACTAGGGTGTCCCAACATTGAGATCAAAAGTTACTATTTTTATGTGTTTTACTTTGCTTTCATTTGTTGTTCTTTTCTACAATTGTAAATCGCCTTTAACCTGTGGTTGTCAAACTCGTGCTTTATTTCACTAAAGCCGGTTTGTTCTTTTGAGTTACATTCCTGTCTCTGTGTCTCATTAAAACACACCCCTGTGCTTCTATAGTCGAACCTATTGGCCCATTAATATATTCTTTAATTAATAATAATTAATATTGTCTTTTCCCGTTATTGTGTTACACAACCATGTCCAGGTACAGTACACAGTGAAACGAGAATATGTTCCTGCTTAAACGGTGCTCAAACCGGTGCTTAAAGAATAGAGAACACAAAATTGGTCCAAAAACCTCTCATGTTCAGCTGGTTTTTTGTAAAAAGATAACAATGTTAGCCTTTTCTGCAGCTATGGGGCATATATGGTATCACTCTTGGCTGGAAGCAGTGCTTAAACAATGGAAAAAACACAAACTTTGTCCAAAAACCTCTCATGATTAACTGTTTTCCACTTTTTCTTTGGTCATTTTAGCCTTTTTGGCCAGGGTGAAGGGAGCATCTGCCATCAAACAAGAAGACAGCCGCATGTAGCTATGATGATGTTTGCTAGTTCACCTTACATGCATTAATGTAATAACGTGGTTAGCCTACTCAACGTAAATTACACACGAACAACATTAAGCTACTCACGCAGAGAAGCTGCTGCTGCATCATCATCCTCATCATTTCTGCTACACTGGCAGGGCTAGGGGCCAGGACTCTATTCTTCGGGTTTTTGGGGGATGTTGCTAACTCCGGGTCTGATAACAGGCAACCCACCTGCAGTAGATGCGCTCGGTGTGAGGTCTCGCAGCAAGCTATCAAATACGGCGCATTTCTCTGCTTTTAAAAAAACGCTATGCGTCGCCAGGTGTTTCATCGGATTCGAGGTGTTACCTCCTTTGACAGTATCACAGTATCACAGTACCTTCATCTATTCGAGAGCGGAGCTGCTGGCACTAAGAACAAAGGGACAGACCGGCATGTGACACAACATCCCGGCCGAGCTAAAGAGGAGCTACAGAGGCTGCAAAGCTGGAGCGAGGAGAGCAGATCACCGGAGGCGATTCAAACCATCAATCCCGACAGTGATCATGGGCAACGTGAACTCGTTACAGAATTGATGAACTGTGCGCTCTGAACAACCACAGACTATACCGTGCAGCTTGTTTATCTTCACGGAGACGTGGCTAACCGAGCTAACGCCGCAGGCTAACGTAGACCTATGCGGTTTCACATCCGTGAGAGCCGATAGGGACACGCAGGCCAGCGGAAAAAGCAGAGGTGGGGGACTCATTGTCTACATTAACAACAGATACTGTAACCCTGGACACGTCTCCGTTAAAGTTTCGGTATGCCGTCTGGACCTGGAGCTGCTAGCTGTTAGCTTGCGGCCATATTATCTACCTCGGGAGTTCAGTCATGTGATCTGTGTGTGTGTTTACATCCCTCCGAGGGCCGACGCAACAGCTGCCTGTGAGAAAATACACACAGTCACAGCAAGACTTCAGACACAAAACCCCGAGGCTTTCATTATTATATCTGGAGACTTTAACCATGCCACACTGGACTCTACTCTGGCTGCTTTTCACCAGTTTGTGAATTGTCCCACACGGAGCAACAGGACAATTGACCTACTGTATGCTAATGTGAGAGATGCATACAGAGCCACCCCCCTCCCCCCACTAGGGAAGTCAGACCACAACCTGGTTTACCTACAGCCACAATACACACCCCTCGTCCAAAGGCAGCCGGTCACAACGCGCTCCATCCGGAGATGGACCCCAGAAAAGGAGGATGCTCTGAGAGACTGCTATGACACCACAGACTGGGATGTGCTCCTGAGCCCACATGGTGAGGACATAGAGGGGGCGACACACTGTCTTACAGACTACCTCAACTTTTGTGTGGACACGGTCGCCCCTGCTAAGACGGTACGGTGTTATCCTAATAACAAACCGTGGGTAACACAGGAAGTCAAAGCTGTCCTCAACATGAAGAAGAAGGCTTTCAGGAGCAAAGTGAAGGAGGAGATGAAAGCAGCACAGCGGGAGGTGAAACGCTGCCTGAGGGAAGCAAAGGACACCTACAGGAGGAAGGTGGAGCAGAAGTTGGAGAGGAACAATATGAGGGAGGTCTGGAATGGTGTGAAAACCATCACAGGCCACAACACCAAGAAAAGCACAGTGGGGGGGACTGTGGAGAAGGCAAACGAACTCAACAACTTCTTCAACAGGTTTGACCAGCCCACAACCCCCCCACCCTCACCCTCACCTTCACTACAGAGTCCTCTCCCCACTCTCCTGCCTCCCTCGCTTCCTCCCCTTCCTGACACCATGACACCCCCCTCCTCCAATCCCTCTCTCAGCAGCAAGACATCTCCCCCCCTC
This sequence comes from Diplotaxodon limnothrissa, assembly GCF_057381915.1. NCBI lineage: Eukaryota > Metazoa > Chordata > Actinopteri > Cichliformes > Cichlidae > Diplotaxodon > Diplotaxodon limnothrissa. The sequence goes on along the minus strand of NC_140598.1, from coordinate 17,725,696 downwards.
CCCTCCTCCCAAACATCTCCCAGTGTCACAGTGGATCAGGTCAGGAGACAACTGAGGAAGCTTCGCCCCAGAAAGGCAGCAGGCCCAGACAAGGTGTGTCCTAGGATGCTAAAGGCATGTGCTGCTGAACTTGGGGAGCCGCTACAACGAGTCTTCAACCTCAGTCTGCGACTGGGGAGAGTGCCCACCCTATGGAAGACATCCTGCATCGTCCCGGTCCCCAAAAAGAACCGGCCCAATGAGCTGAATGACTTCCGACCGGTGGCACTGACGTCACATCTTATGAAGACTCTAGAGCGGCTCTTCCTCAACTTCCTCCGACCACAGGTACAACATGCCCAGGACCCACTACAGTTTGCATACAAGGCGGGTGTCGGAGTGGAGGATGCCATCCTGTACCTCCTACACAGAGCCCACTCACACCTGGATGGGGGAAAAGGCACGGTCAGGATCCTGTTTCTTGACTTTTCCAGTGCCTTTAATACCATCCGGCCCTGTATGCTTCAGGAAAAACTGAACAGGATGGAGGTGGACCCCTGCCTGGTGGCTTGGATCTCCGACTACCTCACCGACAGGCCACAGTACGTCAGGCTGAAGGACATCACGTCTGACACTGTGGTCAGCAGCACAGGAGCACCACAGGGAACTGTGCTGTCCCCCCTTCTCTTCACCCTGTACACCTCTGACTTCTGCTACAACTCTGAATTATGCCACATTCAGAAGTTTGCAGACGACACGGCCATCATGGGGTGTATCTGGGATGATCAGGAAGAGGAGTACAGAAGTCTGGTGAGGAACTTTGTCGCATGGAGTCACACAAACCACCTGCAACTCAACACCTCAAAGACTAAGGAACTGGTTGTGGACTTCGGGAGGTCCAGAGAAGGTCCACTGCCGGTTCAGATAGAGGGGGAGGAGGTGGAGGTGGTCAACAAGTACAAGTACCTCGGGCTGTGGGTGGACAATAAACTGGACTGGTCATGCAACACAGAGCACCTGTATAAAAAAGCACAAAGCCGACTGTACTTCCTCAGGAGGCTGAGGTCTTTTAACATCTGCAGGAAGCTCCTGAGGATGTTTTACCAGTCGGTGGTTGCTGGAGTACTTTTCTATGCTGTGGTGTGCTGGGGGAGCAGCACAGCAAAGAAGGACTCATGCAGGCTGGAGAAACTGATCAGGAGGGCTAGCTCTGTGGTCGGCATGAAGCTGGACACTCTGGTGACAGTGGCAGAGAAAAGGACATTAAAGAAACTGATGGACATTATGAACAATGCCAGGCATCCTCTGCACACGGCCATAAACAATCAGAAGAGTCTGTTCAGTGACAGGTTGCTTCTCCCCAAGACAAGAACTAACAGACTTAAAAACTCCTTTGTCCCACACGCCATCAGACTGTTTAACTCCTCTCTGGAGGGGAGAGGGAGGGGAAACAGGAGGACAAAGGAGGGGGGAACAACTAAGCTGTAGTGCCTCTTCACCTCACTGTGCAATACCTTGTGCAATACTTTTTGTAAATAGTCAACAGTGCAATAGACTCAATACTTGAAATGTGCAATTCACTTGTATTTTTATTTTTTATTCCTATTTATTCTATTTATCCCCTTTGTATATTTTATTTATATTTGTCTCTGTATTTATATATGTGTGTGTGTGTGTGTGTGTGTGTGTGTGTGTGTGTGTGTGTGTGTGTGTATATATACACTGAACAAAAATATAAACGCAACACCTTTGTTACTGCTCCCATTCCCCATGGGATGGACGTAGAGACCTAAAATTCATTCCAGATACACAATATAACCATCCCTCCCAAACAGTGGTCACAAATCAGTCCAAATGTGTGGTAGTGGGCACATCTGCTATATTGAGATAATCCATCCCACCTCACAGGTGTGCCACATCAGGATGCTGATCTGACATCATGAGTAGTGCACAGGTGTACCTCAGACAATCAACACAGGACGACATAAAGTGCAATGTGCAAAGACAGAATAAAATGATAGTGTGTGTATGTGTGTGTGTGTGTGTGTGTGTGTGTGTGTGTGTGTGTGTGTGTGTGTGTGTGTGTGTGTGTGTGTGTGTGAGAGATCACAGCAGCAGGTTCATGGCCTCACAGGCAGCTCACGGGCAGGATGGAAGCAGTTTGTGCATGAAAAGCAGAAGTCCCAGTTTGTCACTTCAGGTTTGACTGAGCTGTTTCCAGAAGAGCTAAAATAGACGTCCAGCTGCTGAGATCAGTTCCACTCTGTTGGGTTTCTTTGTGACTGTTTCCTGCCGGTATCATTACAGGTCATTTTAGAGTTTTTGGAGTGAAGCAGCTGCAGCGTCCTGATGATCTTCCTCCTTTTATCGTTGCTGTTAAAGCAGAAATAACCAGATTATAAAGGAGTCTCACTCATGTTTCTGCACTCTCATCCAAAGACGGTTCGGTACTGGGACCATGTTTGTTTATTTTTTACAGGTTAATGTTCAGTCTCATGTCTCTGAGGTGTATCTTCTTTGCTGATGACACAACTTTATTGTAGTCAGGAACATTTACAGCAGCTTCTGGATCCCATGGAACGTGAACTGGTGACTGTTAGTAAACTGCTTTGATTGTAACACATGCTATTCACCTCTCTCTTCACTTAGGAAAAAATGTTTAATATTAGGAAATCACTCATTAAATAGTCACCAAAAAATATAATAAATGAAGTTTCACAGCAATATTTGTGAAGCGGTGCCAGGAGACCTGAGACGAACATCAGCTGAATCATTTTACTTTGAAAAACTTCAATGATAGATTAACATGATAAAGTTGCTGTAGTTTTAGGACACTGACATAGTCGTGTCGTCAGACACGCAGAGACTGGACTGACACACACACACACACACACACACACACACACACACACACACACACACACACACACACACACCAAGTTACTTTTCAAAATACTTAGCATTTTGCACATTTCCATTGCACTGTGTTGTCTTGTTTATTTGCAATTTTTTGCACATTGCACTTTACGTAGTCGTGTGTTTGTCTGTTATATGTCATGTGTAGCACCAGGGTCTCAGAGGAAAGCTGTCTCATTTTACTCTGTACTGTACCACTGCACATGGTTGAAATCACAATAAAGCCACTTGACTTGTATATCTGTACATTGTCCGTACTACATCTGTATATTTGCTTTTTGTATAGCAATATAAACATCTGTATACTTAGCTTATTTGTACATACTCTGTTCATAACTGTCCCCACCTTTCACACTATCCTTATCTGCATATAATCTGCTCTTATTGCACTTACTGTTCTTGCACATCTGATTAGATGCAAACTATATTTCAGTCTCTGTTTATACATTTGTAATGACAATAAAGTTGAATCCTAATCCTAAAGTCAACAAATTCATCATTTATTCAATTCAATGCAATGGAATTTAAGGATTTATTAGATGATAATATTAAAAGACATAGAAGACAGTTACCAGGTAACATCCAGAAGCTGTTTGAAACGAGGGATAAAGGAGGGCTCGAGTGACCCGACAGAGATAAGCAGAGGAGAATGGATGGATTTAGTGTTTGAAGCAGAGGTTTTGTTGGTTTGGTCTCTTTCTAACGTGTTTATTGGGAAGACAAACAGATGCCTGACTGACATGTGCACTGTGAGTGTATTAATAAAAACTCACAGAAGGCTGAAGTCACCACACAGAGCAGACTGTGTGAAACAAATCAACAGTGTCCAAATAAAGTGAATGATTAAACTCTGAATGGAACATTTAAATGAAAAAAAAAAACTTTACAAAAGAGGAAGTGATGTCACAGACGTCACAGAGCAGTGTGATGTTGACTCATGTCATTGCATGCTGACCTTTGATGACTTTTGTTTAGCTCCTGTGCCGTTAAAACCATTAACTATGAAATAATCACCAGAAAATTTAAAAAAAATTATTGAATGTTTATTGAACCTTCTGACGAAACATAAAAAACAGAACTTAAAAATGTAACATTCTTTTGCTTATGTGAGTTTTAATTTGTATCATATTTGCTGCATCCAGCAGGTTATTGTGTAAAATGTAAAATGACGATGTAGAAGTGTGAAAAACTCACGCATCAAATATGAGACACTTGGAGTTAAAGTTATTATTTTGCTTTTCTACAATCTGCTATTTGCTGACATGTTCAAATAATTTGTTGGTTAGTAAAGAAACAAGTTGATAAATAATGAAGTGAGATTAGGACACAGTTTGGTGCTTTCTGTCATCAAACAGGACTGAGGAGGAAAACCAGCTCAGAGAGTTTGAAGGTTCTTCAATGACACAGTAGAAGAAGAGCTGTGAGGCCACAGTAAAGTTTCAGAACTGAACTAACTCTGTCGGAGCTTCCACAAACACTGATCAACACACTTATTAAACCTCCTGTCATCTAACCCTCGTTTTTGCTGAGTTCTCCCTGTTTTACCTTTTGGAATCTGAATTTGTTTTTTATAAATCCAAATTTGAGCCGACACACTGGACATCTCAACAAAACTCAAAAACACAAAGTTCCTCTTCAGGGATGAAAGTAAAAAACTGTAATTTGGAATCTTAATGGAATACAATCTGGTTTAATTTTATCGTTTTATCCATGGAACTGAAAATTCATGGATCTGAGCATTGAAATATCATTTTTTTAAAGAGGTCGTGCACACTGCTGGATTGACTGTATTTAGTCAGCCGTGGCAGAAACCTGGGATTGGTAATAAATATGATAATCTCCTAAAACTACATGGCTTTTTTTCTCCTGCTGATTAAAATAAAACCTTAACAAAGCTGAAGAACTCAAAGTGCATCAACCGTTTCTTTCACCATCATTCTGTAAAACGCCGGCGAACGCTCCCAGTGTTTGATACCATTTATCCCAGTGTTTCCCTACCACTGTGGCGCAGCACATAGGTGTGCCCTGAGAAATGATCAGGTGTGCCGTGAACGATTATCTGGTTCCACCTGATTAGTCCTCGAAGTAATCGAGTAACGGGTGGAACAATTACATTCTCTTCCACTAGAGGGCAGTACAACTACCAGCTCTATTTAAATGAGTTGCCAACTGGCAGTAAAACAATCGGACCTGGTCCTGGAGAAAACTCAGATGCAGATGAAGGTCCTAGCAGGAGTAGTAGTCAGAAGAAAGTACAACAGGTACACTGGGGACAAACCGAGCCGATACCACTTTACCTGGTGTGCAGGGAAAAACTATCAATATACTTTCTGTGATATTTTTGTTGGTGGTGTGATTTTTCCAATGTGAAATATGTGCCGTGGCTCCCAAAGGTTGGGAACCAGTGGTAAATAAATGAAATGCAGTAAATAACTTGAGAGAGGTGCACAGAGATTTCAATGTTTGAAGATGCTAACAATGTCAAACAAAGCTTTCATCCAATAATTCGGTAATTCATCAGTAGTTTGAGGGTTATTGATCGATCAGTGAACAGATCAGGTTCTGATTGAGAAACTCAGAGTGAGGACTTCAGAGTTTTCAGCTTTAGAAACATTTAATTCTATCAGAGGATCCATCTGCTCAAACATAATGCTCAGTGGTGTCATCATGCTCGTCAACATCCAATGGCATCTCCATGGAGACATCATGTTTGTTACCTGTGGGCAGAGTGGAGAAATCAGGACAGTGCTGACGTGATCAAAGTGTTTCTGTGAGTATCTGCCTGAGTTTGTACCTGAGCTCCTGCTGCAGCAGATGGACAGGAGCAGGATGGTGCAGATGCAGGACGGGCAGAAGGCCAACAGGTGGCAGATGACTCTGATCCAAGACACAGAGGGCGAAGAAGGGGAGGAAGAGTTGGTGAGAGGAGGAAGAGTGGACAGAGAAGAACTGGCCTCAGAAACTGGAGGTGGAGGGACGGACTTTCTGAGAGTAGTTATAGGAGACCCTGCAGGAGACATGATGAAACAGGTTAATGAGTCAGCTCAGCAGGTCAGGTCAGGTCTTTAAACACAGAGTTATGTCAGTGTTCTGACCTCGGACCCTCAGAAAGCTCTGAGGAGATGATCCAAATGTGTTAGAAGCGCACCAGTAGAGACCTTCATCAGAGTGCCTGACATTAGGGATAACGTGTTCTGCTTTAGACCCAAGGAGACGTCCATTCATGAAGAAAAAAGATGGAACTGTTTCACCACTCTTCTTCTTGCATTGCAGAGTAACATCACTTCCTGGTCTCACAGGAAGTGCAGGGATCTCCAGGATCACACCTTTTTCTGAATAGCAGGTAAACAGAGACAGACTTCCACCATCAGATTGGAGTCACACAGAGACAGAGACACAGCTGGAACATCTCACTGTACCTGAAACACTGATGGACACTTCATCGCTCTGCTGTCCAGATGAGCTTTCACACCAGAAGGTTCCACCGTAGGACGAGTTACGATCCAAAATGCACAAACTTCCACTCATCTCAGCTGCTCCACAGTCCTCAGTGGGTCCTCCGCTGGTCATCTTCACTGTCCATCCATCAGCTGTCTGTCCATCATCAACACAACTCAGAGACACTGAAGATCCACTGAAGACCTGCTGAAGGTTTGGACTGACAGACAGAGACACTGGAGGACAGACAGACAGATAATCACCACCAAAGAGGAGAGGACCAGCGTCACGATGATCATCAAACTTCACACCGACCTGCATCAAAACCAGAATCCAAATGTGCAGCCAGCTCACATGGGCATGGTTGCCATGGTAATTTGAATTTGACAGGATGCAGACCAATTAACTCTTTACTTGGCATGACTGACTACAACTGATAGGTGGGGGATGGTAACTATGGAGATGCCAGGGGAAAAAGAAGAAACCCAAAGAGTAGGTTCATGGATGTCTTGAAGGAGGACGTGCAGAGGGTTGGTGTGACCGAGGAGGATGTTGTGATAGGATGAGATTGAGGCAGATGACCTCCTGTGGAACCAGCTAAAGCAGCAGCCAATAGAAGACGAAGAGGACGACACATGAAGAAGACTGCCACTTAAGTTCTCATCCAGAAATTTGGCTTGCCCTCTAAGGAACATCCTTGAAACCTGGGAGACCTACAAAACGTTTACCCTGAATTTCAGGGAGAGGTGGACCACCTCTGTCAGTTAATCTAACAAGACTCAAACTCTTGACCATCGTGGTGTTTGGTGATGATGCCAAACCTCCACCACCATGCCAACTGTCAGAATACCATTCTGCTTAGTGTGTGTATTAGTTAGTGTGTGTATTAGTTAGTGCTGTATAAGGCAGGGTGCTGGAAAGGAGAGTCCGTCCACTAGTCGACCCATTGCTATGGATCATTAGATCCTCATAAAACCGTTACAAGACCTTGGTCCTCATAGCTGGCAATAAGTGGAACTCGTCCCCAGTGGGTCTTGGACTCTGCCAGGGTTGCCCTTTGTCACAGATTGTGTTCATTGGTTTGGGCATCTGACCAGGATGCCTCCAGAGCATCTCCTGGGTGCTCCTGGCATGTCCACATCTCACCCAGGAACACTTTACTACTGTTTTCATTGTTTCTCCTGCCACTTGGTGTGATTTTCTGAAAACATGAAATTTCATTTCATCTATATGCTGATGATTGCCAGCTTTATCTACCTTTCAATCACTCTGATAGCTCATCGATTGGACTCCTGCTTGATTGTCTTAGCAAAGTTAAATCATGGATTTAAATGTTTTACATTTTTATGAACAAAAAGTGGAAGCAATTTTATTCAGTCCCAATCGTTCTTCTGGTATCCCAAATGTTCACTTTGCTGCTCTGAGCCCTCGCTTGAAGAGCTCTGTTACTAATCTTGGGGTAAAAATCGACACTGCACTTAGTTTTGATGGCCACATGGCGGTGAAATCTTCATTCTATCACATCAGATCGAAGCTAAAGCCCTTTCTGTCCAGGCATGAACTTGGAAATTGTGATCCATGCTTTGTCACCTCACGCTTCGAATACTCCAACCCCCTTTTAATGGGGGTTGGCCAAGCCACTCTGTCATGCCTGCAACTGGTGCAGCACGGTTTTTACCTCATTTAGTTCAAAATATAGTGAGAATTGTACCAACACACATAAAGTATGGCTCAGTTAACCAGAGATGGAACTAAAGTGTGTCAATAAAAATAACCTCTGTGGCCATTAATGTTTCGACAGTTAGTATTAAAGACTATAAATCTGTAAATCATCAATTATAACTGTCAAAAATGTGTATGTGTCATCAGCACAAGAGTGGAAGAGCTTTGTTTAAGAACTTTTAAAGACCATTAAAAATCAGTGCAATCAGTACGTAGTTTTGAGGCACAGGCAGATTTTAAAGGACCACACATGCCTCTGACACATCGTCAGATATTCGTATTCTGAGTTTGAGTCAAAGCTAAATGTAAATAAAATAACTTAATTTTTTCTTTTGCAATTATTGTGCAAATGTATTCTAAATCAGCAAAGAATCAGTCTGCAGGAAATTGTTCTCTGACAGCCACACCTTGGAGAAAACTCATTTCCGTCGTTTGCATCCACAATCTTATTCTTTCGGTCAAAGTCAGAGTTTGTGAGAATGGGTGAGGGTAGGGATGCAGATCGACTGATAAATCAGCGGCTCTCTCTTCACCATGACGGACCGGCATCTGTCAGTGTCTGCATCACTGCAGTCGCACTAATTCATGCAGGAAAGTTTCTTTATTTTTGTGTCTGAGAATTTTATGTTTAATGTACAGTACGATTCAGTCACTATGTGTCTTTTGCAATGTGATATTTTTATAAAGTATCTTGAAAAGTATTTGATATATGAAGTTAAAAATCCTTATATAAGGTCCGTGTTATGTGACAGGGAATGACTGACCGTGCCTGCGTAAACTTATTAACAAAATGTTTGCTTATTTTAATCATCTCTGTCTTAACACTGTTGATATTTATAAATTTGGACTTTTCCCTACAAACCATTTATTATACGTACGTCATAATACAAAAAGTAAAAGACAGGATGTTTTATGCTTAACCCTTATTAGCAAAAATATCAGATTATATTGTGAATAAGGCTGGATGTGTTGTTCTTTAATGCATCTGTGAACGATCGTGATACGTGGAAACAAGGGTGATGACAGACGGATATTTACTCTGGTAAATTATCCACAAAATCTACAACTTACTGTAAGTCTGTGACTACAGGGTCAATGAGGGACCTCTTCAAAGGGCTTTCCTTAAGATTAAGACTGGCGAACAGTTTATTTTAAAGACTTTAAGCAGTAAAAATGTATTAATGGAAAAAGTACAGCTGGTGGAGAACATTGTGCATAAGGGCATTCACAACCAATGAAAAAGGCCATATTTAAAAAGATTTATAACTTATATGAAGAACTAGAATTTTACGGCACTTCCAAAAGAATGAATAACTCTGTAAAAATGAGTAATGTTGGAAACATGTAACTGCTCTGTATTACATGTAACTGCTCTGTATTACATGTAACTGAGTGGGATTACTGCTGTTAGACAAACATTTAGTATTGGCTCAGTTTATATGAAACGCACTCTGTTCTGTCACAGAGATCTGAATACTGGGAATGACTGCAGACTGTCTCCTGAAATCATAAATATAAACTTAGAAAAGACTCACCTGCAGAAACAGTCGGTGCAGACAGCAGCAGCACACACACACCTGCAACAGGAGGGCAGAGGTCACTGAGGGTCAGAGGTCAATGAAAGCTCAGTTCAGAAATGATGCTGTTTTAGGATTTTTATGTTCCTCGACTGAAGGAAAACCAGAACCAAGAACCTCATCCCGACTCTGAGCAGAACAGGTACTGAGCTCATGTGCCTGCAGATACTCAGGTGATACATCAGTGGAAGTGTCCCTGATGCACTCATGCAGACGTGCTGTCTGAGCGCGTGTTGGATGAAGCTGTAAGGATGTTCACTCACCCCGGAGCAGACAGACGGACGCAGTCTTCATGTCTGAGTGACGACTGAGAGTCTGAAGCCTGAGCAGCAGAGATGCTTTCAGCTTCATCACTTCCCTGTTACACACTCAACACTTCCCTCTGCTCCACGCTTTCACTACTCGTCTGACTGAGCTCAGTCAGAACGCACCTGCACAAAATCAGGCCTCAAGTGAAGAATCCCTCTGTTACACCAACATCACAAGTTCATTATTAAATGATCTTTTTTCCATGTAATCCTGCATCTTAATTATAACAAGTGACCTCCTCCTGGTGTGTGAGTACAGATCCTGTCTGCCAAACAGAGACATTATTCAACTTTATTGACACAGGACCAAATCACAACAACAGTCGCCTCAAGGTGCTTTATATTGTAAGGTAGCTCCTACAATAATACATACAGAGAAAAACCCAACAATCATATGACCCCCTATGAGCAGCACTTTGGTGACAGTGGGAACAAAAAACTCCATTTTAACAGGAAGAAACCTCCAGCAGAACCAGGCTCAGGGAGGGGCGGCCACGACCGGTTGGGGTGAGATCACACTTTAAAGTGTCACTAGTCCATCATAAATCATGCTGACAGCGTCACAGATCTGAAGAGAAACCTACAAAACAGCAGCATGTGGCCTCACCTGTGCTTCATCATAGCCACAGTCAGAGACAGGATCACTGAATCAGCAGAAATGTCTGGAAACTCACCTTAATCCTGAACCTTTCCACCTTTAACGCCACCATCGCCCTGAACTGGGCTGGAATATTAACGGGGATAAAATAAAAACCTACAATAACCTGGTTGCATTCAGGTGAAGACCCCTAAAGGTGTTTCTCAAACTCTGCAGAAGCACCTTCAGATTTTTGCCCATGTTGTTTGCAGGAACATTGCAGCTCTATGAGCGCCCTCGCCTCTGTCAGTGCGCCCCAGGGCAGCTGTGGCTACAATGTAGCTGCCATCACCAGTGTGTGAATGTGTGTGTGAATGGGTGGATGACTGAATGTAGTGTGAAGCGCTTTGGGGTCCTATGGACTAGACAAGCGCTATACAAATGCAGGCCATTTACCATTTACCTCATCAGGTCACCCCACAGGTTTCAGATGGATCATCTAAAACTTTCACCTTCTTCTGGTGTTTCCTGCTTTTGTTTATGTGGATGTCTGCTCTGGGTCACTGTTGGACTGACAGGTTAGCTGAAGGTGTTCAGATATTCATTGTGGATTTAAATATATGCCCATTTGCTCTGCAGCGTCAGACTTTGGTCCTGCACAGCGCTGCGACTCTCAGTTTGTGTTTTTATCCTGCACGTCTCTACATGATGCTCCTGAAACTGTTTCTGTTTCTTTTCCTGCTTCATCTTTTTCCTTAAAAGGTGTCGGGATGGCGAGCCGTGACTGATGATGGGAAGTGATGAACTTTCAGTCTGTGTTGGTCGGGTCTGATTTAGAGGCGGGTGGATTGATCCAGATATAAATTGTAGTCGATCAATGCTTTGTTTCTGTGTTCAATATGTAGCCCACAGAATTGTGTTGCTTTTGTTTGTGATGGGGGGAACATGAAGTATGTAAAATGTGTTTGTGTGCTGAGTCTCTTTTGTTTACAGCCTGTAACACATTTAGGCAGGAAGCTTACTGGTATGTTTGACTGTGTTACTCATTACTGTGGAAAGTCACAGTCACAGTGGGTTAGTGGTCATTAAATGTTTCACACCGATTTAAACCCAGTGGGGGTATCTCTCCCCCCCCCCCCCCCAAAGAGGGACAAAAGGACCCCCTGATGGTCCTTTTGTCTTAACTTAATCATCATCTCGGCTCCTCTGACGACCTGTTTGCTGCTGTCTGCTGCTGAAAGGCAGTGGGGAGAGGGGACACTTGGGCAGTGCATTTATTGCAGCATATAATGTGTTTCCTGGATACACTGCTGCTTTTTCAGCATTCAGAGACTGATGGCACTGTGTCAGAGCTGGCTATGAATTTCAGACAGATCAGGCCTTAATGAAAAAGTTATCAATCGTTCTTTTCATCTTTTCTTATTACCCACAGCTACATCCACTCTCTCAGGCCTAGGCTGCTCACTAGGGCTGGGTATCATCACTGATTTCTATGATCCATTTGATTCTGGTTCTCAAAGTCCTGATTTGATTCAACTTAGCCTCAGACAGTCAGAAATATTATAATTCTGATCATTTATCAGCACTGATACATGTGAGACTTCATCAGCATTGTGAACATCACAGCAGATGCCTTTGTGTGAAAGTAACTGAGAATAAAACACAGAAAAACATGAAGGAGATTTTCCTGGTCTGGCTTTTTATTGCAGATAACCTTAAAAATATTATATCTGTAATTTTGCATAATTTTAAGAAGTTTAAATTTCTTCAGTATTGAACAGCAGAAATGAGGCTTTCTTGTCCGAGGTCATTTAAGTGAAAAAAGAAAAAGACAGCGCTGTAAACAACGGTAGACTGGTGGGTAATAAGCAGAGATGGGCAGTAACGCGTTACTGTAATCTGATTACTTTTTTCAAGTAACGAGTAAAGTAAGGGATTACTATTGCAAAAACGGTAATTAGATTACCGTTACTTTCCCGTAGGAACACTGCGTTACTGCGTTACTAAAACCGTGGTTTTTTGCGAGAATGTCTCATGACAGTGACGTAAGCGAGTGCGACGTTAGTGACAACAGCTGTGTGCAGATCAGCAATGGATCACATATCGAGTGCAGAGAGAGTATGAGCGTGCAGCGTTTAAAGCGTGGAAGTACTGACCTTACTTTGAGTTTGATTACATAAAAAGTGACAAAAACATTAGTGTCCGCTGTGCGTGGGAAGAAAACTTCTTTTTACAGCGAAAAAACCCCTAAACTTCCAACAAGCACCGAGTAGCTACGACGTAATGGGAAACTCACAGAGAAACTCACGGATTCTTCCACTGACCACGGCACACCTGCACCAGGGTAAACCTCCGCCTGCCCCACTCCTGCTTTACAGGTGAAAATAGAGCAACAGGACCGCTGAGTCTTTGACTTTATTTATTTTCTGCTGTGTTTTACTTGCATCTATTTGAAAGACTGAGTGTAAACACAAAAAATATTTTATTTTATGTGCTGGAATGTGCAGAAAATAGGTTTAAATGTTAAACTAAGTTCTTCCAGTCAGAGAATGTTGCAGATAATTAAATTTTTGCTTGATGCATAAAGTTAAAAGATTAAAACTAATAAAACAAGTTTTAAAAAGAGACTTTTCCTTTTGTATGATGGATTATGTAGAAAAAGTAGAATTGGGCTGAAAGATCTATCACTTTATCACCTACTCAGGTTGTAAATCGTGTTTTTAAAAAGTAACTAAGTAACTAAGTAATTAATTACTTTTGAAAATAGGTAATCAGTAAAGTAACAGGATTACTTTTTTGGGGAAGTGATCAGTAATTAGTTACTGATTACTTTTTTCAAGTAACTTGACCAACACTGGTAATAAGTGAATGAATAATGCAGAAAACAAAGTTTTGAGACTGGAAACATTTGACCTTAGAACTGAAGAAGCTTCTTGGATGAGAGGTGAAACGTCTTCAAGCGACTTAAAGAAGTCCAGACGCTTTTCTTTCCAAGCTCCTTAGACTACGATGACCTGGATGACTGAGAACCTTCACAGACATATGGTTTGTTTTGGTTCTTAGCGAGTGCTGATCAGGTATTACAGGCGGCAGCATGGTGTAATGGTTTTTTGTTTAACTCCAGCTGAGGGATATAAATTGCTGATCGTTTCACCTGTGCACATTGTTTTAATCAGTTTTAAACTTATGTTTTTCTCCTTATGGTCACTTCAGGCCTCCACACAGAAATAGATTCTGGTTTCGATGTCAGGACTAATTTAGTGGTGTATCATGACATCTGACCAACAGTTTAAGTCATTTAAGTTTAAATTAGTTTGACCACAGATTGTCATTTGATGCTTTTTAGGGCCCAGAACTGTTCTTTGACTTTTTTTCTAAAATTATTTTAGCACAAATTGTGATTAGAAAACATTTCAGGTTAGTTTGTGTATTCATCCAAAGAACTGCTGTGTGAACTTTAATAGCTGTTTAAAAGTCAAACACAGCAACAGGCGGTGATGACATTACAAGTACAACATAAGTCCAAAGACACAGAAGTTACAAAGCTACACAAACAGAATTAGTGTAACAGTCAGAGAGCCAATGGCTTAATGTGGGCGTTTCATTAAAGACAAAACAGCAGATGATCTGAAGGACAAAGAGTTCCTGAGAAGGACACAAACAGCAGAGCTGATCTTATCACGACTCCCACGTACAGCTCAGTCCTACCAAGGTGGAAAATGCTTTCACGTTTTCTGTTTGACTGCACATGAAAAGTTATTTTTAATCCTGCTTCAGCCTCAGCAGCTCTGAGAGGTGACCGCAGAGACAAACAGACAGACACTTTGTGTTTGTACGCACAAACATGACCACAGCTGTGAGATCGCCAGACTGTCAACATTTACTGACACAGTGAGATGCTTCAGCTGAGGCTTTGTGGTCTGCTGAAATCGGCTCTCGCGAGGACGTGCATCCAGGCCAGAGGTGCCTCAGCATCCGCCACCTGAAAGAGCCACTTCCGTAAACAAAGCCAAACCTTATAAACAGTACCTTTGCACAAAGACTGAAACTAACACCACTGAAGGAGCAACGGGCTGTGAGGCCAGTTTATGATCATTAATATGCAAACTGTCTCGACCAATGATTAAAGACCAGCTAAGACTGAAGAAGTCACTTGGATGAGTGATGAAACGTTTCTCCCACTGTGTCCACATGAACAGAATCAACCTGTTTGGATACATACAGAAGGCAATTACATCTCCCAAAAACCAAAGTCTGGGTAAAATCTCCTTTTTAATGCTGCTGATATATTTGAGGCTTTGCTGCAGAATGACGTCACAGTCTGTTTCAGTGAGTCACCATGAGCCAGTCAGGCATAAGTTTATGACTACTGACACCTAACACTGATTATCTCTACATCATGGGACCTGTTAGTGTCATGCCGCCAGCAGCGTGTCCCCCTGTTACTTCCTGTCCTTCAGCTCCACTGTCTGGGATGATCAACTCACCTGTGGGTAACTGCATGATCAGCTGCTCTCTACTTAAGTTGGAGGAGGACACTAATTGGACGCCTGATTGTAAACAGGAAACAGTTGGTGGAAAAACCTTTTCTCCATCTGTGATTTGTGTGGACTCATTATTTTTCTTTTACATTAATAAGATGACTTTAGCTTTAGCTTTGTTCGGTTTAGTCTTGACTTTAGTTCTTTCCAGTGTCTCTTGAGTTTATCTGTGTTTCTAGTACTTGGTGTGTTGTTTGATGTAAGGTCTCTCTCTGTGTCTGTGACACTTTTATTTAACTGTGTTCATCGTAGACTGAACTTTATGCTGCTGTAACACAAACATTTCCCCTGTGTTATCAATAAAGTATCTGTCTCTGATAAGCTTTCAAATTAAGGAGATCAAGTATAAGAATATGACCTAGCCACCTGTCAGGTACCTGCCACATGTTAATCAGCCATGATGGTTCTGTTTAAACAGGTGCTGACTGGGTAACGTGTCACACACTGAGCCAGCACACAGGAACAAGGAGGCTGTGATGGTGCTTTTCTGATTAAGTTCATCTGTCTCTTTATGATTCTGTGACGCAGACACGATCTCACTCAGGTCCCTGAGATCTGATCATGTGTTCATCACAGCTCCACCTGTCACTGCACAATCACCTCCATCACTGATGTCTGTGCTCACACTCTGCTGCCACCTAGTGTCTGTGTGTGGGTGTTACAGCCGGCTGTCCTCACAGCTGGCTGTAACACCCACCTGTTGTAACAACAAACCCACGGTGGGTGTGTTGGT
This sequence comes from Diplotaxodon limnothrissa, assembly GCF_057381915.1. Classification (NCBI taxonomy): domain Eukaryota; kingdom Metazoa; phylum Chordata; class Actinopteri; order Cichliformes; family Cichlidae; genus Diplotaxodon; species Diplotaxodon limnothrissa. Next base: position 17,709,905 of record NC_140598.1, on the reverse strand, counting down.
GGGTGGATGTTATACCTTCAGCCTCATCATGGTGTTATTTCTGTACATCAGCTGATTCTGGTCATTTTTAAAAGAGTTCAACAAACTGTTTCCAGCTTTGCTGCATCTGAAACAGACTGAAGCAGGTCAGCCCTGTCTACTCTGACCTCACTTAGTCAGCTGACGTCTGCAGAATGAAGAAGCTGATGTTTAAATGAGGTTTTCCCTGAATATGTCCTGATAGCATTGATGTGACTCACCTCTCATCACCTCTCTGCTTACAGCACCTGACCAAGGCCTGAAGTTCAAGCTGTTTTACATTTTTCACATTCATACTGATCATAAACAGGCGTGTTCATCACAGCAGAATAATCTCTGATTCTGGATTAGACATCAGGGATTATTTGTCTTTGGTCACTTTGTTTATCAGGTGTTGGGATTCAGAGATTCTTTTATTGCTACCATATAATTTGCCTTATGAAGAATGTATTAATAACATGTTTCACAGTATCATTTATCAGTAATATTTCCTACAGGGTTTATATTGCATTGAATATGTCTGTCATCACATTGACCTTTCTATTTTTACAGGTTGAGTTCATTTTATACACAATGCATGAATGTGCTTGGTTAGAGTTGATGTTCCAGTCTAGAAGGTTTTAAGCTTCACTGGTGAGAGTGTCCAGATGATCCATGCTGAGGGGAGATGAGAACATAGCAGGTTAATTGCATGCACGCTTACGATACACATATTAATCTAGTAGCAGGTCTGAGTGAAGGCCTAAGCGTCTTCTACTTCAGTTTGAGACTGGCTGCAAAGTACTCTACTTAGTGATTAATGACGAGGGTCCATTATTAGCTCTCAGAGATGCTAAGACCTGAAATTATTACCTTAAAAGGCAAGTAATGTAGAAAAGAGAAGTTATATGTCGGTTTATAGAAGTGTAGGTGATGAACCCTTGTCTGCACGGGTTGAACTTTTGCCCGTCTGTCACCCTGTATTTTTGAACTGTATTGACGTAGGTGTGATATTTTGTCCTATAAAACCAGAACCCAGTGTATTCTTGTCAGAGCAACACATTCCGTATGCTGACGGTTGGTTGTTCTCCTGTGATAATAAAACTCATCGTTTGATTGCACTTTTTTTTGTCGTTTGTTGTCTGGTCTAAAGTTGATCGATCTCGCAGCACAGGCCTCTCGACATTAATATGGTCATTACTTACACCTTCATTCTTGCTGCACTGGTACAATCCAATGGAGGCTCTGCCCTTTATTCACCCGTTGCCATGGTGACCCGTAGGCAAGTTTCCCTGTGTGTCCCAGTATCAGACCCTCACTGTGAAACTCTTTATAATACGCCTCACAGCTGATCCCTTGTAATTAACAGGAGTATGTGCTATTTACCTGCAGACACTCACAGGTAGCACACCTGTAGAGTCAGTCAGGTGTTACAGGTAACACAGAAATACTGATATTGTCAGTAGTGTGTGTTTTTATGGTAACTGTAGAACAAAGTAAACGTCTCCGTGTTACATGTCAGTATGCTTGTCAGGGCTCTGAACAGGGGCTCCTCTCCTGCAACCTACTTCCTGTTTGATCAGGAAATATTCAGTATTATTATAATATATTAATATATTATATATCATATTCAATAATCTATAATATAATATCCAAATTAGAGTGAGTTATGTTTATTAATATTGTGTTAGTAACATATTAATGTCGGTCCAGCATCAGCACTAATTAACTAAAACTGATTTGGCTGCAGTTTTTAATAAATCTGGTTTTCAGCCCTGAAAAAGGATAAAGATGGAAAATCATTTTAGAAAGTGACAATCAGGGCCCACCTCTGTGACCTGAAGCTGTAAGCATTCATGTTGGAGGTCACACTGTTGTTACAGTGTTAGTTATTTATGATATTATTGCAGTGTTAGTGATTTAATATCTGAAGTCTCTGTGCTTCAATGATGAGCATCAGCAACAAACATACAGGATCACTGGACTCATTTTTTCTGTTGGCTGTGAAGAATTTTGGAAAAACTTTATTGCTCTGCAAACATCTGACCCTGAAACACCAGCAGTGCACCAGCTGACCTCAGATCAGATCTGTACACAGATTATGTTTGAATTCATTTACTATTTATTACAGCAGCAAGTCTGCAGCCGAGAGAATAAAAGCCTTTAAACATGCAATGAATGATCTAATTATAACCCCTCAAACTATTCTAATCATAGATCGGTCTGTGGCCTCCGTGCTGTCCTTCAAACACATGAAACTTTATTAACACAGCAGCTGTTTCCTCTCGCACTCACTCTGCTGCTTTATCTGCCTCACATTCACTCTGCGCTCTGTAATACTGCTGCTATATGAGTTTAATTATATGCTGTATTGTGTTGATGCTCTCATTTTGTGTTGTAATTTAATTCTGTTCGTTTTATATTTATTTGTATTATTTTATTTACACTTTATTGTGTTGCTATTTCCAGCATATCAGGTTGCAGTTTTTAAATAAAGTTTTATAAATAAGAAAACTTTATAAATAGAGTTTGCTGTGACTTTTGGCTAACAGTACTATATTAGTATTAATGTAGGTGTGATTGGATGATGCTCACCAGCTGCGACGACCAGCCTCCTCTGACACCACACCTAAGCTGCTACTCCACCCCTCCCATTCTGCAGAGCCACAAACCACACCCCACCACGAACAGATGACCATAAAGTGTGACGTTGTTAAGGAGTGTTGCCATGGTCACCAGTGGACTGCTGCCCCCTTTTGGAACTTTGCTTTAAACTCCCCCCGTGTGTCTGATTTAAGGTATCCTCTGTGACACATTTGTACTGCCGGTGTCACAGTAGGGTCTTTCATGCACACTCAGCAGCTATGTTTATGTTTATTAGCACTTGTAGGAGCAGAGCTATAGATGCAGACTTCATGTTGATGATTAGACGTCAGTCTGATCAGCAGAGACGCCCTCAGAGTCACGCTAACATCCCTGTTACCATATCCAACCATCAAAAAGACTCTGTACAACGAGGTCTTAGTGGTCCCGTGAAGGCCACACATCTCGTCATGGTCTCATCAAGTCCACACCTCATTTTAGTCTTCTTTCTATTTGTTGGTGTTTTGGGGGCTTTGTACTCACTGGTCACTGGTCTGTGATTGTTTCCACCAGGTCCTCAGCTGGTCTCATTAGCAGTGAGTTCATATTAATCAGTTTTCTTGGAGATTGTTCCTGATAAGCAGCATGTGCTCTGTCGTACAGTAGTTTGTTTCTTCAGGATTGAGCCTGTGTCGTCTGTTCTGGGACAAAATGTGCTCTTTGTTCATTATGAGCTGAATCCAAACATGACAGTTAAAACAGTTCATTGGTTGAATGACCTTTTACACGTGTGCACATGGTTTGGATGAGGTTTATTCATAGATTGCAAATTTCTGTTTTCTCAGTCTATTTGATTTAATTCTGTTTTATTTAAAAATCCCAAAATCATAACAACACTTGGCTAAAAATGCTAAAATTACAGGTGATAATATTTCACATCAAATATTACAATGGCAGGTCGAGCAGGGTTGTTCCAGCTCAGCTCACACAAAAATATCATCTTTTACCTGGAAAATGATGTCATGTACAGCTTATAGTATCATCACTTTCATGTCAATGAATAAAATGTGTTTCATTTCTTAAAAGAACAAAAGATTATCAGATGTGATGAACAGTTTGGGAAGTGTAAACTTATAAGTATTCGCTCTTCCTTCTTTTCTTTGGTTTGGTCACAGAGCTCTGTCAGTGTCCATCTTTGGGTTTCTTCTACTGGACTTCTCGGTGTTGTTGTTTGAGTAGGTCTGGTTTTGAGCTTGTTAGAGGTGTTTCTGGGCTGTGTCTACACACTGAATGTTATTTTGTTGTTTCTGGGCTGTGTCTACACACTGAATGTTATTTTGTTGTTTCTGGGCTGTGTCTACGCGCTGGAGTAAAGGTTTTTTTGTTGCTTCGCTGCAGTCTTGTGTCTACTCGTTGCTACTCTGCTACAGTCCACGTCCACAGTTTTCAACATATAATGTTCAAATGTTCTGTCATGGTACAGGTCAAAGGTCATAGCAAATATAAAAAAATAGAAACTTTGTATATTTATCTTCAAACTTCACAACAATACACCAGGGCTTTGTCAAACGCTAGCTTGGCTAAACATTTGACCTTGACCTTCAAGGTCAAAGTTGACCTTGTAAAATGTGTTAATAAACCATATTGAGTAGTCTATCATGAAGGCCATGGAGAGAACTGAATCACAGATTTCGGGGAATCACAGTCCTTATTTTCTACAGTTGACAGGCTAACAAACCCTCCTGTGCCAGTGGCAGCTGAACTTCATTCAACCATGGCCTGCAATGACTCCTGCTGTTTAGATGTCCTGCCAACAGGTTTTTTCAAAAAGGTCTCAAAGACTTTAGAGTCAGACCTGTTACAGATCGTCAACTTTTCTTTATTATCAGGTGTGTTTCCAGAATCACTAAAAACTGCTGTAATCAAACCTATACTGAAAAAGGACAATCTTGACAAGACACAAATGAACAACTACAGGCCGATCTCAAATCTCCCGTTTTTAAGTAAGATCATTGAAAAAGCAGTTTCTCAACAGCTCAATTACTTCTTAAAACAGAATAACTGCTACGATGCCTTCCAGTCAGGTTTTAGACAGAACCACAGCACTGAAACCGCTCTGACCAAAGTGTGTCTGAATACAGACAGTGGAAAAATGTCAGTCCTAGTTTTACTGGATCTCAGTGCAGCATTTGATACAGTTGACCACAACATATTACTCAAACGACTGGAGAACTGGGCAGGTCTTTCAGGAACTGTACTAAACTGGTTCAAAACATACTTAGAAAACAGGAAATACTTTGTATCAATAGGTAACTTCACATCTGAGCAGACAAGTATCACATGTGGAGTTCCCCAAGGTTCCATCTTGGGACCCCTTCTGTTTAACATTTACATGCTACCACTGGCACAGATTATAAACAACAACAAAATAAACTATCATAGCTATGCAGATGACACACAAATATATATCACAATGTCACCAGGAGACCGAGGCCCTGTACAGGCTCTTGGTAAATGCATTGAGGAAATCAATGACTGGTTGTGCCACAATTTTCTCCAGCTAAACAAAAACAAAACTGAAGTAATAGTCTTTGGCGCCAAAGAAAAACGATTACAGGTCACCAGAGAACTTCAATCTATACACCTAAAAACCACAAACCAGGCGAGAAATTTGGGTGTAGTGATGGATGCAGACCTAAACTTATAAAAACACATTAAGACAATAACAAAGTCAGCTTACTATCACCTCAAGAATATATCAAGGATAAAAGATCTGATGTCTCAACAGGACCTGGAAAAACTAGTCCATGCATTCATCTTTAGTAGGCTTGATTACTGTAACAGCATCTTTACAGGTCTACCTAAAAAATCAGTCAGACAACTACAGCTCATTCAGAACTCTGCTGCTCGAGTCCTCACTAAGACCAAAAAAGTGGACCACATCAGTCCAGCTCTGAGGTCTTTACACTGGCTGCCTGTCCGTCAGAGGATAGACTTTAAAGTTCTGATGCTGGCCTATAAAGCTCTGAATGGTTTACGACCAAAATACATCAGTGACCTCCTGACCCAGTATGAACCTTTCAGATCCCTCAGGTCATCTGGATCCGGTCTTTTATCAGTTCCCAGAGTCAGAACCAGACACGGAGAAGCTGCATTCAGCTTTTATGCTCCTTATATCTGGAACAAACTCCCAGAAAGCCTCAGATCAGCTGAAACACTCAGTTTATTTAAATCCAGGTTGAAGACTCACCTGTTCTCAGCTGCATTTGAATAAAGCACCAAATCCACACTTTAAGCTTAAATTTCAAAACTTACATTAACTACTGATCTTATCTATTTCTGATTTTATCTGTTTTGATTTTATATACTGTTTTGTTTGTTTGTTTGTTAATTAGTTTGTTTGTTTGTTTGCTTGTTTTAATCAATTTTAAATCATGCTTTTTATCTGTTTTTGTTTCTAATGTCTCTGTAAAGCACTTTGAATCACCTTGTTGTTGAATTGTGCTATACAAATAAATTTGCCTTGCCATGAGCTCCAGACTGAGTCACTGACTGCATGTGATTTTCATTAGCATTAAAAATAATCCTCATATTTTAAATGATCTTAGTTTGTCCCGTGACCTTTGACCCTCTGCCTGTGTAAACCGTGTGTTTCTGTGTAGTTGGAGCTGAACACACTGATGTGTAAATGTGTTTAGAAGCTTCAGAGCTGTGATGTTCAGTCGTGATGAACTCTGATGGATTTAGATGATCAGCATCTGCAGTTGGTGATTATCTGATATTCATCGTATTTTACAGCCATATCTGTAAATCCAAACAGTCTTTGAATCCACTTCATGAGGAGATGATGGTTTGTTTGTTTTGTTGATGTTGTCAGTGCTGACATCAGCTCAATCATAAAACTGTGGACTCCTTCATGATCATCTGGTCGACCCATGATCCTCACATTCTCCTCCTGCAGGAGTTAAAGTTTATTATTAACTCCTCACTGAGGTTGTGTGAGGCAGGAGTCCAACATGCATCAGCACTGCCAAAATGATCATCATGATTATTATAATCACAATTTAAATCAGGACGGATTTCAGTATAGATCATGATTATTGTGATTTTAGAGACTGAAATGTTTTTATTGCAGTCTTATTATTATTTTATTCAGTCTGATGATAATCTGTAAAAACTCTCAGTGTGACTACACACAGAGATATTTGAACAGTTCAGAGAACACAGAGTCTCTCAGACCTCAGACTGGACTTTGGCTCAGGACCAGGACTTGTTCCCTCAGCAGGGCTGTGGCAGCTCAGCACACCAGCAGGTCGGACCCACATGTACTCTGATGGAGCTCAGACCTGTAAATGTTTTACAATAAAGAGCTCAGAGGGAAACATCAGACAGGTGTGCTGATTCTTCCACTGACACAGGACAGATCTGATAATGATGATACAAAGGTTCCCCAAAACAAACAAAGAGTTTTATTCTTTTTATCCAATCAAACGTTTAGAAAACATTAAAAAAAATCATTGAAAAACAAAAGCAAAAAAGATTATACACACACACACACACACACACACACACACACACACACAGAGACACACACACACACACACACACACACACACACACACACACAGAGACACACACACACACACACACACACACACACACACACACAGACACACACACACACACACACACACGCACACACACACACACACACACACACACACACGCACACGCACGCACACGCACGCACACGCACACACGCACACACGCACATGCACACACACACACAGACACACACACAGACACACACACAGACACACACACACACACACACACACACACACACACACACACAGACACACACACACACACACAGTTTCTCTTACAGGAAGCAGGTTTGAGTGAAACTCTGAGTTTGTTAATCCTCAGATGAAGGAAACTCAGCTTTTGGTCCCAGTAAGAAGGATAACTTGAACAGGGTCAGTTACCATGGCAACAGATGACACGCATCCAGAAAGCCATGACTCCTGATCTTTAGTACAAACATGTAAAGAGTGTGAAGGAGAGCATGTAGGAGGAAAAGGAATGAACAACGATGGTCTGTGGACGATCAGCAGCAGCTCAAACTGAGACCAGCAGAGGGCGCTGTCGGCTCATCTCAGGCTCAGGGGTGCAGCGGGTCCACACCAATCAGAGACTGTGGATTGGCAGTCAGAGGACCTCTGTGCTAAAGAGCCTGCAGCCTCCATCAGTGTGAGAGTGTGTTAGAGTGCAGCACGGTGCACACAGTGTCTGTGTGCAAGTCTGAAACCTGCACAGGTGACAACAGGAAACTCAGAGTTACTGAACCTGCTTCCTGAGCAGATGTTACTGTGTGCACAGGTGACAGCTAACAGCTGTATTTTAAACAGACTAAAGCACAGGCAGCATGAAGAAGAGGAGCAGAGGAAGGATGAAGGTCCATCAGGCCCAGGGTGTCCTCAGCTTCCTGTTCAGAGACAAACATGATGTCAGCTCCTCACAGCAGCCCGTCTGATCTTAATGACCTTACAGTACCATAAGTAAAATGTGTTCACAGTAGATCACACACTCACAGATAAAAACCACAAACTGCTCCTCAATAAAAGCAGAAGTATCAATAAAATAATAATATGCAACCATGAATTAATTAAAAGCTTGTCTGTACAGAAATGCCTTCAGCTGCTTTTTAAAGACACTCAGTGGATTCAGTGTAAACACAGCGGGGGAGACGACCCTGGTGCCGCTGCCTGAAAAGCACAATCCACTGGTGTTTTGAACAGAGTACGTGGGACCAACAGTGACCTCTGACCTGAAGGCCTAAGTGTTTATTCTAAAGAGCTCATCAGGGTGAGTGTGAGATTATAATATTATTTTATGCCATGTTATACCCCTAATTAAAGATTGTGAATTATTATGTAGTTTTAGTTTGCATTATTCTCCTGAATTAGAAGAAGCTGATAACTATTGCATTTGTTAAACTGATTTGCATTACATTAGACTGCTGATTTATTGTGAATGATTGATGTTGTTTTATGATGCATTATACTGCTGAGTTATAAGAAATACTGTTTGCAGAAAGTCATCGCCTTATTTGTCTGATTAGAAGAGAACATGCTGGAGTTTTCTGCCCCATCTCAGCAGGAGCAGATAAACAGGGAGCCAAGGTCGTAGCTTAGGCGCCGTGTGAGAGAAAGCATGTGAATGTTTAGGCTTTTATGATAAGGTGGAGGCACCAGAGGCTATAAGAGTTTGAGCAATGCTCCACCATTTTGAGATCTGAGGCTGTCTGCATCAGTGTCCATCTCCCACGCGTGTGATCATTAAAATCATTGTTTGACTCAACCCGGCCGGACCAGTGTTGTTATTGTGGTTTTTCCTCTTGTATCCATCCCCAATATTTGAATCCGTAACATTGCTCAGCTAGCCTGCCTGTAGTCCAGCTGTTTCACTCACTGAAACATCTGAAGCTTTATCAAACCAAAAGTTCTCTTAAAGGAGCAGCTGAGAGCAACCAACATAGAAACATCTGGCCTCAGACTGCAGCAGCTGGGCTCCTTGTTGTGATAAAAAATAAAAGATATAAAGTCAATGTGACAGAGGTCGTACCATTTGCTTCATTTTGCTTTTTGCAGTAGAAAAGAAGTGGAACTAGAACCAAGAGCAGAACCAGAAGAACCACAGGAACCAGGCCTGCTATGAGTGCAGTGAGAAAGGAGGTGAGACCCTGAGGAGGTGATGAAGCAGTGTCAGCAGAAGAGTTCACAGGAGGAGTGGAGTCTGAGCTCCTGTGCTGAGGAGGATCTGCAGGAGAGATGATGCAGACGGTTCAGTCATTTTATCAGGAGATCATGTCTGTAAACAGGAAGTGATGTCACTGTTCTGACCTCTGACCCTCAGAAAGCTCTGAGGAGACGGTCCAAATGCTTCAGTAGCACAAGAGTAGAGACCTTCATCAGCCTGTTTGACCCTTCTGATGACGAGCTCTGCTGCTGTTCCAGATCCAACATGACGTCCATTAAAGGAGAAATAAGCAGCAGCTGTGTCACCGCTCCTCTCTCTGCAACGCAGTGTGACATCACTTCCTGTCCACACAGGAAGTGCAGGAATCTCCAGGATCACACCTTTATCTGACAACAGAAACACAAACAGAGCAGAGTCAAGAGCTCCTCTCAGACGAGCTGCTTCCTGTCTGAATGAGCACCTTGCTGACTTCCACAGTGACAGTCTCACACTCTCAGCTCACTGACAGACATGTATCCAACATCTGGAAACATCTGCACAGAGACACAGCTGGAACATCTCTCTGTCTCTACCTGAAACACTGATGGACACTTCATCGCTCTGCTGTCCAGATGAGTTCTCACAGAAGTAATTTCCATCAGAGGAGACGGAGTGATCCAGAACACAGGAGGAACCATGAACCCTCCCAAAGCCTGCAGCTGCTCCACAGTCCTCAGTGAGTCCTCCTCTGGTCCTCTTCACTGTCCATCCATCAGCTGTCTGTCCATCATCAACACAACTCAGAGACACTGAAGAAGATCCTCTGAAGACCTGCTGAAGGTTTGGACTGACAGACAGAGACACTGGAGGACACACACACACACACACACACACACACAGTAAGTGTATTTGTGTTCTTGTTGGAGTCTCACTGATGGTTTTCACTTCCATCTCCTCACCTGCAGAAACAGTCGGTGCAGACAGCAGCAGCACACACACACCTGTAACAGGAGGACAGAGGTCAGTAAAGGTCAGAGGTCATTAGTTACTACGGACAAGTTACCCCTGGAACGGTCATCAGAGGGAATTTAGTATTTGCATGAGCCATTCTTCTTTCAAGCTCAGAAGTGTTGGATGTCATTTTATTGTGTAGTTTGTATTTTTTATATTAAGCTAGAAAGAGAATAATTTATCTTTCAAACTACAGCAGTTAGTCTCCTCATTAAAATAAAAACTTTATGCTGATGAATTTTGCGGTGAACAGTGTCTGTGCTGATCTTGACAGGACGTTTGGAGCTCCGCATTTTACGTGACTTTTACACACCAATTGCCTCGAGACTCGATGACTGTATTCTGTGACTGTATATGGTCTTATACTTCCGGGATGAGCTGCTGTGGTTACTAAATGTTTCCTCTGTGAAATAATTTCACTTAGAGCCGACTGTGGAAAATTTAGAATCTGTCTGTGGAGGTTCTCAGTCATCCAGTTTATTGACATCCAGCAACACACCCAGACACGAACTGGTTCACCCGAAAGACAAAACGCCAAAACACAGACTTAACAATGTGGTGTTTGCTGTACAGTGCAGCGAGGAATGCCCAGACCTCTACATTGGAGAGACCAAACAGCCACTTCAAAAGCGCATGGCACAACACAGAAGAGCCACCTCCACAGGACAAGAGTCAGCTGTCCATCTGCATGTAAAGGACAAAGGTCACTCTTTGAGGATGCCAATGTTCACATTTTGGACAGAGAGGACAGATGGTTTGAAAGAGGCAACATTTAGAATAAAATAGAATAAAAAAGATTTTTCCAAACCGACGTGTTATGATCCTGTTGCAGTTCTAGACTCGCATTCACTGAGCTCTTTAGAAAGATCCATTCTTTGACTAATGTTTCTAAAAGCAGTCTGCATGGCAGCTGCTGCGTTGTATACACCTGTGGTCATGAGATTAAAAACACCTGATTTCACTGATTAATGCTACTCAAACCCAGGCCAGCTGCTCTCAGCAATGCGAAATATGCCAACAGAGCTAAGCCTGCCCCGGGCTGCAATTAAGCACCAAAATTGGAGAAGGCATAGACAGGGGATAAGCTAACATATGAAACTGGAAATGACCGCCGTGTATTCAATTTATTTCAACAAAGTAACTTCTGATTACCACCTATATAAACAGTAACTGTAAAGGAATGCAGTTACCCATATTTTGTATTTTAAATACGTAACACCGGTACATGTATTCTTTTACTTCCCAACACTGGGCAGATGATATCATGGATAAATGAGTAGATGAACGTTTGACTCACCGAGGAGCAGAGAGGCAGACGGGGTCTTCATGGTGTCTGAATGCTTTAAGTCTGAGCAGCGTAGACGTCTTCAGCTTCACAACTTCCCTGTTAACACTTTCACTGTCTGAGCAAACGCTCCACTGATGAGAAGCACACCCACACAGCGGGTAAGTTTCAACAATATTTGCATTGTGTATTTACTCAGTTTGTATTTGTCTAATATGATATTTGTTTCATGATTGGAAATAATAAAAGTGACAAAGATGCACAGATTAGGAGAAAGATGGCCCTGCGAGGGAGTCTAATGTGTTCATAGTCTGAGTAAGAGTGTGTTATTGTAATTCATTAACTGTAAAGTGACCAGGGGACGGGCTGGAGGAATAAAGCTCATGTTCAGTAGTTCAACTTCACATGGACCGAAACTGCTCTGGTGCTGAGAGGTTCTGACCCTGATGGACTGCAGCCTCCTGCCTGAGGGAAGCAGCTCAGGAAGTTTCTCTTTGAGGGAGGGAGGTTGGGGAGGTCAGCAGTAATATGTCCTACCTCCGTCCTTGAAGCCCACGTGGAGGGAGAGCAGACTGCAGGTGATCATCTTTCAGTCTGCAGGTGGTGAGGATGGATTCACTGATGAAGGAGTAGTTGTAACATTGACCACAGGAAGTTCATTATATGCTGTGCTTTTGTGATGAGGGTGCTGATGATAGCGGTCACTCTGATCCTGGAGACAGACAACAACTGTTCAGAAAGACTTCAGTGTCTGATGGACTCTGTGTCTCTGTAGAGGCTGAAACATACACGTCCCTCTAGTTCTTCTACTTCTCTGTACAGTTGCTCACATTCATTCCAACACTTTCAGCAATCTGCCTCCAGGATTTCTCATATCTGTGAGTCTTTATATTCTTTATATTAAAACTCTGATTATTACTCTTCATCTTTGAAGTTCTCTCACTGATCGATTCAAAAAAAGGAGTCGACTGTATGGAACAGACCAATCACAATATTCAAAAACTGCGACAACACAACGAGGTTCACCTCAAGTTACAGCGCAGGAAACAGGACATCTCTCAGCAAGCTGTGTGGTTAGCATGTAGCTGTGCTATAGAGAAGAAGCAGAGGTAGAACTCCCATGAACCTTTGCAGACTGAAGGAGAGCCGTTAGCTTTTATTATTTAATCTTTATTTCCACAGGTAGTCCTGCTGAGACTCAGTGTCTCATTTCTAAGATAGACCTGGTTCACCTGAACGCTGGTGCTGTAGTTGGAGTGCAGCTGTTTAGCATCTCTCATTGGCTCATGACCACAGGTGGAGGTGGAGATACAGACTGACAGATTGTTGTGGGATTTCTCTTTAGCTTATTGTCCTTTAATGTATTGTCTTGATGAAATGCTTTCATGTTACTTAGTTTAGTACGGCTGGTTCACACCTCATTCACGCTGGGAAACAGACGGTGAGAAACTGGTGAATGTCTCCCAGGAGACGGAGACTTGACCCCAGAGTGGGGGAGATCCACACAGGTGATAGAGAGTTTTTCTGTTTAGAGCTAAGGTGTGAACTGCAACTGCCTTTTGTTCTGTGACTGTGTTTAAAGGGACCTGAACTGTTCATTGTCAGAGACGACTCTCAGTGCCCGCTGACTGACGTCTCTCCTCATGCATGAGAAATAAAGTGTTGGGTTTTAACTGCTCATCGTGTCTGCAGGCTTTGTTAATAAATTTCCACAACACAGATCGATGTTGCTTTCACACTCTCTCATTACTTAAATTGAATACCATCCATCCATCCATTCGCTTCCACTTATCCTTTTCAGGGTCGTGGGCGGCGCTGGAGCCTATCCCAGCTGTCATAGGGCGAAAGGCGGGGTACACCCTGGACAGGTCGCCAGTCTGTCGCAGGGCCAACACACAGGGACAGACAACCATTCGCGCTCACATTCACTCGGACATTCACACCTAGTGACAAAAATTAAATTGAATACAATAATTAAAAAAACTCATTTTCTGCCGTTTCCAAACGTTTTCTACATTTTACACCTGAACACATGGTTTAGATGATCTTTGATCATAAATTCTAATGTCTTCTTATGTCCTCTCACTCACCTCTAGTCACTTCATATGATACCCCCAGAGCCCAGATTTGACCTCTTCTATGGCCCCAGAACCATTTTTTAACCTTTATGAAATACTTGTATTTCTCTGAAGCACCAGTGTCAGAAGTTTAATAGTTTTTCTTAGAAGGTCACAAAGACAGGTCATTAAAGACAAAGACAGTAGCAGATGATCTAAAGGGCAAACAGAGAAGAACAAAGACAGCAGCACAGAGCTGAGCTGATCTTATCAAGACTGTCACGTACTGTGTGACTACAGCTCATCTCACCGAGGCATGTACCTGCTTTCATAACGTGTGTTTAAATGTGCATGTTAATGATGCGTCAGCCTCAGCAGAAGTGACCGCAGAGACAGAGACTCAGATCTCTGACTGTGTAGTGGAAACATGAACCACAGCTGTGAGTGTGTGTGGTATTCAAGATGGCGCCGGTGAGGTCGGCTGCCGTCACGACTGCTCCGACCACTTTTTCTTTGTCTTTGTTTTTTAAGTTAGTTTTCAGAAAAAAAAAGTGTTGTACAGTTATTTCATTTTTAACCTTAATTTTTTATATTTTATTCCTTCCTAGTTAAATTTACCCTTTTTAATTTTTCATATTTATTTCCTATCTTATTCATAGCCTTTTCCTTTTTTGTTTTTTCTTTAGGTCACGAGCAGTTGTCCAAGCATTTCACTGCATATCGTACTGTGTATGACTGTGTATGTGACAAATAAAATTTGAATTTGAATTTGAAACCGTCAGACTGTCACGAACACTGACAGACTGAGAGATTTAGCTCAGAGCGCTGTGGTCTGCTAACATACATTATCACAGGACACTGAGATAATCAACCACTGTTAGCTCTTCTTATTAAAGTCTGTGAAGAAATAATGTTATCAGGTCTGAACCTCAAACTCTTGATTATCATCTGTTCTTTAACCCTGCACATGCCTTTGAGGATGAGCTCCTTTATTTTTTTTTGCTTTAAAGTCACAGGGCCCCCCATCCCCCAGCAGGGGCCTGACAGAGCCAGGGGCGGCCAGGCACTGTCAAGCAACCTCCTGGAGTGAGCCAGTACACACCTGAGCACCCAGCCCCAAACACCGAGAACCACCAATCTAAGTCACCCAATAATCAAACTGAAGGGGAGGCTGGAAGGTTACATTTCAGACCCTTTGAGAATTCTTCACATATCCAGCTCCAACACCTGTAATGGTCCCTGTGCCTGCTCAGCTGACTCGGTATGGCTACAAGTGTTTTGTTTATGTTTTGCTCCTCTCGCTCTCCTCCCACGCCCCCACGCTCTACCAGGGTGGAGTCATGGTGATTCCTGCCCCTGGCTCCGGCACCTGCGAACGATCCTCTAATCAACGCTCTCGCTACTTAAGGCGGATGCTGGGAATGCTTCATTGCCGGATTATTGTGTCATCACTAGTCTCATGCTTGAGTTTCCGGTGTGCTGTGACTTAACCTGCTCTCTTCTCCCTGTGCCAGACTCTACCTGCCAGCTTGAGGATCGCTGCTAATGTGAGCGTGAGGCCAGTGTGAAAGAGCTGAGCCAGAGCGTTTGGAGGAGGATCGCTGTAGTGCTGACTCACCTGTTCAACATGCCAGAGGAAGCTCATATACACACGGAGCTCTGACAACATGACTCATGATATCAGCTCAGTGTAAAACATTTCAACAACTTCTTTAAGATGTTTGGCAAAAATGGTCTGTCACTTTTATCTAAAGGAGGCTTTTTTTTATCACACATGCTAATATCACCCTTAAATTTGACCCAAAATGCACTTTGTGAAGGTGGATTCAAAAGATCAGGGTACCAACGTTCATATATGTATCTACATCACAGATATTAAATGTTTTCCCACTAGATCATGGATCTATGTCTGATGGTATTGGTGCAGTTTCTAACAGAGCTTAAACATGTTTTTCAGGTCATAATTTAATAAAATGCTGGAACATAGTTAAAGCACCACATTTAGACCCACCTGTGTGCACTTGAAGGGCCTGACACTCTTTTCTACAGAGGCCACATCAGAGCAATAATATACTGGTTTACAGGGTCAGAGCGAGAGGAAGGATATTAATACAACTCTGAGCCTGTAGATGATAACATCCATTACTGTGTATCAGGGCTGGACTGGGACAAAAAATCAGCCCGGGCATTTTGACTAGAGACCGGCCCACCAGGTATTCTAGGAAAAACCATAAATCCTTTGAATGAAAACAAACGCTGTTGTCACAGTGATGTACACTGTCTTGTTGGTATATATGTATCAGTCTAATAAACTTAAACCTACACCATCCTCCCTATTCTGGTATTCTAAACCAGTAGTTCCCAAACTACCGTACGCATACCCTCGGGGGTACGCAAGTGGCTGTAGGGGGTACGCGTGGGTTGGGGTTGGAGTGGGGATCAAAAGTTTTAAAAGCCGAAATTTGCGCTAATGCAGTTTTATTTGCCTGTCAAATACATGACTATATACCACCCTCTGGTGTTCAGCAAAAAAATAGCTCTGACAAAATACATGGGTGTGATTTGCCCAAATGACTGACACCTAACAGTTGAAGTTGCCTCCAAGCATTCAGTGCAGCGCGAAAATGGAGAAGTGGTTAACAAGAAAAAAAGGCCCTACCACAGAGACACCGGCCACAACAACCAATAAGCTCATATCTGAAGATGCATTTTCCAGTGATCGCACAGGTGATTGTTCAACAACAATGTGTTCGTCAGATTTGGATGCTAGCAGTGCTAGCAAGGCAAGGCAAATTTAGTTGTATAGCACAATTCAACAACAAGGTGATTCAAAGTGCTTTACAGAGACATTAGAAACAAAAACAAATAAAAGGCATGATTTAAAATGATTAAAACAAACAAGCAAACAAACTAACTAATTAACAAACAAACTGCCACCAGAAGTTCTTAGGTGGCTGCCTCAAAACTGTTTTGCATGCTCCTGTGTTGCATACTGTTGTTGGAACGACAGTTGAGGCTCATCAGCGTCGCGTTTCTGGCACAGGTTGTGTTATTCACACCTGTTCGCGCGATCCGAACCCTTATCGTAAGGGGAGCTACCAGTCCCTCTGCGGACGAGCTACTTTCTATTTTAAATTCCCTGAATTTAAAATACTCTCTAGACCCAGTCTAGACCCAGCTGGTGAGCTACCCAGAGCTCTACAAACAAACAAACAAAACAGTATATAAAATCAAAACAGATAAAATCAGAAATAGATAAGATCAGTAGTTAATGTAAGTTTTGAAATTTAAGCTTAAAAGTGTGGATTTGGTGCTTTATTCAAATGCAGCTGAGAACAGGTGAGTCTTCAACCTGGATTTAAATAAACTGAGTGTTTCAGCTGATCTGAGGCTTTCTGGGAGTTTGTTCCAGATATAAGGAGCATAAAAGCTGAATGCAGCTTCTCCGTGTCTGGTTCTGACTCTGGGAACTGATAAAAGACCGGATCCAGATGACCTGAGGGATCTGGAAGGTTCATACTGGGTCAGGAGGTCACTGATGTATTTTGGTCCTAAACCATTCAGAGCTTTATAGGCCAGCATCAGAACTTTAAAGTCTATCCTCTGACGGACAGGCAGCCAGTGTAAAGACCTCAGAGCTGGACCACTTTTTTGGTCTTAGTGAGGACTCGAGCAGCAGAGTTCTGAATGAGCTGTAGTTGTCTGACTGATTTTTTAGGTAGACCTGTAAAGATGCTGTTACAGTAATCAAGCCTACTAAAGATGAATGCATGGACTAGTTTTTCCAGGTCCTGTTGAGACATCAGATCTTTTATCCTTGATATATTCTTGAGGTGATAGTAAGCTGACTTTGTTATTGTCTTAATGTGTTTTTCTAAGTTTAGGTCTGCATCCATCACTACACCCAAATTTCTCGCCTGGTTTGTGGTTTTTAGATGTATAGATTGAAGTTCTCTGGTGACCTGTAATCGTTTTTCTTTGGCGCCAAAGACTATTACCTCAGTTTTGTTTTTGTTTAGCTGGAGAAAATTGTGGCACAACCAGTCATTAATGTCCTCAATGCATTTACCAAGAGCCTGTACAGGGCCTCGGTCTCCTGGTGACATTGTGATATATATTTGTGTGTCATCTGCATAGCTGTGGTAGTTTATTTTGTTGTTCTTTATAATCTGTGCCAGTGGGAGCATGTAAATGTTAAACAGAAGGGGTCCCAAAATGTAAGCAGGGATGTATCTGTGGTTACTAGCCAAGTGGCTAGCATAGCTGGAGCCAGCCATGTGGAAAGTGATGAAGTGTCTGATGCGGAGCGTCAAAGTGGGAGAAAGCATGACAGCTCGGACTGTAACACAACCTCATCAAAGAAGCGCAAATATGATGACAATTATATTTCGCTGGGGTTTACGTGTATAAATATTGGTGGATTTCCCCGGCCACAGTGTGTTATTTGTGCAAAAGTATTGTCTCAGAACTCAATGAAACCTTCACCTTTGCGCAGACATTTAGAGACAAATCATCCCCATTTGAAAAATAAACCAAGGGAATATTTTGAGCGACAGCTAAAATCACTTTCAACAAGTAAAACCTGCATTCAGGTGCCAGATCTTATGAATAAAAACAGACTACAAGCATCTTACATGGTCAGTTACAGAGTGGCTAAAAACAACAAACCCCACACTATTGTGGAGGACCTCATTCTCCCTGCTGCTTTAGATATGGTAGGGACAATGTTGGGGGAAAAGGCAAAAAAGACGATACAGTCCATTCCATCATCAAACAATACTGTCTCACGGCGCATCAATGCAATGTCAGAAAATGTTTTACAGCAGCTACTTCTGCGCATACGCCACAGTGAATTTTATGCAATACAGCTAGATGAGTCCACGGATGTGGCTGGCCTGGCGCATCTCCTCGTATATGTGCGCTACATTCATGAAGGAACCATCAAGGAGGACATGCTGTTCTGTAAACCACTGGAACAAAGGACAACTGCCGCAGATATTTTTCAAAAGCTGGACACATTCATGAACACACATGGACTCGTGTGGGACAGATGTGTTGGCATCTGTACTGATGGCGCACGGGCCATGACTGGGAGACACGGAGGTGTGGTTTCGCGTGTGCAAGCAGTCGCGCCAGATGCCTCCTGGGTACACTGCAGCATCCACCGAGAGGCTCTTGCTGCAAAGGGAATACCTGTCCGTTTGAAACATGTTTTGGACACGAGTGTAAAAATGGTTAACTTTGTGAAAGCCAGGCCGCTGAACTCCCGCTTATTTGCTGCGTTGTGCAATGAGATGGGCAGCGAGCATGAGACATTGTTACTCCACACAGAGGTTCGCTGGCTATCCAGAGGGAAAGTGCTGACCCGTTTCTTTGAGTTGAGGGATGAACTTAAAGTTTTCTTCAGTAACCATCCCTTTGAGCTGTCTGAACATTTGCATGATGAAGAGTACCTTACCTGCCTGGCTTATCTGTGTGATATATTTTCTCGTCTGAACGAGCTCAATCTCGGATTACAAGGCGTTTCTGCAACTATAGTCAATGTTCAAGATAAAGTTGAGGCCATGATAAAGAAGTTAAACCTTTGGAAGAACTGCTTGGATACAAACAACACTGAAGTCTTTCCTGTGCTGCATGATTTTCTGTGCTCTAATGATCTCACACTATCTAAAAGTGTAAAGCGCGAATGTAACGTGCACCTTGAGGAGCTGGCGGTGCAGTTACGCCGATACTTCCCAGAGACGGACGGCTCAAATGATTGGATACGTCACCCGTTCACCGCCGTGCCTACTTCGTTATCACCGTCTGACCAGGAGAGCCTAATTGAAATCGCCACAGATGGATCTCTAAAAGTTGAACACGCTCAAAAGAACCTGGCGGATTTCTGGATAGGGCTGCGCACTGAACAGCCCGCGCTGGCTAAGCGCGCTGTCAAGACTCTGATGCCTTTCGCCACCACATACTTATACGAAAGGGGATTTTCTGCTTTAACAAACATGAAAACAAAATACAGAGCAAGACTTTGTGTGGAAAACGATTTAAGACTCAGCCTTTCCCAAATTGAGCCAAACATTGAAGAGCTGTGTGCCTCTGCTCAAGCACATCCATCACATTAAATAAAGTTCTGTTTAATGAAAGTTCATGGCCTTTAGGCTCTCGACAAAAAAGTGAATTCTAATAAATCCTTTGATACACTGCTAGTATTAAGTAGTAAAGTTTGTTATTAAAACTCTGTCATTACTAAAAAATATTGATAAATTCATTTGGTGGTGAGAAATAATCGACTGTGCAGTATTTATTTTTATGCATGCGATATTGCAATGTATTTATAGACACTAATTAAGAGTTGTTCGTAGTAGGGGGTATGCGGCTGAGGGTGACATGTCTCTAGGGGTACGTGGCTCGAAAAAGTTTGGGAAGCACTGTTCTAAACAGTACCAGAAAGTAGACTTCTGGTCGAGTTAACCTCCTGAACTATCTACAACACATGGTGAAAACCTGAAATTAAGACAGAAGACTAGAGGCGAGACATGATCATTACTGATTACTGATGACAGATTTAGATATATATAAACCATTCATTTGCCACATCAATAAACAGCATGGCAGGGCAAAATATTTTGTCTAACATGGCAACCTTTAAAAAGTGAAAGGAGACAGAAAGAATAAAAGAAATTTACACAGAGTACTGGTACAGTATCTAGAAAATGTGGGAAAATACTGGCATCATATACAGTACTTAGCTACTTCTGAAGAAATTATGTTGGGACCCTAAAAAAAATTACTATGTGCAATAATGGATTTCTATACATTTTACATCAGATGAAAACGTTTGTTTTAAGATTCAGATTATTATTTGTTGAAGTGAGAAATTTTAAATGAGAATAAGAAAGTATTTCTTTGTGCCCCCCTCTCCCTGTTAATGCCCTACCTGCCCCCCTGGAAAAACTTTGCTAGACCCGCCCCTGCACAGTTACCAGCTGTCAGCTACTTAGAAAAGGATCCTGGTGTTATTGTCTTGATAAACTGAGCAGATATTTGAGGTTTACACAGCTACATTCTCGCCTGAAAACATGTTAAACATTTATTTTGTGACCCAGAAAGAATAATAAGAGTAATATTAAAACTAACTAGCTGCCGCCATTGTTGGAAACTGAGCTGGGCTGCGCTATGAATTCTCGGACAGTTTCTTCTTCTTCGGGGTTTAACGGCAGCTGGCATCCTTGTACATGCAGTGCTGCCATCTTCTGTTTCAGTCCGTTATTACACTCTTAAATCCTGCTACTTATTCCTGCGTCTTTTGTGATCTTACAAAGCTTCAAACGACGCGTCGACTATTAAATCAGTCGTCGACGATTTTGATAGTCGACGTAATCGTGACTAGTCGACTAATCGTGGCAGCCCTAGTGAGAACCATGAAACTGTTTTTGATAGAAACCCAACAAAGAACAGATCCAGATGGGGGGACAAAATGGTTTCAGGACATTTCTCAAATAAAAATGATTTTATCTTCATCTGCTGTTCTTAATAAAGCCAAAATACAACATGTGCTACATTAAAAAACACATCAGTGAATGAAACTAAAGGAATCCGTCCCACCAGGTGCTAACACAGTCTCTTTCATCCTGAAAGTTAATTTTAACACCCTGTTCCTGCTCTAGGAGCTGAGCTCTCAGACTCTCAAGCCATGCAGCAGGTCATGGTTACATGTCCTGTACCCTTGATCACCTCTGCCTGTGATCCTCAGAGCCACTATCTTCACTAAACTAGACTCAGACATAATTATCATCTTGTATCACAGCAAGCGATTAACAGACACGCTGGTCCACAGTGTGGATTCTACGCTTTTAGGGGTGTGTATTGGTAAGAATCTGGCGATACAATATCTATCATAATACAGGGGAGACGATACGATATATTGCGATACTAAAAGCCAGACGATATTTGTGTTTAGGACTGAATTTAATTAAGAAAAATCACAGTAAACAGTCCAAACTGTTAAATGCTTGACATGAGCCATGTAAAACAAAAACACTCTCTAAGTTCAAAATGAGAGAAATTAACATCTGCCTTATGAGAAGTCATGTCAAATAAACAAATAAAAACTACTTTACTGAAATATCAACTATTTCTTTAACATGAAAAAAGGTAAACAATGTAACACTGAGGCCTTACTTACTAAGTACTATGATTGTAAAGTACTTATCCAAAAACTGCTCTATGAAGCATCAAAACAAAGCACTTTTCATGTGACCTTAACATCTCATTTACATATCTCTTTCCCAGATCTTCTGCTATGGCAGTCTAAATGTCCCTTACTGTCGGTGTATCATCAACACTTTCTTGTGCACCCATCACAAGCTTGGCATGAAGAGGAGCAGGGTTGGCATACTCTCCTCTGACATCACCAGGGTGGCGTCCTTCATAGGCTTGAGTGCCCTGACAACTTCTTCTGCACATGTGATGTCAGACTCACTTAATGTGAAAATTTATTTTTCACTCTTCCTAACTTCTGCAGAAAGCAGAGCCGCACAGATGGCTGGTTGCGGTTCTAAAACTCGTTCTATCATCATAGGAGCTGTTCAATCTTGTAATTATGTCCGTGATGAATCTGTGAGCTGGTAGCTGAAGGAGGCACTGTTTCTGCTTCAACTGATTGCTGGCTGTGGTGCTGCGCCTGAAAAAGGCTGTTACACGTCGGATACTCCCGAGAAGTCGCACCACACATTGTATTTTCAGTGCTTTCTGTGAGGCGAGATTCAGACTGTGTGCAAAACATTGTATGTGCGTCATGCCTGCAAGTCTAGCCGCGAGAGCCATGTTTGGTGCATTATCGGTAACAACAACAAGGTCCTTTGCATTCAATCCCCATTCAGCCACAGCGTCAGTTAGTAACGCTGCAATGTGTTCACCTGTGTGACTGTCATGCATGGCTCGGGTTTGTAGTACATGAGACTGAAGGTTCCACTGGTCCGTTATGTGATGTGATGTAACAGTTATGTACGATTCAGTGGCTCTCGAAGTCCAAGCGTCGCATGTCAAAGCAACTGTCTCTGCCGAGCTGAGAGAGCCCAGCACTGTCGCTTGGTACAACTTTGGCAGAGCGATGTCTGTGATGTGTTGTCGGGAAGGAACGGTGTAACGGGGCTCCAGCATTTTAATCATATTACAAAATCCTTTATTCTCCACAACACTCAGAGGGCGCATGTCTTTGCAAATAAAAACAAGTACTGACTGCGTTATTTTTGTTGCACGAGCTGAAGTTGCTGGTAGTTAACTTCTTCAATTGTCCGTTGAGCGGGATCACCTCGTTTCGTTTTAAAATTAGCATTTGACGCTACATCGCTATGATGTCTACACACGTGTGTTCGTAAATTTGTGGTGTTACCCGAATATTTGACTCTGGCGGTGCAGATTTTACAGACTGCATAGCTCTTGTCATTGTCTTTACTGCCTTCTTTTGTCCTAAATCCAAAATAAGTCCACATATCAGCTTTGAAAGCTGCTGCGGCCGGTTGTATCCTCTCCTCTTTGGTCATCAGTTAGCTAGCACAATTGGCCACACATCCACTGTTCTATTTCGTTGGTTTTTAGCAAACTAGACGCTTCTACAGTTATTGCGAGACCTCGTTTTTCCATAACGTAAAGGCGGTAAAAACTGCAAACAAGTGGCCAGAGTTAAAATTGCAAAATACAAAAGAAATTCACAGTAAATGCATGTAATTTTTTAATTAAAAAAAATCGATAACACTGATTTTGAATATCGATTCAGTATCATTACACAAAATATCACAATATTTTAATGTATCGATATTTTCTTACATCCCTATACGCTTTGCCTCTCCTTAGTGTGAAATGGACACAAGTATTTAAGTTGCAGTACCAGCAGGGGGCGATTATTTATTCACACCCAACCAGTCGCTACTGGCAAAGGAATGTAGGAAGTACAGTCCAGGTTACGGAAAATTAAAAAAAAAAACTTACTTGAGTTTTTGACGCAGCTTTTTGATTGATGTAACTAGATTGTTTATGCATACTTCCATATGTTATGTCACCTTACTGTACTTGTATGCTGCTTTATTCCTGACCTATACTGTTCTTTAAATGTTCTTTTGTTTGACTACTGCTTTGTTCTTATACTTGTACATGACTCTTTGTTGATATGTCAAAATAAGCGCTGTATTGTTATATTGTTTGAGAATTTAAAATTTTTAAGAAGTACTGTCCAGGCACCTTCTTTGCCTGGTGAGATCGAGCTGGGTGTCTGATATGTCCTAGAATTGTCTTTATGTTGGTTGGAAATCAAATGTCTTCTTACTGCTGATACCGCAGCTTACTGCAACTTGTGAATGCGTGTCCATTTGACACTGCTGTGACACTGGATTGCTAAGGTAGCTACAACTCTCACAAAACTCTCAGAGACCAAAGATTAATTTAGGTGGTCTGTTTTTTTAAACACGTATCTCTTTAAGCGTAAACTGCCAGTGGCAACAGCACACAGTCAGACACAGTAGTGGATGGTGGTTTTAGCAGGGGATCACCGGTGTGTCTATGGAGCAAACCCAAAAACATACAAGGGAGAGACAGAACTGAATCTTTATTTTGGGTCTGATGACAAAATAGAAAATAAGAAAAGGCGAAACAAAGTTGACACTAAACTAAAACCTAAATTGGAAAAAAAGTAACACTAACTATGAAACTGCACAGGAACACGCAAAACCATAAGTGTGAAACAATCCAAACATGCAACAGTGGGAAGCAAAATCTCTGTGAACTGACATGAAGACAGACGGCCCAACAGAGGACTTAAATACACAGAAGGTTAATGAGGGAAGTGGAAACGCCTGAGGAGACACAGCTGACACAAATGATCATGATGCTGCTGGAAAAAGTAAGTCATTTGAGGCTGTACCCAATTCAGCGACCGCACGCTTCGGAGTACGCGCAGTTCGCGTACTACGTACGGCACGTACGAGGAAGTACGACAAGTGCGGAAGTGAGGAGAAGGGTCTGGCTGCAGCCAGGTGCTCTTGAAATTAGAGGGGATTTACGCACAGTGGTAAATTCCCACAGTCTGCGCTTTGTGCTTGTAGTGTGTGTAGTTTTTGTTTTATACAGTTGTCAGTCAGGCATCTAATTAGGAAGAAAATTACACTCCAAAAGACAAAAACAACCCAGGCATAAGCCCAGTAAGCCAGGCAAGAAATTTATACTAGGGGAACATTCCCCCCCCAGCCCGTGGATATTTAGGGTGGAAGATACTATATGTTCATATACAGCAACATTGTTGATTATAAGCCAGTAGGAGACACAGGCTCCACTTCTTAGGTGTTTAAATGTCACAAACGAGGATAGACCTATCTCCATTCTAACTTTTTTGAAAAGGTGTATTACACTTCAGCATCCAGATCCACCACTGATGATACTGAAATAGCACTGAAAGACGATCAAAACCAGTACATAATTGTAACCCAAAGGACCTGACACGACTCAGAAGCTCACAGTTTGGTTTTTATTTTGTGACAGTGTCTGTGGCTTTTCCCTGCACCCTTCAGCATTTTGCAGTGCTCACTGCTCCGGTCTGCACTGGCTCTCTGCTCCTGCAGCTCTATCCTCCTCCTCTCCGGCCTAGCTGCTCTTGAAATAGGGAAGGCTGGTTTTCACAGCCAACGAGCATCATTTAGTCTAGGCATGACTAAATGATGCTCGTTGGCTGTGAAAACCAGCCTTCACTAGCATCAATGTATATTTTGTAGATTATTTAAATTTCCAGTACTGTTGCTTAACCGTGTAAGACCCAACCCATCAAAAAATGCCAGTTTACCTTTCGCAGCCTCGCTGTTCGTGGATTTTTTTGTGTGCAATTTTGCATGCTGCTTTTTTTTTTAAAAAGAGCGCAGTGTCCTGATTGGCTGTAGACCATTGTCAATCAGTTTTGTGCCATGTCTCCTGTACAGTACAGAATGTGTTCAGCTTGTTAAATTTACATAAATTCTCTGCGACCTGCTGGAGCGGGGGGGCTAGGAGGAGGAGTTGGCCGTCCGACTGCGGTCTGGAGTGTGGGGCCTCCCTGCTGCTGCGGAGTCGGGGCGGTCTGCCTCTCCCCACCGCAGGGAAAAGGGTAACACCACCTGGGTCTGGGTGCAGTTCCCCCCTCCAGGGGCAAGGGTACCTAGACCCGGTTTGTAGAATACGCTTGGGGAGTGTGATCGTGTGTACAGCGTCTCTTTATGTCTGTCTCCACGTTGGTTGAGTGTGGAGTAAGTGCATATGAGAGCATGAGGGTGGGAATGGATGTTTGTGTCTGTGTGTGCCTGTATGTCTGTGTCTATATGTCAGGTTGGGTATCAGACGTCACCTCTCTGGGGACATCTCAGGCCCTCCAAGGTTTGGAGGCCTATCTCCCCCCACCACCACTTCCCCTGCCAGTGGCGGACTCCCTCAGACATCGGTGCGTTGGTGGTTCTTTGTGTCTGGGGATGGGCGTCCAGGTACACGCCGGCTCACTCCTTGGCGGCTGCTTATCGGGGCCTGGAGCCTGGGGCTCGCTCGGGCCACTTCGGAGGTGGGGTGCCCCCAGCCTCTCGGCGATCGTGGCTCAAGAGTTGGGTGTTCGCCTTGTAATCGGAAGGTTGCCGGTTCGAGCCCCGGCTTGGACAGTCTCGGTCGTTCTTTCCTTGGGCAAGACACTTCACCCGTTGCCTACTGGTGGTGGTCAGAGGGCCCGGTGGCGCCAGTGTCCGGCAGCCTCGCCTCTGTCAGTGCGCCCCAGGGTGGCTGTGGCTACAATGTAGCTGCCATCACCAGTGTGTGAATGTGTGTGTGAATGGGTGGATGACTGGATATGTAAAGCGCTTTGGGGTCCTTAGGGACTAGTAAAGCGCTATATAAATACAGGCCATTTACCATTCACCATTTTAAAAAAACAAGCGCGTCCATGCTCACAGGTGTACACACGGGTGATCACACCCACAAACTACACCCTTTTTGGCTCCTACCTCAAAGCACACTGTGTTCTGTTGATCTTATGTGCTGCACAATAATGTTTAACATTTAGTATTTACTGTCATATTCCCATATATCATTGTGATGTTGTTTATTCTATTACTCTTGTTCTCTTCTGCTTGTTTTCTTTGTTCTTTCTCAGCAGGTGATCCAGGTGATCGTTATATGCATTTTTTTTCTTTTTTTTTTCTGCCCATTCTGTTGGTTTTTGTCTTTTGTCCTTCTCCCCCGTCCCTCTTCTCAGCTGTTTTTCTTTCCCTCTTTCTTTCTCCCCTTCTTTCCTCCAGTCAAGTCTGTCCCGTATTCAGTAAGTGAAAATAAAATAAACAATAAAGGTGAATCAAATGGACCATTACGGCAAGGCTGGGATGGTCAATTTGGTAAAGTAAATCCGTTGGGCATCTTTCTTTGCCTTTAGACAATAATTCTGATGCAAAAGAGCCAAACGGGACAGGCAAAAAAAAAAAAAAAGTTTTTTACATAAATCTTCATTCACTAGCAGTGTGACTGTGAAGTGCTGCACTGTATGTTTCTAAGTTTTCTCCCCAACAAACACAACAATGTTGATGAATTCAATGGGGAGCCAATGCAGCTGTATTAGCAACGGTTTTTAGATGTGAGTATTTAGATGTTTTGGACAGAAGCCTTGCTGCAGTGTTTTGGACAATGTGCAAGTGGATCTGGAGTGGATGTGAACACCATCAGGGTGGGACAGCTGCTGTTCATTAAATGGTGTTCAGTGCAGTTATTGCATATATTTTATTAGGATCTAAAAAAGCTGAATCTCAACATAATTGGTGAAAATCTTATCATGTTAGCTTCAAAATTTGCAACCATAATTCCTGTAAAGGGAGAGGCAGCAAAACCAGAAAAACAGCTGCAGGTAGAGGCGGAGCAACACCTCAAATACAAGAAATTCAACATCATTTTCAAGAAGTGAAAGTGTGAGAGAGCAGCAGCAGAGCTGCAGTCGAGTCCTGTTTGTCTCTAAAAGAAGATTCACTGGAGTCCATCAGGTTTCTCTCAGCAACAGTGGTGAGTGCAGCTGATCACACTTCCTTTTCCACACAAATCTTCTCTCTCTGTTCACTTCATGTTGACTCATTGACAGTCACATTGGTTCCAAAAAATCTACTCATTTAACTGATGGGTCTGTCTAGCACAACCCCTCACTGGAACGAGACAATTCTACTACAATAGCAAAAGCAAGACGCAAGTCACCAAAGTTCTTTGTGTTACTCGTGCACGAGGGAGAGAACTGTGACAAGCGTGTTCCTGTCGCTCACCAGCAGCGTATGTGTGCCTGTGTGTGTGTGTGTGTGTGTGTGTGTGTGTGTGTGTGTGTGTGTGTGTGTGTGTGTGTGTGTGTGTGTGTGTGTGCGGTCAAGATGTGACCCTGTGAAGAATCCCCACACCTATTGGCGCCAGGGAGTCCAGCTGCTCACATGAACTAAAGGCTCTTACACTCAAACAGATATACGTGTGCTTGCTATACCACATATCAGCGAGAGAAGATACGACCTCTCTCATGACCCTAGGAGGTGTGTGATCTATGCCAGAACACTCTGAAGAGGAGTGAACGCACTCCCCTCTTCCTTCTGCACAGAGTTGTTACAGACCTCATAGGATGAGACACTCTTTCAATATGCAATCAACTATATACTTCTAAGCATAAATGATTATATGTTTCTCAATACAAATGACAATAATAAAATACAAACGCAACAGTAACCACAGATGTTGATGCTGTTTCAAACAGGACTCTGCACTCAAAGCATGTGCTCTAAACTTTGGACTGACTCCACACTTTCTGTTCTGATTACTGTTTGTTCGTCACTTTCTGTTCTGATTACTGTTTGTTCATCACTTTCTGTTCTGATTACTGTTTGTTCACCACTTTCTGTTCTGATTACTGTTTGTTCACCACTTTCTGTTCTGATTACTGTTTGTTCACCACTTTCTGTTCTGATTACTGTTTGTTCATCACTTTCTGTTCTGATTACTGTTTGTTCACCACTTTCTGTTCTGATTACTGTTTGTTCATCACTTTCTGTTCTGATTACTGTTTGTTCACCACTTTCTGTTCTGATTACTGTTTGTTCACCACTTTCTGTTCTGATTACTGTTTGTTCATCACTTTCTGTTCTGATTACTGTTTGTTCACCACTTTCTGTTCTGATTACTGTTTGTTCACCACTTTCTGTTCTGATTAGTGTTTGTTCATCACTTTCTGTTCTGATTACTGTTTGTTCACCACTTTCTGTTCTGATTACTGTTTGTTCACCACTTTCTGTTCTGATTACTGTTTGTTCACCACTTTCTGTTCTGATTACTGTTTGTTCATCACTTTCTGTTCTGATTACTGTTTGTTCACCACTTTCTGTTCTGATTACTGTTTGTTCACCACTTTCTGTTCTGATTAGTGTTTGTTCATCACTTTCTGTTCTGATTACTGTTTGTTCACCACTTTCTGTTCTGATTACTGTTTGTTCACCATTTTCTGCTCTGATTACTGTTTGTTCACCACTTTCTGTTCTGATTACTGTTTGTTCACCACTTTCTGTTCTGATTACTGTTTGTTCATCACTTTCTGTTCTGATTACTGTTTGTTCGTCACTTTCTGTTCTGATTACTGTTTGTTCATCACTTTCTGTTCTGATTACTGTTTGTTCATCACTTTCTGTTCTGATTACTGTTTGTTCACCACTTTCTGTTCTGATTACTGTTTGTTCACCACTTTCTGTTCTGATTACTGTTTGTTCACCACTTTCTGTTCTGATTACTGTTTGTTCATCACTTTCTGTTCTGATTACTGTTTGTTCATCACTTTCTGTTCTGATTACTGTTTGTTCACCACTTTCTGTTCTGATTACTGTTTGTTCACCACTTTCTGTTCTGATTACTGTTTGTTCACCACTTTCTGTTCTGATTACTGTTTGTTCACCACTTTCTGTTCTGATTACTGTTTGTTCGTCACTTTCTGTTCTGATTACTGTTTGTTCGTCACTTTCTGTTCTGATTACTGTTTGTTCATCACTTTCTGTTCTGATTACTGTTTGTTCATCACTTTCTGTTCTGATTACTGTTTGTTCGTCACTTTCTGTTCTGATTACTGTTTGTTCGTCACTTTCTGTTCTGATTAATCTTTGTTCGTCACTTTCTGTTCTGATTAATCTTTGTTCGTCACTTCCTTTTCTGATTACTGTTTGTTCACCACTTTCTGTTCTGATTACTGTTTGTTCGTCACTTTCTGTTCTGATTACTGTTTGTTCGTCACTTTCTGTTCTGATTACTGTTTGTTCGTCACTTTCTCTTCTGATCACTGTTTGTTCATCACTTTCTGTTCTCTAGCATATCGAGACTATCTCTCCATGTCATTACATATTCCATATGTACGGGATACGACCCCCCTTGGTTGTGGCGTGTGGATATCTCTTCAAGACACTCCGGCACGCCCGGCTACGCCCCACAGCTTATGTATAAAACAGCTGTGCAGACGTGACACCGGTGATCGTTGATCTCCACTTGTGTGTGTGGGCAAAAGAGTGCTTACCTTGAGAGTACTGTGTATGTGCGTCTATTGGAGCGTGCTTCAGCATCCTCCGTGGGCGATGTATTTCTCCCTTCTAGGTCCCCTGGTAGCCCCGGTATTCCCCTGGTACCCCTTAGCTTGGTTCCCCTTGGCTGGCCCTTGCTTCTCCTTGGTTGGTCCCCCTTCCCCGGCATATTGCCTCGAAAAAAAAAACAGGATTATGCACCGGTTGGACCATGCTGTGCAGCTGCCGGCTAGTGCGTAGCTCGGCTACAGTGAGGAAACACGGCAGGGACACGGCTTCAGTGTTCAAGCATACGCTGTCGCCTTGGCACTGTGCAGCTCGGCTGCTAAGTGTGTTAACACAGAGAGGATACGACTTCAGCCTTCCTAACGTTCGCTGTTGGCCTGCTTAACAATGTGGGAATAAACAGTGGGGAATTATGCTACGTTTCGTGTCAGCTAATCGTTAGCCGGCCTGCGAGTAGGATTCCAGCCGGTTAGCCTGTCTGGCGTGTCGCCCGCAGCTCGGGGGTTAACGCGGCCAGCAGGGCTCCGCTCGTAGCTCGGCTACATTGGGGAAATGTGTCAGAGTTCCAAGCATATGCTTTTACCTGTCAGCACTGTGACGCAGGAGCTAATAAACAGTGGAAGGGGAATTCAGGTTGTGGCTAGCGCCGGTGTTCTGACAAAACGTCCTACCTTGTCAAAACATCCTACCGTAGCGTAAATTTATGGTCTTGTCTATCAATCCGTGCTACCTTATCAGAATATGCTACCTTACGTAGTTAATGGCTCCGTCGTATAGGTAGGACGTTCAGATGGCCAATTCACACTTAAAAACTTTGAGTTATTTCGCTAGGACGTTAAGAACATGCTTCCTGCTGGGATTTATTTAGGTAGCAAGTTCAGATGGCCAAATCACACTATTAAAACATGCTTCCTGCTGGGATTTATTTGGGTAGCATGTTCAGATGGCCAAATCACACTATTAAAACATGCTTCCTGCATAGTTTTATTTGGGTAGCATGTTCAGATGGCCAAATCACACTATCAAAACATGCTTCCTGCATAGTTTTATTTAGGTAGCATGTTCAGATGGCCAAATCACACTATCAAAACATGCTTCCTGCACACAATCATCTAATGTTGACAAAGAATGCAAAGAGACATGGAGGGGGAAAGACAGCTGTTTTTATTAGAAGTTGTTATGTGTTTTCCTTACATTTTTTGCATTTATATTCTTGGTTGCTCTCTTTATATTTTGCACATGCAAAATGTGCCCATCTTTGGCAAGATTCACACTGCACCTGGAAAGGAAAAATAAATAGCTCATATTATGTTTGGTGAATACTATTAGTCAACATTTTAAACATGATTAGCAAGTAATGATACTAAGACTTATGTGTTTCTTTTGTTTTGTTTTGTTTTACCATTTCAATCATGCTGCGGTCAGCTTCAGCATCTAACATAGAGCAAACAATGCAGTAATCCTCAGCGTTCCCTGAAACACATTCATTTTTAGGTTTTAATCAAACATTATTTATTGATTAATTAAAAAATAATAGTAAATTTGTTCCACAAATACTTCATGGCAAATTAGTCCCTTGAATTTTTTTAATTAGACTTAAAGAAGGGTCTTATCTGAAAGTGTTTGAAAAGCAGTATTTAAATTGGAAGTACACACTCTAACGTGATAAGGACTTTACTGGACTTACCTCGATGTTCAAGTAGGGTGCAAGCTATCTGCATTCGCTCCAGCACAACTGCTTCTGTAGTGGTTAATACTTCACTGACCTCTCCAAAAGCAAGGTAGTGTTCTGCAAACTGTGAGATTTCTCATTATTATAATGTAAAGTCCTAATTGTAGCTAACAATAAATGGAATCATTTGAATAAGGGTTACCTTTAACAGCAAAACTCCGCAACTGCTGGAATCCTGTTGCTTGTTGTGTTGCATAGTCTGTAACTGCCACTCCATGGTGTCTTCATGCCCTCTCATCCTCAGAAAATTCCTATTTGAACAAAAATGTTTGTAATGAAACAAGAAATGTTTTATCTAAGAATAATACCTCAGTATCATGCATACCTCCAGTTGCGCAGAATTTTCCTGTCATAAACACCTTCATTCCCCATGGGGTCTATGAGCAGTATTCTCTGTGCAGAAATGTTGACAATCTAAAGAAAAAGTTAATAAATTAATTAAAATTACTATAGTTTTTGCCACTGAAAACCTATTTAAGAATAACACTTTCAGCAAGAAACTGCTTCACAACAAATTAATAACTAAATGGACACATACCACAAGAATCCAGTGCATACCAAAGTTCACAGGGCACAACCACATGACATTTACATGGTGGCTTCTTCTGTACGGCTTGATATGGTCAATGCTGTAGTGATTTTTTAAAGTTGCTCCTTCCGTGTTTTTTAATCTCACACATTTGCCAGCAATGTCTTGAATGGTGTAGGGTCCTGAAAAATCTGGATCAAACCTTCCTCCCTTCCTTTCACGTTTCCTCATGTTCAAGAGAAGAACTTCATCTCCAACGCTGTACACAAGGTTTCTGTACTTCTTCTGGACTCGTCTGGCATAGGCTTCCTTTTGTAAGTCTTGGGACTTTGCCATATTTTCCTCTACAGTTTTTTTTAACTTGCCTTTGTGTGTCTCTTGTAGAAGATACAAAGTCACCGTAACTCGACTCCTCAGGGAGAATGATGGAGGACAGCTAAAATTTTCACATTTTAAATTACAATTAAAATCATAAAGACAAATAATGCATGTGAAACATGAACTGAAAAATCTAACTATAATAACTCATGTTTAAAAGTAAATATACTATTATAAAGCTTTGAGCACAGAAAGCCACAAAGATAGACTCATATCATTTTTTGTATAGTCATTTTTACTCTTGATACACTTCCATAGGTGAACACATTATACTTAAAGGTCTCCTTAAGATGTATTACTTTACATAAAGATACAAATATAAAGAAGTAACTAGTCACTTACTTTATCTTTTAAATGTTTCTTGCATATAGAAGTTAAGCAGAGAAGATTAAAGCTGCAGCCAATATCAATATGCACAATTTCCAATTAAGATTACATTTAATTTATGCATTATCATAGTTGTTGCATAAATAGAATTCCTTAATAACACTTACTGGGACTTCAACAGGAACTTCAGAAGGATATGTAGCTTCTCTCCCATACATTAAATGGAATGGTGTGTATTTGGTTGTGGTGTGGACCTTGGACCTCAAAGAAAACAGTGTAGCATCCAGATACACATCCCAGTCATTCTGTTGACTAATTTTCTCAGGGCTCTACATGTGGACATAAAAAAAACACAATAGTGACAGTGTCTTAAAAGCAAATGAAATGTTACATACAAATAAAACATACCTTTTTATGTTGTCATTTGTCTTTTCATCTAGGCCATTTGTCTGAGGGTGATATGCTGCTGTGACACTTCTTTCTATTTTCATTAAGCTGCAAAGTCTTGAGTTGAGCTTCAAAGAAAAAAGAAAATTGTTTTTTAAAAACAACCACACAAAACCTTTGGCCTGGCAGCTACTTGGCACACTGTGGCCAAGTATTTACCTAAAGAGGTATGGAAAAGTAAACTTAACACTTACCTCGTTAACAAATTCTCTTCCTTGGTCGGATAAAATTCGTTTTGGGCAGCCATGTCTATATATGAGTGAGCACAACTGATGAGCTACCTCAGCAGCACTTTTGCTTTTTAATGGAAAAGCCTCAACCCATTTTGAAAAATAGTCTGTTGCAGTCATAATGTACTGGAAGCCACTAGACGTTTTTGGAAGAGGTCCAGTTAGATCTATTCCGATTAGCTCCCAGACATGTGACACCTGTCAATGATAAAAGAATCACATTAATATGTAATGTACATTATAACATTACTATTTTCTACTAAAATGCTACTGATATTTACCTTTATACACTGCAGTGGTTGCACAGCAGCCAATGGTTTTCCCATTTTTTGACACTGGTCACAAGCCAGGACCTTAAACATATTGAACGATCTTTATATTATCCAACAATCGCAATTAATTAAACAACAAAATTGCAAATGTTCTATAAAAATACTCGATCAAGTGGCGAAACAGTGTTAATTACTGTACATCATCCTGAAATCTGGTACGTGTCTTCAATTCAATTCAATTCAATTTTATTTATATAGCGCCAAATCACAACAAAAGTCGCCTCAAGGCGCTTCATAGATACAGAGAAAAACCCAACAATCATATGACCCCCTATGAGCAAGCACTTTGGCGACAGTGGGAAGGAAAAACTCCCTTTTAACAGGAAGAAACCTCCGGCAGAACCAGGCTCAGGGAGGTGCGGCCATCTGCTGCGACCGGTTGGGGTGAGAGAAGGAAGACAGGATAAAGACATGCTGTGGAAGAGAGACAGAGGTTAATAACAGATATGATTCAATGCAGAGAGGTCTATTAATACATAGTGAGTGAGAAAGGTGACTGGAAAGGAAAAACTCAATGCATCATGGGAATCCCCCGGCAGCCTACGTCTATTGCAGCATAACTAAGGGAGGATTCAGGGTCACCTGGTCCAGCCCTAACTATATGCTTTAGCAAAAAGGAAAGTTTGAAGCCTAATCTTAAAAGTAGAGATAGTGTCTGTCTCCCGAATCCAAACTGGAAGCTGGTTCCACAGAAGAGGGGCCTGAAAACTGAAGGCTCTCCCTCCCATTCTACTTTTAAATACTCTAGGAACAACAAGTAGGCCTGCAGAGCGAGAGCGAAGTGCTCTAATAGGGTGATATGGTACTACAAGGTCATTAAGATAAGATGGGGCCTGATTATTTAAGACCTTGTATGTGAGGAGCAGGATTTTGAATTCAATTCTGGATTTAACAGGAAGCCAATGAAGGGAAGCCAAAACAGGAGAAATATGCTCTCTCTTTCTAGTCCCTGTCAGGACTCTTGCTGCAGCATTTTGGATTAGCTGAAGGCTTTTCAGTGAGTTTTTTGGACATCCTGATAATAATGAATTACAGTAGTCCAGCCTGGAAGTAATAAATGCATGAACTAGTTTTTCAGCGTCACTCCGAGACAGGATATTTCTAATTTTAGAGATGTTGCGCAAATGGAAGAAAGCAGTCTTACATATTTGTTTAATATGTGCATTGAAGGACATGTCCTGGTCAAAAATGACTCCAAGGTTCCTCACCGCGTTACTGGAGGCCAAGGTAATGCCATCCAGAGTAAGAATCTGGTTAGATACCATATTTCTAAGATTTTCAGGGCCGAGTACAATAACCTCAGTTTGATCTGAATTAAGAAGCAGAAAGTTAGCGGCCATCCAGGTCTTTATGTCTTTAAGACATTCCTGCAGTTTAACTAATTGGTGTGTGTTATCTGGCTTCATGGACAGATAGAGCTGGGTGTCATCTGCATAGCAGTGAAAATGTATGCTATGTCTTCTAATGATGCTGCCTAAGGGAAGCATGTATAATGGAAACAGAATTGGTCCTAGCACTGAACCCTGTGGAACTCTATAATTAACCTTATTGTGTGAAGAGGACTCTCCATTTACATGCACAAACTGGAGTCTATTAGATAGATATGATACAAACCACTGCAGCACAGTACCTGTAATACCTACAGCATGTTCTAATCGCTCTAATAGGATATTATGGTCGACAGTATCGAACGCTGCACTGAGGTCTAGCAGGACAAGCACAGAGATGAGTCCACTGTCAGAGGCCATAAGAAGATCATTTGTAACCTTCACTAAAGCTGTTTCTGTGCTGTGCTGAGCTCTGAAACCTGACTGAAACTCTTCAAATAAACCATTCCTCTGCAGATGATCTGTTAGCTGTTTGACAACTACTCTTTCAAGGATTTTTGATATGAAAGGAAGGTTGGAGATCTTCAGGATAACTATGCATTCTATTGGTGCACTATTAACATACTATATATAAATAACAACTTTAAAAATACATACCCAATTCCCAATGTCAACCGACATGCCATACCAGTAAAATCTGGAACAAATTGCAGTTCGAGTCTTGAGTACACCAGTGTGTCCACCGATGGGACTTGAATGAAACTCTTGGAATAGTCCCATGGCTTCTTCTTTTGTTTTTATCACTCTCCTGTTTCCAAACAAGAGCACTCCGCCTATATTTAAAAAAATGTAAATTAATTATAACATGTATTTAACCAATAATTACATTTAGTTGTTTATTTACATTACAATACTGACCCTTCAGTCTGAATTTTGCAGCATATCTCCTAAGGGTTTGCCTCTGGGACTTATCGTATTCCGATGGGTAGGACCCAGCAGACAGAAACATGAGCAGTTCCTCGTATTTGTTCTCCATAACTAAGGAGAAAATTGGACAATTTCAACATGGCTTCGGAATCCATACAGTAAAATAAAACGACTACACGACGTTATCACGCAATTAACAAGTATGTGGTGCAGTAGTACTTTCTTCGACATAACAACGGAGCGTTTATTCACCATAACAACGGAGCGTGGTGTCCAGTAACTGCAGGAGGACTAAAATAAATTGAGAAGGTTTGCAGAAGTTGAAAAGCACAAAATAAACACTTGGAATATGACTTCGAGTGAGCAGCTTAAGGTAAACAATTATCATCTGTAATAAAGAAGTAAAACTTATAATACAAACCTTTTTTCGAAAGCAACGAGATCGGCACAAGATCGGGGTAGGATGAAATAATAGGCGTGTACTATTTACACCGGAAACATGGCCGTTTTGAATTGTGCGCATGCGCAGTAACAACAAGTAGGGCAGCTTGATGGGCGTTTTGTCAGAACACCGGCTACCTGTTAGCACTTCCTGGTTAGCATGTGGCCCCGCCCCCTTGCTTGGTAGCAGAAGTATGGCAGCCCACACGTCCCAAACATGTCTGTGTATGGCATTTTTGCCATACACAGACATCCCCTCTGGCAGCCACTGGGGTAGGGTCCGGACGGGTGAACCCATGTCTGGGTTCCCTGGGTTCTGGGGCCCTCCCATGGCATTCTCTCCCATGACCCCGCCTCCTTGAGGCCTGGGCTGGTGGAGGTTGATGGTCAGGAGGTTGATGTTTATGACGCTTGGCTCCGGTCAGACGACTAGACAGACTGATGTAACTGTCTGTCTGGCCTGCGGCCACCTCGCTTTAAAGAAGCTGAGGGGCCTCTGCAGGCGTGCAGAGACGGCCGTGTTGAGTTGAGGTGGGGAGGACTTGGAGCCTAGGCTCAGCTGTCCTCCAGCCACTCTCCTCCCTCCTGACATCCTCAGCTAGCCTAGTGGCCAGCTCTGCTGCAGGCTGTGCTCTCCTGGCCTATTTCCCGCATCGCGGGTTCATACGTCAGTCGGACCTCGCTGCGTCTGACCGCTCGGCCAGC
Organism: Diplotaxodon limnothrissa; assembly: GCF_057381915.1. Classification (NCBI taxonomy): domain Eukaryota; kingdom Metazoa; phylum Chordata; class Actinopteri; order Cichliformes; family Cichlidae; genus Diplotaxodon; species Diplotaxodon limnothrissa. The sequence goes on along the minus strand of NC_140598.1, from coordinate 17,672,287 downwards.
AGTTGACAGTTCTCCAGCCTGCGGCGCTGGCTCTCTGTCTGGCACATTCTCCAAATGTTGCGGGTTTACGTGGCCGACAGGGCCCGCTCAGTGAGCTGACATCCCCGGTGAGTCACGTCCCTGGCTGCACTGCAGCTCCGGGCAGTCTTCCCCTGGCATGTTGCCTGCATTCGTCGGTTGGACCTCGCTGCGGCGTGTATGCCTTTTCCAGCCTATTTTAGCCGGATTCTCTCTGGCATGTCAGCTGCTGCAGCTCCCGGTTGTGTTCCCTTGGTGTGTTGCCTGCGCTTCGCCAGTTTACACGCCAGCTGGGACTCGCTGTGTCTGATCATTCGGCCGGCGCGTGGGTGTTCTCCGGCCTGCAACGCTATGTATGGGTGTCTTGTTTTTGAAGTTCAGTCTTGCTGCTCCCCTGTCTGCGGACAGCGCCAGCCCCCCCCTCCCTGTCTCTCAACAGCTCGGGGTGGCTTCAGCTTTGAGGATGGACGGGTCACATCCCAAGCTTCACCTGTGGTTGCCCGCTTCGCTGGCGTACACACCAGTCGGACCTCGCTGTGGTGAGTGAGAGTTCTCCAACTTTAGTGCCAACTCTCTGTCTGGCATTGCCCGCATGTTGTAGCCCTATGCTTCTGCTGCCACATGATCAGGGCCAGCGGCCTTGTTGTTCTTTAGCGAATGGATTGCATCAGACATCGGCACCGTAGGAGGGTCGATGATGGGCGGCGCTGCAGCCGGACGTTGGGGCGGATCGTGATTGTAGAGTTCATTGAAGTATTCTTTCCACCATTGCAGGCGCTCCGCAGTTGACTTTACAAACGAGCCATCCACCTTCCTGATGTTATCATTCATCGTCTTGCACTTGCCACTGAGACTACGTATGGTCTGGTACAACACCCTGTAGTCTTGTCGTTCGGCCGTATTTTCTGTGGTGCCCCTGTGGTGCCCCCCCCCCACAGGGGCACCACGGGGGACTGTCCTCTCCCCTTTCCTCTTCACCCTCTACACCACAGACTTCAGCCACTGCACGGAGACCTGCCATCTTCAGAAGTTTTCTGATGACCCTGCGGTGGTTGGATGCATCAGCAGGGATGATGAGACAGAGTACCGGGCTGTGGTCGACTCCTTTGTCACGTGGTGTGAGCAGAATCATCTGCAGCTCAATGTGGCAAAGACCAAGGAACTGATCGTGGACTTCAGGAAGACCAGGAAACACTTGGGGGTCAGTGTTGACATTGTGGAGGACTATAAATACCTTGGAGTACACATTGACAATAAACTGGACTGGGCTAAAAACACCACAGCACTTTACAGGAAGGGCCAGAGTCGTCTCTATTTTTTGAGGCGACTGAGGTCCTTCAACATCTGCCAGAAAATGCTCAGGATTTTCTATGAGTCTGTTGTGGCCAGTGCGATCCTCTATGCTGTTGCATGCTGGGGGAGCAGGCTGAGGGTCGCAGATGCCAACAGACTTAATAAACTAATCCGTAAGGCCAGCAATGTTGTGGGGATGGAGCTGGACTCCCTCAAGGTGGTGTCGGAGAGGCGGATGCTGTCCAAGATAAAGACAATGTTGGATAACACCTCCCACCCACTCCATGACATGCTGGTCAGTCACAGGAGCACGTTCAGTGAGAGACTGAGATTATCGAAAAGCACCACTGAACGACACAGGAAATCTTTCCTGCCTGTGGCCATCTCCCTGTACAACGCATCCACTTAACACACTGTTTGCTGCTACAACTACACATGTTTCTTTTCCAGCTATTTATTTATGACTGACTTATGTATGTATGTATATATATGTATATATTGTACTATTCTTAGTTAGCGTATTGTCTGTCTTGTCTTAATGTTGGTTTATAATGGAGCACTGTAACAAAAAATAATTTCCCCCAGGGATCAATAAAGTATTCTGATTCTGATTCTGATTTTAATAATGGATTGGATTTATATAGCGCTTTTCAAGGCACCCAAAGCGCTTTACAATGCCACTATTCATTCACTCTCACATTCATACACTGGTGGAGGCAAGCTACAGTTGTAGCCACAGCTGCCCTGGGGCAGACTGACAGAAGCGAGGCTGCCATATCGCGCCATCGGCCCCTCTGGCCAACACCAGTAGGCAAGTTCCTCGGTGACTTTGTTCCAGTACGCCTCACGGTCTGCTTTCATCTTCAGCCGCACCTCACGGTTTAGCCGACGACACTTTTCAAAGTTGGTTAGCTTGGCCTTCTTGCGTTCGACGACCAAGTCGAGACAGTCGTCCGAGATCCACGGTTGTGTGTGACGTCAGGCGGGAGTAGGGCGAAGCGGTTCGATAATGCGATCTGGAATTCTTGACGGCGGTCATTGTTGGTGAGGTGATGCCAGCCCAGCCTGGGCGGTTTGGGTGTCGGCCTCTTCGCTCATTGGAGCTTCAGGCGCACTCTGGCGCGGAAAAGATAGTGATCAGAGCCGCAGTCAGGTCCGCGCATCGCCCGGACATCTTGCAAGGATGATCGGAACCGGGTGTTGATGAGCACATAGTCGAGTAGCGCTGAGTCATTTCCTCTTGGGTTGCGCCATGTCAGACGGTGCTTGAGCGAGTGTTGGAATAGCGTGTTCCCGAGGACCAGTTTGTTGGCGGCGGCAAATGACAGCAATCGTAGCCCGTTGTCGTTCATTTTTGCATGGCCGAATTTTCCCATCGTCGATTCCCAGCCAGTGCAGTCTTCTCCGACGTGGGCGTTCATGTCGCCGGCGATCATGATCATGCCGGTTTGAGGTAGGGAGTCCAAGACGTCTTGCGGGCAATCATAGAAATCATCTTTAGATGCGTCGGAGTTCATTTCGGTCGGTGCATAGACCGCGATGATATGTAGCTTGATTGTACCGTTGACAGTTAGGACAGCGATACGGTCAGATATAGGTTGGAAGGCCACGACGCTTGCAGAGAACCGATGGTGTACCATGAAGCCAACTCCGGCTTCTCTTTTGTCGCCGCCCGAGTAATACAACGTCATCTTTTCGTCCATGGCCGGCACTTCGACAGAGACAGTGCCAGTTCCAGTCAGCTGAAGTTCCGATAGGGCCGTTATCGAGACGTTGAGTTTTGAAAGTTCACGGGCGATGATCTCCTTCTGCCCAACAAGATGACCAGTTCTGACATTCCATGCTGCAATGTTGATCGGCGTCTTGGGCGTGAGACGATGGAATTGATGGCCAGTAGTCCATTTCCCACCAGCGCCCTGGGTCCCCAGCGCTGGCGCATCGGCTGCCCCGGATGCGGGCTGTTACTTGGTGGCTCGGTGTGCTGCGTTCCCTGGCTATCTGCCTCGCGGTTCCTGGGCTAACATTGAGTGGCCGATCACTTGCAGTCCTGCGTCCTGCAGGACCGGTTCAGGCCAGTCTGGTATCTGCAGACTGCTGCCTCCACCCCCTGGCTCGGCCTTCGTGTCTGGCTTGGCCCTGACTGGGGTGGTGTGTACATATGTGTATTTGTACATAGTTCTTCACTCTCGGCAGTTCGGTTGCACTGTCTCCTCGCGGGGTGTCTTAAAGAGTTACCGTACATATGGAATATGTAACGGTGTGGAGAGATAGTCTCTCACTAAGAGAACCAAGGTTACACCATAACCGTACGTTCTCTAGCATATCGAGACTATCTCTCCACCGTGAGGCCACTCGGAGACGCGTTCCGATCAAACGATCACCGGTGTCACGTCTGCACAGCTGTTTTATACGTAAGCTGTGGGGTGTAGCCGGGTGTGCCGGAGTGTCTTAAAGAAATATCCACACGCCACGACTAAGGGGGGGTCGTACCCCGTACATATGGAATATGTAACAGTGTGGAGAGATAGTCTCTCACTAAGAGAACCAAGGTTACACTGTAACCGTATGTTCTGATTAATGTTTGCTCATCACTTTCTGTTCTGATTAATGTTTGCTCATCACTTTCTGTTCTGATTAATGTTTGCTCATCACTTTCTGTTCTGATTACTGTTTGTTCACCACTTTCTGTTCTGATTACTGTTTGTTCATCACTTTCTGTTCTGATTACTGGATGTTCATCACTTTCTGTTCTGATTACTGGTTGTTCGTCACTTTCTGCTCTGATTACTGTTTGTTCATCACTTTCTGCTCTGATTAATGTCTTTAAAGTTTTACTTTGAAACATCTGAAGTCATTGCTGGTTTACGCCCTTGCCCACGCACCTGTGAAGTGGAAGCACCTGAGCCTCATTTCCCCTGCCAGCATTTAAGCAGAGGGATGGCAGCAATTCATCACCAGATCATTGTGTGACTCGCACTCCCTTGAATTGTCCCTTTTTTTCTTGAGTCGGCTGCGAGCAGCGAGTGACCAAAGAGGATGGAGTCCGTTACCGCCCCTTACGCCACTGGTTTTAGGGTTTCCCCTGTTACAGCAACATAAACCCATGTTGGGTTGGAAAAGGGAATGCCTTGTGGGGTAAAGGGGTGGTGCCATACGACCTGTTTAAAAGCCACCACCCTCTCTGTCAGTTTACTGAATCCCTCTGTCACACAATCCACCTTACCATTCTTCAGTTCCATCTGTTTATCACGACCTTGAAGAGACTCACGTCTTCCTTCAACAGTTGCCGGTGCGATTATTATTAAACTAGTGGTACATGTGCCACAGTCTGAGAATGACTGACCTAGGAGATTGAGTTTGGCATATAGGAGGCCCAACGAACTGAACCGGACCCTGGGACTGTCCCTCCAGGACTCTTTGTTCCCTCCTCTGTTAGGTCACTGGGCACGCACAACCACATTCACCTGGCACCCAGGGGTCCACCACACCATCTCATTCATTTAAAGTAGAGCAGGACGACATGGCAAAAAATATGTATCACGATATATATTTGAAAATTTGCGCTAACAATATAACTGACGATATAATTGATGCAAGACAAAATACAACTCCACAACTTTACTAGCACAAAAAAAAAATCTATTTTCACTTAAACAAGCAGCTGTTTTTTATGTGCATTAAAGCTATATAAAAATTTAACAGTGCAAATGCAAATTCCTTGCTGAAAGTTTAGAAATGGGCTGACACATCCTGAGCATAACCATGTAAAATATCCACTGAAGTTAAAAAGAGGTGCAACATTAAACTGCAGTGTGCCAAATAAAAAAGTAAAATACGTATTTTTCGAGCCATAAAGTGCACGGGATTATAAGGCACATTAAGCGAAACAAAGCAGTCAGATAAATCAAGCTTTATTCAACTCCTACTTCTTGCTTCCTCCACTTCTGTACCATTGATTCATTAATGGTACAGAAGTGTACTCTATCACAGCTGCTCTATTCCCATGTTGTTGCAGTATATTAATGACTAACCTTCTATTGTGGATGGATTATCTCAGTTGTTCTGCTGACTGAAGTTTGGTCCGTTTACAGCATTCTGCCATGCGATTGCATTTGTCTCTAATCATCAGGAACCTTCACGTTAACTTTTATCGAGTGGAAAAGCGTTAGCGTTCATCCTCCAACGTTGCTGTTTATGTTATGCTAACATAGCTGTGTCGCTAGCGATCACGTAGCACATCATTATATACCACCTAGCCCAACTTCAGTAACCTTACCAACGTCACTGCTGTTTAGTTTCCTGTCTTCGTTTATGTTGGAAGTGATAGCAGAGCTGCACGTTTTAATTTTTTCAGAAATCTCTTAGTCAGAACATGCTATATCATGCTTAGGTAACTAGCGAAACTAGCGAGCTAACTTCCACTAACTTCCTGCTAACTTTTAACTTCGTTAAATGTAATAAATTCTGTTTTCATGGATGCCCAGATGTTAAACTTCATAGTTACACCTGGTAAAGCAGCAATGCTGATTGTTTTATTAAAGATGAAAGAATTTAGACAGTTTTTAACTCTCAGTGATGCTGCCGTGTTCGTTTGACTTCGGGACCTGAAATGGAGGGAGTTTAGGACCCAGATTACTCCCAGATTTACAAGCACCTTAGTCCGACAAATACGGCAATAACGACGGTCTGCTTGCATGTTCTACAAAAAAATGTGCTTTGGTGGGTATCTGACAGACAAACACCAAACCAGTTCCACATCACTGAAGTGGCACCATTTTTACAAACCAATTGTGGTTCATCCGTTTCACTCAATAAGATGCTTTCTCCCTTCTCATTCTCCGTTGTCGCCATGCTTTTTCGTCCATGTGCGTATGAAGACAAAGGCACTGCGCATTCGCGTTTTACCCATATTCATTTTCTTATCGTTGCCTAACATTGTACCGGTATTACCGTGAACTGTATAATATGGCCAAGCCCTAATTTAAAGCTTCGCTTAGTGGCCTACTCTCGCCAAAGATGTCCGTGAGTACATTTCTGCCTGGCCAGTCTGCGCACAGAACAAGACCTCTAACCAACCAGCCTCTGGCGTGCTCTGATCCTTGCCGATGGCAGGCCATCCCTGATCACATATCACCATCGACTTTGTCACGGGCCTGCCACCCTAATCAGGTAACACAATCATCCTAACCATCATTGGTCGTTTCTACCTAAGCTCCCCACAGCTCTGGCAACTGCCTGGCTCCTAACAACTCACGTACTTCGTCTTCATGGTATCCCTGCTGACATTGTCTCTCACCGAGGCCCACAATTCACATCACAAGGCTGGAAGGTGTTCTGTTCGGTTCTGGGAGCCCAAGTTAGTGTTTCTTCTGCTTTTCATCCACAGACAAGTAAACAGAGAACAGGCTAACCAAGAGCTTGAGGCAGCCCTCCAATGTGTGGCCTCTACCCACCAGACCACCTGGAGCAAACATCTCCCTTGGATCGAATACTCGCGTAACAGCCTCACCTCTTTGGCCACTGGATTGTCTCCCTTCGAGGCATCCCTGGCTTCTTTAAGTTTCTTTAATTTTTTAAGCTTGTGTTTTGGATGAACCCGTTTGTGTCTCAGTGTGTGGCTTGATCTCCACCACTTACTCTTAGAACTGAAGAAGCTTTACTGGTGAAACTTGCAGACCATTTTCTTTCCAAGCTCCTTAGATCACTGACGCTTGTTTTTCTCTTTGTAAAATGAAATTTAAAGTGAATTTTGAATCAAATGTTTCTCTTCTTTCTCCCTCAGAGTGCAGACATGTCAGCTGCCAACAATCTGAGATCTGAAAATCAGTTTCTGTGCTCCATCTGTCTGGATGTGTTCACTGATCCAGTCACTACATCATGTGGACACAACTTCTGCAAAACCTGCATCAGTCAGCACTGGGACATGAATGTCATCTGTAAGTGTCCCTTGTGTAAAGAGACTTTCTACACTCGACCTCAGCTGAGGGTCAACACCTTCATCTCTGAGATAGTTGCTCAGTTCAGACGTGAAGCTCAGCAGAAAGCCAGCAGCAGCAGCTCAGAGCAACAAGCTGCCAAACCAGGAGAAGTTCCCTGTGACGTCTGCACTGGAACCAGACTGAAGGCCCTGAAGTCCTGCCTGGTGTGTCAGACCTCCTACTGTCAGACTCACCTGGAGCCTCATCTGACAGTGAAACGTCTGAAAAGACATCAGCTGGTTGATGCTGTGGAGAACCTGGAAGGCAGGATGTGCACGAAGCACGATAAACTCCTGGAGCTGTTCTGTAAGACCGACCAGACATGTGTCTGCACGCTCTGCTCTGTTTTAGACCACAAGAACCACGAGTTTGTTCCTCTGAGAGAAGAATATGAAGGAAAGAAGGCAGAGCTGGAGAAGACAGAGGCTGAGATTCAGCAGATGATCCAGAAGAGACGACTGAAGATTCAGGAGATCACAGAGTCGGTGAAGATGAGTAAAGATGCTGCAGACAGACAGAAAGCAGAAGGTGTTCAGGTCTTCACGGCTCTGATGGAGTCTGTTGAGAGACGCCTGAAGGAGCTCATGAAGGAGATCGAAGACAAACAGGAAGCTACAGAGAAACAGGCTGAAGGTCTCATCAAAGATCTGGAACAGGAAATCTCTGAGCTGATGGAGAGAAGCTCTGAGGTGGAGCAGCTCTCACGCTCTGAAGACCACCTCCACCTCCTCCAAAGCTTCTCCTCCCTGAAAGCTGCTCCACCCAGCAAGGACTGGACAGAGGTCAGAGTTCATCCACCATCATATGAGGGGACTGTGGTGAGAGCTGTGGAGACACTGGAGGAGACACTCTGGAAAGATATGAATGAGCTGTTTGAGGCGGAGCTGCAGAGGGTGCAGCAGTATGCAGTAGATGTGACTCTGGATCCTGATACAGCTCATCCTTATCTCATCCTGTCTGATGATGGAAAACAAGTGAAGTATGGTGATGTGAAGAAGAAACTTCCAGACAATCCAGAGAGATTTTCTCCATGTCCTAATGTTTTAGGAGAGCAGAGTTTCTCTTCAGGCAGATTTTACTTTGAGGTTCAGGTTAAAGGAAAGACTAAATGGGATTTAGGAGTGGCGAGAGAGTCGATCAACAGGAAGGGAAACATCACATTGAGTCCTCAGGATGGTTTCTGGATTGTGAGGTTGAGAAATGGAAATAAGTACAGTGCTTGTGCTTCACCTCCAGTCCGTCTCTGTCTTCATCCTGGTCCTGAGAAGGTGGGGGTGTTTGTGGATTATGAGGAGGGTCTGGTCTCCTTTTATGATGTAGGTGCTGCAGCTCTGATCTACTCCTTTACTGGCTGCTCCTTCACTCACAAACTCCACCCATACTTCTGTCCCAGTAACAATGATGGCGGTAAAAACTCTGCACCTCTGATCATCTGTCCTGTCAATCAAACTGAGTTGATCAACGACTGATTTTATTTGATGAACTGATTGATTTTTATTGAGGAGAACAAATGAACATATTGAGCATAATACTCTCCATGTTTTCTATAGAATCTGATTATCAGGACTCTGACTTTGATCTGATTCTCATGGAATTTGACGCAAACAGAAGAAAAGTTGAATCAGGAAATGTTCCTACTAATGGAGACTCAAGCTGAAGAATCATGTGTGGGTGTTATACGGAGCATTCAGTTTTCAGCTGAGGGGAGTTGGATAAAAAGTGGTTTGGTTATTTTGGGTCTGTGAGGATTTTTGATGTGTTTACTGAAAACTGATAAGACGGGATAATATTCAAAGAGTGGTGGAGAAAGGAGAAGGTGAAGTACAGACTGCTGCATCCTTCTAGTCACATAATTTTGATGTGATGATTATATTTCCATGTTCTGATGATTTGGTTTAAAGATAAACATAGAGTTGGAAAATGGCTGCAATCACAGCATGAATGAGAAGCTGAAGGCTATATTTGTACTTGTTTTGTCCACTAAACTTTGTCTTTGCTATGCCTCTGCTTGTTTATATGAGTAATGAGCCTGATGGCCTTTTGTAACAGTTACAACATTTGCACTGGCTATTATAATCTCCTAGGGTGTAACTCCCTCTCCCCGCATGTGGCATTGTCATCACCCTTTACTTACATTTATGTTTTCCTCCTTCATGCTGCTACATTTGGTTAATTAGCGCTTCTAAATTTCCTGTAGTCCTGAATGGTTATGTGTCTCTCTCTTGACCTGTCCACGGCAGAGAGCAAGCTTGGGTGAGCTAGTGTTGAACATCTACACCTGCAGGAGCCTTATTAAGACTTATTGTTCATTCTCCTGCCAGTGGTGGAGGAGACTTCTTTACTTTCTTTCGGTTGAAGAAGAGGCCTCGCAGTCCGGCTGTCTCACTGATGACATTGAGGGATTAGCGGCTGCCATCTATTCCAGACCTCGAGTGTTTGAATCTAAGTACTCACACACATGTTCACATTCAGTGCTGTGCATTTTCTTTATTTGGCTGGACAGCTATCACAATTATTTTCTCATTCACAAAGAGTATACAAAGACATTTTGGTTAGTACCAAATAGACACACTCTGATTACGGACTGAGGAGGCTGCAGTTTTGCAACCCCAGGACTGAGAAGAAGACTCTATAAATACCATACTCACATATCTCCAGGCTAAGAGAAGGGTAATTGATGCAAATATTTTCTTTTCATCTTCTAATCTTTGTTTAAACTTTATTCCAAGAGAACTGTAAGTTGTTCAGGTTGTAAACATATTCACCTAGATCATCTTACAATGCTGATATTGCAGCCATTCCCCAACTTTCTGTGAATGGTACTCATGGCCATTGGACAATGGACTTTCATCAGTAATTGTAGATCAATGGTCATGAGAATTTGCATATTAATGATCACGAAACTGACCTCAAACCCCCATTGTTCATTCAGTGGGCTGGTTTCAGTCATTATGCAAATGTACAGTTTATAAGATTGCGAAAAACTGCAGTCAGCTGAGACTGAAGAAGTCACTCGGATGAGTGATGAAACATGTCCCCCACTGAAAATGTTATGACCAGTTGAACAAAAACTACTTTGGGAAATATTAACCTAGTGTTGGTTAAGTTTCCTTCGATTTGCCAGTGTCAAGCTGATGTGTAAGAGGGTATGTTAGGAAGTTCTGGAGGTGTTAAAGTAGCATGTGTTCCAGTCCATCAAGTGAGGTATTGAACACTGATGGTAAACTGCCATTAGAAACCTAATTAAATTGTCCTCTGTTGGTATTAATATTGTTTCGATTATTCCTTGGTGAGGAAGCAGAAAATTATTTGAAATAAGTTTACCATGGGTTTGTTTTTAAGAGCTTGATCAATTGCAGCAGAGACATTACTTCAGTTGAAAAGTAATTAGTTATTGTTACTATTTACCACTTCAAAAAAGTTACTGTTACTGAATTAGTAACTGAGTTACAATTTTATAAAAGTAACTAATTACAGAAAAAGTAACTACTGTTGTACTTTAAAAAAAAATGTTTAACAATAAAAATTTGGATCCCCTCTGAATGGAACTAAAATACTAAAATATAAATTAATAAACATGCTAAAACTTCTATTCATTTCTTTATTTAATAAAGTTTAATAAATTTCATAAGTGTTATTTTTTTAAGTGAATGCTTTCTGTTTTTTCTTCACAGCAGAAGGTCTGCTCTTTAGTCATACATCATACAACATCATAAAGTCTAAAATAAAACATGATTGTCACTGTCTCTGCAGCCACTGTAGAATGACAGGCCTTGTTCCATAACTCCATGCACTTTGTTGTAGGGCTTCTATATACAGTGGAACCCCAACCGACGAAATTAATTCGTTCCCGAGGGTCTTTCGTAAGTCGAAAATTTTCGTAAGTCAAAGCACCCATTGCGCGTTTTGAGTGAGGCGATGCTGAACGATAGACTATAGGATAAAGCAACAGAAATGAAGACTGGAAATAAAACGAGACGTTTCAGTCACACAGCAGAGTACTCAGCTGTTAGTTAATGTGATGACCTTGAGCTGTGTTTGTTCAATAGGAGTTGGTAGCAGATGTAGAGGTGGTTCTTTAACTGATACGGTGGCTTTGAAAACATTCTCATATCCCAGCACACAGAGTAAATCATGTATTATTATGTGAAGTGGCGATAAAACCGAATTAAAAATTGAAAAGTGCTGTAGTTGTGTTTAACTCCTGCATCTCGGTCACTTCTAATGACACATAAATCAATGTTCAGAAGTCCTTGCTGTGTGTGAGGAAGTGACAGCAGAGATGAAGCTCTTCTTCTCTTCGTGTCTTTGATCAACTACTTTTGTTTTGATTGTCATGATCACCGTCGCTCTCACTGTCTGTGTGCGAGAAAATCTGGATCCTGTTCTTATATGAATGATGCTAATCTCCATCTGTCGTTATCATAATCTGTGATCATCCCAGCACTGAAACAAGCTAACAGTTCACCTGTAACTCAGTTTGTAATCCACATGTCTGAACTACAGATGAACGTGATTGGCTCAGACGCTACTTGTCTGCATTTTTATTCTCTCCTTTGTTCTGCAGCTTAAGGAATGAAGCAGTGTGTGCATTACACCAGAGATTTGGATTTTCTTCTGCTTTTAATAAGCCTGAACAAACAGAATGCTTTCTACTCTATTTTGCTTGTAACTGTAGGTTTTTATATGAAATAAAACCATTTAAGCACAAACATCATAAATGATCTAAACATCAGATATTATCTGAGGAGTACCAGCCAGACAGAGTCAGGCTCACCTTAATGCACAACTTGGGAGAGAATTTTCAAACGTTGACACACTGATCATCAGACCTTCACGAGACAGGGAGTAATATATCAATCACGAGTATGAGCACGCAAATATTTGTGGAGATTCTTTTCTGAGGTCGGGTTACACCGAAGGACGGCTTTGTCACTCCCTCCTTGACAAAGCAGTCAGAGATGTGCGTATAGTGCTTATCATTGCTAATCAAGCCAGTAAAGTAAGATGTTCTTGCAGCGTTTAGTCAGTTGAACAAGGTTAATAAGGTCTTTTTCCACATCTGTTCAGCTTTCCTACAGAATATAATCCTGCATCCAAGAGGAAGGATTGACGGTTTGAAATAAGCTGTATTTTAAGGGGCTACACAATGGAGAGCTAATCGACATGTATTATTAAAACAATTGAGGTTACCACAGATTTTTGAAAACGTGGATGTTTAAATAAGCGCAGAGAGATTAGAATATAAGTGCAGAATTCAGATATAGCTTCTGAACTTTAGAATGAATTATGTAGTAGTCATTTTGTGGAGTATGTCTTACTCGGCTTGTTTACACTCTGCCTGAGCACTCACACCACTTTATACAACACGCCTCATTAATGGCACAAGCTTTAAGTGCTTTCTATCCCACACTCACACTGCAGTGGGCTGTGGAGAACAACCTGGGGTCAGCATCGTGCCCGAGGATATTTGGCATGCAGACTGATAGATGTGCTCCCTTCTGAACCACAGCCACACTATGAGATCACATCCTTCTAATTACAAGGATTATGTTTCTTCCCTCAGGAGTTGGGATGATGGGCAGTGAGTACGACTGAACATAGAGATGGGAGGAGCTGAGGAAAGCATGAAAAGCCAAATTCTGTTGAGACAGAATAATTGGCTATTTATTATTTCACTCAATGGCACGTAAATCAATTCATAATCCTGCTAATGTGTTTCTTTCAGAATCTCTGGTTGCTATGCTCTCTCACAATTAAAATGAGTCCACAGTTCATTTCTTTTCAAACGTTCAAACTCAGTCTTTTTATCTTTCATGTTGTTTTTACGTTGTTCTAGTGCAACACTCAGGCTGTAGTTTCCAGTTCCTGTGTATTATCTGCACACATGGTTTCTGACAACAAAGCTGACTTTGACTTGGAACATGTCGTGTCAGCAAAAGCTCTGGATAATGTTTCAGTGAGTCCTGTTCTCCAGACAAGAGATGCTATTTGGCAATAATAGCAATAATTTTCCACATGGAAAATCTTTCTATACAACTTTGTTTGCAGTGTGAGCTTCACTTCTATTTGTAGAAGTAAATACAAACACTCATGTTCTCTTGTCCTCTTATACTCTGTTCAGGTCTGTTGAAAATAATGTCCCATTGGAAAAGCTTGTTAGTTTAGGCCTTTATAGATTCTGATGATCTCTGAGCAGCAGCAGAAGGAAATAAACCTCCAACAGAACGAACTCTGGGAAATTCAGTCATCTTTTCACAGGTGGGGATGAGGTGAGAGAAACAAAGAGCTTTTAGAAATAACAGTCAACAAACACATTATTGGGATGAAGTCCTTTCAGCCTCTGTGCGACACACAGACAACCTCCCACAGACACACACAGACAACCTCCCACAGGCACACACAGACAACCTCCCACAGACACAGACAGACAACCTCCCACAGACACAGACAGACAACCTCCCACAGACACACACAGACAACCTCCCACAGACACAGACACACACAGACAGACTGTAGACAGATGAAACGAACATATATTGATGAACTCAGGATGACCTACTAGCCTTGTGTACATGTGAGAGCTTCAGATATATAGAATTACTGAAGGCTGTTGTTGAGTGTTAGTAAAAGGCGTACATGTGACAGGCGTGTACTCTCTGACGTGAAATGTTTCTGAGGCCAAGGTAAGGCCAAGCTGGGCAGCCAAGACCAAGAAATGGACCAAACACACCAGAATTGTTATATGTAGCAAAGAGCAGCACTTTGCATGTTGAAGGACACGTGTATCAGCAGGGGTGGCTTACCCAAGAACACGAGCCACTCTTCTGTTCCTCGTGTGGTTCTGGGCACACCGCTCCTCCTGGCTGCCTGACCCACGTCTTCGCCTTTCACCCTGAATCATGTTCGCTGAAGCCAGAACTTTTCTATGTCTCACAAAAAAACAAGTCATCTGTTCAACAGCCGTTATGTTTATCAGTAGGCTGGCTTTATTGTGCTCATTAATGCTGCAATAAGGACATAGTTAAAGCCTTGTATTCTTACTTGTATTGTTCCAACAGTTGTGCTGGGTCAGGGGTGTCAAACTCAATCGCACAGGGGGCCAAAGGTCAAGGCACACTTTAGGTCTCGGGCCACACAAGATAAACATTTATTGAACACTAAAACAATGTGTTTAAACATAAATATGAATAAAAACAGACAGGAATATTATTAAATAAACTTAAAAAAATAAACTTTAACTTTAAATATTTTGCTCTCCATAAAAATATATCCTTTCAAAATTACACAAGTTAGAAATATGAACATGCTGCCAGAAACCCAGAAAAATAAATGAGAGCAAACACAAGGTTGGAGCCGCATGTAGACGAGCTGGGCGCTGCTGCAGGAGTGCAGCTAATAAACTGTGTGGGACGTTCAGTGTCTCTCCCTGAGTGCATCATTACACTGCAGCTGCATCTGCATCTGCACAGGTGCAGCTCAGCAAAGTGCGCTGACTGGGTTCAACATTACTGCAACAGGGAAAGTGAGGCAGGCTGCACTGGTGCATTTGTGACAGCTTGAAACACCTTCACTGCGTCATACATGTCCATGAACTGACAGGTTTCCTTGCTGAGCTCAAAAACTCGATTGAGAACTTTTCCCCAGCTCAGCCAGCGGAGCTCTGTGATGAGGAATGTGGGCAAACTCTGAATCTATTTCCCACATAAAAGACTGAAACTGACGGTGATTTAAACTTTTAGCTCAGATCAAATGTACGGTCTGTGTTACGGGGATCATTACATGCTCCATTTTTAGGACTTTACCACACAGCCTTTCCTGGTGTGTGATGCAGTGATGCTGTTAACTCACCAGTACAGTTCTCCTGCATCTTTACTCGCATCCTGCTGACTAGTCCGCTTTTTTCACCGCATAGCATCGGCGCTCCATCTGTTGTAAGTCCAACAAGTCTGTCCCAGGGCAGTTTCATGTCGGCTACACTTTGACATGTGTTTTAAAAAATGTCTTTTCCCGTCGTTGTCCCGTGCATCGATTTAATGTTCAATATTTCCTCTCCACGGACGAAGATGGTCAGCTGTGCAGTGTCCATCATGTCTGTACTTTCATCCACAGAGAGTATGCAATGAAGTTTTTGCTTCTTTCTCACAGCTGTGTTCTTAAATCAGTGACCGTCTCACAAACCCGATCAGCAATCGTATTTCTGCTCAGGCTCACGTTTGCCTAAATCTGCGTTTTGTCTGGACACAAGACGTCCACAGCTTCATCCTGCAGCTCTTCAGAGTGGTACCGGCCTGATTTGGCTCTTCTGCTACAATAAAACTTGCTTTTACAACAGCTTCACTTTGTGATTTTTTCTCTGGTGACGAACGTCTGCTGAAATGTCAGATTCTACTTCCTGTAGTTTCTGTATTTAGGTTTTTCAGCTCATCCTGACGTTTTGTCTCGCAGTGCCGTCTTAATTAAATTCCTTCATTACAGCCTCATTAGCTCCACTAATAAGACGCACGGTTTACCAGCATGTCTGTAAACATATATTCAGCCTCCCACTGGTGCTGAAAGGCTCTGCTTTCAGAATCAACTTTTCTCTCCACCATTGTGAGCAGCGAGCTTCAGTAACAGAAGTTTGACTTGATTGACGCGGGAATGTTCCCAGTTAGCCTAGCCAAGGAGGCTGCAGCGCTGCATCATGGGATCTGTAGTTTGTATATTATTAGCGCCTCATCTCGCCGGGCCATGCATAACAATAATAGCACATCTATATAAAAGGATCTCGCAGGCAGGATATAAATGTACGGATGTGGCCCGCGGGCCTTGACTTTGACACATGTGTGCTGGGTCCTGCGCTGTCTGGCTCTCCACTCCTGCTGCTGAGCAGCCTCCGCTCACACATCAGCTAGTCTTACGCCATGGGTTGATGTAGATTCTTATGGGTCTCCTTTGTTACTTTTTCATTAGCACTCTTTCCAGCCAACTCTAAGGCTACGTTCACTCTGCAGGTCTTAATGCTTAACTCTGATTTTTTGATCAAATCCGATGTTTTTGTCTGCTCGTTTACACTACAATTAAAATGCGACAGCAAACGTGCTCTAGTGTGAACGCTCAAAGCATGCACAAAAGAAGACGTCACACACAACGCGCTCTGTTCAGACCCAGAGCAAACAGTGTTGTTTGACTGATGGCTTTAATATAAAGACTTGTTTCAGACTTTGCGTTTCCCAATTTTGCTTTAAGTTATAAAGTTATTTTGTTATTTACATTTGGCCTAATAATGATCCTTACTGCTGTTTTAGAGGAGCGCTGCTTCAAAAGATAGTTGCAGATTTCTGCAGTACAAAGAAAATGTTCACGTTTCTCCAACGTTGTCTTCCCAACAGTTTCACTGACATCTACACGGGATGGCCAGGAAGTGTTCGCGATGTCTTCTCCGGAGCTGATAATTGGCGTCTGTCATGTGTCAGTGACGTAAAAGACGGATTTAATGCGACCTGACCATCAAACAGCAGTCGCTTTCTGAAACATCAGATATGTATCGGATTCAGCACCACATACGAAAGTGACCCAGATCGGATTTGACAATATGGGATTTGTGCCGTTCACACTGTCACACCATGATGGGATAGATGGTCGCAGAGGGTCAGAAAAGTTGGATTTGATGGGCTTTCGCCTGCAGTGTGAACGTAGCCTAAGACTACTAAATGAAAACACGTGGCTCAGTAGCACAAAAGACCACTAAAGCTAGGAAACACTTATTTCAAAAGCTTGTGCTTTACTAACTATAAGAAGCTAACATTTTAATAGCTCACCTGAGTGCCTGCATCATGCACAGTGGCTGTGTCTTCAACACTGTAGCCCACACCGTTTACTGCATGTCACTGACTGGTAATCTGAAAGTGTGTGTGTTGTCCAACTGAACCATATCCTTTTGGTTTTTTATTTGGCAATATTGAGTTTGAAAATCATCAAGATGACATTTGCCATAATCTGGAGGTACTTAATGAACCGCAGACGCACAAAGATGCTTCTGTCGCCGTTTCACAGAGGTTTTTGGTTTCCAAGCAGTTTTCAGCTGAGTCCTCTGGGCTGCTGTTAAAGCTCCATGCTTGAGTTAGGACTTGGGTTTTGTGTTCTTCTACAAAAAGGTTTGAGAGACCATTTTATTTCCTTTTCTTTTCTTTCTTTGCACACTTGAAATGTATATAGTTGGTGTACTAATAGATCATCTAATGACTTTTATTTTACATGGAAGTCATTCTAAACTGTCCTTTTCTGTCTCATTTTCCAATTGGCTGTTCACCAAATCACTGTTCAGGTTGCTCCCCAATTTCAGGGGTGTCCCCAGTCATTACTGGGAAGAACAAAGGAACACACTGTTGGCATGTTTTATTTCATCTAGTGTGGATAATGATGAGTAAAAGACAGCTACCTTCACCATGCAAAACAACAGTGTGACACAAAGATGAGATTATGTATCTCTGTGTTGACCATCAGTCAATATGACAAATTAAACAGCAGTGACATTTTATCTGGGTGGAGGTAAAAACCATTGTTATAAAGCGAAATGCCAGCAAGCATGGAGCTAAAATAAATAACAGTGTATTTTAGTCTGTTTGTTCTTGGTTTTGAGTGAAGGTACAGAAACAGTATATAAGTGCTGGTGTTCGGTTCAGCACCTGCACACTTGAAGGCTGAAGTTACAAGCTGACACTGATAACAGGGAAGATAAGGTAAGAGAGATACTCCCTACAGTATGTGACAAAATTTGATTCGATTTGATTGATGACCCTAATCATGACCTTTTGACCTCCCCCCTCCCCCCCGGAAGTGTGTAATTTGATCCCCTAAGCGCGCCACCTGTTGCGCCACCTGTTGTTGGAAAGGCCATCAGACTGCTGAACACGTCATAGACACCTCAGCTTCACTACTGGAACTTCAACATTATGCACTCCACACTGTATATAAATGCCACTTGTTTTGCACATATTCAACTCTGTATATTTTTATATATTTTATTTATTATTTTTTTACTATTTAATTTGTAAAAATGTGTATACACACACACACACACACACACACACACACACACATAGGAAAATATTTAGTATACACATCCAGAAATGCATACACTATTATATATTGTACATATATTTATTAGTTTCAGGTTGGCCATTCTTGTATTTTGCTCGTTTGTGTTGTTGTGTTTGCACATCTCTGTTGCTTGTGGGGCTCGCACACAAGAATTTCACTCGCATGTGCTGTGCCAGTGTGCCTGCACATGTGATGTGACAATAAAAGTGATTTGATTTGATTTGAAAAAAAAGAAAAAAGTTTTTAGAGGGAGGGAGGGGTCTGCGGCATGGGAGGGGAATAAAAGCAGAGAGGAGGCCGTCACAATTTCTAGGCACAGACGCAAGATGGATCCTTTCATTCTGCAGCCCAGCAGCGTTCCTGTGTACTTGGACGGCGAAGAGATCTGCTCTCCCGAGGCCGCGAGCATGGGAGGCAACAGCTGGGGAGATCAGAGAGGGAGGGAGGGTTCCTGAAGCATAGGGGTGATGCAGCAGTTGAGTCTGTGCTGTATAGAGAGACAGAGCGGCAGTTAGTTTTCCACAAACTCATAGTTTGAATTCTGTTTCAATATTATGACAATTTTCTCTGTATTTCTTTTTTTTACAATAGCGGATGTAATTTTACTTTCTTAAGCTGCACCGGCGCTTGTAATGGGAAAAAAGAGTGACTTCCTGTAGAGAACCGTTTCTTTCAATAGTATTTTATTTTCCTATAATACAGACGCAGTAAAAAACCTTTAAGATGATCAGCCTAGCAACAAATTGCATTTTTAGGCTACACCATAGCTTGTGATGAAAAGAAGAACTTTCTATCCGCTTGTAACCTACAGGCTGCCTACCCCGTATGTGTAAAAATGAATAAATACCCCTTAGTGAATACTTTTCTTTGAATACTACTTTTCCTTTTGAGAGTCCTTTTTACAAGGGGCTGAAAAACAGACCATAATTACCATGACAGGCGATCTTGTTTCACACACACACACACACGCACACACACACACACACACACACACACACACACACACGCACACACACACACACACACACACACACACACACGCACACACGCACACGCACACACGCACACACGCACACACGCACACACACGCACACACGCACACACACACACACACACACACACACACACACACCGCGGGTCAAGGAGGAGAGAGACAGCAGATATCAGTTTTGTCTCAATGCTTATAACCTATAACGCGTCCCCCAAAAAAATATTATTATTATTAAAACATCTATATGAGGTAGGTTTTGCGCAGCCTGCTCCTTGGTAGAGTTTTTTTCTTCATTACTTTTACAATGGGTTTTCTCAATAGACAGAAAATGAAAATGATGACGCTGAGGAGTCAACAGCCGATATTATCATTGCTTGTAACCCGGTAAATAATTTCGTACATCTCCCCATAAAATAAGTCTTAGTGGAAAAAAGCTCATATTCGAATAAGTTTATTAAAGCACCCCCCTCTGTGGGAAAGAGTTTTTTTCTCAGAGTCAAGTTTAAACCATGAGGCGAGTTTTGTCAACAGGAGGCGAGTTTTGTCACGAGCAAGAACAAGGGCAGACAACTGTTGCCCATAAAGTAAAACAAATATCCGCCTCTAAGTCGTATTTTACCGTTGCAGAATGTGGAAAACAGACAGCCCTCACAGGAGGCACCCAAAAAGGAAATTGGACACCCCAATTTTCTCATGCTAGATACTATGAGGCTTGAGTGTCCTAAAAATCACACTTTCTCCCTGATAAACAGTTTGATTACATTCTCGCATCATATCACAATTAATTCAGTTAGTTTCCCTGGCAAAAATAGCAGTCCTCACCAACAGAGGAGTTCAAGATATCCTCAACACCTCACCTCAGTATCACTGTCATTGGATAGAAGTGAGAGTCACTGACTCGTTGACTCAGTTCACAAGTTTTAAAACCTCCTCCAGAGTAAATAAACGTGGAGTTATTTGTCCTACAGTGTCCACTGTACTTAGATTTATGCACTTGAATTGGAAGTGGTAAGAAAACAGAATTCAGTTGACTGCAGTCTCAAATTTGCTGACATCTGGTGGTGAGATTTTACTTACTACCTCTTTAAGGAAGTGTGGCGTACAATAATTCCACCAAAAGTAAATAAAGTTCAAATAAATAATTAAAAGCCCAGAATTACCAGGATAATCACACCCATGATAAGTGTACATAAATTTCTGACAACGACTGTAAATGTAAAATGAATCCAGATTTGACCATAGCTTTTTTGTATTATCCCAACACCATGTCCTGTAGTGGCTTGTATATAGATAAGGATGATTTATTATATTTTTCCACCTCACCCATAACACTTACTACACCATGACAATAACCAGTAACCTGTAGTAGAAGTAATAGTGGCAGTAGTAGAAGCTATTTATTTATATATTTTAATGTTACCACAGTACCTCAGTCGCTCTTGTATCATACAAATGGCCTCACATACCTACTGTGGTTCTTTCGTGCTGATAACACCTTTGAATTTCACTCCTGGGTCACAGTCCAGTGCCTTAACCACTATAGTTAACCATTAATTCTGTTTTTAAAAAGTCATCTTGATCTGTTTTAGCAGAAAATCGGAGAAAAAAGCTGAATAACTAAGCATACTCGTACATAGTTGTAGGTTGAGTGTTTCCATTTTGCTTTTAGTTCAGAGGATGTTTTAAATTTTCTGATATAAAGATACTAGCTTTATGGCCACTTGCGTCATTTGCTTGTTTAACTGTGAGTATCTACTGGCTTTACTGTCATGAAACATGCTATGTAAGGCTTTATATTGTCTTTTCATTCAGTGGCACTGTAGCAACATGAACAAGATGACTGTAAATAAATATGCCAAAAACATGTAAACCATATTTACTCCATATAGAACAGATCATCTGGTTTGATTTTGTTTAAATTACTTCATAAATAAACACAATTACACAATTCTGAGGTCAAATGTAAACAATTTTCACTTTTCTTTTTAATCAGCTTAAGTCAAACTAAGCCCTCTTCTTTCCTTTTTGTGGATACAATTTTTCTGATAAGCCTAAATTTCCAGTTGCAAACTGAATTTCTATTGCTTTTGGATATGATGACATCACTGTCATGGTATGATCCACAAAATATCAATTCAATTTCTCAGTTGTTCATTAATTTCAAAGCATCCTAATTTAACAAGTGATTGTGATACTTTATAAAAGTCTGTCATTTATTTATGAGGATGGTAGGGCTGCAGCACTAACCATCCTAATGGTCATCACTCTGGGAGCTATTATAGTTACTAATCTCATAAGCCTCAAAAGACTGCCCTGCTCACCTCATCCAAAATCCTGTGCTCCACCCATTAACCCGTTGAAGTCAAACGGGTCCCTGTAAAGATGTCACTGTTTTGCAGATCATTTCTGAAATTGTTAGTTCTAGACTGGATCAGTTCTTATGTGGGATCCAAACTATCCAAACAACTAATCACAGTCAAGTGTCCCTGCAGTTGCTTCACTCAAGCTGTATTATTTTATATCCATTGTTCACATATTATGATATCTGTTTAGGTTCTCAGCCATCCACGTCATGGCAGTCTTGAGACCTTGTCTTTGAGTGTTGGACCTCTTTTTACCGAAAGAAATCCGGTTGCCTTCTTTTCAAGTGCTCAACACTAGTGGATGATTGCAGAATTGGTTAGGAGAAAACTTTTTCAGTATCTAGCCAAGTCAAGACCAGGTACATAGACCTGCTCGAGAACCAGAGGAATTGGAACCAGAGGAATGTACTATAATGCAAGATTAATAGGTTAGAGTTATGCTCAGGTTAAAGTCAGTGTTCTGAAGTATCTTTTTACCTGCCTAGATCACTGTAATAACTTACAGATTCTCTGCCAGGGAAATATAATTTTTTGCAAGTGGTAATGCTGTACTTTACTAAAACCACTGAATAAAGCGCAAACTGTCCATCATATTGTTACAGGAATACCTGTGTATTGATTTGCTGATGCATAAAATGTATAAATGTTACCAGTAGATTAAAGTATCGCTTGCACTGCTGGAATTGCAGCGATTAGAACACAGAACTCTCATGAAGAGTACCTATTCAAGCAGTAAAATTGATTTCACTTTTTTATCTTTTATCTTTTTTAAAGTGATTCCCATTTTCCTTTATTAGATATTAGACAGGAGATGTGAATGTTTAAATGTTTCGGAGCTCTAATGTGCAGCTGTCACCTTAGAACAGCGGCACTCTGCAATAAAAATAATTAACTTGAACTAAAATGTAGTGTTAACCTCTTTATTTGTGTAAGTGTTGCATTTCACTGTTCTGTTTTGGGGTTTGTTTGTTTTTTTATGTTCTTGTGAAGATATGACCTGAGTCACACCGTGCCACTTGGTGAAGAGTGCTGTAAAAATAAAATAGGGGAGACATGATGGAATTAATGAAGGCCAGCTGATATCCAGCCTCCCCTAGCACTCCCTTGCAGCTGAGCCTGCCACTGTTCTTTATAGAGTTTTAATTACCATTTTATCACCATCCTTATCATCTGTCTGTGACTGGAGTAGGTGGCACTCATAGGGATCACTTTTGTGGGAAAGAAGTCATATGACCTGTGAAATGCCCTTTTTTTAACTTTGAAGTGAACATGCATAAAGCATAAGGCAGGAAGCTGGCCTTAGTGGAGAAAGCTGACAACCACCAATGTAATAGCTGTTATTTCTAACTGGGGTTTTAAGTCAGGCCAGCTAATGCAAAGAAAGCCTGGCTGTGTAAGTGTGCAGTCAACCCCTCAGGCCACTAGTGTTTATTGACAATATTACCTCTGATGGAAGTAGTCACATCATGCATGGGGCTGTACTCTGCTTGAATTCAGCCATATGCTGCAAAACTCTTTGGCCCTTCACAGTGCAAATGGATAATTAAGCAAGGTAAAGAAAATGGATAGTCTTCAGTGGCCAAGTTATTCACCTGATCTCAGTGTAGTAGAGCAGCCTTTCTGTTACTGAAGGCAAAATTGAATACAGAAATACAAATAAACAAGCAGAAACTGAAGACAGCTGCAGTAGCCTGGAAGAGCATCTCAAGAGAGGAAACACAGCATTTCATGAACTACAGGCGTTCTAGCCTTATGGCAGGCATTGACTGCAAGATTTTACATACAAGTCAGAATCAGAATCAGAATCAGAATCAGAATCAGAATCAGAATGGGTTTATTGCCAGATGTTGAGGTTTACAACATTAGGAAATTGCTGCGGTGCTTCAGTGCAGACAATAAGAATTAAAGTGCTATGTAGAAAGAAAGATATGTGCATGAGATATACATGAGATATATACATGAGAATAAGAATTATGAGTGCTACGTAGAAAGATATATACATGAGTGCAGGTGGTGATCAGTGCCAAACATGAAATGATGCAGTGACACAGCGTAGGGTCATGTGTTAGTGGCGGGGACAGTCATGTGGTTATTGTTCATGTGTCCAACAGCAGAGGGGAAGAAACTGTTCTTGTGGCGAGAGGTTCTGGTGCGAATGGACCGGAGCCTCCTGCCTGAGGGGAGCAGGTCAAACAGACTGTGTCCAGGGTGAGAAGGGTCAGCTGAGATCCGGGCTGCACGCCGCAGAGTCCTGGAGGTGTACAGGTCCTGCAGAGATGGGAGTCTGCAGCCAATCATCTTCTCAGCAGAGCGCACAACACGCTGCAGTCTCTGTTTGTCCCTGATAGTGGCTCCAGCGTACCACACGGTGATGGAGGAGGTGAGGATGGACTCGATGATTGCAGTGTAGAATTGCATCATCGTCCGTGTTGGCAGGTTGAATTTCTTCAGCTGCCTCAGGAAGTACATCCTCTGCTGGGCTTTCTTGATGACGGAGGTGATGGTGGGCTCCCACTTCAGGTCCTGGGTGATGGTGGTACCCAGGAAGCGGAATGAGTCCACAGAGGTGATGGGGGTGTCAGTCAGGATGATGGGGGGGAGTGGGGCTGTGTGCTTCCTGAAGTCCACAATAATCTCCACTGTCTTCTGGGCATTCAGCACCAGGTTGTTGTGGCTGCACCAGGACACCAGACGTTCAACCTCCCTCCTGTAGGCAGACTCGTCCCCGTCCGAGATGAGCCCAATGACGGTGGTGTCATCTGCGAACTTGATTAGCTTGACAGACTGGTGGGTGGAGGTGCAGCAGTTGGTGTACAGGGAGAAGAGCAGAGGAGAAAGAACACAGCCCTGAGGGGAGCCGGTGCTGATGGTCCGGGAGTCCGAGACATTCTTTCCCAGCCTCACATGCTGCTTCCTGTCCGTCAGGAAGTCAGTGATCCACCGGCAGATGGGATCAGGCACATTCATCTGGGAAAGCTTGTCTCGGAGATGGTCTGGAAGGATGGCGTTGAAGGCAGAGCTGAAGTCCACAAACAGGATCCTGGCGTAGGTTCCTGGGGAGTCCAGATGCTGCAGGATGAAGTGTAGGGCCATGTTGATGGCGTCGTCTACAGACCTGTTGGCTCTATATGCAAACTGCAGGGGGTCCAGGAGGGGGGCCGTGAGGGTCTTGAGGTGGAAGAGAACCAGGCGCTCAAATGACTTCATGACCACAGATGTCAGAGCCACGGGTCTGTAGTCATTTAGTCCAGTGATCCTTGGTTTCTTGGGGACAGGGATTATGGTAGAGGACTTGAAGCAGGCAGGCACATGACATGCCTGCAGTGAGGAGTTGAAGATGCCAGAAAACACTGGGGCCAGCTCGTTTGCACAGTGTCTGAGGGTGGCAGGAGACACACCGTCTGGGCCGGGAGCTTTCCGAGCATTCAGGTTCTTAAACTGCTTCCTCACACCTGCTTCATGAATATGAAGAGTTGTGGTCGGAGGAGGTGGTGTGAAATCCTCTTTTGTGTGGGGTGAGGAGGGGGGTGTTGTAGGTGAAGTGTTTGAAGGTGGTGATGGCTCTATGGAGGGGGGAGAGGTGGGGGAATGAGTGTCCAAAGTGCCTCTATTGTTGGGGTATAAAAATATAAGTAAAATATTTAAAAAAGTCATAATATTTAAAATGATGTTAGCTTGTTGAATTACTTCCAAGTCTCTGAAAATGAAGACATAAGTATCAAAATGGTTGTAAGCACTTAACAATGTATGTAATAATTTAGTTTTGAATAATAGATGAAAGCCTGCGCTTCAATCACATCTTTTTTTGTTCATTTAAGTTCTGCTGTGGTGGTGCACAAAGTCAAAATCACAAAAAAATAGTCATTGTCCAAACATTAATGGACCCAATTAAGGTGGTGACACCATTTCAAAATTGGCACCCAAAAACCCCCACAGTACCTACAAATTAGTTTTGTTTTCAAGCTTGCTGTAAAAATTAAATCAAATTAGCTTTTTAAATTAAGTCACTATTAGTCAAGTTTCAGATTGTGTTAATTAAAGAAACAAATTCCCAATGTATGATGATTATTTAAAAGTGCATTCTTATATTTTCAGGCAAGAAATACTTTACTTTTATCTTCAGTCAACATGAACTTTATTGTTTAAGGACCATACTTTTGTCTCCATATTTTCATCAGTCATAAATTTGGCTGGAAAAGCATCACACCATTTGCTCTAGTAAAAAGACTCTTGTGTGCCTGAGTAATTTCTGATTTATTCTGGTTATTTTTTACCACAGTGTTATGACCCAGTGATGTGTTTGTTGGTGTTGTGCCTCCCACCGGAGGATGGCTGGCGGTATTTTCCCTTTTTTCTCTCCTAGGAGGTGGACACCTGGGCGTGGCTGCTAGGTATCTGGGTGGAGTCTCTACATATCTTCGGACTGGATAATTGATGGACCACCTCCAGTACTTAACGTCCGGATGACAGTCACCTGGGAGTGCTTTTTTTTTGGAACCCCGTTGACTCGGTCACGGAGTTGTGTGTGTTGTGTCATTACAGTATAGGCTGGAGTATTCACATGTACCTCTAGCCTTGCCATGTAGATAGTTGTAAATAAGTTAACAAGTGGCAGTCACTTTTTTTTTTCCTTTGCTGTATATCTTTCACTGTCGCAGCCTAGTAGGCGTGAGAAGCCGTTTTCTTTTGCTGAACAAGTTTTCTCCTGTTTTTGTTAGATAGTTAGGTAAGCGACTTGTCTTTTGTTTTGGCTTCTTTTTATTTTGGTGTAGGGAAGTGTAGGGATGGTTTGTAGGGAGTTTTGTTTATTGTTTTGGCATTGCTCACTGCCGATGAAAATAAATGGCTGCTTAAATAATTGAAAAAAGTGTTGTTGCTGAAGTTTGTGCGTGGGTGGGGAGTGAGTGGGGCAAACTTTTTGTTACGTTTATGTTTCTGCCGGGACCAGAACGTAACAACAGCATCACTAGATGTTCTTAGATGAGGAACATGTGCTTTGTCTGACTCATTTTTCTTTCTGCCTTTAATCATTTATCTTGTAAAAGTCTACAGCTGAGAATGTGGTACTCGACCCTCTTGGACATTTCTTTTTCTTTCTCAGTGCAGATGAATCAGTGATTTCTGTGCATTAGATATTACACTGCTCCTGTACGTTAATGCTCCTTTGTGTGACAAGACCTGAAAATTACACTGATTGCTTTTCAAATGTGAACATGAGATTGCATGTAAATATAACTGTGGGCAATTTCCAAGGTTGAAATGTTAATGCAGTCAAGTTGAAATTCACTGAATCACACCAAGAGAGTTGTGATATTGTGCAGAGAGAATACCCTTAGATGACACATGTATATGTAAAAGTAGGTGTAATTGTCCACATCGCATAATAACACTGGGAATGACTAAGAAATTCAAATTTAATTAAAATCATTGCTAGTATAAAATTATTCAGGCTAAAAAAACCCAAAACAAAACGCATTACTGGAAAAAAAAATCATTTTTTTGAGTTCAGATAATGTAGTATTTTCTAGACTTCTGTATATGGACTATGTATCTTTTTTTCTTTTCCTTCAGCTTTCAGCTCCAAGTATTAAGAAATAATATTATAGTATAAAGAAATGTAGTAAAACTAAGAGGATGCATTTTTTTATTAGGAACTTGTAGGCTTGATAGGCTAAACACAACATTTATTTGATAGTTGAACGTGTTGCTCTGGCACAGCTACAAGCCATGTGAGCTCGTAGCCCCTCCCACTAGGATGTACTACCACAGTCGACCGTTGTAAAGCAGCCGCAAATCAATAGCAATACAAAAACCCTCAAAATCATTGAAGAACATTTTATAACCGAACACCCAATATAGATATATACATATATACTGAATATCACACCATATCAGATCACCAAATTAACACTGGGTTACATTAACATTTTACCACAACTTCACCAGATGTAGCTAAAAAAACTAAACTCATGTCCAGCCCAGTGGGACAGCAAGGAAAGATGACAAAAAACAGTTGCTTACGTGCAGTTTAGAGGGTCAAGCTGAAATTGAAGCAGCCATTGAAAGAGGTGAAGAGAGAAAGATGACAGCTTGGTCAGCACTAGTTGCCTCTATAATGTATGCAAATACATGCAGGTCGGAATCTCCGCCCCTTAAGCGCACCCCCGGACAGTGCCAGCAGATTGAAACTGAAAAACAAAAAATGTGATACAAAAAATGTAGTTTCAATTAATTGTTTTTTCACTATCATTTTTTTAACTTTCAATACAAGAGTACATTTATTTCAGTTACAATATTGTTTTTCAGTTTCATTTTAAGGTGGCATGTATTTATGTATTTATTTATGTATTTAAGTATTTATTGTCATTGTCAAGAACAATGAAATTGCGTTTGGGGCTTCCATACAACCCGTAAATAAAATAATGAAGAAAATAATAAATACCCCTTAAAACCCAAGTGTAAATATTTAACCCAGTGTGACTCCAGTACAACAAGACAATCCTTAGCAACAACATGAGAAAATGACAAGTAATGTTCATAAGAAATTCAGACAAAGACCTGAGAAACATGACAAAGTACAACAATGCAACCCATTCAATATACTGTGAGACATGATGTCAGATATGATAGTTATCTATTTAAGAAAGAGGGGGGGGGGGGGGGGGGGGGGGCAGGAGGGGGAAGAGAATAAAGATATGATGCACCAATGCAGACCAGTTCATTGCTATTAAGAAGTTGGATATGGTTATTGTCCGTGAGAGGGGGGCAGAGAGTTCAGGAGCCTCACAGCCTGTGGATACAGGCTGTTGGCCAGTCTGGATGTTCTGGCCTGTATAGACCTGTACCTTCTCCCTGAGGGCAGCAGATGGAAAAGGTGGCGTGCAGGGTGATGTTGGTCCCGCAGGATACTGTGCACCCTCCTCAGACAGCGAGTGGGGAAGATATTACTGATCTCTGGCAGACTTGTTCCAATAATTCTGCCAGCTTCTTTCACCACCCGCTGGAGTGCTTGCTGATCGGCCTTGGTGCAGCTGGGGAACCACACTAGAAATCCATACGTCAGAACGCTGCTGATGGCACAGTTGTAGAAGTTCAACATCAGAGATCTGGGAATGTGTGCGCTCTGCAGTCTCCTCAGGTAGTAGAGGCGCTGTTGGGCCTTCCGTACAACTGAGGTGATATGGTTGCCCCAGGACAGGTCCTCGGTCACAGTTACCCCCAAGAATTTAAAACTGCTCACCCTCTCCACCGCCTCACTGCCAATGAAGAGAGGCAGATGGTTGTTATGACCCTTCTTCCGGAAATCTACAATGATCTCCTTGGTCTTTTTGGTGTTTAAGACCAAGTTATTGTCGTGGCACCATGACTCTAGTTGTTGCACCTCTGTCCTTAGTTAGTTTTAGTTTGTTTTCCACTTTATTGTTCAGTAACTGAATTTCTCTAAATTGTTTTGATTTATAATTGTCGCATTTGCAATAACTTTACTTAGTTGGATTGTAAGTTTTAATGTTTTCATATATTATTTGGAAAAGTGTTTTAACAATACGTTGCATTAATGCATAGTTTGTATGAGAGAGATGTTTTATTTTTTGTCATTTAGGTCAAATATGACGTCATCAAACTTCTAAGTTGTGAATTACAGCTAGAACAGCATAATTAATATTTGAGTTGCTGACCCCTTCTGTTGACAGGTCTGGTTTATTGTACACTGGATTGTTCCTGAGGTGCGAGCCTTCCCACCTGGACTTTGAAAGACTGAGATTCGCTTCTTTCTTGATGATCTGCTGCACTTTGCGTTGTGGTAGGACTGTATCACTCACACTTTCACACACAGCTGGTTATAACACCACTGACTGACATTCTCTCACCCCTATTTTCTTTCACACCCTGGGAGTTTTTGGACTTTACCCCTTGGACATGTTTTATTTGGGACTTTAAATGATAAGCTGTTGTGTAGAACATTCTCCACATGTGAAAGGTGTGTGAGATTTTCATCTGAATGAACACTGAATTTGTGTAATCTGCTTTCTATAACAGTTAAGGAGTCAGGTTACTAGGGTGTCCCAACATTGAGATCAAAAGTTACTATTTTTATGTGTTTTACTTTGCTTTCATTTGTTGTTCTTTTCTACAATTGTAAATCGCCTTTAACCTGTGGTTGTCAAACTCGTGCTTTATTTCACTAAAGCCGGTTTGTTCTTTTGAGTTACATTCTTGTCTCTGTGTCTCATTAAAACACATCCCTGTGTTTCTATAGTCGAACCTATTGGCCCATTAATATATTCTTTAATTAATAATAATTAATATTGTCTTTTCCCGTTATTGTGTTACACAACCATGTCCAGGTACAGTACACAATGTTCCTGCTTAAACGGTGCTGAACCGGTGCTTAAAGAATGGAGAACACAAAATTGGTCCAAAAACCTCTCATGTTCAGCTGTTTTTTTGTAAAAAGATAACAATGTTAGCCTTTTCTGCAGCTATGGGGCATATATGGTATCACTCTTGGCTGGAAGCAGTGCTTAAACAATGGAAAAAACACAAACTTTGTCCAAAAACCTCTCATGTTTAGCTGTTTTCCACTTTTTCTTTGGTCATTTTAGCCTTTTTGGCCAGGGTGAAGGGAGTATCTGCCATCAAACAAGAAGACAGCCGCATGTAGCTATGATGGTGTTTGCTAGTTCACCTTACATGCATTAATGTAATCACGTGGTTAGCCTACTCAACGTAAATTACACACGAACAACATTAAGCTACTCACGCAGAGAAGAACGGCTGCTGCTGCATCATCATCATCATCATCATCATCATTTCTGCTACACTGGCAGGGCTAGGGGCCAGGACTCTCCTCTTCGGGTTTTTGGGGGATGTTGCTAACTCCGGGTCGATAACAGGCACCACACCCGCAGTAGATGTGCTCGGTGTGAGGTCTCGCAGCAAGCTATCAAATACGGCGCATTTCTCGGCTTTTAAAAAAAACGCTATGCGTCGCCAGGTGTTTCATCGGATTTGAGGTGTTGCCTCCTTTGACAGTGTCACAGTATCAGCTTAAAGCACTTGTTGCAGGCTGCTGAGTTTGCATCTTTTGCTGTGAAGTACAGCCAGACTTTTGACCGCTTCGCCTTGGGCGTTTTTAATCTGTAGCTCTGCTCTAAAAGAACGTACGTACCTGGGCCCGCCTACTACGCTTGCAAAGGTAAAATGATTGGCTAGAAGCCAAAGTGTGTGACAGCTCAGGAAAATAAAGCACTGAAATGTGCGCTGCTTTTCGGTCTGGTTACTACCGTTTACGGCACCGGATACCGGTACCCATCCCTACATATAACAGACAATCAACACAGGACGACATAAAGTGCAATGTGCAAAAATTGTAAAAAATCAAAACAAAGACAGAATAAAATGATATTGTGTGTGTGTGTGTGTGTGTGTGTGTGTGTGTGTGTGTCTGCAGCTGTTCTTTGTGTTGTTGCTGCATCGTTGCCTCAGGGGGAATGTTGTGTGTGTAACCCGGGTTAAAAAGATGCATAAATAGTAAAAGATAAGTGAAGTCTGAGAATATAAATATCAAAGAGTTCATTTATTTAAATTTTCTTGTTTATTAAAAAGGTAAAAGTTCATGTAAAATGATTAAAAACATGTTTGCATTGTTTAAAATAAGTTATCTTTCTTTTCTTGTGAATTGTTTGTGAGAACTGTAATTTCCTACGGGGATAAGGTCTGTGAACGTAACACAGGGTGGAGAGGAAAAGGAAAAAAAGAGAGCGCGAGGAGAGAGGGCGGTGGTGCGTGAGTTACACGAGCATCCAGAGAAGTTAGCTTAGTAGTAAGTGTATTTTGACTTTTCGGACAGATAAGTCAGTGTCGGTAAGCTAGTGACATGACACGTAAAGTTTCAGCGTGAGTCTGCTGGACTGTGTGCTTTGTTTCTTGCGGCCGTGCACGTTAAAGTTAAAGTGAGGCTAACCCAGCCGTTCGCTAATAAGGACTACTGTAGGCTGCTGTTTAGCTAAAGTTGTGGAACATAACAAGCTGCAGAGGATCGTTACCGAGCTGGATAACGACGGACACACCCCAGATAGTCACTCTGAGTGCCCGCGTCACTCAGAGTACCTCTGGCAACGTGGGAAGCTAAAACAGGTAGCTTGTGGAGCAGGTGGAGATCACGGACCTTCCTCATCTTTGTGCTGCTGCATTCAGAGCGGAGTGTTTCTGAAGGAGCTGAAGACAACTTGTTGCCTGGATTAATCTGGTGGGAATTGCACGTTTCACAAGGTACTGAGTTTATTTATTTATTTTTTGCTCGTTGAGTGAAGAACTTCCGGTTGGGAGATCGTTTTGGATTTATTCTGGAGCAACACAGGCCTGCAACGTAGGGTTTATCTCTGCCGGCTTTAGGTTTAGTTTGGGACTGTAATTGTTTTATCACTGGTGGTTTACACTGTGTGTGTGGAGATTCTGTGTACAGTGGGTAAATTGCTGTGTGTGTTTTTGGTTTGCCTGAATACTGAAATCTGCCATTTTATTATTTTCTTGTTTTCATTGTTTGGTAAATTAAAGGAGGGTTGCAATGCTCTACTTTACATGGTGTATGACATGATTTACTGCACTGTAGACACTCGTGTTCATTTTCACGTGTAGTGCTGCTGTTAAGGAATAAGCTTCATTGATCCCAGAAACAAAAGAGAAGTTAGCTTAAAAATATCGTACGAGAGTACACTAGAAAAAGAACCCAAAGCCCATTTATTTAATGGTATTGAGTAAATGAGGGCTACATGTGTGTGTGTTATGCAGACTAGCAGAGACTGCAGCTGTCAGCAGCCACACACACTTTCTATTCTTCAAATCAAATCACAGTGAAACATGTTCACTGACAGCTCAGCTTCAGCATCGTCTTCATGCTGTGACTGCAGCCGTTCAACTCTGTTTGTCTTTAACCCAAATCATCACAACATGCAAATATAATCATCAAAATGATGTGACTGGAAGGATGCAGCAGTCTGTGCTCCACCTTTCTCCTCCACACCTGCAGGTGGAGAACATGGATGCATGAATCTCTACAGAGTTCTTTGAATATTATCCGTCTCATCAGTTTTCAGTGAACAAAACTCCTCACAGAGCCAAAATAAGCAGTTTGTATCCAACATAACTCAGCTGGACTCTGATGCTCCGTATAACAGCCACACATGAGTCTGGATTCACTCAAAGCATTGAACAAACTTTATTGGAAATGAAGCTTTTGGACATTTGTTCTCTGATATTTGCTCTTCAGCTCGAGTCTCCATCAGTGGGAACATTTCCTGATTCAACTTTTCTTCTGTTCAAATCAAACTCCATGAGAATCAAAGTGTGAATCAGAGTCCTGATGATCAGATTCTATAGAAACATGGAGACTGTAGAGGATTTACACTCAATATGTTCATTTGTTCCCTTCAAGAAAAATCAATCATTCATCCAATTAAATCAGTCGTTGATCAGTTTGATTGACAGGACAGATGATCAGAGGTGCAGAGTTTTTACCTCCATCATTAGGACAGGGACCGAAGTATGGGTGGAGTCTGTGAGTGAAGGAGCAGCCAGTAAAGGAGTAGATCAGAGCTGCAGCACCTACATCATAAAAGGAGACCAGACCCTCCTCATAATCCACAAACACCCCCACCTTCTCAGGACCAGGATGGAGACAGAGACGGACTGGAGGACCAGCAGCAGCTATGTACTTATTTCCATTTCTCAGCCACACAGTCCAGAAACCATTCTGAGGACTCGCTGTGATTTGTCCCTTCCTGTTGATCGACTCTGTGGCCACTCCTAAATCCCAGTCAGTCTTTCCTTTAACCTGAACCTCAAAGTAAAATCTGCCTGAAGAGAAACTCTGCTCTCCTAAAACACTAACACAGTAAGAAAATCTCTCTGGGTTGTCTGGAAGATTCTTCCTCACATCACTATGATAAACTTGTTTTCCATCATCAGACAGGATGAGCCAGGGATTTGCTGTATCAGGATCCAGAGTCACATCCACCTCATGCTGCTGCACCCTCTGCAGCTCAGCCTCAAACAGCTTCTTCTTCATGGGTTTCCAGACTGTCTCCTCCAGCTGAGCCACAGCTCTCCCCACAGTCCCCTCATATGATGGTGGATGAACTCTGACCTCTGTCCAGTCCTTGCTGGGTGGAGCAGCTTTCAGAGAGGAGAAGCTTTGGAGGAGGTGGAGGTGGTCTTCAGAGCGTGAGAGCTGCTCCACCTCAGAGCTTCTCTCCATCAGCTCAGAGATTTCCTGTTCCAGATCTTTGATGAGACCTTCAGCCTGTTTCTCTGTAGCTTCCTGTTTGTCTTCGATCTCCTTCATGAGCTCCTTCAGGCGTCTCTCAACAGACTCCATCAGAGCCGTGAGGACCTGAACACCTTCTGCTTTCTGTCTGTCTGCAGCATCTTTACTCATCTTCACCGACTCTGTGATCTCCTGAATCTTCAGTCGTCTCTTCTGGATCATCTGCTGAATCTCAGCCTCTGTCTTCTCCAGCTC
This sequence comes from Diplotaxodon limnothrissa, assembly GCF_057381915.1. Classification (NCBI taxonomy): domain Eukaryota; kingdom Metazoa; phylum Chordata; class Actinopteri; order Cichliformes; family Cichlidae; genus Diplotaxodon; species Diplotaxodon limnothrissa. The sequence continues at coordinate 17,638,039 of NC_140598.1, read as the reverse complement.
TGCCTTCTTTCCTTCATATTCTTCTCTCAGAGGAACAAACTCGTGGTTCTTGTGGTCTAAAACAGAGCAGAGCATGCAGACACATGTCTGGTCGGTCTTACAGAACAGCTGCAGAAGGTTATCGTGCTTCGTACACATCCTGCCTTCCAGGTTCTCCACAGCATCAACCAGCTGATGTCTTTTCAGACGTTTCAGTGTCAGATGAGGCTCCAGGTGAGTCTGACAGTAGGAGGTCTGACACACCAGGCAGGACTTCAGGGCCTTCAGTCTGGTTCCAGTGCAGACGTCACAGGGAACTTCTCCTGGTTTGGCAGCTTGTTGCTCTGAGCTGCTGCTGCTGGCTTTCTGCTGAGCTTCACGTCTGAACTGAGCAACCATCTCAGAGAACAAAGTGTTGATCTTCAGCTGAGGTCGAGTGTAGAAAGTCTCTTTACACATGGGACACTGACAGCTCTGACTCATGTCCCAGTGCTGACTGATGCAGGTTTTGCAGAAGTTGTGTCCACATGGTGTAGTGACTGGATCAGTGAACACATCCAGACAGATGGAGCACAGAAACTGATCTTCAGATCGCAGATTGCTGGCAGCAGACATGTCTGCACTCTGAGGGAGAAAGAAGAGAAACATTTGATTCAAAATTCACTTTAAATTTCATTTTTACAAAGAGAGAAACAAGCGTCAGTAGTCTGAGGAGCTTGGAGAGAAAAGCGTCTGGACTTCTTTGAGTTTCTTGAAGACGTTTCATCAGAGAAGCTTCTTCAGTTCTCAGAGTAACTGGTGGAGACCCAGCAACACACTCAGACACAAACTGGTTCATCCAAACACAAACCTAACATCGTAGTGTCTGCTGTACAGTGCAGCGTCCAGATGGACAGGATCAACGTTTGGGGATGAAGATAAATACAGTCGTTACAAAGATGTGAAATTGTTTCTCTGTTTTACAGAAGGTCCAAGATTCATCCAGATCATTTGTATACTTGAATAAATCAGTTTGTTGGATATTTTCCATCAATCACTGTGAAGTAAACTTCGACCTTGTTGGTGACTGAATACTTCTTATTGTACGTCCAGATCAACGAGCCATTAATATTAAACAGTGACTGTTCCAGTAGAGCTGACAGTGAGGAGGACGATGAATCACAAACCTCAGAAATGTGTTATTAACTGTTGATCCAGTATTTTAATGGCATTGATGAGAACATGTTTATTCAGAGGTGTCTGTATATTTGGTCCATTTGTGCGTCAGTAAAAACTGTCCTGTTTTCTCTCACAGATACTGGAACATCCTCACAAACTCAGGATGTGGAAGAAGATGAACTTTTCCAGTCACTCGCTGGGATACATCATTCATGTTATTCTGGATCCTCAGAAAACATTGATTTATTTTTGTGTTTCACATATTTGTTTGTCCAAATCAAAGATTGATGTTAGTAGAGAAGAAGCCACCATGATAAAGCCTGTGTGTGAAAACGAGATCAGTGGATTTGATCAAAATCCCATTTAAGGAGGAATTCTGTCCTCCAGTTTGTTTAAATAAGCTTTGGGATTAAACAGCATCATCTATGTTTGTGTCTGATGACATGTTTGATCCAGGTCAGCTTGAATATCACAGCTGATGTGTGGAACTCTGACATGTTTAAAGCCTGATTATCAGGATGATTCAAACACATCTGTCTAAATAATGAGATTCATGTTTCCACACAAAGTTACAAAGTGCAGCATCGACTGTTTTCTGAATGATTGAGGATCATCTGTGACTCTTACAGGATACACTAAGTCAGATAATCTTTGTAAAATGTGTGAATGACTTTTTGAAGTACTGACCAAAATCTGCTGGTTTACAGTATCAAAGGCTTTATATCAATAAAGAATAAATAGGTGTTTTCACGTCTGTAATCCTTATGATCAATCAGATCCAGAATCAATCTAAGAGGAACAGGAAGTGATGAATAACCAGGAAGTGTGGAGTCAGTCTGAAGTCCAGAGCACAGCCTGAGTCCACAGTCCTGAGCAGAGCCACAGTGAGACTGAAGCAGCAGCTCGATGCTCCTACAGTGGATCTGTGGTTACATGAGCAGATTTCTATGGATCCAGTGTGACTGTGATGAGTCCTGATGAAGTGAACAGAGTGAAGATTTGTGTAGAAGCAGGAAGTGTGATCAGCTGCACTCACCACTGTTGCTGAGAGGAACCTGATGGACTCCAGTGAATCTTCTTTTAGAGACAAACAGGACTCGACTGCAGCTCTGCTGCTGCTCTCTCACACTTTCACTTCTGCAAAATGACGTTGGGCTTCGTGTTTTTCAGCTGTTGCTCCGCCTCTTCCTGCCTCTCCCTTTACAGGAATCAGCCGGTCTGTACTCAGTGACTGTGTGCAGCGGGTGGGAGGAGTGAGGAGTGGTGTGTGGGTTCACACAGTAATGACGGCCTCAGGTGATCAGGAGAAACTCACCTGGATTTCCTTTTTCCACAGCAGACTGAGAGCTTCAGGTGGACCCTGAAGGAGGTCTCAGACACAGGTGGTAAAAGTACACACAGTGTGTACTGAAGTAGAAGTACTACTGTTAAAAATACTCCAAGTACTAATTCAACTTCTTTACTCAAGTAAAAGTAAAAAGTAGTGGCTGTGAAATGAGAGTAAAAAGAGCTGATTGAAGAACATTTCTAACACGTGTTTATACAAAGCTAACTGAACCATGTGCTGCATCAACGTGATAATAAAATAATATTATTCACTTTGTTTCTAATAAATATTCCCAGCTTGAATCAGACAAGTTGAACATGAGCAGAGAAAAAGAAGGAAATCCAAATATTCCTGTGTTCAGTTTTCTCCATTTACAGGCCGACTGTGCCTCTAAACAGGAACATGAGCAGGAAGAGGCTGAAGTGGATTCAGCAGGTGGAGGATGCCTAACATCAGCTGGAAAGATTTACTGTGACGTTTGTTTGCTGTTTTCGCCTCGTGCACGAGAACATCACCAAATAAACTCCAGACAGTTTTTAATATTTCACTGTTCAAGAGCAAAAAGACTGACGGACTGTGTTTAAGGCCACCTCACAAATGTCACACATGAAATATTCAGTGTTTATTTGCTGGTTTGTTGGCAGCAGCTCCTTAAAGTCTGTCACACATCTGTTTGACCGTCTCCAGTTAATCTGAGACACCAGTTAATCTGCAACAGCAGCATCAGGCGGCTCAGCTGATCTCTGGTGTGTAGCTGCTGTGCTGCGCTCCCATTCCTCAGTGAAAGCAACAGCAGAACAAAAACTCTCTCGATCCACATGTTTGAAAAGAAAGCTTTTAAACAGATGAACACACTCAGTAAAGGACAAAGAAAGAAGTAAGAAAAAATTAGAGTAAAGAGTAAAAGCAGGAGCAACTGAAACAGGCTGCATGCTAGCTGACGCATGCTAGCTGACGCATGAGCACTAGAACTGTTCAACTTCATTGTTATGATTTTAGCACCGAGTTACATGAAATCCTGCATCAAAAAGAACAACACAGCGATCACAGACATGTTTCTGCCAACAAACCAACATTAATTATAGGCCAATCTCCAACCTTCCTTTCATATCAAAAATCCTTGAAAGAGTAGTTGTCAAACAGCTAACAGATCATCTGCAGAGGTAATAGTTTATTTGAAGAGTTTCAGTCAGGTTTCAGAGCTCAGCACAGCACAGAAACAGCTTTAGTGAAGGTTACAAATGATCTTCTTATGGCCTCTGACAGTGGACTCATCTCTGTGCTTGTCCTGCTAGACCTCAGTGCAGCGTTCGATACTGTAGACCATAATATCCTATTAGAGCGATTAGAACATGCTGTAGGTATTACAGGTACTGTGCTGCAGTGGTTTGTATCATATCTATCTAATAGACTCCAGTTTGTGCATGTAAATGGAGAGTCCTCTAAGAATGCAGGACTCTGCAGGAATGTCTTAAAGACATAACGACTTGGATGCTAACTTTCTGCTTCTTAATTCAGATCAAACTGAGGTTATTGTATTCGGCCCTGAAAAGCTTAGAAATATGGTATCTAAGCAGATTCTTACTCTGGATGGCATTACCTTGGCCTCCAGGAACACTGTGAGGAACCTTGGAGTCATATTTGACTCAATTTTGACTTGACATTTTTTTCACATTTGGTGGTAAATAAATTCACTTACAGGTGTGATTGTCATGGTTACCTGTTGTCTCACCAGATTTCCTCTACCTTCTGAAGATCACCTCACCGTAAACAGCATCATCAGGGCCTAAAGACAGAAAAATGAATGAGTGATGCTGCAGCTTCAGTTGTGACTCACAGTTTGATCAGATGTGTTGTCACGGTCGCAGTGGCAGACCGTGTGGAGAGTGTGTTGAGGACCCAGGTGCGAACACAAGTGAGGATACGGGAGTGCACTTTAACCAAAAGCGAGCCTTTTATTGTGGCTGATGATCAAGAAACAAACAAGAATGAGGGCAGTACAAGCGTAGCAACTAAACAAACCTAAACTGGGAACAAACTATGCTATGGCTGGGGATACAAAAGACCGGGCATGGAAACACGGAGGGTGGAAACACAGACGACGCGACACAGACTACATGAAACACAGAGGCTAAATACACATGATGGATGATCAGGGGATTGGCCACACATGGGAGCACAGCTGACACAGATAACCATAACAAGACAGGGCGGGGTGAACATAACATGACGTATACGGGCACGAGAGTCACAAAGTAAAACAGGAAGTACACGGGGCTTCAGACAGGAGGGGAGAGAGAGAGCACAGGAAGAACATAAACATAACGGGCAGGGGAAACATGGAATAAACACAAAGAGAGACGAGGGCTCATAAATTCACGGAGGGGCACACAGGGGGTAAGAGTCACGAAGGGAAAACACTTAGGGAACAACACAACAGGACAACTCAGGAAACATGGCCTAAATAAGGAATGAAATACAGGGCTGGCTCCCGACAGCCCAAACCCAGGAACCAAAACAGAAGCAAAACAGAAAACACCCCACCCAGGGCGGGAGGCGGGGGACCAGGACGGAGGGAACGAAACGAACAAAAAACAAGGAGCATGAGAACAAAACTGAGTCCACAAATACACAAAAAAGTCCAGAACAGGGAGGCGAATGTCCAAAGAGGCCCAAAGGCCAACCCGAGAGGCAACAGCACAAAAGTCCAGTCCAACCGTTCCGGAGGCCGGCCACGAGAAAGGTGGCTACGGCGACAGAAAAGATCCGGAGGCCGGCCAAGTCGAAGACGGCCATAGAACGGGTCCGGAGGCCGGCCGCGTGGAAGACGGCGGCGGCAGCAGAGTGGGTCCGGAGGCCGGCCGCGTGGAAGACGGCGGCGGCTAAGGAGACAACGGAGCAGTTCAGGAGACCAGCCGCGCGGAAGGCAGCGGCGGCGGCGAAGGAGACGACGGAGCAGTTCAGGAGGCTGGCTGCCCTCGGACCCTCCAGCGGAGACGGGAGGCTGAACGGGCCCCTCCGACCCTCCAGCGGAGACGAGGAGGTGCTGGCTGGGCTGACCAGAGCCGCCAGCGGAGACGAGAAACGGCTGTCGGACGGGACCCTCGGACCCTACAGCTGATGTGATGTGAAGCGGTGGTGTCGCCGCAGGGTGCCGGATAGGCACACCCGGGAGTCCAACAGCAGACGCAGGACAAACAGTTATGGAGGCCCCTGGCTGGACTAGGAGCTGAGGAAACACAGGCTGCTGAAGCACAATCCCAGAGAGAGAGAGAGCAGGTGAAAAACAGTCTATAGGGCTTAATATCTTGGCACAAAAGACCATGAAGTGAACAGTGGTAGTGACCACCAGTTCTGAGCCATCAATCATTAGGTTCCCAGAGTCTGCATCAGTCCAAAGTGGCTCAAAGGTTAACGGCCCAGTCTCTGTAGTCCTAGGAGAGGTCAACATAAGCTGGTTGGACTTAATCGATGGTAGTGTGCGGCTCAGAGGAGCTGGTTCAACCATACGGAAAAAAAGAATTGCCATTCGACCCATAAAAACAAGGCTTAGAACATCAGGAGCTGACTCCTGGACAAACAGTAAATACACAGGTATGGACCTAACCAATGGCACTGTGGTAACATGACTGTGATGTGTTGGATGGATGTGTTTGTTGGAACCCGCACCCGTAGTGATCTGTGGCTTCGGAGTGATGGCTATATTGAGTTGAGAAACAGACACAGATAAAACGGCACCTGAACCATTAACTGCGGCAGGTGACACTTTAGGCTGTGAGTGAGTGGTAACCTCATTGTCCAAGAGCAGAATTTTCTCCAGTGATGAGTTCATGGAAACAGGAGAAAACGGTGTCACATTAACCCTGATGTCAGCCTCTATCTCCTGATTGGAGGTAATCGTGCAGGAGCAAGACCGTTCAAAATCGCCCTCTGTGTTACCTTCAGGAGGACAGAATTCGCGTTGTGGCATTACGCAGTCTGGGTCATCGGGATCTGCAGTTATGTTTACCTCACAACGACTTAACATGGGTTCATGATCAGCGTTCACAGTTTCCAGTTCGTGAGAAACAAGTGTAGCTGGGCAAAGCGGAGCACTAGTTATGCTTTCGTTACCTTCATTCAGTGACTGGTGGAGGAGCAGGGCCGGCTCAGGAGGGAAGAAATTAGCCACAGGCAACTCAGACTTGGTTGGAACTGCAGACACGGAAAGAGACACCAAAGGAAACACCTCCCTACCGCTTTTAAAACAAAAGGCAGTGGGAAACCCTGTCAGTCTGTGTGTAGATTCTGTGGTCCCTGCAGGATTGAGTGAAGCAGTCTGAGAAGAGCTGTCTCTAGCCTGTGGCTTGGTGAATAGCTCATTACTAGCCACATCACCGGCTAAGTCTGTAGCCACCTCACATGCCTTCCGCTCAGAGGTAACTTGGGGTGACTGGACAGTTTCACTCACCTCCGAGCGTCGGGCGATGCGATGGCGACGCGAAAGTTGTTTCTTTTTGGCCGTGGGCCCCGTTAACGTGGAAGGCGGAGCCTCCTGCGGCGTCGCAGAGGCTGAGGAGGCGAGTGTTGGAGGAGCGGTAGGCGGGAGCTCCTGGCAACTCCGGGGGTCCCCAAGGGCCAGGCGTGTCCCGCGGAAAACCTCTCCGTAGTTAGGAGCGAGCCATGGCTCCTCCCGTAGCTCTTCCTCCAGTTGCGCGCATGCGGCGCGCTGCCGCTCCTCGAGGTCAAAATCCATGCCCCCCACAGCTTCCTCGTGTTGCTCAGTGGAGGGCGAGACATGCCGTAGCGATGAGCGACGGCGACGTGAGCGCCGCTTCCTTTTTGAAGGGGTCGTGGATGGAACTTGGATTTCTGTGGCGACCGGCTCCTCATCTTCCGACCACATCCGTGCCAAATAAGAAGCGGGAGACAAGTAGTCCGATCGAGGCGGCGAGGATGGGCGGCCGGTCCGGGGCGGGGCGGCTGGCGGGTGCTCCTCCTCGGAGATAAGCCAGGGCTTCCATCGGAGCTCATCCTCTTGATACGCCCGTAGCACCTGCTGCCGCTCCTCCTCACCAAAGTCAACAGCCTCTGGCATCTCCGTGCAGTCAGGCGGTGGCGAAGATGCGGAAGCCAATGAAGCGTGAGCCAATGGTGTGTTGGTGGTGAGCCTCACTGTTCCGACTCTGACTGCTACTGGCTCATGAGGCAGCGGGGTAATGGCTCTGGTGACGGTGCACGCACACCGGGCCGCTGCTGCTGATGCTGCTAAAGAACTATATTCTTTAGCAAAAAGGAAAGTTTGAAGCCTAATCTTAACAGTAGAGATAGTGTCTGTCTCCCGAATCCAAACTGGAAGCTGGTTCCACAGAAGAGGGGCCTGAAAACTGAAGGCTCTGCCTCCCATTCTACTTTTAAATAGTCTAGGAACAACAAGTAGGCCTGCAGTGTGACAGTGAAGTGCTCTAATATGGTGATACAGTACTATGAGATCATTAACATAAGATGGGGCCTGATTTTTCAAGACCTTGTATGTGAGGACCAGAATTGTGAATTCAATATTGGATATAACAGGGAGCAAATGAAGAGAAACCTATGTAGGAGATCATATTACTGATTAATGATCAAGGAACTGACCTCAGAGTCCATTGTTCATTCAATGGACTGGTTTCACTTATTGTACAAATGTACTCTTTATAAGATTGGGGAAACCTGCAGTCAGCTGAGACTGAAGAAGTCACTTGGATGAGTGATGAAACGTTTCTCCCATTGAAAAGGCTACATACAGATGAACAAAATCAACCTTTTGGGATATATAGGAAAACAAATGCTCTCTTTTTCAAGTCCCTGTCAGGACTCTTGCTGCAGCATTTTAAATGTTCATTTCTTTTTTTTTTTCTTTTGTCCCGTTTGGATCTACAGCCATCAGAATTGTTGTCTTGAGGCCAAGAAAGATACCAAGCGGATTTATTTTACCAAGTGGATCATCATGGCCTTGCCATATTGGTCCATTTGTTTGACCTTTATTATAATTATGAATTTATTTTATTTTCAGTTGCAAACGGGACAGACATAACTGTGGGATAGGATAGGGGGAAAGAATGAAAGAAAGAGGGGGAGAGAAAGAAACAAAAACCAAAGGGGACAAGAGACTGTGAGAAGGGGGGGAAGAGAGAAAAAACAAGCAAACAACTCCTGGGTCACCTGTATGGAGAAAAAAACAAAACAGAGGAGACAGCAAACAACAAAGAGCAACATAATAATAGAAAAAAAAAAGCACCATCACAATAAACTAGCTAGCAGTAGATATCAATAGTTACTAAATAATAAACGATATTGTGCAACACGCAAGATAGCGCACAGTGTGCTTTGAGGCAGCAGCCAAGAAAGCTGTAGTCCGCGTCTGTGAATACCCATGTGTACACCTGTGTGCATACCTGTGTGGATCAGCATGCTTGCATTCCAAAGGTTTCTCCATGTAATGATCTGCTAGGGAGTGTGGGGGGGCCACAGCCCTGTCCTTTATGGTATCAAGCAGGTATGGAGGAGATCAAAATTCCAGACATCCAGAGGCCCCCAGAACACAAGAGACCAAGGAAGACCCACAGAGGGGCAGCTGCGCCGCTGTCCCAGTAAGAGCTAAGGAGAGTCCCAGATGAGGGCTCATTCAGCAGCCGCGGAGCAGAAGCCAGGGGGAGTTGCAGTGATGCGCCCGTGAGCTCCGCCGGCAGCCAGCTGTGCCTGAGTGACCGAGCCCCAGGCCGAGAGGCCGGGGGCACCCCACCTCCGAAATGGCCCGAGCGAGCCCCAATAAGCGGCCGCCAAGGAGTGAGCCGGTGTGTACCCGGACGCCCACCCCCAGATACAAAGAACCACCAACGCACCGACACCCGAGGGAGTCCGCCACCGGCAGGGGAAGTGGTGGTGGGTGGAGATAGGCCTCCAAACCTTGGAGGGCCTGAGATGTCCCCAGAGAGGTGGCGTCTGATATCCAACCTGACATATAGACACAAACATACAGGCACACACAGATACAAACATCCATTCCCACCCTCATGCTCTCATGTGCACTTCACACTCAACCGACGTGGAGACAGACATAAAGACACGCTGTATACACGATCACACTCCCCAAGCGTACTCTACAAACCAGGTCTAGGTACCCTTGCCCCTGGAGGGGGGAACCGCACCCAGACCCAGGTGGTGTTACCCTTTTCCCTGCGGTGGGGAGAGGCCGACCGCCCCGACTCCGCAGCAGCAGGGAGGCCCCACACCCCAGACCGCAGCCGGACGGCCAACTCCTCCCAGCCCCCCCGCTCCAGCAGGCCGCAGAGAATGGGGGTGGGAGAAGACTCCAAACCTCCCTCCACCCGCTCATTGTAGTGTTGATGCATGTGTGTTCTAAGGTGCAATTAAAACCCAGGAGGGCATGGAGCTACCTGCCAGAGAGCAGCAGGTAAGCGCATAGTCCCTCCTGCTAGCCCTCAATGTCTACGTGTATTTAAAATTGAGAGGTGGGCAACGATGCCAGGGGTGAGGTGTACACCCTGATGGTAACTTGGACTCCGTGTATTGTGCCCACCCCCAAGATCCTATATGTATGTGTAATGAGAGTGTGAGTAATGTGAATGTCTAAGTTGTGGGATAAAATTGAGGCAGAGGCAGCCAGAAGGGGACAGGGGGGGGGGGGGGGGGGGGGTTCATTTATGTTCATTTCTAACAAGTCGGCGTATATCTAGCGTTGCTATCAAGGTCTGTCTTCTTACTCCCATTGCCAACTCTAGGCCTCATTATGGTCTCAGTGGTCTCTTCCAGCCTACAGCAGCTTGGTCCTTAAGGCACGGTCTTCTCCCACCTGTCCCTTCCAAGTCTTAGCTTTTTAAAGCCTCTCTACTCTGTCAGCTATCAGGTGCCAAGCACAGCTCCCACCACTCACATTTTCAGTCTTTATGGCTCTTTGTTCTCTGTCAGCCATAAGTAGCCCTGAGCCAAGTCAGACGTGTTTTCCACTTAGCCATCACCATGAACCAGTTGTTAGAACCTCTGTTGACTTTTCTGATTCATAAGCGCATAATGCGTCTCCCTTGCACTCATAAGGAAAGAGAAGGGTTTAACTCTGACTAAATGATTCAAATGAAAAAAATGTGTTAAACAGGAAGTGAATTCAGAAAAATACCACACGTTAATAAGTTTTGCAACAAACTGACAAACCCGTCCTGAATTCTTTTGATTCCTTTCTCCTTTTTGCTCAGTGAGTTCACCTAGCGAATATATTTCCTCAGACAGGAATTCTTCATATAACTTGTGAGAGATGAACTGAGGTTGCATGCTAAGCCATTTTAATAAGAGCAGCATAAAAAGAAAACCAATGTTACTTCTTTTCCTCCTTTTAGTAAGGACCGTGCACGTGCTGGATGTAACACTGCCAAATTATATTCATAGTACATTTGTTGACGAGAATCAAAAACCTAATAAGGAATCTTTGGGATGAATTATGAAGGCGACTGAGGGCATTAATGTCTGACCTCACAAATGAGTTTCGGGAAGAATTAAAAAGTTAAAAACTCTCCTAAACACTCCAGAATCTTGTGGAAAGCCTTCACAGAAGACTTGAAGATGTTATAGCTGCAGTGGGTGGGCCGACATCATATTAAATCCTATGACTTAAGAAGGAGATGTGACTCGATTTCACATGAATGCGAAATGCAAACGGACAAATACCTTTTCGCATCATACCAAAGTTTTTCTCTTACAACAATTCAGAGACACTATTGCGTGCTTTTATTTCCTGTAGAACTGATTTCCATAGTGCTCTACTTTCTGGCCCCGTGAACAAGTAAACACAAACAACAATTGCTTTGCACCTGAATGAATTTGACCACTTGTGATCACAGCCTTTGAAACAAATGTCTGCTTCACTGCTCTTTTCCCTTCCAATTTTTGCAGTAGTGTAAACAATCTTGTGTTATCTCTGATTAACCTGTATGCAATGCCACTGAACCCTCACTTCTAATGTGTTGAACTGAAGGTGTTGAAGTGCTTGGTAGTGACTGCAGTGTCTCTAAAGTGATCAATTCTAGTCTCAGTTTTTCTTTCTTTCATTTTCTTTCTTTTATTTCAAATCTACTTACCATTTACTTTTATCGTTCTCTCAAAAAGTTTTATTTCCTTATTTTGCAGCTTTCAATTTTGGAAAGCATGACAGACACAAAGGCTCATTGGAAACAGGTTGAGCAGGAAACACATTTCCTGAACCATTCTCATAGCACACACACACCTGCTGTAATCCCATTCAAATCATCCACAAGTTTTAGCCAAAAGAAGAAATACTCTACATGCTTTCATGCATACCCCAACTTAACCAGCGTGAGATGTTTCCTTGTTAGTAAAGGGGAATAAAATGCCTTTTGTCTTTATATAATCTGCGGTATAATCATTGCTTTAGCAATATAACAGAAAGCTTTAAGGTGGCCTTAAAATGTTTATGCATACTGTTATCATATTAACCTTTTATTCCAGATGATTCATTGTTATCTTGTATTCGTTTAAATCCTTCTTATTAAGCTTTGAAGTAGGGGCATCCATTTGATTAAAACATTTATTTCTTATATTACACGTATAGTTTCAGTTGTGTACGTGCTGGCCTTCTGTCTGGTGGAAAAGGTTACAAGGTTCAGCTGGTGAGGTGAGAGGTGAAACTGAGTGCATTTCATGCTGACACACACACGTACACACCCACGCACACATAGTAGATAGACTCATTTATAGGTTAATCATGTTTTCTTGCAACTGCAAAATTGTCTCTGCAAAAAAGAACAGTTTCTTGCAGGATGTGGGTCTGATGTTCCAGATGAGAAGCGAAGGGTCAGAAGGTTGACAGGAAGCACCTGCCGTGGAGACGGAGACAATGTTCTTTTAAACTGTGTTAAAAGTCATTGTGGTTTTGAAACCTATGTATGTATTGTATTTGTTTGACGTTGAAGGGGCGTCAGTAAATCTAAACCCTGATGGTATAAAACATCTGCTTATGCTTTGTTAGGGAGAGATCAATGCTGTGTGCGTGCAGGATTCATCTCCCACACGTGTGTTCATTAAAATCATCGTTTTGACTAATCCGGCCGGACCAGTGTTGTTATTTGGATTTCCTCCTATATTCCTCCTTAATATTTGAACCCTTAACATTTGGGGGCTCGTCCGGTTGTTAAGGAGGGAGAGTGAGTTGGAGGCTTGGACGGAGAAATCCGGGGTCCGAGGTGGTCAGACGGGCAGGCACGAGTGCCAGTGGTCGAAGTGAGTGGGCATAAGCCGGCTTATCCAAAGGTAAGGCACTACCTGTTTCCAAAGTGTGACAAATTGGACAAAAAATAAAAGTCTACTCCCTGAAATTACTGGTGAATGTCTGTTTTGATTTTGATGATAGTAATGAGGATTTAAAGCAGTTGGACTGCTAAAAAGGATTTAATGCGGTTGGACCGCTAATGAGGATTTAAAGCAGTTGGACTGCTGAGTGAATTTAGTATATTTGGGAATTTGGTTATTTTTTGGGTTAGAGTCCCTACTGGTTATAAGGTTGGACCTGCTTCAGTCTTACACTTTTTTGGGTGTTTTACTGTTGTTCCAAAGTATTATAAATTATTCCAGAACGACGGTTGGACTGCTAAGAAGCGCATAGCCCGGAGTTTACGCTCCCTCCTTGTCGTGGAGCCGCGACATTGACCTCTCGGCGAAGAGGATTAGTTCAGTGTGGCTTAACTGTGGGGTACAGGGCATCCTGGAATAAGCTAGTGGTTGGACCACTTTATTTGCGCTTTTTTTGGGCAGCAAAGGTTGGACCTTGGGTGTTGGACACATTTAAATTGAGTTAGGGATTTTAGAGATGAGGCCAGAAACTGTTGGACAGATACTGGTTAATTGATCACAAAACTCGGATGAATCAATTCAACAACAACAGCAGAATCTAAATATAAGTATTTAAGTTTCAGAATTTAAACGAATGTGCATATCTCAAAAAAAGGGGGGGGGGGGGATTTACCTAGTACAAAAATGAATCAGGACGGAGAAATCGAAAATGAAATGATGGCAATCCTGGAGGAAGTTTCTGAAAAGCTCCCTTCTGGGAGGGTGAGAGTTCTCATCTTGGACGCAAGAGTTTGGTCCCAGACTGTGGCAATATGTGATTTCCACCAGCAGAATTTTATCTTAATATGTTTCTCCCTTAAATTGCCATCAGTTATGACAAGCTTTGTTTTTCAAGTGAGGGAGATGCTGCCCCACATTTTCTTCTATCTTTTTATGTGATGAGAAAGAAATTATTCTACCTCTCATCACAGCTTTCCCTGCTTCCCATAGAACAGATGCTGATGTTCTGTTTTATTTTTTCATACAGAAAAATAAAACAGTCTTAAAACTTCCCCTTTAATGGGAGTTCTTCCTTCCTGCTGTCACCAAGTGCCATACCAGTGCATGAGGAGTGAGATTTCCAACAACAAGCATCTGATGGCAGCAGAAAAGCTGAGGAGAGGAGCCGTCACTGACTGTCTGTGAGTAACTGAATTACTAAAAATATCCTGAGAGTACAGCTCATTTTACAGAATTATTTCATTGTGATATTCAAATGTCATAGGTATATTTATTTCCTTATTCTGACTCTTTTTCTTCATTTGTGTAAATTTCATGTTTCAGATCATATCTGCACAAAAACAGACCAGCTAGGTTTAATCAATGTTTTGTGCAGCTGTTCATGGTAAACAATAAAACAACTGAGCTTCAGGAGAAACAAAGAGAAGAAGAGGAGCAGAGTGAAGGATGAAGGTCGTCCATCAGACCGAGTGTGTCCTCAGTTTCCTGTTCAGAGACAAACATCACTGATGTCAGCTGTTCACTATTTATAGAGCACCACAATTTTTATTATTACTCAGTTTATGTCTTGATGCATGCTCATCCAGGTACGTAAATCTCGTGTGAAAACGCTACGTCCAGATGTACAGAATCAACTTTTGGAGATTAGTCAGTTAAGTTATATCTGTAGTGCCCCCTACAGGCTCATTGAGAAAACATGACAAAAAAAAAAAACAAACAAACTTTTTTTCCAGGTATATCTGCTATTTCATCTGCTTTCATCTCATAATTAGAGCCCATTCCTACTAGACTGCTCAAAAAAGTCCTGCCATTAATTAATGCTTCAATCTTAAATATGATCAACCTATCTCTATTAATCAGCTATGTACCACAGGTCTTCAAGCTGGCTGTAGTTAACCCTTTACTCAAAAAGCATGTCTAGACCCAGCAGTCTTAGCTAATTATAGGCCAATCTCCAACCTTCCTTTCATATCAAACATCCTTGAAAGAGTAGTTGTCAAACAGCTAACAGATCATCTGCAGAGGTTTATTTGAAGAGTTTCAGTCAGGTTTCAGAGCTCAGCACAGCACAGAAACAGCTTTAGTGAAGGTTACAAATGATCTTCTTATGGCCTCTGACAGTGGACTCATCTCTGTGCTTGTCCTGCTAGACCTCAGTGCAGCGTTCGATACTGTAGACCATAATATCCTATTAGAGCGATTAGAACATGCTGTAGGTATTACAGGTACTGTGCTGCAGTGGTTTGTATCATATCTATCTAATAGACTCTAGTTTGTGCATGTAAATGGAGAGTCCTCTAAGAATGCAGGACTCTGCAGGAATGTCTTAAAGACATAACGACTTGGATGCTAACTTTCTGCTTCTTAATTCAGATCAAACTGAGGTTATTGTACTCGGCCCTGAAAAGCTTAGAAATATGGTATCTAAGCAGATTCTTACTCTGGATGGCATTACCTTGGCCTCCAGGAACACTGTGAGGAACCTTGGAGTCATATTTGACTCAATTTTGACTTGACATTTTTTTCACATTTGGTGGTAAATAAATTCACTTACAGGTGTGATTGTCATGGTTACCTGTTGTCTCACCAGATTTCCTCTACCTTCTGAAGATCACCTCACCGTAAACAGCATCATCAGGGCCTAAAGACAGAAAAATGAATGAGTGATGCTGCAGCTTCAGTTGTGACTCACAGTTTGATCAGATGTGTTGTCACGGTCGCAGTGGCAGACCGTGTGGAGAGTGTGTTGAGGACCCAGGTGCGAACACAAGTGAGGATACGAGAGTGCACTTTAACCAAAAGCGAGCCTTTTATTGTGGCTGATGATCAAGAAACAAACAAGAATGAGGGCAGTACAAGCGTGGCAACTAAACAAACCTAAACTGGGAACAAACTATGCTATGGCTGGGGATACAAAAGACCGGGCATGGAAACACGGAGGGTGGAAACACAGACGACGCGACACAGACTACATGAAACACAGAGGCTAAATACACATGATGGATGATCAGGGGATTGGCCACACATGGGAGCACAGCTGACACAGATAACCATAACAAGACAGGGCGGGGTGAACATAACATGACGTATACGGGCGCGAGAGTCACAAAGTAAAACAGGAAGTACACGGGGCTTCAGACAGGAGGGGAGAGAGAGAGCACAGGAAGAACATAAACATAACGGGCAGGGGAAACATGGAATAAACACAAAGAGAGACGAGGGCTCATAAATTCACAGAGGGGCACACAGGGGGTAAGAGTCACGAAGGGAAAACACTTAGGGAACAACACAACAGGACAACTCAGGAAACATGGCCTAAATAAGGAATGAAATACAGGAATACAAGAAACTAAGAATACTGGGCCAATATGGCCCAGGACCATGACAGTACCCCCCCCCCCCCCCCCCCCCCCCACAAGGGCTGGCTCCCGACAGCCCAAACCCAGGAACCAAAACAGAAGCAAAACAGAAAACACCCCACCCAGGGCGGGAGGCGGGGGACCAGGACGGAGGGAACGAAACGAACAAAAAACAAGGAGCATGAGAACAAAACTGAGTCCACAAATACACAAAAAAGTCCAGAACAGGGAGGCGAATGTCCAAAGAGGCCCAAAGGCCAACCCGAGAGGCAACAGCACAAAAGTCCAGTCCAACCGTTCCGGAGGCCGGCCACGGGAAAGGTGGCTACGGCGACAGAAAAGATCCGGAGGCCGGCCAAGTCGAAGACGGCCATAGAACGGGTCCAGAGGCCGGCCGCGTGGAAGACGGCGGCGGCAGCAGAGTGGGTCCGGAGGCCGGCCGCGTGGAAGACGGCGGCGGCTAAGGAGACAACGGAGCAGTTCAGGAGACCAGCCGCGTGGAAGGCAGCGGCGGCGGCGAAGGAGACGACGGAGCAGTTCAGGAGGCTGGCTGCCCTCGGACCCTCCAGCGGAGACGGGAGGCTGAACGGGCCCCTCCGACCCTCCAGCGGAGACGAGGAGGTGCTGGCCGGGCTGACCAGAGCCGCCAGCGGAGATGAGAAACGGCTGTCGGACGGGACCCTCGGACCCTCCAGCTGATGTGACGTGAAGCGGTGGTGTCGCCGCAGGGTGCCGGATAGGCACACCCGGGAGTCCAACAGCAGACGCAGGACAAACAGTTATGGAGGCCCCTGGCTGGACTAGGAGCTGAGGAAACACAGGCTGCTGAAGCACAATCCCAGAGAGAGAGAGAGCAGGTGAAAAACAGTCTATAGGGCTTAATATCTTGGCACAAAAGACCATGAAGTGAACAGTGGTAGTGACCACCAGTTCTGAGCCATCAATCATTAGGTTCCCAGAGTCTGCATCAGTCCAAAGTGGCTCAAAGGTTAACGGCCCAGTCTCTGTAGTCCTAGGAGAGGTCAACATAAGCTGGTTGGACTTAATCGATGGTAGTGTGCGGCTCAGAGGAGCTGGTTCAACCATACGGAAAACAAGAATTGCCACTCGACCCATAAAAACAAGGCTTAGAACATCAGGAGCTGACTCCTGGACAAACAGTAAATACACAGGTATGGACCTAACCAATGGCACTGTGGTAACATGACTGTGATGTGTTGGATGGATGTGTTTGTTGGAACCCGCACCCGTAGTGATCTGTGGCTTCGGAGTGATGGCTATATTGAGTTGAGAAACAGACACAGATAAAACGGCACCTGAACCATTAACTGCGGCAGGTGACACTTTAGGCTGTGAGTGAGTGGTAACCTCATTGTCCAAGAGCAGAATTTTCTCCAGTGATGAGTTCATGGAAACAGGAGAAAACGGTGTCACATTAACCCTGATGTCAGCCTCTATCTCCTGATTGGAGGTAATCGTGCAGGAGCAAGACCGTTCAAAATCGCCCTCTGTGTTACCTTCAGGAGGACAGAATTCGCGTTGTGGCATTACGCAGTCTGGGTCATCGGGATCTGCAGTTATGTTTACCTCACAACGACTTAACATGGGTTCATGATCAGCGTTCACAGTTTCCAGTTCGTGAGAAACAAGTGTAGCTGGGCAAAGCGGAGCACTAGTTATGCTTTCGTTACCTTCATTCAGTGACTGGTGGAGGAGCAGGGCCGGCTCAGGAGGGAAGAAATTAGCCACAGGCAACTCAGACTTGGTTGGAACTGCAGACACGGAAAGAGACACCAAAGGAAACACCTCCCTACCGCTTTTAAAACAAAAGGCAGTGGGAAACCCTGTCAGTCTGTGTGTAGATTCTGTGGTCCCTGCAGGATTGAGTGAAGCAGTCTGAGAAGAGCTGTCTCTAGCCTGTGGCTTGGTGAATAGCTCATTACTAGCCACATCACCGGCTAAGTCTGTAGCCACCTCACATGCCTTCCGCTCAGAGGTAACTTGGGGTGACTGGACAGTTTCACTCACCTCCGAGCGTCGGGCGATGCGATGGCGACGCGAAAGTTGTTTCTTTTTGGCCGTGGGCCCCGTTAACGTGGAAGTCGGAGCCTCCTGCGGCGTCGCAGAGGCTGAGGAGGCGAGTGTTGGAGGAGCGGTAGGCGGGAGCTCCTGGCAACTCCGGGGGTCCCCAAGGGCCAGGCGTGTCCCGCGGAAAACCTCTCCGTAGTTAGGAGCGAGCCATGGCTCCTCCCGTAGCTCTTCCTCCAGTTGCGCGCATGCGGCGCGCTGCCGCTCCTCGAGGTCAAAATCCATGCCCCCCACAGCTTCCTCGTGTTGCTCAGTGGAGGGCGAGACATGCCGTAGCGATGAGCGACGGCGACGTGAGCGCCGCTTCCTTTTTGAAGTGGTCGTGGATGGAACTTGGATTTCTGTGGCGACCGGCTCCTCATCTTCCGACCACATCCGTGCCAAATAAGAAGCGGGAGACAAGTAGTCCGATCGAGGCGGCGAGGATGGGCGGCCGGTCCGGGGCGGGGCGGCTGGCGGGTGCTCCTCCTCGGAGATAAGCCAGGGCTTCCATCGGAGCTCATCCTCTTGATACGCCCATAGCACCTGCTGCCGCTCCTCCTCACCAAAGTCAACAGCCTCTGGCATCTCCGTGCAGTCAGGCGGTGGCGAAGATGCAGAAGCCAATGAAGCGTGAGCCAATGGTGTGTTGGTGGTGAGCCTCACTGTTCCGAATCTGACTGCTACTGGCTCATGAGGCAGCGGGGTAATGGCTCTGGTGACGGTGCACGCACACCGGGCCGCTGCTGCTGATGCTGCTAAAGAACTATATTCTTTAGCAAAAAGGAAAGTTTGAAGCCTAATCTTAACAGTAGAGATAGTGTCTGTCTCCCGAATCCAAACTGGAAGCTGGTTCCACAGAAGAGGGGCCTGAAAACTGAAGGCTCTGCCTCCCATTCTACTTTTAAATAGTCTAGGAACAACAAGTAGGCCTGCAGTGTGACAGTGAAGTGCTCTAATATGGTGATACAGTACTATGAGATCATTAACATAAGATGGGGCCTGATTTTTCAAGACCTTGTATGTGAGGACCAGAATTGTGAATTCAATATTGGATATAACAGGGAGCAAATGAAGAGAAACCTATGTAGGAGATCATATTACTGATTAATGATCAAGGAACTGACCTCAGAGTCCATTGTTCATTCAATGGACTGGTTTCACTTATTGTACAAATGTACTCTTTATAAGATTGGGGAAACCTGCAGTCAGCTGAGACTGAAGAAGTCACTTGGATGAGTGATGAAACGTTTCTCCCATTGAAAAGGCTACATACAGATGAACAAAATCAACCTTTTGGGATATATAGGAAAACAAATGCTCTCTTTTTCAAGTCCCTGTCAGGACTCTTGCTGCAGCATTTTAAATGTTCATTTCTTTTTTTTTTCTTTTTTTCTTTTTTTCTTTGTCCCGTTTGGATCTACAGCCATCAGAATTGTTGTCTTGAGGCCAAGAAAGATGCCAAGCGGATTTATTTTACCAAGTGGATCATCATGGCCTTGCCATATTGGTCCATTTGTTTGACCTTTATTATAATTATGAATTTATTTTATTTTCAGTTGCAAACGGGACAGACATAACTGTGGGATAGGACAGGGGGAAAGAATAAAAGAAAGAGGGGGAGAGAAAGAAAGAAAACCAAAGGGGAGAAGAGACTGTGAGAAGGGGCGGAAGAGAGAAAAAACAAGCAAACAACTCCTGGGTCACCTGCATGGAGAAAAAAACAAAACAGAGGAGACAGCAAACAACAAAGAGCAACATAATAATAGAAAAAAAAAGCACCATCACAATAAACTAGCTAGCAGTAGATATCAATAGTTACTAAATAATAAACGATATTGTGCAACACGCAAGATAGCGCACAGTGTGCTTTGAGGCAGCAACCAAGAAAGCTGTAGTCCGCGTCTGTGAATACCCATGTGTACACCTGTGTGCATACCTGTGTGGATCAGCATGCTTGCATTCCAAAGGTTTCTCCATGTAATGATCTGCTAGGGAGTGTGGGGGGGCCACAGCCCTGTCCTTTATGGTATCAAGCAGGTATGGAGGAGATCAAAATTCCAGACATCCAGAGGCCCCCAGAACACAAGAGACCAAGGAAGACCCACAGAGGGGCAGCTGCGCCACTGTCCCAGTAAGAGCTAAGGAGAGTCCCAGATGAGGGCTCATTCAGCAGCCGCGGAGCAGAAGCCAGGGGGAGTTGCAGTGATGCGCCCGTGAGCTCCGCCGGCAGCCAGCTGTGCCTGAGTGACCGAGCCCCAGGCCGAGAGGCCGAGGGCACCCCACCTCCGAAATGGCCCGAGCGAGCCCCAATAAGCGGCCGCCAAGGAGTGAGCCGGTGTGTACCCGGACGCCCACCCCCAGATACAAAGAACCACCAACGCACCGACACCCGAGGGAGTCCGCCACCGGCAGGGGAAGTGGTGGTGGGTGGAGATAGGCCTCCAAACCTTGGAGGGCCCGAGATGTCCCCAGAGAGGTGGCGTCTGATATCCAACCTGACATATAGACACAAACATACAGGCACACACAGATACAAACATCCATTCCCACCCTCATGCGCTCATGTGCACTTCACACTCAACCGACGTGGAGACCGACATAAAGAGATGCTGTACACACGATCACACTCCCCAAGCGTACTCTACAAACCGGGTCTAGGTACCCTTGCCCCTGGAGGGGGGAACCGCACCCAGACCCAGGTGGTGTTACCCTTTTCCCTGCGGTGGGGAGAGGCCGACCGCCCCGACTCCGCAGCAGCAGGGAGGCCCCACACCCCAGACCGCAGCCGGACGGCCAACTCCTCCCAGCCCCCCCGCTCCAGCAGGCCGCAGAGAACGGGGGTGAGAGAAGACTCCAAACCTCCCTCCACCCGCTCATTGTAGTGTTGATGCATGTGTGTTCTAAGGTGCAATTAAAACCCAGGAGGGCATGGAGCTACCTGCCAGAGAGCAGCAGGTAAGCGCATAGTCCCTCCTGCTAGCCCTCAATGTCTACGTGTATTTAAAATTGAGAGGTGGGCAACGATGCCAGGGGTGAGGTGTACACCCTGATGGTAACTTGGACTCCGTGTATTGTGCCCACCCCCAAGATCCTATATGTATGTGTAATGAGAGTGTGAGTAATGTGAATGTCTAAGTTGTGGGATAAAATTGAGGCAGAGGCAGCCAGAAGGGGACAGGGGGGGGGGGGGTTCATTTATGTTCATTTCTAACAAGTCGGCGTATATCTAGCGTTGCTATCAAGGTCTGTCTTCTTACTCCCATTGCCAACTCTAGGCCTCATTATGGTCTCAGTGGTCTCTTCCAGCCTACAGCAGCTTGGTCCTTAAGGCACGGTCTTCTCCCACCTGTCCCTTGCAAGTCTTAGCTTTTCACAGCCTCTCTACTCTGTCAGCTATCAGGTGCCAAGCACAGCTCCCACCACTCACATTTTCAGTCTTTATGGCTCTTTGTTCTCTGTCAGCCATAAGTAGCCCTGAGCCAAGTCAGATGTGTTTTCCACTTAGCCATCACCATGAACCAGTTGTTAGAACCTCTGTTGACTTTTCTGATTCATAAGCGCATAATGCGTCTCCCTTGCACTCATAAGGAAAGAGAAGGGTTTAACTCTGACTAAATGATTCAAATGAAAAAAATGTGTTAAACAGGAAGTGAATTCAGAAAAATACCACACGTTAATAAGTTTTGCAACAAACTGACAAACCCGTCCTGAATTCTTTTGATTCCTTTCTCCTTTTTGCTCAGTGAGTTCACCTAGCGAATATATTTCCTCAGACAGGAATTCTTCATATAACTTGTGACAGATGAACTGAGGTTGCATGCTAAGCCATTTTAATAAGAGCAGCATAAAAAGAAAACCAATGTTACTTCTTTTCCTCCTTTTAGTAAGGATCGTGCACGTGCTGGATGTAACACTGCCAAATTATATTCATAGTACATTTGTTGACGAGAATCAAAAACCTAATAAGGAATCTTTGGGATGAATTATGAAGGCGACTGAGGGCATTAATGTCTGACCTCACAAATGAGTTTCGGGAAGAATTAAAAAGTTAAAAACTCTCCTAAACACTCCAGAATCTTGTGGAAAGCCTTCACAGAAGACTTGAAGATGTTATAGCTGCAGTGGGTGGGCCGACATCATATTAAATCCTATGACTTAAGAAGGAGATGTGACTCGATTTCACATGAATGCGAAATGCAAACGGACAAATACCTTTTCGCATCATACTGTGGAGCAGGGAAATTATTTTACTGCTATTGTTAAATAATTGTCATCATTACCATTGCATTAATAATATAATCTGGAGTTTATATTGCATTCAGATGTTTAAACAGTGTGTGTCTTTCAGAGAGACTAAGTTGCAGGCTGACAGGAAGTTGCAGGTTTGCAGAGTGTGCCTTTTGCAGAACTGAAACCGAAAGCAGAGTCTAAGTGTAGGTTATTTTGAGGAGCATTTGAGGACGAGACACAGACAGTTAAGAGGTGACACAAAGAGCATGTGAGGTCAACACATACACACATATTAGTTAGACTTATTTAGAGGAGAGATCAGTTATGTCTAGACAAGAAAGAGGAACAATTCACTTTGAGATAAGAACGGAAAGTACCAAGCCATGAAAATAGAAGATGATTTTCTGGGTGAAAAGTCATGATGATGTTGATCTGATCTATGTATAAAATGTACCGGTGACGCATGAAGGGGCGTCAGTAAACAAACCCTGATGCTATAAAATATCTGTTCATGCTTTGATTAAGTCGAGGACTACTGGCTGTCTGCGTACAGAGTGTCTTCCCACGCGTGTATTCATTAAAATCATTGTTTGACCAAAGACCTTCTGGACCAAGAGTGGTTTGTACTCTCCCTCCTCAATTTTGAACCTTAACATTTGGGGGCTTCGTCTGGTGGTTGAGGAGGGAGGATTGGAGGTTTAGATGGAGAAATTTGGTGGTCTCTGAGGTGGTCTGACGGGCAGACATGAATTCCAGTGGTCGAAGTGAGTGGGCATAAGCCGGCTTATCCAAAAGGTAAGGCACTACCTGTTGAATTATTTCCAAAGTGTGCCAAATTGGACATGATAAAATTTAAGTCTACTCACTGAAGTTACTGGTGGATGTCTGTTTTGATTTTGATGAAAATCTCATGAGTTGATGCAGTTAGAGTTCTGCTAAGAAGAAATGAAAGTAGTTAAGAGTCTGATAAGAAAAGTTTAAATACTGGGTTGAAGTCCCAAAGAAATTGAGTTCGAGTCTCAAGTAGTTTGGTAGGGAATTGGTTATTGTGTTGGTTAGAGTCCAAATTTGGTCATAAGAGTGGACCTGAGCGGTCATTTTGTGAGTTGGAGTCTCCATTGACCACTAGGTTGCACCTGCCTCAGTTATACACTTGTTTCGGGTGTTGATTGTTGTTTCAAAGTATTATAAATTATTTTAGAACGGAACCGTGGGGGTTCTAGGAAGCGCAGAGCCCGGAGGTTACGCTCCCTCCTTGTCGTGGACGCGCGACATTGACCTGTCGGCGAACAGGGTTAGTTCAGTTTGGCTTAACTGTGGGGTACAGGGCATCCTGGAATTAAGCTAGGAGTTAGAGTCTCCTTACCGTTTGGAACGGTACCTGCGCTTTTTTGGTCAGAAGAAGTTGGACTTCGGGCGTGTAACTTTAACCTAAAACTTCAAAGTTTGGGTTGGTTGACGCTTTTAAATTGAGTTAGGGATTTTAGAAATGAGGCCAGAAACAGTTAAAGTCTTGATACTGGTTAATTGGTCGCAAAAAACTCAGGGAGTTTATCCGCTGGGCGGTTATTTTAAATTTGTCTAAAATTGTGTAGGCGCTAAAGCTGACAGATCTGACAGTGGTTGTAAATATAGGACGTCGTTGTAATATAGAATAAGAAAATTTGGTGTGAGAGATCTCTGTGTGTCGAGTCAGTAATGCACTGACTGCCTGCTGCCATTTTTAAATGGAGAGTGTGTGTGCATGCAAATGAGGCAGCTGATGTAGAGCGCATGAGAGGACTATGCTTTCGGTTTTGTGTGATTATTCAGCCCTATAACTATTGTTTGCATATGTGGATAAATGTCTGCGATTAAAATGCTGGCTTAGTAAATAATAACATTGTAAATATATGAATGGTGACAGCGTTTCAAAATAGAATATAAGAATTGTTTGTGTTTAAAACCAACGTTTAGGTAAGAAGATTTAAGGTGGATTTGAAGGCATAAACAAAAAATAAAAGGGTTACAGTCTGCAAGTGTTGTTAATTCATGAGCTGACTGGATGCAGAGTAAGTAGAGTGGTCATCCTGAGAGGATTGAATGATGCTCTAACTCTGTGGTCAAGTCAGACATAGGTTTTAAGCAACCATGAGCCACTAATAAGCGTGACAGATTAAGGAGTATGCGTAAATTGAACTTGTTAAATAGCCTTAATAGAAGTAACTCAATGAACACGCAATAAAGTGGACTTTTTAGGGGTAGTTTACCATTGATACCATAAAAAGCAACTTAATTAGTAGTTCAATAACAAATTTTAAAGATAACCTTTGTTATTTGATAAGAGAGAGAAAAATTCAGGTTACATATAGTAAATAAATAAGGGAATGTTAATCTCTGCGTCATTCCACACTGAAATCTCAATTGTAGGGGATCATTTGGAGGTGAATTGTGTAGGACACGGGGAGACAGAAGAATCTCCCCATGAGTTTTCGGTGTGCATAGAAATTGAGGAGGCGGAACTGGAAGCCTGCCTGGGTCGTTGTTTTTGTTTATTTGAGGGTCTGCTGGAAATTTGTGAGAACGACCACCTTGATATGTGGGAGCCTTCTCGGGCAGCGATTTTTTTGTTAAACATGTGGCAGGCTGTGCAAAATGGAGAAAGCTTTGACATGATGAATAAAGGTGTGAGAGGTATTTCTTTGGTGATGTAAAGTAGGAGGTTTTAAAGTTTGAAAGTGTTTTTAATTTGAGAGAGGCATGAGTGATGTTATAAGAGTTTGAGTTTCTTTTTCTTTCAGTTTAAAACACATAAGTACATACACTTGGTACACCTGTTTACTCTTTGACTTTATTAAAACAGACGGTGTATTTGAGTTTGAATTTCAGTAATTGTATGTTGATATGGTAATTTAGTTTTATGTTAGGTGAAGGAGATGTCCATCTCTGCGTCTTGCAGGATTGAAAGTGAAAGTTGAAGGTTGTGATGTGAATGCTGTGAGTACTCGATTTGAATGATTCTGTGTGAGGTGTACAAAATACTAAATAATAATAACACTATGAAAGTTGATAGTAGAGTGAGTGCAAGGTGGTGCGTGAACAGAGGAAGTCTGAGAGAGAAGTGTGTGCGTAGGCAAAATGCAGAGTGTGTGCGTGAAATAAGGGAGTATTGTTTTTACGTCAAGATTTAGTAGAACTAAAGTAGAACGTTACAAACAAACAAAAGAAGGTAAAATGAAGAGAGAAAATAACTGACAATTACATTAATGAATAGAAAACACACATACACAAAGTGCCATATGTGAAATTATTCTAGGAAGGAGTCAGAACTGAGATAGTTTAATATAAGATGCAATGAAGGAAGCAGCTTATACTCCTTTAATTTCCAGAGCCAGTGTGTTCCCTCCCCTGCCCACTTGGGCCCCGTATCAGGCGAGTATGGAAGGCTGGATAGCCCATGACGGGTAAGATCCCACCTCGAAACCCTGGGACAACCTAAGGCAGGCACAGTCACGATTACTCGGCTTCAGTAAGAAGACGGGACCTGACGGGTAAGGCCGCTGGGCTGAGGCAGAGGGGGTAAGTGGCAAGTGGAGCCCTACCTTCTGGCTGAGGACAAGGAATGCTGCTATTTAAGGTAGGAAATCAGAATTTGGGTTAGTAAATTTGGGGAGGAGAAAATTGACTGTTTAAAGGCAAAATTATGAAGGAGTCTGACACACTGCAAAAGCAACATATGCAAATTCACATACACAAACAGAAAATGCATTAACCTTATA